>NW_024429190.1:97581784-98204284 GCF_017639785.1 Mesocricetus auratus | reverse complement strand
TTTTATGCTTTCTCTTTTTAAAAAAAGATGTGTGAGGGTTGGACAGATGGCTCAGCGGATAACAGCGCTGGCTGCTCTTCCAGAGGACCCAGGTTCAATTCCCAACACCCCATGGCAGCTCACAGCTGTCTGTAATTCAGCTCCAAGTGATTTGACAACCTCATATAGACATAACTGCAGGCAAAACACCAAAGCACATACAAAAAATGTGTGTGTGTGTGTGTGTGTGTGTGTGTGTGTGTGTGTGTGTGTTTGAAGAAGGTGTTGGATCTCCCGGACCTGGAGTTGCTTTTAGCTGCCCCATGTGAGTGTTGGGAACTGAAACTGGGTGATGAGCAGTATAAGCTCTTAACTGCTGAGCCATCTCTCCAGCCACAGAAAGACTTCCCTTTAATCTCAACATCTTGCTTATTTACTCCTACTGGGATTCCCATGGCTCTTTAGCTGCTCAAGGAGAGGTTACTTTCAGCTTGGCCTTTAACCCTTACCTGATATGGCTGCGTGTAGATGCCACAGGGAAAAGCAGCTTCCCAATTCCAGGGCTGAGGAGACCTGTCTTGGGGTGGGTGTGAAGAGCAGGAGACAACCGAGCATCTTCTCTTGCAAAGCCTTGCAGCGTGGGACGCTGGGAAATGTCTCTTGTGGCTCTCACTCTCAGCTCTCACATTGCTGTTCTCTAGACGTTTACTGTTTAACAATCTACTCTGGGAGGGTAAGTTGGGCTGAATGGGATAACTGTAGTTCTGGAAGAATAGTTTGAAACAAGATTTGATTCCATGGGGTTTATGACAGGGGGAGAACCAACTTGAACCTCTGTCCTGCATTTGTCCCCTCAACCAGAGATTTATTCCTCAGCTGTTGCTGCAGAGAGATGGGGTACTATGATGGGGTACTTGCCAGAGCTGTCTGGCCCTGCTCCTGCAGGAATCTGTCCTTCAGTGTGTGTTCATCTTACTTCAGGGCCCTCGAACTCCAGGTAGATCTACATCGCCTGCCTGTGACACCCTCCTGTTCGTGTTGCTTTGTGTGGTATGTAGGGACATTCTGTAGGTGATGATAAATCCATGATGTATTTGAAGGATTATATTTTCAATTTTGATATATCACTCTAAAAAAATCCAAATAAATTTAATTCCCAGATTAAATGGGAGTTATGAGAGGGCCCAGCCTGCAGCCCCCATTTGCTAACACAAACTTTAACTTATTACACAGTACACAATCATTTGAAACCGGCAGTTTTCGTTTGGCTCAATACCCTTGCAATCCATCCACATTGCTACACATATCCCAATAGTATTTTATGATCTGATGATCTGACTATACATATATACATTCACCAGACAAAGGATATTTTAGTTTTTGATAATTTTTGATATTATAAATAAAGTTTATGTTATGAATAAAATCAGCAATCATATATAGGTTTTTAAAGATCAGACATGCTGTAGCATGTAGCATTATTTTATCCCTTGTGGTGGCTGAATGGTATTTTGTTGTATGAACATTGTGTATCTTACTTACCTATTCACCAACTGATAAACTATGGGTTGTTGGGTGTGTTTCTTTGTTGTTGCTGCTGTTATTGTTATCATGCTGAGAAAATTCCTTTTTACTTCTGATTAGCTGAGAAATCATGTATGGGGCTTGGAATTTACAAATGCCTTTTCTGTATTATTGGATATGATTAGATGATTTTTTCTTTAGCTTGTGGAAGTGATGAGTTATATTAATAGAGTTTTTGAATGTTGCGTACCCGAGTTATTAAATTGTGCCTTGAAACTTGTTCATGTTATTCCTTTATTATTGAATAAGAAGTAATGTCTCCTTTTTCATTTCATGATTCAGTTATTTATATCTTCTGTCTTTTTCTTGGCTTCTTTTGCCTATGTATTCATCAATTTTACTTCTTTTTGAAGAAATAGAAACCTACAAGCTTCTGGTTTCTCTGATATTTCCCTGTTTTGATTATGATGAGTTTTACTGATGTTATTGTTTGTTCTCTTTTGTCCAAGTTTACATTGTTCCTCCTCCTGCTGTGTGTTGCATGGAACACACTGTATGGACTCGGGTCTTTATTCTTTCCCAGGCTGCAATTCAATGCTATGCCTTTCTGTGTAAGCACTGCTTTTATTTCATCTCACACATCTTCATTTAATTCAGATATGCTTTAGGGACGGAGAGGTGGGGACCCGGGTTTGATTCCCAGAGTCAACATGGCAGCTCATAACCACCTGTAATCCCACTCCCAGGGAATCTGATGCCTTCTTCTGATATCTGTGGGCACCACACACACACAGAGTACACACAGGCAAAAAACCCATATGCATAATAAAATGTATAAATAAGTAATTAAAAATTTCTGTTGGGCCCCAGCCCCATGGGGTCTCTGTGAGTTGCTGGTCAGCCTACAAGTGCAACTTGTTTTCCAGTCCAAGGGCTTTCTGTTTTCTAGTCCTGGCTTACTGCCCTGGCCTTGATCCTCTGACATCAACATCCAGCAGGAGGAAAACAACGATCTCTTCTACCTGGGGTTTTTTCCACTGTGCTGTAAACCTGTATAAAAAGCTCCTCCCTCCTACAAGGGAGAGACCTCTTAGCACTTCCGATGAAGACACACACACACACACTCTCTCTCTCCTGGCAATAAAGGCAACACATGTATTCTCTTAGTACAAATAAATGGACGTCTGGTCTCTCTTTTCCTGATACCTCGGACCTAGTTTGTGGTGCTGGCGCCACAATTGGAGGTTCCACCGAGATCCAGAGAGACTTGGAAAGACTGGGAAAGATTGGCCAGATAGAAGACTCGGAAAGGAGAGACTGGAGAAAGAAAAGAATTAAAAACAGGTACCTCAACTTCTAACAGTAAAATTAATTGGATTAAATCTCCAGGCCTTCGCCTGACAAAGGTCAGGAAAGTAAGGGGACCCTGAGAGATCACCCTAGGTTGGAGGGTGGATTGGATTAAATCTCCAGGCCCTCGCCTGACACCAAGGTCAGGAAAGAAAGGGGAACCTGAGAGATCACCCTAGGTTGGAGGGTGGATTGGATTAAATCTCCAGGCCTTCGCCTGACACCAAGGTCAGGAAAGAAAGGGGAACCTGAGAGATCACCCTAGGTTGGAGGGTGGATTGGACTAAATCTCCAGGCCTTCGTCTGACACCAAGGTCAGGAAAGAAAGGGGAACCTGAGAGATCATCCTCAGTTGGAGGATGGATTAAAAGTGAGTAAACTAAAATTGGTAACAATTAATAAAGGAGGTACTGGTATTAAGTAAAAGAAACGGAAAAGATAAAATTATATAGAATGGAAAATACACAGAGAGTCTGGATACTGTGTACAGTTGCGGTGTCTTTAAATTGTTTAATTGCTGAGAAAGGAACAAAAACTGCTAAAAGACAATTGATTATTAATGTTGCTAAATTAATCCAACTTGCATGTTTTGAAAATGCTTTGACTTCTAAATTTAAATATAAGGACAGGTTACTTGGGAAAGAAATTTCTGCTTTTGTTTCCATAGAACATAAAAAGCTGTGGGTTCCTTCCAGACTAGTATGGTTTGATGAAGCAAGACCACCTGAAGCAGTGGCCCAGGTGATCCAACACCTAAAACAGCTGAGATGATGCAGCCTTACAGACCATAAAAACAAGAACTTCAACAGGGTTCTGGGTTTGTTTTTTTGTTTTTGTTTTTTTGTCACGATCCCCATGGTATGTCAGCGCCCCTTAACAGCAGGAAGTAGCTTGGAAAGAACGACGCCCACATTCCCAAATATTGTTTATAAATGTTTGTTTTTGTATACTAAGATTGACATTAACATCCTAGTCACCGGAGATAGGTGCTAATTTATATATAAAGAAGGGGGGAGATGTTGGGCCCCAGCCCCATGGGGTCTCTGTGAGTTGCTGGTTGCTGGTCAGCCTACAAGTGCAACTTGTTTTCCAGTCCAAGTGCTTCCTGTTTTCTAGTCCTGGCTTACTGCCCTGGCCTTGACCCTCTGACATCAACATTCAGCAGGAGGAAAACAACGATCTCTTCTACCTGGGGTTTTTCCACTGTGCTGTAAACCTGTATATAAAGCTCCTCCCTCTTACAACAGAGAGACCTCTTAGCACTTGCAATGAAGACACACACACATACACACTCTCCTGGCAATAAAGGCAGTGCATGCATTCTCTTAGTACAAACAGCTGGATGTCTGGTCTCTCTTTTCCTGATACCTCAGATCTAGTTTGTGGTGCTGGCACCACAAATTTCCTCTTGGGATTTCTTTTTTTTCCACGAGAGATTTAATATTTAGATATCTGAGGAGTGTGTGTGTGTGTGTGTGTGTGTGTGTGTGTGTGTGTATTATGTCTACTGCATGTGTTGGGACACATTTTTGTGTGTGTGCTTGTTGGGGGATGGAGGCTGACTTTGAGTGTCTTTCTCAGTCACTCTCTCCACCTTATATATTGAAGCAGGTCCTCAGCTCACCAATTTGGCTAGTCTGGGTGGAACTGCAGGCAGACTACCATACCAGCTTGCTTTTTACATGTTGCTGGGACTCTGAATTCCCACCCTCCTTCTCGTGCAGAAAGTGGCTTTGCCTGCCGAGCCATCTCTCTAGCCCCTGTTACCGATTTACAGTTTAATTCCACTGTAAACATATTTGTGTGATTTCTTTAAATTTTTTCAAGTGTGTTTTATGGTATACAGTTGTGGTCTTGGTAAAAGTTCCATTCAAGTCTGAAAAGAATGGATAGTCTGCTGGGTAAAGTAGTCTATGGGTGTCGGTTGGACCCCGCTGATGGATGAGGCCCTCAGTGTAACTGCGTCTTTATTGATTTTCTGCCTCTGGGTCTGTTAGTTACTGATAGAGCATTGTTTATTTCCCAACGCAGTTCTGCCAGATTTTGCCTTGTGTATGCGCCCACGTGTGAATGTGTGTGTGTATGTGTGTGTGTATTCAGCGTACAAAATAACGGGCTTCCTTATGACATTTTCATGCACGTGTGTCACTGTCCTTTGCTCATATTTACCCTTCCACTCTCGCTCTCCCCTCCCCCCCTGCCTCAGTCTCGCCTCTGTCACTTGTAAAACTAGCTTTTCAATATCTGAAAACATGCGCGTATCCGTATTTCCTTCGTTGTCCTATGACACTGCCCCTTTCATCCGGATTATTTTGCTTAACAACATGTTATCTAGCTTCACCCGCTTTCTTCCAAGTGGAATCTTTTCACTCTTATTTACGGCCAAATAAAGCTCCATCGTGTTTCGACACCACATTTTCTATACTCATTTGCCTTTTGCTAGGCATCTGGACTGGCTGGTTTTTGGATGCCAACTTGACACAAGCTAGAGTCATCGGAGAGGAAGGAGCCTCAGCGGAGGGGATGCCTCCATGAGATCCAGCTGCACCGCATTTTCTCAATTAGTGATCCATAGGGGGAGGGTCCAGCCCGTTGTGGGTGGTGCTATCCCTGAGCTGGTGCTCCTAGGTTCAAGTCAGTAAGCAGCTCCTGTCTCCAGGTTCCTGCCCTGCTTGAGTTCCTGTCCTGACTTCCTTTGGTGATGAACAGTGATGTGGAAGCATAAGCCGAATAAACCCTCTCTTCCCCAACTTGCTTTTTGGCCATAGTGTTTTGTTGCACCAATAGAGTCCCTAACTAAGACAGCATCTAAATTGCTGCCAAAACTTGGCTATTGGGCAGTGTCGTAGCAAATGCAGGTGTGCCCATATCACTGTGGTATGCTGACTGGGGTGTCTTTGGGTGTATAGCCAGGTGTGGCATAGCTGGATCACAGGGCAGCTTTAGTTTTAGTTTTTCTTTAAAGGACCCTCTGTATTGGTTTCCATAATGGCTGCAGTAATTTATATTCTCCCCAGCAATATATGAGCGTTCCTTTTGCTGTTTGTTTTTTGATGGTGGCCATTTTGACTAGGGTGTCTCAAATGCTTGGATGCTCTGCTGTCAGATGCTTCCATATTAAGGATTTGTGTGCCTTGTTGGAGTACTGAGCCCTGTCATTGCGCAGCGTTCTTGACAAGCTTTCCTTGCTCTGAAATGGTAATAATTACTGCAGCTTTCTTTCATTTGTGTTTAGTACGATGTATTTCCATTCCTTTATTTTTAATGTAGTTTTTGTTTTTTCTCTTACTTTCTCTTCTCTCTGTTCCTTTATGTTTGAAGTATATTTCTTAAAGCCAGTGTAGTAGGGTTTCCTTTTTTTGCTTTTAACATCATTTGTCAGTTTCTTTCCTTCATGACCGGACCATTTATATTTGAAGTGATAATTGATACACTTGAACTGACAGTGGCTGTGTTTATAACTTGGCTCTCCCCTGTGCTTATCTTCTTAAATCTTCCATTTTTATACTACCATTAATCATACTTGAGCATTTTATAAAGCTCCATTTATAAGGTTCTATCCCCTATATCAGATATGTTTCTTTTTACAAAGTGGTTATGCTAGCGTTTGCAGTAAAAGTTTACAGTGTACCTGAATTCACCCTTTAAACAATAAAAGTGTAGTTGAATGCTCATGATCTTAGTCTTTCCTCTATCTTCATGGTCAGCTGTCACTCACTTAGTTTGTTCACAATGTATACTGGCCCAATCCTTTGTTGCCATTATCCTTTGAACAGTTAATTTCACAGATCAGCTATGAATAAGGGAAATAAAAAGTTGTAAGTGGGTGGTCTTATTTCAGGACTTTAGATATTTTGATTCACTATCTTTCTGCTTGAGCATTTTTTGAAGGGAACTACAGCGTAACTCTCGTCTTTTCCATTGTAGGTAAGTTGTGACTTTCCTCATTTTCCAGGATGTTCTTGTGTTTGGTTTTTAGTACTTTCTGTATGATATATTCATGCATTAACCATTTATTTGTTCTAATGAATTTTCTTTGTGCTTCATGGTTCCGTGTTTGGTGTCTGTTATCCATTTGGAAACTGCTCAGCTATTAAATGTCTGTCTTTGTTCTACCACCGCTCTCTTCCTGAGCGGACAGATAGAGATTTTGCTGCTGTACACAGTTCTTGGATAGTCTGCTCCACACTTAACTTTCCCCTTTATCCTTTAGTGTCAGCTCAGGAAAGCCTGCTGATACAATCTCAACGTTATTGGCTCTTTCTTCAGAACATGGTCAGCCCACTGAAGGCGATCTTCATTT
Source organism: Mesocricetus auratus (assembly GCF_017639785.1). Lineage (NCBI taxonomy): Eukaryota > Metazoa > Chordata > Mammalia > Rodentia > Cricetidae > Mesocricetus > Mesocricetus auratus. The sequence continues at coordinate 98,197,128 of NW_024429190.1, read as the reverse complement.
CTCACAATGCTGCTGCACTGTTTTCTCTTTTTTGCTTCTTTGTTTTTGAGACAGCCTTTTACTATGTGTCTCAAGCTTTCTAGAACTCTCTATGAAGCTCAGGTCAATCTTGAACTCCTGTTTATCCTGCCTCAGCCTCCTGAGTGGTGAAATTATGGACGTTGTACCACCCTGCCTGTATGCCATATTGCTGACTGCAATATTTCTTTTTATTTTTGTTTTCAGAATTTCTACCTTTCTGCTTACATTACTTAGATATAATATCCATGTTTTAAACTAGAGCCCTTAATGTATTAGTAATTTTTTTATCTCTAGTATGGTGATTTGAAAATGTCTTCTACACCCTAATCATTGCTTGTATCACTTGTTTTGCCTGTTTAGGTTGTGTATTTTCTCTTGTTTTTATACATAACTTGTTCATTTTCATCAGCAACGCTGCACGATGCATTTGGTATTATGAAAGGAGGTGAACAGGCCTTCAGTGTGGTGATTTATATTTGTTTAGCTAGACATTATGCTGTTTACTATTAGTTGTAGTTGTAGGTATGTAGTTTTGTTTTTCTTTTTAACTCTTTAGGGACCCACCACCCAGTACCCAGATAAATACATGGAGAATTATTCTTACTTAGGAATTCCCAGCCTCTGCTGGCTTGTTTCTAGCCAGCTTTTCTTTTTTTTTTTTTGTTTTTTTTTTTTTGTTTTGTTTTGTTTTTACGAGACAGAGTTTCTCTGTATTGTTTTGGAGGCTTCTAGCCAGCTTTTCTGACTTAAATTATACTGTTTGACTACATTTTGCCTCTGGACTCTTTACCTTGCTTTATTCTAGATATTTTTCTTTCCTCCTTACTCTGTGACTCTGGCTGTGTGGCTGTGTGGCTGTGTGGCTGGACCCTGGTGTCCTTCTCTCCTCCTTCTTTTCTCACTCCTTGATCACTTCCCTAGATTTCTCCTCTCCCCCACAGTCCCACCCATTTCTCTCTCCTGCTTAGCGGTTGTCTGTTCAGCTCTTTATTAGATCAATCTAGTGTTTTAGGCAGGCAAAGTAACACAGCTTTAAAGAGTTAAACAAATGCAACATAAAAGAATGTAACACATCTTTGCAACATTAAAAAATAGTCCACAGTATAAACGATTGTAACACATCTTGAACTAATGTTCCACAATATAGGTGCAACAGTTAATTTTATGTGTCAACCAGGCTGGGCTATTGATGATTAAACATCACTTGGGATGTGTGTAAGGGTGTCTCCATTTGAGTCAGAGGATTCTGCGAAGCAGAAGGTCTTACCTGGGACGGATGGATCTCATCCTGAAAGTTGAGGACCTGGATAGAAAGAAGAGCAGAGGAAGGAGGAATTTAACCTCTTTCTGTTTAACTGTTTGAACTGGAGACCCCACCTTCTACTTCATGCTGGAGATTATGTGATCCATGCTCTTGGTTCTCAGGTCTTTGTACATGGCTGGATTACCAAACCGGATTTCCAGTTTGTGGATGGCAGATCATGTGACTTCTCAACCTTCACAACTGTGTGACCCAGTCCCTCCTAACAAATCAGTTTCACGTGTAGACACACAGAGACCCATGCAAGCACACACACACACACACACACACACACACACACACACACACACACACACACACTGCCGGTTGATTCTGTTTCTCTGAGGGCCAGCTCGTGTCTGAGGCTTCTGCTCCCTCCATTGTTCTTGTTTTTCTCCTTTCTCCTGCATTTAAGTTTCTCTAGACATTCTCTCTTAGGTGGAATTTCAGCCTTGCTCTTTAGAGAACCACGTCCCAACAGACATGAATTAATTGAACTTTAAGCCAACACCAGGAGCAATGGTTCTTCTCATATAGAAATCACTAGATTGGTGGAGCATCGTACTTTGAGACTTAACTCCAAGATGCATATGCAACCTAAATAAAATGGATGGCAACTTGAACAGGGGTAGCTCTAACTAGCATTGTGAGCTCCCAGGTCCATCCCTCCCTCTCATAACCATGTGACTTTTGTCATCAGACAGCAATTAAATTTCACTTTCTTTGTCTGGAGAAGGGACTTTTTTTTTCCTTGCTTGGTTTAAAGCGTTTTCATGGAAACTGCACAAGTTTGAGAGACTCTGAAAGCTGTCGAGTACCATATTCCCCACAACTCATTAGCATAAAGTGTGACAGCTGAGGGTCCAGCCAGCTCATGCTGAGGACATAGAAGCAGTCTCATAAGGCTTTGGAAAGGCTGAAGTGGTTCTTCTAGAAGGGCAGGCAGGACCGTTTGTTCTCAGGTGGAACAAAAGCTGTATTAATAATCTTGAGTTATGCTTTTGACATTTTACTTTAAAATTTCCAGATAATGTCAGGAAGACAGTATGTTTAGAACTATAGACTTCTCCCATTTCTCAAACTAATTGCTCCTTTCAAAAGAAAAGACCAGTCCCCAGGCTCAGAGGCCCTGGAGCATATTACCTGTCATGGATTCAATACATTAAAAATGGTTATAATTTCCTTCTCATTACATCTAATGATACAAGTTTCTCATTACTATAATAACAAATGGTTTCTTTTAGGAGTAGATGCATTTACACAGGGGGGAAACTTTTTCTTAAGTTAATGAGACTATAGCAAACACAAGAGATGGTCTGTAAAAGCCTTGGGGATAGGAGACATGCCACCTCAAATGGGTCTAAATTGTACCTCTGGCTGGATGCCACTGGATAAGGAACAAATGAGGGGGCCATCTACTTTGGAGCACCAAGGAAAGTTGGGCAGAACTAGCTCCCATTCTCACCCGAGCTCACTCTATTTGTCTGGTCTAACCTGTGACACAGGTCTTGGCGTAACTGATGGGGAAGTATGAGTTCAAGAGTGTCCTTGCACGGAGTCATGTCACAACAGTGCTGTCTCCACAATGTGGGTAGGTCGTGGGGCTCGGGGCTTGGCGGGCAGACAGGATACACAAACGTGGAGAAGCAGTAGTAGTGCAATTTCAGACACTGCCTTCTTGACCTGGTGTGAATCTGGAATGTTCCCCCAGAGGCTCCTGTGTTGAGGTCTCATTCACTGGCTGGTGGGGTTGTCTAGGAAGGGTATGGAACCTTTAGGAGATTCAGATATGTAGGCAGCAGGAAGAGAGAGAAAGCTACTGGGCTTGTGTGGTGACTTGAATAGGGATGATCCCCATAGGTTCATAGATTTGAATGATTGGTCACCAGAGAACAGCACTATTACAAGGTGTGGTCTTGTTGGAATAGGTGTGACCTTGTTGGAGGAAGTATGTTGCTGGGAGTGAGCTTTGTGATTTCAGAAGCCCAAACCAGGCCAGTGACAGTCTGTCTTCCTGCTGCCTGCCAACTCAGATGTAGAACTCCCAGCTGCTTCTCCAGCACCATGTCTGTCTGCACGGCATCATGCTTTCCACCATGACGGTAACGGGCTAACCCTATGAACTGCAAGCCAGCCCCAGTGAAATGCTTTCCTTTATAAGAGCTGCCGTGATCAGGCTGGATGTTGGAGCACACCTTTAATCCCAGCACTCGGGAGGCAGAGGCAGGTGGATCTCTGTGAGTTCAGGGCCAGCCTGGTCTACCAAGCAAGTTCCAGGACAGGCTCCAAAACAATACAGAGAAACCCTGTCTCAAAAAACCAAAAAAAAAAAAAGAGCTGCTGTGGTCATGGTGTCTCTTCACAGCCATAGAAACCCTAACTAAGACAGTCTGGCTTGGGCTTCTGAAACCCCAAATCCCACCTCCAATGACACACTTCCTTCAACTAGGCCATGCCTATTCCAATAAGGCCACACCTACTAATCCCTCTCAAGTAGCACCACTCCTTAATGAGCAAGCATTCAAATGTATGAGCCTGTGGGGGCCATTCTTATTCAAAGCATTGCAGCCATCATGGGGAGAGCTGTCCCCCTAGCCATGATGGAGAGTGCCTTTGAAACCAAGGAAAATCTCTCCCTCTGTAAGTCATTCCTGTCAGGTGCTTGGTAGTAGTAATGCAGAAGTCACCACAGAGAGCTCTGGAAGGGCAGAGTCCTGGTGTCTTTAGTCTTTTGATCACAGGCACAAATGGAGCAGAAGACTCTTTTCCTTAGGGGAGGGGGTATACAGCTTGTCTTGTGGCAAATGGCACTCAGATCCTGAGTTGGCTGTGGGTGTGCGGTTTTCAATGACTCTCCAAAGGCACAAATCCAGGGAAAGGGCGGGGGGCTGTCACAGAACAAAGAGTGGGGCAAGATCATTCTGCAAGCTGCAATTCCTTGGGACCCCCACCCCTCCCTCCTGGGGTGTCTATTCTGGGGGCCATGAGATTGTTGAAGCGTCTCACTAAGGTTGAAATGGCATGTTTATATAGCGCTTCAGTCCTGGCAGACAGATGGAGACAATTAGCACTGTATCTGCAGTCACGTCGTTGGGAGCAGCTCACTGTCCTGATGCTTAAACGCCCTGTCTGGAGAGTCGCAGCAGAGATGGACAAAGACAGAGAGAGAGAGAGAGAGAGAGAGAGAGAAGATAATAGAATAGAATGAAAGCAGGGCCTGAGAAGTTCTTAGCAGTACCCTTCCACAAACTAAAAATAGGGAGATCCACACCCTCATTTTGGAAATCTGTGACTGTACCCACATAGGGTAGACGAGACTCTAGATGCCGTTGAATGAAAGGATCTGACATGGTAGAGTGTTCTAGATTGTCTAGGTGGATCTTATTCATCGCTGTGCTCACAAGATGGGGCAGGTAGAAGAGAAGACAGTGTGACTCTAGAGCAGATACTGGAATGATGTGGCCATAAACCCAGGAATGCGGACTGCCATCGGCAGCTGGAAGAGGCCAGGAACAGGCCCCCTTAGAGCTGCGGGGAGGGAGCATAGCCTTGCTCTCACCCTGATTTTAGCCCCATAAAACTTCAGATTTCCAATACCTGAGATTATGTTGCAATGAATTTCTGTTGTTTTAAGTCACTGAGCTTGTGGCAATTTGTTATGACAGCAATAAGAAAATAATAGAGGAAATAAACAGAAAAAATTTACTAAAAAACGAGAAAAATAATAGAGGGCCCGGGAGTGCATCCTGAAGGCCGACCCTTCAGAAGATGTGAGAGGCCGCGTGGGAACTGAGAAAGCAGAGCAGGAGTAAGACATAACGGAAGACAGATGGAGGAAGGAACCGGGCCCGGTCGCCTGACCCCATGAGACAGATGATATGTGCACTGTCCACACGGCCACCTTTGGATGTTGTTTAAGCCTTTACTTTTCCAGCATCGGTACCCTGAACCCCAGAGATAAGAAAAGTCCCTGAGGCCTGGGTCCAGCTTTCCTCCCAGGGCATTCCAGAGGGAAACCATAGGCCAAGGTCCGAGTTCCTCTGTGGTTCCTTGATGGGAGCTGGAGAGGGGCCTGGGAAGCTCTCGGAGTTTCACTGTTCAAGACCATTACCCAGTCAAAAGACAGTCAGGGCTGGCAGAGACTGTTTCCTCTTCAGAAGCCAGCACCTGGCAAACGCTGCCCAATAGCTTGACAACTAACACATGTGGATTTCGCTGCCGTAGGCGCCCTCAGTCACAAGCAGGCACCCAGTGACCATCAATCAGCAACTGTCTGGGACACACGGATGTCCTGTGTCCTTCCTGGGGAGCGGGGCAGAGGTAGATATGAGCCTTGTCAGTGATGAAAACTACGCATGCGCATGACTGGTGAGGCCCAGACGAGTGGAGATGTCGTTCTGACACATGTTCAGGCGCTGAACTTCCCCTAGTCACCCAGCCGCAGGCCAGGGCACAGAGGCTTCAGCCAGCCTTTGCTCCAAGTGTGCTGCACTTGCTCCGTAAGCGAGCAACTTGTAGCTGGCCACGCTTCCTGTTGCTGCCAGGCAAGAATGCACACTGCTCCTGCTCGTCCCTGTGACTCTGCTTCCAAGCTCTGCCTTCCGTCTCTTCAGCACCCTCACCACGCAGGGCTTTTGCGTTCTTGAACTCTGTTAAGCCTGAGGACATTTGTTCTTTCTTGGCCTGAATCCCCCCAACCCCACCTCTGAGTCCCAGCTCAAATGCCTCCTCCCAAGATTCCTTTCCTGATAGTCGGCTAAAGTGCCCCTCCCTCCCTGTTCCTGTATGCTGTGTACCTCGGCTGGCCGCCTTTTCTCATTCTATGAGATGGTCTCAATTTACCTGTTCATTGCCTGTCCCCAACCCTCAGAGAGGCAGGGTGTTATACCGGTCACTTAACTACTCAGAGAGCTTGAAATACACTAGGATAGCTCGGGTAGCAGTGCCAGGATGGAGAGCCTCACAGATGAAGTTCTAGCTTCTGTCTCCATGGCCCGTGTGAGGAGCACTAAAGACCATGGGTAGGAGCCAAACCAGGATGGGGCCTGCCGGAGGCTGGGGATTGACCAAAGTGAATCCTGGCAGTCTGAATGCACAACAGCCTGGGAATGCACAGGACTGGGAGTGTATGGACGCGTGTAGGGAGCCTAGGACTGAAAGAGCGATCTGAGGTTGGGAGGTGACTCCAGAAGTCCTCAGATAATGAGGTCCATGGAGACAAGATACAGGGAGGCTTGTGGAGGGTGAGCGTGTGGGCTGTGTGTGTGTGAGTGCCTGTCGGCCAAAGCAGCCCCCTTGGCGTCTTGCTTTCCCAGAGAGTCCCCACTGCCTGACGGACTGGACTGATCTATGTCATGCGACCCTGTGTTCTTTTAGTAGTTAATAGCACCCCGTTTATTCCATCACACAGCAGCACCTTGCCCACCAGGCCATTTAGAGAAACTTGGAGAGAAGCCCAGAGGCATCATGGTGTGTCAAAGGCTAAGGACTGTTCCCCAGCTCCAGACTGCTGCTTTGAGCCATCCCCGCAGCTGGCAGAATGTGGAGGGAAAGTCCATTTGCCCTGGAGATCAGGAACAGGAGCCCAAACCCAAGTCACGCGACACCAGTGGGCCAAGCTGCTCTGCCTCTGCCCCTCAGTTTGCATATCTATAAAATGGGCCCGACAACAGCACCATTTGCATTCAGTAGCGGGGCTAAGACAGTTGGCTCAGCTGACACATGGAGCCCTGCTTGACATCTGGCAAGCACTAGGGAAGTGTGGTCTTGTCCAGAGGAAGTGTCAAGTAGCTCTGAAACCACAGATGAGGAGAAAGGTAACCGTGACTTCAGGTTGGCTCTTGAGGCCTGGCCCGGGGTGGAGTCTATGAAATAGACCCACAAGGGTCACTGCTGTCCATCGGTTGTCTCCCACAGGCAGCTGGTGTGGAGGACTGTGGCTGCAGGCTGCCAGGGAATACAGGACTCTGGATGGTTCCAGGCACCTGTGCTCTCCTCTGGCTCCCAGGGGCCCTCGGAGCAGGTCAGGACACACCGCTGCAGCCCTGGAGCCAGGCAGAGTGTTCGCACGCACAGAAACGCGGAGTGTGCATTCCTTCCTGCAGAGCCATCATGGCTTTGGGACGGGTGTAGCGGTGGAAGCAGGGCTGTACTCAGCGTGGATGCTATGGAACTGACACTTTCTAGAATAAGAAGCACAGCTTCAGCTCTCAAGGGTCTCTTAGCTTGACAACAAGGGAGGCGCTTATTTGACATGCAAGCACCTGTGTGGGGTCCTTTTCATGTTGGATGCCGTCCTTCATTTTCAATCAAGGTTGCAATTGACCTTTTGCCTTTCCTGGAGTTCTTATTTCTCACGTGGATCTGCATCACCGTCTAGTGTCTGGTCATCCCAGTCTGAAGGACCCCTTGAGTAGTTCTTCGACGGCAAACCTACCAACAGCAAATTGACATTTTTTTGTTTGTTTACTTGGGGACACCTTGACTTCCCCTGCAGATTCCTTTCCAGGCTTATTTATCTGTGTGTATGCTCATCTGCTTGCCTGGGTTTTTGTGCACCACATGTGCGTAGAAGCCCACAGAGGCAGCAGAGGAGCCACATCTCCTGGGCCTGGCAACTACAGGTGGCTGTGAGCTGTCATGGGGGTGATGGGAACCAAATGTAGGTCTTCTACAAGAGCAGCAAACGCTCTTGGCTGTTAGGCCTTCTCTCCAGCCCCCTCCTTGAATTTCGAAGGACTGCTTGGTTGGGTACAGATTTCTGGACAGCTTTTCTTTCCCTGAACTTTGAGATCATCACTCAGTTACCTCCTGGCACCAGCATGGGTTTAAATACCAGATCAGCTGTGTGCATCTTATTGAGGATTTGCTGCCTGTCCCCTCTTTCCTTTTCGCTACTTTCAATGTCCTTGAGTTTGTTGTTCAGCTCTTAACCAAGGTGGTGAGCCATGGATCTGGCTGAGCTTCTCCTCCTCCTTGAGCTTCTCAGACATGCAGCTTGATGTTTCTCCTGTCTCTCAGGGTGATTCTGCTCCTTGCCGTCTCTGCTCCTCTTTAGTCACGCCCAGGGATTTTGGCTCCCAGGAAGTTAGTGAAGCAGACGGTGTCCTGCAGATAACTGAGCAATTGCTCATCTTTCTTCGTTGTGTTTTCTTCCGTTTCCCTGGGCCCATACTCTCCATCCCTGTGTTTGTGAGTTCACTACTGTTGATGACATCGGCTGTTCAGGCCCCTGCTGAGACATTTTAGTCACTGCTCTTTTCTCTTTGGTTCCTCCTCTTAGAGTTTCTGTCTCATCATGGCTGTTCTCTGCTTAGTGAGGGGGTTTCCTCCTGCTTCCCTCAGGGTTTACTGCTCTTTCTCAGCCTCTGCCACATTCTTCCCTTCTCCCTCTCCTCCTCCTCAGACACAGGGTCTCTCTCTGCATAGCCCTGGCTGTCCTGGAACTCACTCTGTAGACCAGGCTGGCTTTGAACTCACACAGACCCACCTGCCTCTGCCCCAGTGCTGGGATTGAAGGTGTGTACCACCATGACTGGCTACCCTTCAGTTCTTTAGACACAGTTTATGGTGGTAAAGTAAGACGTCTTTGTCTAGTGGGTCTATTATCTGGGCCTCCTTAGGAATAATGACTTGTCTATTTTTTTTTGTGTGTGTTTATGGGCTGCTTAATAAAAGAGCATGTGTATGAGTGTGTTATCTGAATGTGTGTGTTGTGTACCAGATGTAGTGACAGTGGAGTCCAAAATATCCCCTGGATAGTTGTGAGCCACCAGGTGGATGCTGGGCACTGAACTCCGGTCCCCCACAAGAGCAGCCAGTGCTCTTAACCTCTGAGCGATCTCTCCAGCCCCCACGGGAAGCTTTTCTTGTTTCTTTGTGTGTATCACATTTTTCCAGGGTGGATTGAAAATAACGTTTTAAATAATATAACGAGCACTTCTGGAAAGATGTCCTCCCTCCTGCTTTTCTCCAGTTGTTCTTCATTGTTGCTGCTTACATCTTTAATTACTTTCCAGAACTTTCTTTCCAAGCTCCGCATTCTCTATTATGTATGGCCACTGAGGTCTCCATTCAGTTTAGTTGTCACTTAAGGTTGGTGAGGGATGTCTTTAGATGCCTGGATGTAATGTCTCCCTGGGCTTTGCTGAGGGTCTTTGTAGAGGTCTAAACACCAGGGCCATCAGAGTGTTGATCCGAGGGAGGCAACCAGTTCATCATGACTCGGGGGCTGGTGTTGGTTCAGACCTCTAAAGTTGGACACCATGCAGTTCATTGTAGGTGTGTTAAATACAGTATAATTTAGAAAAATTTCCTGGTGTTGCACAATTTCCTGCACACATAATTACATCAGAACTCTTCTCAAAGTGCTTGTTACTTCTTCCATGAAGATGTGCTCTAGAGATAGGCTACCTGTTTTATCTTAAGGGCCTGGGGTGGCCTTAGTCATACAGACGGCCTAGAGGTCATTTGGATTATTAGTCATCTCCACATTGTGGGAGCTTGGAGGAGCCCCGGGCTACAAAGATAACAAAAAGGTCACTTAGATGATTAAGTACCTCCAGTCCTGGTTGTGGAAGCCCAGGGGAGGCCCCTGGCCACACAGGTAATACAAAGGTCACTTAGACTATTAGCCACCCCTAGCCCTGTGGGTGGGAGGTTGGTATGGCCTGGCCCTACAGACAGTGCAAATCACTAGATTATTAACCACTTCCGTTCCCAACCTTCAGTGGGAAAACAGGTTATACAAGTATGTTGTTGAAGAGATTTAACATTCCTGGTTTCCTTAGTGCTTATCTTTGAGTACAAGGACCTTTGTGCTCCCAACAGGTCTGAGTGATGCAAAGAACATGCCTTTATCCACCTGCGGAGGAGCCCACAAATCTGGCTTAGCCTCTGCTCCCTACTTGTTCAGTGTCCAATGGGGGACCAGAGGTAAATATTTAGGGTCTTTTTAAGTATTCTAGAGCACGTGCATCATCCTGAACTTGGACACAGTTACACAAATAAAAGTGACTCTCTCAGGTTCTTGGAGATGCTTAAAGATCTTCCAAATTGGCTACTGTCTTCTTACCAGCTTCTCTGTGGGTCCTTGATTCCTTTCTTTTCTATACAATTGTTATTGCAACCACAGACAGCTACAATGCTAAATAATAGATACTGATTATTTTTTAAATGTCTCCATAAAAGTATGTACTCACTCATATATGGATTTTAGACATGGATCAGGGGAGTGTCAGCCAACAATCCCAGGGCCAGTGAGTCTGGGAAACAGGGAGGTTCCCAAGAGATATGCATTATACCCCAGAGAAGTGGAAAGAGGCAAGATCTCCTGAGCAGATTGGGAATATGGGGGGAGAAGAGAGGGAACCAGGAAAAAGAGAGGGGGATAAGAGGAGGGTAGAAAAAGACATGGGGGAGCAGGAAGGCTGAGTCGGGGTAAGAATAGAGGAGAGCAGGATGAGAGATACCATAATAGATGGAGTCATTATAGGTTTGAGGAGAGAGCTGACACTAGTGAGATCTCCAGAGATCTACAAGGATAACACCAACTGGCAAACTAAGCAATAGTGGAGAGACTACATTAATAGCCCCTACCTGATGTTAAGGTTGATGAGTACCTTGTGTGACATCCTAGAACCTTCATCCTGTGACTGATGGAGGCAGAGACAGACACTCACAACTAAACACTGAACTGAGCCCTGGAGCCCAGTAACAGAGTTGGAGGAGTGATGAGCAAGGCTGTCAAGACCGCGCTGGTGAAACCCACAAAGACAGCTGACTGGACAAGGGGGAGATCTTGAATCCCCAGACTGATGACTAAGAGGCCAACAGGGGACTGATCCAGACTCCATGAATATAGTGTCAGTGAGGAGGCCTCAGAAATCTCTGGGGCTTTGGGTAGTAAACTAGTGTTCACCATGGCATACAAATGAACTTTGGGAGCCCATTCCACATGGAGGGATGCTCTCTCAGCCTGGACAAACGGGGAAGAGCCTAGGTCCTGCCCTGGATGAAATGACAGACTCTGGAGATGCCCCCAAGGAGGGCCTCACCTTCCCTGGGGAATGATGTGGGTTTGGGCTGGGGGTGGTGGGGGTGGGGTGGGGCTGGTGGAGGGAGAAGGGGGGAGCTGGGATAGCCATTTGAAGCATGCATGTTTCTAATTTAAATACAAAACATACATAAAAAATATCTGTTGTCACTGGAGGAACCCTGAATTGGGTTAATACAGTTATTTGCTTGAGGCTAGTTTCAAGATTTTACTTTTTAAAAATGATGTGTTCTTTGTAACTGCGGGACCATCTCTCTAGCCCCAATACAAATAATTCTTGTGAGAGATTTCTAGGGACGACAATGCCAAAGAATGGGATTAGAAAGGGCGACAGCTGTGACCTAAGCCTGTGGTGTCTGAAGGAGCTGCTCATTTGTCACTGCTTTTATGGACGGGAAGATTTGGGAAGATACTTTGGTGTTCTGTGAGTCCTTCCTCCTCCCTCCCTCCTTTCCTTTGTTTTCTTTAGATAATGTCTTTGTTGAGGACCCCAGTTACTTAACACACGTCTCTGTTTTGGATTTTGTAATTACATTTCTGACAAAGTTTAGTGTGCCTCTTGGGTGGTACAATAGCCTTTGTGCAGGGGTGCAGTGTATAAATTTTGAGACTGTCTCGGTCCATATATATGTATGCATGTACACATACATGGTGTGTCTGGGGCCACCAACCCCAGTGAGAGCCCTGGAGCAGAGTACCCATACTTAGGGTGGTACATGAGTGTGTCTGTGATCATTTGAATGTTCAGATTTCCCTGTTCAGGCTGCTTTTTCAAGGTGGCTTGTTGAGCCAACTAATAGATGGGTTTTTGTGTGAACATAAATTTCTCTTTCTCTTCAATTAAATGTACAGGAGTGCTATTGCTGGGTCGCATAGCAATTGCACGTTTAATTTTTTTTAAAGATGCTGACAGGCTGCTGTCCACTTCACGGTCTCACTGGCAGTGTGAGAGGTCTGGGTTCTGTGCATACTCATCAGCCTTTGAGGTTGTGGCAAATGTTTATCTTAGTAATTCCAATGCGTATGCAACATCACGTCATTGTGGCTTTAATTTGCATTTCCCTAATATCTAATGATGTTTAATATATTTTTATGGGTTTAATTTGGTATCTATGTAAATATCTTTGGGGGAAATGTCTGTGTCATTTTCTAATTAGACTATTTTCTTGTGTGTGTTTGTACACTGAGCAAGTGTTCATGTGAGTGAGTGTAGGCATACATGTACCATGGCGTGTGCAAGCAGGTCAGAAGATGATCTTGGCATTGGTCCTCCCCTTCCACCTGGTTTGAGGCAGGGCCTATCACCCCCCAACCCCCACCCCCCACCCCCCGCCGACGATGCTGCCTCTGTACACCAGGTTAACTGGCATTTTAACTTCTGGTATTTACTTGTCTGCTCCTCCCATCATGCTACAGGTGATTGTAGACTCTCATGTTACAGCTAGCTGGGATTCAAACTCAGGTCTTCATGCCTGGGCAGCAAGAACTTTAGACCACCAAACTCTCTCTGAATCTGTTTTCTTATTGATGAATTCTGAGGGTTTCAAAATAGATACCCTAAATATGTGTGTCTTTGCTGATATGTGATTTTAAAATATTTTTCTTAGTATAATTTGCTTTTTATGCTTTTCATGGGATTTTTCTCAGAGTAAGAAAATCAAGGTCAATGATGTCCTACTTATCACTTAAATATTCTTTTACAGTTTATGGTCTTGGCACCAAGTTCCCAAACATTTTGCTCAATCTTAGTCCCTGCCCTTTCTCCTTGGCTTTCCCGAAAGTGTATAGTTTTGTGTACGCTATTAAATCCATGACCCACTGTGAAGTAATTTTTGTAAAGGTGTGAGATTTGGGCCCTTGCTCAGGGTTCCTATGAAGGATACATGGCCATTTGTTGGAAAGGCCTTCATCCTTTCTCCCCAGAACAGCTGGACTGAAGTGACAGTCTCAACCAGCTGCAACCTGCATAGCAGGCTCACATTGCAGCCTTTTTCTTTCCAGCCTTGGCTCCCCTCTGGGGTTTTGAGGCTTTCTGTCTGAGAATCAAAGTATTTCTCCCGTTTCTTTGATAAAAGGCCTTCACCATGATTACAGTGTTAGAAGCACATGGCTAAATGGGAATATTTAGTCCATGGTTCTGTAACAGCTTTTAAGAGGAGAAAAGGCAGGATAAAAGACAAAAAGTGAAAGTAACAGAGTGGAGACGGAAAGAAAAGAAAGGAAGGAGAGGGCCTGGGTTGAGTCCTAATCCATCTCTGGAAAATTTTAACTGGTACACATAATTCTATAAATATGGGTATGGTGTGATTCTGGTGAGCACAGACAGCGTGTAATGGTCCACTGGGTATAACCAGAACACCTAGCACCTCAGATATTCATCTGGCTGCTGGGACTGCTTTCTTGTCTGTGATTGGAGACCCCAGTTGCCCTCAGACCACAACTCACAGGTCAGGTGACTTTGGTAGCTTCCACAGCTCCCTCCAGGTCCAGGTGGAAGAGCCAGGAGTCTGCCTCCATTCTCCCATTCTCCAGGAGTCTGCCTCCATTCTCCAGGATGCTGAGCTGCCAGGGAGCAGACAGCTTTGCTTAGCACCAGGTTGCTGCGGGTGCCTGGGGTTCCCTGCCCATCCCTGTGCCTTCCAGGCTCTGACTGGAAAAAGCTCTGCAGCCATAAACAGATTAGGAAAAGCTGCAGCCTGGGCTTTCCAGCTGCTCCAGTAGGGCTTTGCAGATTAGTGAGGAAGGGCCTCTCTCTCTCTCTCTCTCTCTCTCTCTCTCTCTCTCTCTCTCTCTCTCTCTGTCTCTCTCTCTCTGTCTCTCTCTCTCTCTCTCTCTCTCTGTCTCTCTCTCTCTCTCTCTCTGTCTGTCTCTCTCTCTGTCTCTCTCTCTCTCTCTCTCTGTGTGTGTGGTGGGGGCTGCTTGAAATGTCTGCTTTGGTTCAGAGGAACCTTCTGGAAGGAAAGAGAGCCACCTCCCTGGCAGGAGCATCTTCTCCAGCTTCCCTGTGTGTCCTTGCTTTGAAATTCGGGCTCTTGTTGTCTTGGGGGGGAGGGGAGGAGGGGGGAGGGGAGGAATTCTTACTTGTTCTTCCAGCAAGAGCTGACAGAAGGGCCTTCCCTGGCACTGCAGCCAGCGTTGAGTGACAGCTAACAACTAAAGGCACACTCGTGTGTCCAGACTAAAATGGTTGTCAGTCTGGTTTCGCAGACAGAGACCTAGTGCTCACTTGTGTAGTGAGCTCTCCTGGAGGCGGGAGCTTGCTGCATGGTCCTGGTCTTTCCCCCATTTCTTCAGCCGTTCTTCTGATAGCTGACTGATCACTTATTTGCTCATTCACCGAGAAGCTGCCGACCTGCCTGGCCAGGTGCAGGCAATAAGAGCGGGGTGAGCGCTGGGGGGTTCAGGCCCAGGCATGGTGGAACTGTCTCCACAGGCATGAGTGCAGCTTCTGTGACACTTGCCAGTGCCCTGCAGGTCAGGGGTGAAGCTCTGTCTGAAGAAGAAATCTGGTCCCTCTTGTCACTGGCTGCTGAGAGGCTCCTGGAAGACCTCCGTAATGGTAAGAGAGTATTTGGGGCAACCGGGTCCTAGGAAATTGAAAGGAAAGCTTCTTAAACAAAATTCCTGCTGGCTGCTTTTCAATATGTGATCAACCTCCAGCTTTTAGAACAGGAGAGCAAATGGTCCCCATCAGGCGGCTGCTGAGGGGTGGCCTGTCTCCAAGGCGTGTGCCATGCAACCAAGGCTGTGTGTGCTTCTGCTGGGCTTGCATGGTCCTTACACAGAGACCAGCTGCAGCAGCATAGGCCTCTTCCCAGCGCCTGGGCTGTCCCCACACTCAGTCGGTTAGATGCTGTGCTATTCTGTCCCATCAGAAGGCGGAGCCTACACTGTGGTCTAAATAAGGGAGGTTAACATGAGAGTCACTAAACGGTGATGTGGAGGCAACAGCGATGTAAGCAAATGCCACCTGGACCCCTAGAGCCAAGGACAAATCTTCTTTGGGTTGGGTTTCATCCTGATGGAGGAGCTGTGCCTTGTAGCTCATGATGATGAAGGTCCCCAGATGACCTGGTCAGAGATAGTCTACGGTCATGGCCCAGGTGGAGCAGAGGCAATGGTCAGGCGATGACTCAGAGGGCCTGGAAGCTAGAGTGACCTCTGGAATGTGGGCACACTCAGGTGAACAGGCTGCTGGTGCGTGGGCAGGAAGACTGGAGCCTGCAGCATCTTCGTGGACAGGCCCATGACAAAGTAGTCACAGGGTGAGGCTAGCCCTTGAGGTATCCGAGGTCTTTCCTATCCTGCGGCTGAGTCCAGGGTAGAGATGCCCCTGCCTGGTTATTCTATATTCATACCATTGGCTCCCAGACACGGTAGGAGAGCCCCTGCTTCCTGAGAGCTCTCTGCAGTGCCTGTTCTGAGAACGTTCATAGTGCTGACAGCAGAGACACTTAAAGGAGCCTGGGTGACTTGGAACTGTGCCGTGTTCAGTTGGCAGGTGAGGTAAACACAGAGAGCCTACACCTGAGCGCTGACTCAGAAGCCTTTGACTTAGCGGCTGCAGTGCACGGGTAAGGGCATGTGATAGCACATGGGTTCCCCTGGGTACCGAGTCCCCACGTCAGCCAATGGAGGGAGACCGCGCATGTGTGCCTTAGCTTCCTCCCGAGCTCTCACTCCTCTCTCCTGCCCTGCGGGATCTGACAAACTTTTATAGAGAGCTGTGCCTTAGGCCCTGGCCCAGCTTCGATGAACTCAGGTCTGCATCAATTTCCAGCTGGTCGTGACCTATTTTGACCTTTTACTTTAAAATTCTCAGGTCCTCAATAGATTCAGGTACAGGTGCTAAATTCTTGGCCACAGTTACAACTACCCTTTGTAATACATGTTTCTATGGGCTGGGTGGAATTTATTCTGCTCTGTGCCCATATAGGCCTTGGTCAGAATCAGTCCTAGAACAGTTGCTGTCTGGCACAATGGCCCTGTTCTTAGACCTCATCATTGCCTCTTTTCCAGATTCCTCAGACTACGTGGTGTGTCCATGGTCACTTCTGCTTTCTGCATCTGGAAGTCTTTCTTTTCAAGACCACATTTCTCACATAGAGGCTGCACCATTCAAGGCTCCAGAACTGCTCCAGGGACCAAATGAGGCTGAGCAGCCTGAAGCATCACAGGTAGGATGTGTGGCATCCTGCAGCCAGTACGGGGGGGGGGAGCCTTTCCTGGGGGAGACACCCCAAACTCCTTGCCCAGCCCCAATTCTGAAACTCAGAGCATGTTCTTTGAGGGCTTTCCTTGCCAGAAATTTACCAGCTCTTGGACAAAGCAGTTCAACCTCACTGAATCCAAGTTTCTCAGTCAGTCAAGCGAGACAAATAGAACTTTGTGCATCAAGCTTTACTAGCATGAGAAGCAGTGTTGGGGGCTGGGGAGATAGCTCAGTGGTTAAAGTGCTGGCAGGAAGATAAAGAGAGGGTTCCAGGGCCTAGCTATGCAGCTAGTTTAGTCAATGGGCAAGCTCCAGATCCCTAAGAGATCTCAAAGAATAAAGTGGATTCAAAAGGAAGGCACCCAGCTGTCAATCTCTGGCCTCCACATGTGTGTGCATGGGCATGTGCCCCACCCCCATATGCATACATACACACCACACACGTAGAGAAATATGCAGGGAAGTGTTGGGGAACGCTGTGGGCACGTGGTCTCCACAGTGTGGCCACTGGCAGCGTGAAGCAAGAGTCTTCCGAATGCCCCAGCCAGCCCTCCTCAGGCGCTTGTCCTCAGGCAGCTTTAGCTGCTGAGGTGCTTGGGCATGTACTGTCGATGCCATCCAGGAAGTAGAAACGAAATAGATGCCAGTGAAGAGTGGACACCAGAAAAGATGGCACTCACAAGAGATGAGAGGGAGGGAGGGGGGAAGGGGAGGGGAGGGGAAAGGTAGGGAGTGAGAGAGAGAGAGAGAGAGAAAGAGGGAGAGAGAGAGGGAGAGAGAGGGAGAGAGAGGTAGAGCGAGAGGGAGAGAGAGGGAGAGAGAGGGAGGGAGGAGAGAGAGAGAGAGAGAGAGAGAGAGAGAGAGAGAGAGAGAGAGAGAGAGAGACTATAAAACACACAACACACAGTACCTTATCCTGGAGGCAGCATCAGTGGAGACGTCTGGATTTCCTCAATGGAAAAATGTTTTCCTTCTGCACACCTCTGGAGCCGTGAGATCCTGGGGGAGCCACTGGGCCTCTTGGTGAGATGGAGAAGGCTGCCCCTCAGAATCCTCCATCTGCATCTCCAGCCTTGGGCCCCATCTGTCCTGTTCTTAACTCAGCAAACATGTCACACGGGCTTTCTACAAGGACATACCAATATGCAAACGCAGGGGAGTGGAAAAGGGATAGTTGCCTGTAGGGACAAGCCCTAGCCAGTGGTGGGCAAGAGGGAGGAGTTAGCAGGGTAAATCTTCTCTCCTCTCCCCCATGGATGGAGTCAAAATGTGAAATCTCTGCACACTGACCGCAGATCCCGTCTGGGATCTAGGGGGCCATGAGTGCCATCTACCCTGATGGGCTCGGTGGCAGCATGGTGACTCTGTGCCACATCTGTCTGGTTTTCTTAGCCCCTTTCTCCTCACTCTCATTGCCCTGCGCTTACAGCTTCTAAATGAAGCCTTGGCATCCAGTCCTCGCCTCTGGCTCTGCTTTTTAGAGGACCTGAGCTGAGATAGATAATGAGTACTGCTGGGGACTTTCCTGGTGTCCTCCAGCACTGGGAAGGCTCCACCCTCCACAGGGCAGTTTGGTTTGCACAGAGTGCTTTGGGGGAGGTCTGACCAGTCCTTTGCCTTAACATCTAAAGCTGGAGAAAATCCAGCTCCTGCTGCTTACTCCTCCATACAGAAGTGTCAGGCCCCAGGGAACTCTAAAGCCAGAAGAGGCTGAGGCCAGACCTGGCCTGGTGTGCTGCTAAGAGGCTAACTAGAGAAGAATAAACAGCGGGTCTGAGTCACAGAGAGCCGGTGTGGAGTGGGACTGTGTTTGAACCGATCCTGAGTATAGTTGGCTGCTTAATGCTCTATTCTGGCTGGCCTCTGGAGTGCCTCCAGGAGGGGCTGAAGTCAGTGTCCTCAGCCCCCTTAGGAAGACACAGGCAGGGTCACCTGCTCTCTTGGTCTGCTATGTATGCCCACATCTGACCCCTTCCATTCACCACACCAATTCTTTCTTTACCCAACTTGGCAGAAGGTTGTGAGTGTTTTCTGGGAAGTTAGGAACTTAGAGGTCCCAACAGGGGCTGTATTTAGGGCCCTCTGCAAGCCCTGGCTCCATTCTGAGACTAACATAGAGTACTCTAACCAGTGCACTCAGCTCCATGTCCAGGTCTAGACCAGGTGTAGGTGTCAGATGTGGGCAAGTGTCCAGCTGGGAGTCCCTTGAGCCTTACCTCACCTCATCCTCCAAGCAGGCCCTTGGTATTCAGAGAGCCAGGAGCTGCCTTCTTGGTATTCAGAGAGCCAGGAGCTGCCTTCAGAAATCTTCTCCCTAGCCTTTTGTGTGTCTCCCTGTAGGCTGAGTTTAGGGTTTGGGATGGAGCCTACTGGGCTCAGTTTGGCCCTAAGAACATTTTTGGACAGGGCCTTGGAATCCATGCATTGTCCTGGGCATGAGTGGTGCCTCCAGCGGTGCCCAGGATGCAATCCCATTTCTGCTCAGGGTCACGGCAGCCATGCAGATGCAGTTTGAGAACTTTCTCACAGTGGGCCTGGGGGCGGGGCTGGGCTAAAGGGGTACAATTTCAGATAAATAAAGACAATGATTTACAGACACAGGGGATGCTATTGATTCACTCCTCATCCCCATGATGTGGGACCTGGGCCACTTGTGTTAGACAGTCTAACACAGGGAAATCTAACACAGGACAGTCTAACACAGGACAGTCTGACACAGGACAGTCTAACACAGGACAGTCTAACACAGGGATGTCTAACACAGGGGAGTCTAACACAGGGGAGTCTAACACAGGGGATTCCAACACAGGGGATTCTAACACAGGACAGTCTGACACAGGACAGTCTGACACAGGACAGTCTAACACAGGGATGTCTAACACAGGGGAGTCTAACACAGGGGAGTCTAACACAGGGGATTCCAACACAGGGGATTCTAACACAGGACAGTCTGACACAGGGAGTCTAACACAGGACAGTCTGACACAGGACAGTCTAACACAGGACAGTCTGACACAGGACAGTCTGACACAGGACAGTCTAACACAGGGGAGTCTAACACAGGACAGTCTAACACAGGACAGTCTGACACAGGACAGTCTGACACAGGACAGTCTAACACAGGACAGTCTAACACAGGACAGTCTGACACAGGACAGTCTGACACAGGACAGTCTAACACAGGGGAGTCTAACACAGGGGAGTCTGACACAGGACAGTCTGACACAGGACAGTCTAACACAGGACAGTCTGACACAGGACAGTCTAACACAGGACAGTCTGACACAGGACAGTCTGACACAGGACAGTCTGACACAGGACAGTCTAACACAGGGGAGTCTAACACAGGACAGTCTGACACAGGACAGTCTGACACAGGACAGTCTGACACAGGACAGTCTGACACAGGGGAGTCTAACACAGGGGAGTCTAACACAGGACAGTCTAACACAGGACAGTCTGACACAGGACAGTCTAACACAGGACAGTCTAACACAGGGGAGTCTAACACAGGACAGTCTGACACAGGGGAGTCTAACACAGGACAGTCTAACACAGGACAGTCTAACACAGGACAGTCTGACACAGGACAGTCTAACACAGGACAGTCTAACACAGGGAGTGTAACACAGGACAGTCTAACACAGGGAGTCCAACACAGGACAGTCTAACACAGGACAGTGTGACACAGGACAGTGTGACACAGGGGAGTCTGACACAGGGAAATCTAACACAGGACAGTCTAACACAGGACAGTCTAACACAGGACAGTCTAACACAGGACAGTCTAACACAGGGAAATCTAACACAGGACAGTCTAACACAGGACAGTCTGACACAGGACAGTCTGACACAGGACAGTCTAACACAGGACAGTCTGACACAGGACAGTCTGACACAGGACAGTCTGACACAGGGGTGTCTAACACAGGACAGTCTAACACAGGGAGTCTAACACAGGACAGTCTAACACAGGACAGTCTAACACAGGACAGTCTAACACAGGACAGTCTAACACAGGACAGTCTAACACAGGACAGTCTAACACAGGACAGTCTAACACAGGACAGTCTAACACAGGACAGTCTAACACAGGGGTGTCTAACACAGGACAGTCTAACACAGGACAGTCTGACACAGGACAGTCTAACACAGGACAGTCTAACACAGGGAAATCTAACACAGGACAGTCTAACACAGGACAGTCTGACACAGGACAGTCTGACACAGGGGAGTCTGACACAGGGGAGTCTAACACAGGACAGTCTAACACAGGGAGTCTAACACAGGACAGTCTAACACAGGGGTGTCTAACACAGGACAGTCTAACACAGGACAGTCTGACACAGGACAGTCTGACACAGGACAGTCTGACACAGGACAGTCTAACACAGGGGTTGCTGAGCCCTGGATGTTAAGGCAAAGGACTGGCCAGACCTTCCCCAAGGCACTCTCTGTGCACTCCCCAAACTACCCTGGGGAGGGTGAAGCCTTCCCAGGGAGCACTGGAGGACACCGGGAAGGTGCCAGGCAGCATTCAGTAACCACAGGTCTAACACTAGGGTTGTTACTTCAGGGGCTTCTCTTGCAGTTTCAAAAGTATTTTCCTGAGCGGGGTCTTCAAGAACATGGTCTTTGTCTCCTACGACACAAGTCCCCAGCATTAACACCAGGCATTGATTCTCCTGGCAGCCACAGCTGTGGTGCTCTGGGCAAGAGCTCCAGGCTTGGGTTCAATCCTGCATGTGGGTCTTATTTAGGCAAATCCTGGTAACTTCCCTTTGCTATAGTTTCCACTTATCTAGAATGGGACAATTAAAAACCTGCCTCAGAGGGTTATTGTGAAGACCAAATGCATTTAAATAAGCCAAAGGCTTGCAATAGGGCTTGGCCTGACTATAAGGACCACCCCAAGTGCATCTGCACTCCTTTTAAAGTGAGGGTTTGGGCAGAACACTCACTTTAAAAAACAGAACTTCAAAGAAGCCTGGCCATGCTCTTCCTGTCACAGGCAGGGCTTCCCAGGAAGACTGACCCTTACCATGCAGTTACAAGAAACAGAACGTCTGAAATACAACAGCCAGAGCTGTTAGTCATTCGTTACTTAAGGAGCAACTTAGGTGTGGGTGACAGCAACTCAATGATACCAATCAGGATTCAGGATATATATTTCTATTCTAGTCTCTGTACTTGTTTCCACATGTCTGCAAGATGGCTGCTGTGGCCCCACATACCACATGGTATCACAGGTAGAAACAGCGTGTGGGACTAGTCACATGACTTTTTTGTTTTCAATAAAGTAAAAGTTTTTTTTTTCTTCTTCCGGAAGCATCCTAACAGCTGTTCTCTCTTATCTTTCCCAAACTGGGAATCACAGTTACTGCTAGGAAACAAATTTCTAGCCTGCAAAGGTTAAGGAGGCTCGGTGCTGGGCTAGCCGGATTCCCACCCCTTGCTGTGGAAACTGGAAACTGTGCCGAGCTTTGCTTGCAGGACTGTGGAGCTGCCCCCACCCCCTGACTTCTAACCGTGTGCTTTTCTCTTGGGCAGATGCATGTCTATTCCTTAGGGATGACTCTCTACTGGTCAGCAGGGTTTCGAGTTCCACCAAACCAGGTCTGTAAACAAGAATGTCTCTCGTGTTAGCAGGTCATCCCCCTGGACTAGCTCAGTAGCGCCCCCCCCAAGAAGGACCACATGCGTCGAGTGTGACGTCACCTCCCTTCTGTGCTAAGCCTTGCATAGGTTTTGCCAACTGATCCACAGTTCGTTCCCCTGAGTCCATAAGCAACCTCAGCATCTTCTTGTACTCCAAACAGACCCAAGTTGGGATTGGCAGTCAAGACAAGATTCACTTGTCCTCTCTGACCACAGGAAGTAGCAATCTAGAGGATTTCACACACGACAAAGACGGTTGTTTATGAATTCTCTTCAATGCTTTTAGAATCAGCCCTTCCTGAAGTGAAATGCTGCCTGAGAAAAGGGTTCTGTGCTCAGTAACTGAGATAAAACGTACCCTGCAATGTCTCCTCTGGAAGAGGCTTCACACTAGCTTCTTACTGACTGTGGCAAGTCTCCATCACAGTCACTTTATAGAGCAAAGCGTGTTGCACAATTCTATTGATGAGTGCATGTATCGTGTGAACGCATACATTTGTGTATGAGCCTCTCTCTCTCTCTCTCTCTCTCTCTCTCTCTCTCTCTCTCTCTCTCTCTCTCTCTCTGTGTATGCACCTACATGTGTGCGAATGCACATTTTCATCTGACATCATAAGAATCCTTTAAAAGCTAGGGCTACAGAATCATTGTTGAACTCAGCCATGGGACCCTCCCTTTCCTTTCACCAATACCCTCTCCCTCCCTCCCTTCCTCCATCCCTCCCTCCCTTCCTCACAATGTCCCTATCTCTTAAGCAGAAAACCATTTACGACTCACCCTGCTTGAGCTGAGACCCCCACGGTTGTATTCTGCATCCAGAATCTGGCTCCCGCTGCTGTCTGCTGGTTCTCTGACATCCCCAGGGCTCGTCTTATGAATGTGTGACTTGCAATCCTGTGCCTGGCCACTGCTCTGCCAGCCCCATCTTGTACCCAGCACTTTGGGGCCCTGCATTCTGTCACAGCGCTTACTGTAGCCCTTTCCTCACACACACACACACACACACACACACACACACACACACACACACACACACCAGCTCATTTTCACCAACTCATCCGCACCTCTTGCCTCTATGCATATACACCAGAAAGGCTCATTCTGCCTGCTTCCAAACCCCTGCTGCTGGTTGAGGTCTGCCTGGTCAGGCTTCTGTCTGAATACTCGTGGGGTCCTGCGCTTCCTGAGGCCAAACCCTCTCCATCTTCAGCTATTCTTGCTCTTTAAGTAGTAACATTTGTGTGGGGCTGTGATCTTTAAGGCAACGAGGATGAAAAACCACTCTGCTGGACACAGTGGCCTCTAGGGAGGTGTGTAAATTCCTGACACAGTGGCCTGGTTGCTGTGAAGGTGGGCTCTCTGAGAGCATGAAGGGGTGCTTGTACATGACTAGTTTTTCTTTCATGTCTGTGTGGCATAGAGTTCTACCAATGGTGACTGTGACTGAGCCCTTGCTTGCTGCTCATTGGCTCAGCATGAAAGGTCACTTTAACTTACAGGCCTGATTCCCTTGCACTCATGCTCCAGGGGAAGATCTCATGACATAACTGCCCTCCCCCACCAGATAACTGTAGGAAGCACCAGGCTACCAGGTCAATGCAGTGGTGTACATGTGTGCGTGCGTGTGTGAGTGCGTGTGTGTGTGTGTGTGTGTGTGTGTGTGTGTGTGTGTGTGTGTGTGTGTTACCACTAGTGCAGCCAAGCATTTGGCCTAGGTCAAGGTCTGTGCTGTCTGGCTTTCTGTCAGCTCACTGAGCTAGCGTCGGATGGCTCAGGTTAAGGAGTGGCACGCACAGTAGATTCAGAAACCATTGCTTGGGCTCGATGACAAGTCAGATGCACAGTAGATGCAGGAACCATTGCTTGGGCTCGATGACAAACCAGACGTCTGTTCCAGGAGAAGCAAATGCGTTCCAGTAGTGATGAGTGTTTCCTGGAGTCCCCGGGGCATGTGGGCCTTGGTGACCTGCTGTGGGCATTCCACCTGGCCACACTTGTCACCAGGGTGTGCTCTGTAGCCCCTGCAGCTTCAAGAGACCCTGCACTCCCTCCTGCTGGCCATGTGCGAAGACCAGCCGCGAAGACGGAGGCCACTGCAGGCGGTTCTGGAAGCCTGCCGGGTTCATCAGGAAGAAGCGGCTGTGTACCCCGCCCCTGCCAGTCTCCACATCAGTCGGCTGGTGGGCTTGGTGCTGGGCACCATCTCCGAGGTCAGTTATTGAATCCACCTTTCCCACTGGGAGCCACGAGCTGTGTGTGCCTATTAGAATTTAAATCAGCCACATTTTAACTACAGGGAAATTCAATAAAAAGTCCAGGGGCTCCTTGACAGAGCACTTGTCTAGCAGACACCCCTAAGGAGTTAGCCTGACAGGTGCCTTGCATGTGTTGGTATCGATGCTCTTGTCTGACCTGGTCGCTGATGTGTGAGTCTGCCAATCCCCACTCAGGTGGAGAGAAGAGTTGTCGAGGAAGGCACCTGTGAGCGGCAGAGCAGAAGTTACTTTCTCAGGAGCAAGCTGCATCGGGCAGGTAGCGAGAGCCCCGGAGCTCGGGCCTCTGACAGTCTGCAGCCTGGAAGAGGTGAGTGAAGCCTCTGAGCAGTCCTGTATAGACGGAGGGTACTCAAAGGGACCAGTCAGCTGTCTCCTGCCCTGAGCGTGGACATCCCTGCTGTATCCGCGGGGAGTTCCCATGAGAGCGCTATTCTCCCAGGAAGTGCTAATGGCCCGGGCCTAGGGTCTCTGTGCCTAGTAAAGTTGAATAGAGTTAAATTATAATAAATATTAGCTGTTTAAATTGGGCTCTAGTTGTCCAAATTGACGAGAACAACTTAGAAAAAGCAAGAAAAAGGTTTTGTCTTATTTTATGCATCAGTGTGTACCATGTACCGACCTGATGCCTGTGGAGGCCAGAAGAGGGCATCAAATTTCCCGTAGCTGGAGTTCAGATAGTTATAAACCCCCATGGGGTGCTGGGAATTGAATTAGGGGCCCCCAGAAAAGCAGCCAGTGCTTTTACCACTAAGACATCTTTCCAGCCCCCAAACAGAAAAAGGTTTTAAAAATGACCTTGTAAGTGGAATGACAAGCAAATAACTCATAAAAGACTTTTTAAATTTTTACTCTAGGTGTGCTGAGAGAGTGGCTTTTACATTAACCTTCAAATATGCCTCTACCTGCTTCTCAGCTCTCTGAACTTGAGTTACGTTTTAGCCCCTTTTCCTGTTGTGATGAGGTAGTAACAGACCGAAGGAGGCAGGGATTGGTTCTGTTCACAGTGTGAGGGTCCCCAATGTAGGAAGGCGTGATGGGGGGAGGGGAGTGACAGGCAGCTGGTCACATGGCCTCGGCAGTGAGAAAGCCCAGAGAGATGGAGGCTGGTGCTCAGCTCTCTTACTTCCCTCACGGTTAGGGCTCATCTGCCCATCTCAATTAAGCCGATCTGAGACAAGACATGCCCAGATCTTGTCAGATTGATCAGCTTTAGCCATCACACCCTATGCACTTCCTCACTCATTTTGAAACAGAATGTCAAACTCTTGATCCTCCTGTCTCGACCTCTGAGTACGAGATCACAGGCAGACGCCACCAAGCCCAATTTTATTTGATTATTTATATTTAAAGTTGTTGATTGTCGTTTCTAAATCAATTAACCGCTGTGCCTTTTGTCATTAGGCTTATCCTCCCCTCTAACATTCTTCTTACTCCCTAGTCTTGTGACTGTCATTTCCATTTGCTGTGTGAGAATACAGACTCAGAGATGTTTAGTGATTTCACCAAGGGCACACAGCTGACCATTTGTGGCAGTATACACATGCTGGGCTGCTTACCCTACAAAGCTAAGCTGTTTGTTTGCACCGCCCCTACCCACCAACCATGCTGCTTGGTCGGTTTCAGAGAGAAGCACAGAGACACAGAGCTCCTTGGGGCGACGCTGGAACACCACAGCACACAGACATTGCAGCTTCGTCCATGGGTGAGTCTCCTGCTCCTGAGCACTGTGAACCTGGTGTGGGAGTCTACACAACCTGATTCTTTGCTGACTAGTGATGAGAAGCCAGATCTTCAGAAAATGATGGTAGTGAAAAACCAAGACCTGCGCTGCCTGTTGGCAACAATCTTGTCAGGAACCTCATGTCTTCTGGGAGTCCCATTCAGGCCCAGAGATGGAGCAACATGAGCGTTGGTGTTTTAGCGGTGATCTCTAGGTACACCCTGCCTGCTGACAACTCCCAAACAATGGCTACTGGCCACAGTTATTCAGAGCTGATGAGTGGGGATTGCTGAATCCCTGTCCTCTTTGGCCACCTTCTGCATCTGTGGCCAGCTGAGTTACTGACAGGAGAGGTTTCACTCCTGGGGAGTGGGTTTGTTACCCCGGCATCCCCTGAGTACATGACATAGTGTGCATGCTGTAATGGCTTCAGTCCCTCTAGGTGACTGGAGTTTGCTAGCTTCGTTGTACCACAGGACGTCTGTTGATCAAAGCATCCGTAGGTGGTTCACGGCTATTTATTGTCAAAAGGTTTGAATGTCTAAAATAAAACAAAGCCAGAGCCATGATCTATTTAGGGAATATTGGGACCTTGGGGTCACGGTGAGCACTGAGGCAGAATCCTGGGATGGTGATAGTGGTGGTGGAGAGTAGGTGTGCTTTTACACCTCAAGTAGTTCCCCAGCCTCTGGCTGTGTAGCCTTAACCTCTGAGGGTCTCGGCTTCACCGACAGAAGATTCTGTGTTGCTTCTCATGATGTGGGAACTAACACAGGGGGGCAGCTGAGTCTGTCGCAGGATGGATGCCTCATCAAGTACGTTTTCCTTCCCCACTCCTGGCCAGCGCTTTTGCAGGTGTGGGTCCCTGTGACTTCGAGGCGGGCTTGCCGTGTGGCTCTGGGCCTGTGCTCTTGCCTGAAGCAGAAAGCTCACAGCCAGCAGCAGCTTCTCCAAGGAATTTCCTCCAAAGGAAGGGAAAGGTGAGCAAAGAGGTCTGGGCTGGAGGACACTGCCAAGAGTCCAGCTAGGACCTGTAACACATGGGAGAATACAGACAGGGGCTTCAGTATTCAGCGGCCCTGGGCTGACACAAACCTGAACCTGGTCACTTGAATCTAGGCATCATCCAGCCCCCATCCCTGACCCCTGGACTGGATGTACACTAGATGTTCTTGAGGGTGTGAGGTTTGTCTCAGGCCCTCCTCTCCTGAAGTTTGAGGCTGTGTGTAGAACAACACCCCAGTGTGGCCTGTAAGAGAGATGACCAGGCAGAGTGCACTTGTAAGAGGCCTCGTGGACAGACAGAATGCAGGGCCTGCTGAGATTGCAAGGTGGCTTAGCTGGGAAGAAGTGTTTCCTCTCTTGTTGGTGTGTGTGTGTGAGTGTGTCTGTGTGTGTGTTTGTGTGTGCCTGTGTGTGTGAGTGTGTATCTGTGTCTCTGTGTGTGAGTGTGTGAGTATGTGTGTGAGTGTCTGTGGGTGTGTGTGCCTGTGTGTGTGCTTGTGTGTGCCTGTGAGTGTGCCTGTGTGTGTCTGTGTGTGAGTGTGTGTGCCTGTGTGTGAGTGTCTGTGAGTGTGTGTGCCTGTGTGTGAATGTGTGTCTGTGTGTGAGTGTGTGTCTGTGTGAGTGTGTGTGTCTGTGTGTGTGAGTGTGTGTGCCTGTGTATGTGAGTATGTGTATGAGTGTGTGAGTGTGAGTGTGTGTCTGTGTGTGCTTGTGTGTGTCTGTGCGTGAGTGTGTGTGTGTGAGTGTATCTGTGTGTGTCTCTATGTGTGTGTGCTTGTGTGTGTATGTGAGTGTGTGTGTCTGTGTGTGAGTGTGTGTCTGTGTATGTGTATCTCTGTGTGTCTGTGTGTGTGAGTGTATGTGTGAGTATGTGAGTGTGTGTGTGAGTGTGTGTGTGTGTGTTAGGATTGGGAAAATGTGGAGGACCTGAGGTCAGAGAGCAGCCATACCAACCTGCCCAGCCTCCGAAGGCCAAGCTAATGGACATGCAGTTAGTGGGTGGCCCCTGCAGTCTTTTTCTACCTCCTGTGGATTTTTCATAGGCAGGAAGAACTCTGCTGACGTCAGTTAGTTTGTTGAGAGCAGTTTCAGGGTCATACTCAATTGCTTGCCATCTTTGTTTTTTGAGGCAGGGTTTCTCGTTGAACCTGGAAATCACCAAATTTGGTTAGACTGCATGACCAGAAAGCCCCAGGGGGAACCTATCGGTGCAAACCACCAGGCCTGGTTTTTACTTATGTTCTGGGGGATTGAACTCAGGTCCTCATGCTTGTACTTGGCACTTTACCGACTGAAGATCTCCTCAGTGCTGGATTTTCTCTAAGTTTTGTTTTTGAGACAGGGTCTCACTGTGTAGCTCATCCCTCAACCTCCTGAGAGCTGAGAGCATGGGCGTGTGCTACTACACCCAGCCTGTCTTAGGCTTTTGATACCCATGAATATTATGCACTGCTGTGTAAATGTTAACCTCTAGTGATGCAGAGGGCTGCAGAAGGCAGAGGGAGGAGAACTCCAAAGCCTGGAACCCCCCCCCTTACACTTTTGCTTATTCTGGATGTTTTTCTCAGTTCTCCAGACCAGAGTTCATCCTGTTGGCTGGAGAGGCCCCGGTGACCCTACATCTGCCTGGATCCATTGTGGTAACTAACACTTAGCCTGGGTGGGGCGAGAAGGGGTCCTCAAGCCAAGCAAACTCAAAGCTGACTGGACGTTGCTTGGGGTCTTTTCTGAGGACATCTTGGTAGTCTCCCTCCTCTAGGCCTTTCCCCCTCGAGCCCCCATGTCTCTGCCTTCTCAAAGCTGTTTAAAGAATAGCGTTCTCCCTTCTATCCACTGCACTTGCTCCATCTCTCCTGTCCCTCCAGACCCCTCCCAGAGTGTGGCCACGCTGCCCCTGCCTCTCATTCTCCCCTATGCGAGGGGCTCCTGGTGGCCTCCAGTTCAGCCTTCATCTCCCCACTCAGCACGGATGCCGGGAGTAGCTCCACCGGCTGGGGACTCTGCCAGGCTCCCCTCTATGCCTTTCCCTGTGATGCCTACAGTCTGGCAGCAGGAGGAACGGAGAGACAAATGCATAATAGGAAAGCATGCCGGGGAGAGCTTTGTGCTCTAAAAAATGAGAAGACACATAGGGACGGAAGAGGGGAGAGGATGGTAGGTGAGGGTGGGGAAATTGCTGCTTCAGCCAGGGAAGTGGCTCTAAGGAGACAGAGAAGGGAGAGGCATGGGGGGTTTAGGAAAAGGGTCTGGAGGAGGGAGAGCACTATATGGGGTGCTACCCAGCTCAGTCAAGTACATGCCCTCCTGGTTCATGCCCAGCCTAGAGCCATGAGTTTCTCAGCTAATGCTGAACATTTGGGAAGAAGACCTTCCTATTTTCCATACTCCTAGAGCCAAGATGCCTGTCTGGCTAACCCTGCCTGGCAATGCTGCCTTTTGGCTCTGAGGCCTTCTGGAGGCAGAGCTGTGGGAAGCCTGGGATGGTGTCTTTCTTTCCCTGGGTTCCTATGCCATCCCCATGCCTGTCTTCTCTATAGAGAAATGCAGATAAACACTAGGAAACCCTGACTGGCTCGGTCAGGGGTGCATGACTCATGGGCGAGTCTGAAGGAGAGTTGGGGAAAGATATGGATCTTACCTCCCCACATGCTAAACTCATAGATTCTCCAGAGAGTTTAGACTTGGGTCTGTGTTTTGCCTGTTACCAACTGTGCAACCTTGGAAAAGTCCCTTATCGTCTCTAAGCCTCAGTTTCTCATCTGCTAATAGGTAGCAAAGCTATACTCACTGCACAGGTAGTTAGACAATTAAATGAGGTAAACCATGGGCCATGCTTAGTCTGGTGACTAGCCCAAGTGAAAGACTCATAGTCTCCTCTTGATTGTGAGCATTGATGCTATTATTGTTTTCAGACCAAAAAAGGGAAATCCTACTTGGCTCTCAGAGACCTCTGTGTGGTCTTGCTGAGTGGACAGTGTCTGGAGGTGAAGTGTGACATGGAGTCCACAGCAGGAGCTGTCTTCGATGTTGTCATGTCCTTCACCAACCTTGGGGAGACCACCTACTTTGGTTTGGCTTACATGAAAGGTAGGCATTTCCCGGGGGTCTCTATTGACACCATGAGCTTCTGGGACCCAGGTTCACAGGTACGTGGACTCTGTTCCTCCTGGAAAATTGCTTGATCCTGGGACACCAAACTTAGCAGACAGGGTACCTTGGTGAGCACAGATTGTCAGGAGAGGATGGGGTAGGATGTGGGTTTGTAGCTTGCCAGATCTGATCAATTATAACATTTTGAAGTTAGACAAACAGATATTAAAACATTTGTAAACTATCTGAAAAGCTGCTGGCATTTTGCACCTTGGCCCAAAGAATCCAAGTTAATCTTTCCCGAGAGAATGGTTTGCAAACATTTTTTCCCCAAGTCTTTCCATGAAAGGCCTTTTAATCTCCTCTCCTGTCCTATACTGCAGATGGAGTTCCTCAGCCTCAATCTAAAGTGCGGAGGGAAAGAGGCTGAGAAAAGATTTTGTGGGACTTCAGTCTGAGCTCCAGGCCCCACCTGTGAGGTATTAGAGTCTCTGTTCCTCATCCTCCAGCCTCTAAAGAGGGGCTTGTGAGCTCTTGGTGTGTCACAGTGGGGCTGGCAGCAGTGTCCTTGTCTCCCCAGGGTTCTCATCAGACAACTCGCCCCCACCCACCACAAGGACACCACTTCCAAACAGAACAGTCACTCTGTACTTCTATGTAGGCCATGGTCAATAAAGTCTAACTTTTGTTAACTTACAAATGGAAGCGCTTTTTAGGAAGAATTGTATTCTTTTTAAGTGTCTGCTGTGTATCAGAAGCTATCAGAATCACTTTATTTAAAAATGTTTAATTAAAATACAGTTATATCACTTCTCCCTTCTCACCCTTCCTTCCAAACCTCACCCATGCCCTATCTCTCAAATTCATGTCCTCTTATTCATTAGTTATTATTGTTACATGCAAACCTGCTGAGTCTGTTTAGTGTTTAGTGTCACACACGCACACACACAGATGACAGTTGGTTAATTGATTAGAGAGCTCATCTCTGGGGAAAACTGATTTGCCTTTCTCTCTGAACAGTCATTAGTTGCCTGTAGCTTTTCGTCTAGAGTTAGAGCCCCATGAGATTTTCCCTATGCACATTATTTAGTCAGTTATATTGTTTAGGTTTCATGGGTGTGACAATCTTACAGCAGACTTTCAGGTCTTCAGACTCTCACAATCTTCCTACTCTCTTTTTCACCGTGATCCTGGAGCTTCAGGAGTAGGGAATGTGTTGTAGACATACTAGCTGGGGGTTAGTTATAGACATACTAGCTGGGGGTTAGTTATAGACATACTAGCTGGGGGTTAGTGCCTCATGGTCAGTTGTTTTGTCATGGCGTTCTGTAATGGTCTCTGTCTTCTGTAAAAGAAACTTCTCTGATGAGGGGTGAGAGCTACGCTTTCTGACTGTGCAGCCCACAGAAAACATTGCATTTTATTCATTTGAGATGTATAATCCAGTAAAAGCCAGGACTTGGGAGATAGCTCAGTTGGTAAAGTGCTTTCCTGGTAAGCAGGAGGACTTAAGTTTGATTCCCAGGACTCATGTACAAAGGAAATCTAACTGTGATGGTGTGTCATTGTAATCCCAGTGCTGGGGAGGCAGAGGCAGGCAGATCCCTGTGACTTACTGGCCTGCCAACATAACTTCCCTGGGAGTTCCAGGCCACCTAGAGTCCCTGTCTCAATAGAAATGGTGGATGGTGTTTGAGTAATGGCTTTCAAGATTGTCCTCTGGCCTCTACAGGCACACACATATGAATGCTCCCACATATTTGCTTCCACAAACCTGCACATATATGCTCAAAACACTCAATGAACAAATAAGTAAAATCTAGGTGAGTAAAACCCCTCCAATCAAGGAGATGTAAATCCTTCTTTTTGGGCTGGTTCCTGGATTTCTGGAGCTGCTTCAGTGAATCATGGATCTGGATAGAGACCATCTTGGGAGGGTTTGCCAGCCAGACTGTATTGGGAACTTGTCCACCTCTTGGACAGAGTCCATCTTAAGGGAAAATGAGCATGATGCGGGGAGTCAGATTCAACATCAAAGGCGGAGGGCTGGGTTGGTGGGCAATGGCCATGAGAAGTACCTGGATGTGAACCTAGCTCTCCACACATACCTCTGCAGGCAGCAAAGGCGGGTTGCTAATTTAACAGCCCTACCTTCTAGCTGTGGTGGGAGTCTACCCTAGACAAGCCACTGAGGTTGGAGGGTGGAGCATGGGATCAGACAGCTTGGGAAATACAGAGGGTCAGATCTACAGGAATCTTGGGAGTGGCTGATGATGTCTGGTTGAGAACAGCTTTCAAGGAAGCAGAGGAACAGGGACGGTATGTTCAGCAGTTTGGACTCATCTAATCTTCATCTAGATTGGCTGGAGGATAAACACTGTAGGAGCTGTAGACCTGAGCTTGCAAATGAGATAGTTCTTATCACCGACTTGGTCAGTTTGGGCTGTTCCAACAAAGTACCATAGCTGGGTGTCTTTAAACAGTCTGCTTCCCCCTTGAAGTTGGAATCTATAAGCCTAAGATCAAAGTTTTGTCAGCTGATTTTATTCTTGGTAGGGATCTGCCTTCTGGCCCACAGAGGAAATCCCCAATGAGTCCTTGTATTGCAGAGAGAAAGAATGAAAGGGGAAGGGAAGGACACACACACACACACACACACACACACCCACACACACGAAGAGGGGGACGAAGAGAGAAACTCAGCCATGAGTACCATTAATCTGGATGTTTGTGCTCACTGCGTGAGTTGGAGGAAGATGCAGGCACTTAGTAGGTAATGTGCCTCTGACTGGGAGGTGCAAGTCACTTCTACTGACACAGAAGGACCTGGCACGTGGCAGGGACTTCATACTATTCCGTTCCTTTGTCGTGTGATGGCAGCTGGCAAGCAGACGCTGAGTGACAGCTCTTCATCATAAATGCAGTTGGCACTCAGCATCCACAGGAATTGGATTCTAGGAGCCCAGCAGACCCCCAGGTCCCTACAAGTCCACATGTACGATGAGGCGGTGTACACCTGCACCTTGTATGCTCCCGTGCGTCTCCAGAGTGCTCACTTCAGTGTGAACACTGTCTAAACGGGTGCCACACTGTAGAGGAGACAATGGCAGAAAGGTCTGTACATATTTAGTACACATAAAGCAAACGTGTCAACATGCGGTTAGTTGAATCTGCAGACACAGACTGTGCATATGGAGGGCTGGCTGTGATTATGCTTCGTCTTGATTGTTTTTCTTCGTCTCCTCTCAGTTCCTATGGCCCATGCAAGAGTCCCTTGTTCCCAGATACTGATGGGACCTCGTGCTCTCTCCCGTACCAATGCAGCTTACACCCCCACCCCTCTGGGCAGAGCTTAAGGGAGAGATATGAGGGTGGGACACTCCCTATCGATTCTTCCTCCAAACTCTGTTTCCATTTCAGGTGATGAGTTCTTTTTCCTGGACAAGGACACTAGATTGTGCAAAGTCGCCCCAGAAGGCTGGAGAGAACAGCACCCGAAAGGTTCCATGGACACTTTGACACTCTTTCTGCGAATAAAGTTCTTTGTCAGTCACTATGGGCTGCTCCGGTGAGTGCCGTAGCCCATTCCTAGGATCATTAAGGGGTCTATACCTGTCCAGACTGGCATTCCAGGTAACGGGTAGGCGGAGGCGTGGAGAATGATAGAATGCATATAAAGTGGTCAATTTCTGTCCATGGGGTTCGGATGTAATAGAATCAAGAGGAAAACTAGTCTTTTAGAGGCAGGCCCTGGTCAAAACGAGAAACTGTTTTCTGTATTCCAAACATAGTCTACTAGGTAGCAAGTTCTCTCTTCCCTAAGTGTCTGTCATGCACAGCTCCACGGCTCAGGGGTAAGGGTTCCAGGAGAGTGCATTGGCTTTGAAGTCAGCTCACCGTCTGTTTTCTGTTACTTACTGGAGACGCTACTTAATTGAATATCGGATTTATAGCTTAAACTATATCCTTGTGGGTGTTGGGTGAAGTATCTAGTCTAGGGGAGGAGGAATGGAGGCGCCCACACTAGTTTCTCTGGTTCTGTTCTCTGGGTTCTGCTGGGTTGTATCCATTTTTTTCCCATACTGAGAAGCCCCCCAGTGAAGCACTCTCCTACCCCTCAAGCTGTCTTTATTACCGGGTTTCTTTGCTAGGCACAGCCTGACAAGGCATCAGTTTTACCTGCAGCTTCGGAAAGACATTTTAGAAGAGAGGCTGTATTGCAACGATGAGACACTGCTGCAGCTGGGGGTCCTGGCCCTGCAGGCTGAGTTTGGAAGTTATCCTAAGGAGGTAAAGGAGGTAGGGGTGATACCTGGGGTCTTTGGGTGGAATCACTGGAAAGATGACTGTGAGAGGAGGTGACTGCTAGGAATGCGGAGGCTTTGCTTTTGAGAAGTGTTGTTAGCATCTATCTATCTATCTATCTATCTATCTATCTATCTATCTATCTATCTATATCCATCCATCCATCCATCCATCCATCCATCCACCCACCCACCCACCCATCCATCCATCCACCCACCCATCCATCCATCCACCCGCCCACCCATCCATCCACCCACCCACCCACCCACCCACCCATCCACCCATCCATCCATCCATCCATCCATCCATCCATCCATCCACCCATCCACCCATCCACCCATCCACCCACCCACCCATCCATCCATCCACCCACCCATCCACCCACCCATCCACCCACCCACTTACCTACCCATCTACTCACCCATTCACATATCAAACAAGCTTTCATTAAACACTGCTCCTGTGTTCTGGGTTATATATGGATGAACATAGGAAGTTCATACGTCCTAATGTGGTTCTAATCTGGCACATCTGTCTTTATATCTATCAGTTTGTGCTACTACAATGAAACATTACAAACAGCTTACAAAGAAAAGGCTGTAGGTTTAGAAGCTCAAAGCCCAAGATTGGGCCACTCCATTGGTTTGAAGGTTCTGGGTACCCCATAGTGGGAACCCATGTTGGGGTGGGGGCTCAAGATGCCAAACAGGAATTCAGAGGGAGAGGGGCTGAGATCCCAGGTCCCCTCTGCAGGAAAGCCCACAATGATTTAAGGCTTCCCCTTTAGTCCTTCCTCCATGAAAGCTCCGTCACTTCCCGCTAACACCACACTTAATATCAGGGCTATCCACACTGGACCCTTTGGGGATCACTCAGATCAGAGCCAAACCACAGTAATGTATGCACTTACTGGGTTTCCATCATTTCCCAGTAACACCACACTAATTATCAGGACTATCCACACTGGACCCTTTGGGGATCACTCAGATCAGAGCCAAACCATAGTAATGTATGCACTTACTGAGTTTTTATCACTACCGTCACTAATATTAATAGCCAATCTTTACTAAGAGATCACTCTATCTGCCATTGACCTAAATAACTCACATAAACATTGCAAAGTTAACGTTACATATTCTAGATAGACAATCTGTAAGGGTATGGATTTTGGCAGGTGAGGTAGTGGGGAGGGACCTTGAGGGGAGTTGGAGGAGAGAAATCTGTGATCAGAATATATTGTATGAAAAAATCTGTCTTCAATAAAAGATTCAATAAACCTTATTTTTAAGTGTGCTTTTAACTCTGCAGTAAGATTAAGTGGGAGATACAGAGATTTCTTCCCCTCACCCACTCACAGTCTTCTCCCAAAACGATATAACCATTCCCCTGTATTTGTTACAGTCAACCAACCTGTGCCGACACATTGCCATCATCTGGAAGCCATAGCTGTGCTTGACTTTCTGTGTGGGTTCTTCAGACAGCATTAGGGGGTGCAGTAGATTTCCATCGCTGTAACAAAATACCTGTGGCCATCAGCTTCTGAGGAGGAAAGACCTGTTTGGCTCGCAGTTTCAGAGGTTGTAATCCATGGTCATTGGCTCTGTCGCTTTTGGATGTGGTGACACAGTGAACCCTGGAAGAAGGGAAGATATGGGAAGGAGAGGAGAGGAGACTGGGGTCCAAATACCTCAGGGGAGTGAGTGCCTTTAGTGACTCAACTTCTGTCACACAGCTGCCTCTTAAAGGTCCCGCTTCCTCCTGTTAGTGCCAAGGGCTCTCGGGGGATGTTTCACATCCTAACTACAGTAAGGGGGCTTCAAAAGGGACAGCTCCTCTCTGTGCTGTCAGTGGGCAGGAGGAAGAGGCTGCAGGTCATTTATGAGGTGACAAGGCTGGCTAGGAGGCATGGGTCACACTGGGGAGGACTTAGTATGTCTTGCTAAGGGGCTTATATGTTGTTAGATAAGCGCTTCTGGTGTGAAAAGAGCTGAAATCTGCCGTTGTGAAGGATGGGAGCCCCTGTAGAATTCTAAGCAGGGAAGTAACATGATTACATTTGCATTTTAAAGAGGGAGACAAAGGCAATTGAGTATAAAAATAAACCTCCTTAATCACACCATCACAGCAGAACAGCATTCCACGGGCACAGACTCTTCCAGCCTGATCACATGTGGGGATTTTACACAGTCGTAGACATTGCTGGACTCCATCTGCACTCTGTCTTGTCATGATGGGTGGTCTTCCTGAGGGTGCCATGGAGTTGGGGTGCTTGCATGTTTTAGCTCCACGGGGCTAGGACTTCCTTCATGCATCCCATCTGTCTGTTGGACATTCCCTTTATAGTGTTAAGTGATAATTATGACTATAGTCACAGTAGGTGCACCTAATCATTCCTTTTTTTGTTTGTTTGTTTGTTTGGTTTTGGTTTTGGTTTTGCGAGACAGGGTTTCTCTGTATTGTTTTGGAGGCTGTCGGTCCAGCCTGGCCTCGAACTCACAGAGATCCGCCTGCCTCTGCCTCCCAAGTGCTGGGATTAAAGGCGTGTGCCACCACCGCCCGGCTTGTTTTTTGTTTTTTTGAGACAGGTTTTCTCTGTGCAGCCCTGGCCATGCTGGAACTCACTCTGTACACCAGGCTGGCCTCAGACTCACAGAGACCCACCTGCCCTTGCCTCCAGAGTGCTGGGATTAAAGGCCTGTGACACTTTAACCACTGAGCATTCTCTTTTATAAATGCCACGTAGATAAAAGTACTTGTGCCTAGAACTTTCTAGGTTCTTGTTGACTTCTTCTCTTGGGTATGCTCTTATCAAGAAATGCTGGGATAAAGACCCTATACTCCCTTCCCCCCCATAAATGTTTCAATAAACTTTACTTTTCAGGATGCCCATCAGTCAACTTCCTGTCACTGTGACAGACCGGGGATAACCCACTTAAAGGAGGACAGCTTTGTTTTGGCCTCACAGGCTTTGGTCCATGTCTGCAGGCCCCCTCACTTTACGTGAGCCTAGTTGAGGCAGCAAACATCAGGGATAGGGCAGAGCAAAACTCATGGTGGATTATGTAGCCAGGAAGCAGAATGGCAGAAAGAGGGGAAGGGGCTAGGGTCCCAGGTAAAATTTCAACAATCTCACTCCCTTCCTCTGGATCTCGCTTCCCAAGGGTCCTCCAAACGGTGCCACATGCTCATGACAGCCTTTACCATATGGACCTTCGAGGGATTTAAGATCCAAACCATAGCAGAACGTTTAGATTTACAGCAAAGCTGAATGGCAGCTAGGAAGGTAGGGAGATTTGCTGTGTCACTGACTCCCCTCACCTCCCAGCCCCCCAGAGAACAATGTAATCTTGTACCCAAAGGCATGTTTGTTACCATTGATGAACAGATGCTGGCAGACTCTTGTCACCAGGGTACTTGGTTAGCACAGGGGTTCACTCCTGGTGTCACATAGTTTTTGACAAATACATAATGACGTGAATCACTATTAGAGTGTCATACATAGTGACCTCAATGCTCTAGAAATCAGCAGCGCTCCCCTTGTTAGTGCTCTGCCTGTCTGTCCCCTGGCAGCCACTCATCTCTTTCCCATATCTGTGGCGGGAGATCTCGTATTTGGAGACAACACGCAACCTTTCATGTAGGTTTACGTCACTTAGTAGCACACATTCAATCGCCTTTTCCTTGGTGGCTTGTTTAGGTTTTAGTGCTGACTAGTATGGCGTTGCCCAGATGCACCATTGTTTTATTCACTCGTTCCCTTCCAAGGTTTGGCAGTTATGAATAAGGCTGCCATTAACAACCATGTGCAGCTACTTATTTATTTTCAGTGCTGTGCGTCTAACCCAGGGCCTCCTACATGCTAGGCCAGCACTCTTCCCCTGAGCTACATTCTCGGTTTCATGGTAGTTTTTTCTGTGGACACAGATCTTCACGTCTTTGGGGTTGATCGCCAGGTCCTCAGAGTCAGCTTAACTTTTTAAGAAGTTGGCTAGCTGTCTCCCGATGTGGCTGTACCGTTTTCCACTCCCACCCACAATGAATGCTAGGTCCTGTTTCTTCTCTTCCCCATAGCACTTGATGCTGTCAGTGTTCTGCATTTTGGCCAATCTGACATTTTTTAAAATTTATTTTAACATATTTTAAATGCACTGGATTGCTGAGAAGTTTTTCTCTCTTTGTACCTCTGATCTGAACCCTGAGTCAGCCTGGCTCACCTGGAGAAATTCTGGGATTATCAGTCTATGATGACCTGTGGACAGGCCTGTGGCCACAGCGTGAATATGGGGTGTTGTGAGCACAGTGGTGTGCCCTTCTGAACCTCATCAGACCGACTCACCTACCCTCTGAGTAGAGATCAGATTCACGCAGGCCTTGGCTGCCTTCTTCAGGCTCACTTCTGTCAAAGCTGGGGGGACAGTGATTTGCCCAAGGCTGGTGTAATAGTTCTTTCTCATTGGAACCACCAGCCGCAAATAATGACATGGAGACTTATTATTAATTATGAAAGCTTGGCCTTTAGCTTAGGCTTGTTTCCAGCTAGCTCTTCTAACTTAATTAACCCATATTTTCAAGTCTATGTTCTGCCAGGTGGCTCTTTACTTTCCCTCAGTACTGCACTTCCGGCTTTCTCTGAGTTTACTGGTGGGATCCACCTGCCTGGATTCCTCCTCCCAGTTTGTCTCTCTGCTGGGAAGTCCCGCCTATCCTCTCCTGCCTGGTTATTGGCTGTTCAGCTTTTTATTAAACCAATCAGAAGGCACCTTAGGCAGAGACACCTCTTTACAGTGTGTGAAATGATTACCCCACAGCAGGGTAGGCAGGCAGGGGTGCCTCAAGCTCAGGATGGACTGAATCAGAAATACAGATGTAGGGTAAGTCCCCCCACCCATCCTGCCCTCCTCATGGTTTTGCAGTAGACGTGGAGATTTTACCTTCATGAGATTCACCACACTTCTGTTTGTCCCAAAGTCTGTGTTGAGGGAACCCAGTACTAGGTGACACTGATCTTCTTTCTTTTTTCTGAGGGGCTGTAGCCTCAGCTTCCTAAGTAGCAGAGCTGCTGAAGGTTGAGGTCTGGGGATCTGGGTGGGGAAGAGGGATCTGATCTCATCAGACATGGTCCTGTATAGGAGTGATGTCATATCTGACACTTCCTTGTCGTTTGGCTCCATTGTAACACAGAATACAATGTTGTGTCCCTGAGGGCCCTCAAAGGATTGTCCTTATCTTGGGGCCCATTGGGAGTATGGTTCCACCCTCCCCCATATTTCTCTTTCTCGAGACACGGTTTCTTTGTGTAGCTTTGGAGCCTGTCCTGGAACTTGCTCTGTAGACAAGGCTGGCCTTGAACTCACAGAGATCCACCTGCCTTTGCCCCCTGAGTGCTGGGATTAAAGGCCTGTGCT
Source organism: Mesocricetus auratus (assembly GCF_017639785.1). Taxonomy (NCBI): domain Eukaryota; kingdom Metazoa; phylum Chordata; class Mammalia; order Rodentia; family Cricetidae; genus Mesocricetus; species Mesocricetus auratus. Next base: position 98,157,082 of record NW_024429190.1, on the reverse strand, counting down.
ACCATCACCCAGCCACATTTCTCTTCTATTCAGAGCTATCTGGAAGACTTCCTGGGTAAGCCCTTTTCTCTACTTGCTCTTCCTAGCAGATGGAGAGGAAAGCATATTTCCGAATTCAAGATTACATCCCAGCAAGGCTTATTGAGCGGATGACAGCAATCCGGGTCCAAGTAGAAATCTCCGAGATGCACCGGCTCAGTTCTGCGCCCTGTGGAGAAGATGCAGAGCTGGAGTTCTTAGAGGTGAGGCCTCTGGAGTCCTGAGAGAGGTGTCAGGGTCCAGGAAATGTAGCCAGTGGTCCTTTCTGCAGACACATCTAGGGACCAGAAGGGATTAAATTTGCAAGGAGGTATAGGCAAGGGCTTAACCCACAAAAGGAAGAAGCTTTATCCTGAGGAACATGTAGACACTTCTGGTAACAGGTGGCATTAAAAATGGCCCTTCAAAAGAGGCAGACTCCCTCGGCTAAGCACTGAGCTGAACTCAAGAAAGCCAGTAACAGAGAGGGAGGACTGATGACCAAAGGGATTAAGACTGGGCTGGTTTAACCCCCAGAAACAGCTGCCCTGACAAGGGTTAGCTCTTAAATCCAGCATGGGACTGATCAAGACCCCCTGAATGGGGGTATCAGTGAGGAGGCCTAATTAATCTATTGAGCCTTGGGCAGTAGATCAGTATTTATCCTGGGTATACAAATGGACTTTGGACTCCCATCCAACAATGAGAGATGCACTCTCACCCTGAACTCTTGGGGGAGGGTCTAGGCCCTGCCCTGGATGAAATGACAGACTATGGACACCCCCATGGAGGGCCTCACCCTCCCTGGGGAAATGAGGGGATAATGGGGGGGGTTGGGGGAAGGGCACAGGAGGAGGGGAGGGAATGGGAGAGGGACCTGGAACTGACTTGTGAAGCAACCTTGTTTCTAATCTAAATTTACATTTAAAAATAAAAAAAGAGGGGAAAAAAGGAAAAAAAAAAAAGAAATGGCCCTTCAAAGGGATAGGCTAGGCTGGGTGTCACAGGACCTTGCATTGACCTCAGGGAGACATCTGTGATACTTTCCTGTGGGCAGGGAGACCTCACAGATGATACTGAGGTAGAGAACTAGGTGACAGGCTGGGTAGAGCCATCAGGTGACTCCTCAGTGTGCAGCCTTCTGAAGGGCTGTCAGCACAGCTGTGCAGGGTGCAGCTCCCTTCCGGTCCAACCTCTCCCCTCACCTCAGAGCAGCAGCACTTCAGTCTCACACACAGGGAGCACCCACAGTGAGGAATGCTTTTATGACTTCATTACCCCCCCCCCCCCACTGTCGGCCAGGTGCTGTGGGGGAATGGAGACGAGGGCATGTGTTCCCTATCCCTGGTGGGTCCCAGGTCTCAGAACGACAAGTGTTTGTCTAGAGGTGGGCACACTGTGCTGGCTGCTCAGAGAGGGCAGGACAATGCCAGAGCTGGTGGAATGAGGCAAGAGTAGCCTCTCTCCTTTACAGGTGCGCGAGCAGGGCGTGTGGGGACGGGAGGGTTTCGAGAAAAGGTCTGTGTGACTGGACCTTCAGACTTAGGGGACAGTTTCCAAAGGACACAGGGGGATGTGCACATTTCTCTGTATCTAAGCCTCCTAACTTGGGTCACAATATCCTGCCCATGTGTTTGTTTGTTTGTTGTTTGTTTTTGCCTTTAAGGAGATAAGTACTTGAGAGAAGAACTGCAAAAGCGAGGTTTTCTTTTTTCTTTGGCCAACCACCTAGGAGGCAGCCTGAGACCGTTTCATTGTCTAAGTCCCATCAGAAACACGTCCTGAATTCTGTAGTTCCATCTCACACATTCCCTGCCAAGAACATTCCCCTGATGAGGGGCCTGTGGAGAAGTCAAGGCTATCGGATGATGAATGGCCACAGAACTGGAGAGCTGAGTTAAGGCCAGGGACATCACCCTGCAAGCCACTGCTGTGGATGCATTGCTGCCTGCAGCCTGTCCCAAGCCCAGCTTTATGTGCCGGGCTACGCCATGCCCCTCCTTCTGCTGGTAGAACTGCGGGAAAGTGACTATAAAAATAGCTACCATCTTAGACGCAAAAGGCAGGAAACTGTTTTTTTCTTCTTCCTGTCTTTCACAAAAAGCATCGGGCAGATTTTGTTTCATTTGCACTCAGTGTTCATTCATGTTGAGACCTAATCTGTCTCCTATCCTTCCTTTTGGCGGCCTCCACACATGACTAACGCTGTAGGCTGCCTGTTCTTGGTACGGAGAGCTGAAGACAGAATGAACTTTGTAACCCGGAGCTCTCTGGGAGCATCTGTGTCACTGTGTGAGTTCTTAAAGTCTTCCCCTTCCCACATACTAAAGAAAACATTTCCCCACCATGCTATGAGTGAGCACACTGACATTTTGATATATTCATCCTTCTACATGCATCTATATATGTATACATACATATACATTTACAAGTAGGGTTGTATTATATAAATACTTCTATGTATTCATACTACCCATTGCAAAAAAATCTGAAAACTTTGAATCAATACACACTCCTCCTTCAGCACTGTAGTTTTTGCATTAAACAGTCCCAATATGCAATACTGAATTTAGTATTTTTGTATATCCATCATTGGCTATATTTCTGTTTATTAGGGCAAGAGTCTCATGAGTAGGGTCACACAGTGCTCAGTTCAACCACTGATGCTGCATATTGTTGAGCATAAGTTATATCCCACTTATCTCTGGATATTCCTTGTCCCTCTAACCAGGATGTCAATACCAGCAGTGCCCTGAATTCACAGAGCCCACTGCAAAGCCATTGTACCACAAATAATCACTAGATATTTAATTATAGCTCCTTTAGGCTCGTCTTTTTCATAAAAAGCGGGAAATCATTCCCAGGTGGCTGCCTGCTGGCTCGGTTGACGGATCCTGTACTCTGCCAATTCATTTCCTCCCACGGGCAGCAGAATTGGCAGCAGTCCAATGAACACCACCTTTGGTCTGGGAGATTCACAGCTGTGTGAGTGTGTGAATCCCTGATCAGCCTATTCAAGGTTAGCTCATTATTTTCCAGATATCCTCAATATGACCGGTTCCCACTCAACTAGGTATTGCGATGTGACATGAAAACAATTCCAGTTGCCTGTTGGAATCATATTGATTAAATTCTGTATTTTCTTTCTCTCTTTGGCATTAATGAATGCATTCCCTGGGTGTTACAAGCATTTTGACCTTCACTGCCTGGGAGGTAGGCTCCCTAAACCTATCCCTGCAAGCCTGCACCAAATTAGGAACAGAATTATGAGAAGTATTTGTCTGGTTATGCAGCACGTTTTCCTGGAGTGCATTCTCAGAAGTGGAATTATAGGGCCCAAGCATAGGAGTTGCTGTGGATTAGGAAGAGCAATCCATTGTGACCCACATTTTTCAGGACAGCAAGGGACAGTCAGGAGTGCTTGGCTCCTGTTTCACATTGCTATCGGCTGCTGGGAGAACAGGGAACCATGGAGGGACGGAAGGCACCATGGAAGGCAGGAGACTGATACTGTTATTTCACTTTGAACAGATTGAAGGTACCCCAGAAGACACTATGCCTATTTATCTTTGTTCCCAGTCTTCAGGAATACTCTGAAGTTTAGTTGTTGAGAGTGAGTTCTTGGGATCAAACAGATTCCTCTAGTGAGATTCCCATTCCTGCCTCCAGGGAATCTAGGCTGGCTACTTGCATCAGTTGAATGACTTGTCTCTCAGATACAGGAGAATGTATTTATGATTTTTACTCTTGCTTTTTTAAGCTTGCTAAACCAAAAGTTTGAACATTATATCTAATAACAGAAAATTTTTCTGATACATGTAGTAAAAAGAAATTGAACTATTATTTCCAAATTGAACCACATGAGTATAGCCACGTTGACTCCAATGTATTGCCACAAACTGCTTTCATGGCCCTGTACCTTGCTTTGTATTTGTTCCAATGGGGCTTGATGCTTTAGGCATTTACATCAAGAGGGACAGAAAACAGAAGTTGGCATCACATGGGTAACTGAGCATATTGGAAACAAAGGGAGGCTGAATGTCCTTAGTCACAGCCAGCAAATCTGTGTGAATGTGGACCCAGGCTGAACTATGAACTTCTAAAGAGGCAATGAAGTAGTCTTGGCAGAACAGCTCCCGACAATGTCCAAGTGACATACAGCTGCTTAATGGAGAATAGCTGTGCCATAAAAACCCTTTCATCCCTCACCTGAGCACCGTCCTAATGATGCTTGGTTGTGTGACCAAACAGGACTTGTCACATGGCAAGTGATGACTGGGAGCATCAAGCCTTTTCAGGTGCCGTGGTTACTGGTTACACGCTTTGTGAGAGCAAATACAGATTTAAAAACAGGAAAGACTGCAATTCCTGAAATGTCAGTAGCTATTTTCTTTGTGTGGTGGGTGTTAGGTTGTTTTTGAGTCAGGGTCTCTCACTATGGCCTGGTCTTGTCAATTAAGCTAGGCGAGATGGCCTGTGATCCCACCACATCTGTGTTAACAGTCCTCAAGTACCACGGCCTTTTCAGAATCATTAGAAAACAAAAATGAAAAGTTGATGCTAAACTGTTAGAAAGAAAAGGTTCAGGAGAAAAAGCAAGTTTAGAAAAGGCATCTTTATTTTCCCAGTGACTATTTCGGTGCTTTAAAACAATGTTCATCAAATTCCTTAACAATGCCCCCGCTGTCTTGGACAGCTTCTCTTTGTCATATTTTAATCAATGTCCTGCTCAGCCATGGATATTTCAATACAAGTGCTCAGCACTTTTATTGGGTGGCAGTGGTGATGATGATGATGGTGACGATGATGGTTATGGTAACAACGATTATGACAGTGATGACAGTGTCTTTTTCAAGCTGAAAGCAGGAGGCTTAACATCCAGACATTCAATCAGAATCTCACAGAAAGCCAGGGTATTTTCAGGCTCAGTAATTACTCCTCCACAGGAGAGAGGTCAGAAATGAGTTTGAGAATAATTAACAGAATTTCTAATTGGTCTCCATCTGTAACTAAGCCTAGGAATGAGGAAGATCATACAGACAGGACGTGGCAGTCTTCTGGGGATAGAGACGTGGCGCCAGATCTCACCAGTGAAGCCTGTCTGAGAGGCTCTCAGATGTCTGGAGCAGGAAACCCTTCCTGCAGATCTGTGTGCAGCAACCTTCTGGCATGGACTTCCTGGCCATGGGATGACTCTTCAGTCAATAAGACAGTGGTGTTGAGTTCACATCTGAAACTCTCTTGAGAACTCAAGTGGCCCGATGTAGCCACCAGTTTCGGTTAACCCTGGCTCTTTTGCAAAATTCAGTCCCTTGGCTTGGTAAACCGAGGCAAGAGATGGGGCTGTGGGGATCCTACAGGGGTATTGCTGAGTGGAAAGGCATGTTGGAGTGGCAGGCATTTCCCCTGCAGATTGCTCTTGGCTCAGCCTGCTTTGACAGCCTTGATAATGACCTGAAGGCTACTTTTTGTGCCCACGCCTCAGCTTCTGCAACTGGTACATGAAAAGATGGAACTGGATGATTGACACAATGGGGGAAGGGAAGCCCTAACCCTGAGACGTCCCAAGAGATTCTGAATCGTAAGAAACACTCACTCACCATCTTTTCATCCTTGTGTCCTGTGTTTATAAGAATGCATCCCCAATGTTTCTAGTAATTCTGCAAATAAAAGATTCTTTAGGTTAAAAATAAAAATAAAAATTTCATCATATCAAAGGTTTATAGATTCCAGAGTGAGAAAAAATGTCTAGCTGGATGTTGTTGCTTTGGCAACAACAGAAGGGGTTGAGGGTCACGATTCTGAACCAGCCAACTCGTGGGCCCTAAGTTGTCCTTTTCCTCCATCCAGATTGTTCAGCAACTCCCAGAATATGGAGTCCTGGTTCACCGGGTTTCTCCAGAAAAGAAGAGACCAGAAAGGGAAATGGCCTTGGGGGTCTGTGCCAAAGGTGTCATAGTCTACGAGGTGAAAAGCAGCCGCAGGATCGCAGCGTCACAGTTTCCATGGAGAGAAACCGGGATGATCTCCACTCATGTGAGTGAAGCTCAGTTGCTAGCCGCCCATGCCTCCCTTCTCTTTGATCTGCATCCCCTTTAAGTGAAGCGGCAACACCAATCCTTCTTGATGTATTCACATACAGCCTGTCATCAGCTAACCTGCATTCTGGTGCAGTGACATGTTTGGGAAGACCAAATAGAGCAAATACTTCAGGGGTGGGGTCCGATGATCCCCAGGATGTCTCCCCCTGCCTCCCACCCCACCTTTTGTCATGTTCTCTTGCCAGTTTGCTCACAAGCCTCCATAAATAGCCTGTAGCCTAAAGTGCTACACTTCCCTCCATGCATTCTCCTTAACCCGAGGAGCCCATCTGTGGCCAAAGATAGGACAAGGGGGATCCAAAGGAAGAGAATGCAGTGAAGGTTGAGTGGAGCGTGCAAGGTTTTGAAACATCTGCCCTAAGATGTTTGTTTTCTCATTACTAGGCCATTTTTTAAATTAAATCTGGGAAGTCATCAAGTTCATAAACTCAAAGCAACTGTTTAATTAGGATCTCTGTATCCTGATGATCAACTTCCTCCTTGGCACGAATATTTTTGTTGGAAAAGTCATTCTGTGCAGTAATTTCACCTGCTGCTTCTGGCCAATAAGCATCTTCCACAGAACATGGCTCTTTGTGCATCTGCAAGTAGTGAGCGATGGAGTACTGTGAGATTGGTTCAGGAGTCTAGCTTCGGTTTTGTTTACTAATAGCTGGAGTCAAGATGCTCAGTCACGCCTCTTTCTTCTTTTCATCCTGCAGGGAAGTAGCCAGGGAAGGAGGATGCTCTTTTCTTTTCCTTCCTTCGTCCTTTCTTTCCTTCCTTCCCTTCCTCCTTCCTTCCTTCCTTCCTTTTTTGAGACAGGGTTTCTTTGTGTAACAGTCATGGTTGTCCAGCAACTCCCTTTGAAGACCAAGCTGACCTTGAACACACAGAGATCTGCCTGCCTCTGCCTCCCAGGTGTTGAGATAAAAGGTGTGTGCTACCACCGCCTGGCAAGGATGCTGTTTTCAAAGAATATAATTCCTGGATGCTTTGGCATCTATGTATACTTGATTGTTCAATCAAAAACCATTTCTTCTAGAACAAGGACCTAATGGTGTTGGTAATTGCAGGGTTTTCAAGTATAAGTTCTAACCTCTGGAGATGAAGGCATGGAGCAGAACAGACTATACAGGACTATACATGGCCCTCTTTAAGCAAAAGATACAAAATTGCAAAAAGCAGCTACATCATGAAAGGGAATGTTGCTTAGAATAAGAAAGAGAACCCCCAAAGTTGAAGATTTAAGAAAACCAGAGGACATACTTTTAAATAGTGCACATGCCAGATAAACATTTCTCTAACTAACTTCCTGGCAAAACCTGTAATGCTCTCTCTTTTCAAATTTAGGGTGGTGTGTCCCTTTCTTGTTTTTCATATGACAGCATTTTATAATGTCATTTTATCCAGAGGGAATAAAAATACAGTTTAAATATCTTTTAGTATGGCCGAGGTAAGCTAGGTAAAGCATGCAGTCTGCACAGAGAAACACTTGCTCATTGTGGGTTGTTAGAAGTTATTGTGCTGCAAATGCAGGGATTATTTGGGTGCTGCGGGTGGTGGTAGTGTCCTGGGGATGGTACTAAGTGTTCTACCAATGAACTATAGCCCAGTTCCAAGTGCTGGCAATCTGAGAAATCCCATCTTATTTGTTTCCTATTAAAAATAAATGTGGTGTGATCCGGTATTCTTGAGAACTAAATTCTAGTTTTCAATTTATGATGACTGTGAAAGTTTGCCTCAGAGCAGTCACGGGCTCTGTACATTTCTGCTGCCTCCTAGGAGCCCAGTATCATAGCACATGGTTAGTTTTAAATGGCTGCTGGTCCTTGTGCTGAGACCTGCATGTTTTGCCCAAGGGAGGTGCGTTCTGAGACACCTGACCACAGAGTAGCCATTGTAAAAGATAACTGTAAGTGGCACAGAGACAGATGCTAGCAAATCTGAAGTCGCTTCCACTCATTTCGTTTTGTTTTTCCTTAGAAGGATCTACTCCCAGTCCACCCAGTACTACCCAGTGGGAGAGTCGAATTAGTGAGAAGAGTGTGATGTTTTTCCCCTCTCTCAACTTATAATGGATGCCTGAGATAATTAGCTTATAAATGCGGAAGGTTTATGCTGCTCACAGTCTCATATGGTGTTTATCGTGCTGCTCTGAGCTAGTGGTGAGGCAGTACATCATGGCAGGGAGCTGGGTGGACACTTACATATCGCGGCCAGAGGGCAAATAAATCAAGAGAGAGACTGGGGACTTAGTGCCATCATCAAGGGTGTGCTCTCATGTCCTAGCTTCCTTCCCTGAGGCTCCACCTACTAAAGGCCCAACTCCCAACTGTGCCCCTCTGAAGACCAAGCCTGTGCTTAACGTATGCCCCATTTGATGGATTTTTAAGAACCCGATTAGAGCAGAGGGAGAAGGGGGGGGGCAATGGTCTTAGCCAACTGTGGTGGAGACAGGCTGCCTTCCAATATTAGCAGAACATGTACACACACAGCCAGGGCTGCTCCCAGAAAGCGTGTCACCAGGTGAGGGTGCTGGAGCTTCTGCTTCATGAGCCCTGTTCATGGACACATCTGTCCGTGTCTGGAAGGATGTAATTGCGATGACGCAGGGAAAGAAACAGGCGAGCAAGCAAGTGGACTGAGAACAAAGTAATAACGGCATTGAAGCTCCCGGGCATAAGCTGTTTCAGAATGGGAAAGCGACGCTAAGGAGCAAGCAGAGCATCGAGGAAGGACCTGCGACAATAGGAGTCTAGGAAAAGATGCCCAGGGTTGTGCTAAAAACCCCGAGGTTAGAGCTCTGTACTCTTATTGTGCCCTTATTCAAGGAGCAGCTTGCCCTCAGGCAAGTGTGCTGTGGATATGAATTCTATTAGGTGGTGATAAACAGACATAAACTCCAATCCACTACCATCAAGAGCATCATTAGACCCATGTCCAGAGACAGATTAGTTCCATTTCTGCTGCTATGATAAAACACCACAGCCAAAAGCAATTGATAAAATTGAAAGTTTATTTGGGCTTAGAGTTTCCAGAGGGACCATCTATAATGTCAAGGAAAACATGGCATAGTGGCACATGCAGGAAGCTGCTGAGAGTGAACAGGAAGTGGGGGTAAAGTTATGAAACTCCAAAGCCCACGCCCAGTGATGTACTTTCCCCAGTAAGGCTTTACCTTCTAAAGGTTCCATAGCAGCACTACCAATGGGGAGACCAAGTGCTCAAATACACAAGACTCTGGGGCGCTTTTCTTCCAAACCACCATACTCCTGGAGCGCTGGCATCCAACGGGAGAGTTTTGTTAATAGTTAATACATCGAAAGAAGCTCTCTCCTCTCTCTCTCTCTCTGTCTCTCTCTGTCTCTGTCTCTCTCTCTGTCTCTCCTCTCTCTCTGTCTCTCTCTGTCTTTGTCTCTCTCTCTGTCTCTCCTCTCTCTCTGTCTCTCTCTCTGTCTCTCTCTCTCTCTCTGTCTGTTTCTCCCTTTTCAGATTTGTTTGAGAATGACTATCAGATTTTATTTTTATTTATTTTACTGATTGATTAATCGATCGATTGATTGATTGAGACAAGGCCTCATTATGTAGCCTGGCTGGATTATAGATTTACCTGCCTCTGCCCCTTGAGTGCTGGGATTAAAGGAGTGTGCCACCACACCCATGGTGTGGAGTCTGAGGATTCTAAATCTGTTTCTAGACTCCAGGATTCCTAGATCATGCTTAGGGTAAAGAATAATGAGTCCTCATTCTGTAGCCGTGAAGACAAGATGTATAAATGCTCACAAAATTCTTAGCTTAATTCTAACCTGGGTACCTTTAGTGGGACCTTTTGCCTTAGCTATGACAGAAATTAAAACAAGTGAAATTTTATTGTAGAAAAGAATCAAGGCAGGGGAACCAGAAACAAAGATCTGGGTTACAATATGTGGAGAAGGGTTTCTGTGTTCATGCTTTTTCCAGATAAGGGAGGAGGCTTCCAGTATGCATGCACCACTCACACACTGCTCAAAAGACTGCTGTATTATTGTTCTATCTCTCCCTTGGGAAGCTTTCACTATGCTAATGTAGCATAATGAGGCATAATGAGGATCCGGGTCAGTTCCCCTTCAGTTTCCGTGTTGCCTTGGTTCTGACTACAGCTCCATTTCTCTCCGTGCATCTGCCTGCTAGTCTTCTGTGGGCTCCCTGCCTCATCAGAGCAAGAAGCTTGGAGCTTGTACAGTAAAAGCAGCGGGGATGCTTGCTGGCCATTTTGTAATGTACTTGTGAAGACCAACTGTCCACTGATTCATCTCATGTTCTTTCTGTCCAGCACACTCCTTGACAGTGGCAATTAAACGATAAGCATTGGGCTCACAAATGAAGAAGGAAAACAAATAGGAGGGTTTTGTTTAGCCATTGTCTAAGAAGTTGGGCCTTTGTCAGCCATTAACCTGCACTTCGGGAACCATGTTGATATTGAATTGAGGAGCTGATCTTTTATTGCTATTTATATACCTGTACTTGAGGGAGGGGTGAGGATGGTCAGGATTCTAAGTCTGTGCTTGATTCCTCCAGAGAAAAAAGCTCACCATCACCAGCAGCATCACTGGGAAAAAGTACACCTTTGTCACTGATTCAGCCAAGACCTGTAAATATTTGCTGGACCTCTGCTCTGCCCAGCACCGGTTTAATGCACAGATGGGCTCTGAGCAGCCTCCTCATCTTGTAAGTGGTGAGTATGTACTGTACCAGCAACACACAAGCGGACAGGCTTGCTCGCTCATAAAATAATTTGTATGAAAAGATGTAGTTGACCCCCAAATAGCTGAAAAGTCTAAAATCATAGCCAACAATGACAGAAACACAGTAAAAATGAAGTACAGATTTTATTCTCAGACTGACGACAGTGAAAATGACACTGGAAGGAAAAATGGATCAATCTTTCCAGAACACAACTGGAGATCTGTCTGTCTGTCTGTCTGTCTGTCTGTCTGTCCGTCTGTCTGTCTCCTCTTTCTCTCCCCTTCTTCCTTCCCTTCCCTCCCTCTGTCCATCCATCTAACTTTGCAAAAGCTGAAAGGTCTATATCCCTTTGAACTCTCAATTTTACTGTAGATATTTATCCCGAGGCAGTAAGTAAGGAAGTTTTAGTGGAACTGTCCATGGTACAGTGCTGAACTTTAAGGGCAAGGGAGGAGTGCAGTATTTTAATGGAACATCTCCACCCTTCAGTAGGGGGCGGGGCACCAGTCAGGTGTAATGTCGAACCAGCTAAATGGTAGCAGGAGTAACCTAGAAATTAAACCTGTCATTTTGCTTAGGTTTTAGTGATTTATGCTTAAATTTAAATGGATAGCTTATGTATATTCATGTGGTTAACATTCACATGTTTTAAAACAAGAACGAATACAGAAATAAACAAAACCAAATTTTTTAAATTAATTTTTTAATTTATTCTACTTACTTACTGACCATTACTGACCACAGTTTCCCCTCCCTCCTGCTCCCCCTCCCACCTACCACTCCCAGGGACAGGCCTCCCATGGGAGTCAACAAAGCCTGGCACATCAAGTTGAGGCAGCATCAAGCTCCCCCACCTCCTGCATCAAGTCTGGGTGAGGCAACCCAGCATGGAAAATAGGTTCCCAAAAGCCAACTCAAGCACCAGGGAGAGGTCCTGATCCCACTGCCAGGAGCCCCACAAACTACACAACCGTCACATACATGCAGGTTACGTCAGTCCCATGCAAGGTTCCTAACTTGGTCTAGAGTCTGTGAGCTCCCACTAGCTCAGGTCAGCTGTCTCCGTGGGTTCTCCTGTCTTGACTTTGACCCCTCCTGGTTCCTACACTCCCTCCTCCCTCTCTTCAGCAGGACTCCCTGATCTTGTCCCAGTGTTGGGCTGTGGATCTCTGCATCTGCTTCTATCAGTTACTGAATGAATGCTCTCTGATGACAATTAGGGTAGTCACCAATCTGATTAAAGGAGAAGGCCAGTTCTGACACTCTATACACTATTGCTATGATTCTTAGCTGGGATCGTTCTTGTGGATTCCTGGGGTTTTCCCTGGCACCAGCAAAACCAAAATCTTACTACCTTAAGGAGTTACATATGCTAGCATGGCTATTTTCTTAATATTTTCAGTTTTAAATTTTACCAATGAGGGTGTATTACTGATATAATTAAGAAATTAATGGCTTAAATAAGGCCATGCAGTCACATCACACTAGCTAGTGTTTACTGAATATGTACTATGGAGCCATTGAATACTCATTTGAGGGCTGGAGAGATGACTCAGTGGTCAAGGCACTGACTGCTCCTTCAGAGCACAGGGTTTGATTCCCAGCACCCACACAGCAGCTCACAATCATCTAAAGTTCTAGTGTCAGGGGATCCCAAGCCCTCTTCTGGCCTCTGAGGCCAGCAGGCATGCATGTGGAAGACATACGTGCAGGCAAAACACCCAACCCCCCACATAAAGATTTCATTTATGACCTCAACACACAGTATCTCACAGCCTTCCCAGCTCTAGTGTGGAACAGAGGTGTGACAAATAGGAAGTGCTATATACATGCCATTTATTTATTTATTAACAGATTAATTTAGAGTCAGTCTTTCTGTGTAGCCCATGGTAGCCTTAAACTCATGATTTCCCAGTCCTGGCCTTCCAGGTGCTGGATTTTAGGCATATACTACAGAGTCTTCCTCTAATACCTGTCTCTTGGATGGAAGGATGAGTAGATGGACGGGAAGATGAATGGATGGATGGGGGATGAATGAATGGATGGGGGATAAATGGATGGATGGAGGAGTGAATGAATGGATGGGGGATAAATGGATGGATGGAGGGGTGAATGGATGGATGGAAGAGTGAATGGATGGATGGGAATGAATAGATGGATGGGGGATGAATGGATGGATGGGGATGAATGGATGGATGGGGGATGAATGAATGGATGGGGGATAAATGGATGGATGGGGATGAATGGATGGATGGGAATGAATATATGGATGGAGGGATGAATGGATGGATGGGGGATAAATGGGTGGATGGAGGGGTGAATGGGTGGATGGAGGGGTGAATGGGTGGATGGAGGGGTGAATGGATGGATGGGAATGAATATATGGATGGAGGGATGAATGGATGGATGGGGGATAAATGGGTGGATGGAGGGGTGAATGGATGGATGGAGGGGTGATTTGTATGGAAATAAAACTAATTAACCATTTCCTCTTGATATATATATATATATATTTCAATATTGCAAATGCAACTGTGACAAACATCATTAGAAAAATATTTTTTTCTGGCTTCCATGTCACTTCTTAACCTCAGAAGTATAACTTTGGGCACCAAACCAGGGAATTTTTAAGGCCTTGCTGTGACTCTGAATGTCATGCTGAAATGTGGAGCTCCTTGCTTTCCAACTTTATTTTTATTTTTAATCTAGAAGAGTAGATGCCACTGCATTTTGAGTGTTCATTTGACAGGCAAAAATGATCTCTCACTGTGGCTTTGTTTTGCTTCTTTGGTGGGTGAAAAGTTGAACATTTTCCAAATGTCTCTTAGCCATCCTTCTGTGAATTGTCTCAACAGACACATTATTTCATAGTTATATTTGAATCCCTGGGGATAAATAAAATCTCCAGCTCCCACAAGTGCACAGTTCCAGGATAGAATCAGGCAAAATGTGTCATCACTACCCAGTGGGCCCAAACCTTTTCACAGCCCTTTTTGTGGGTGTGTCCTGTATGTGGGATGTGCTTGGCCCTTCTCTGAACCTATGCTTGCAGGACTGCCCTAGTGCTGCCCAGGCTCTCACCCCTGTGACTTTTTCCTGGTAGCCATAGCTCAGGATGCCTCCTGGGTGTTTGGGATGCTATAACTCACTTGGACTTGAACCTTAACATCCAGACAGAATCAGACATATGTCAGCTGCTTTACTGGTATTAAAATTATATTGTGGAGTCACCCACAGCCAGCAGAAAGACACCTCCGTCTTAGCAAGCCAGTGTCTTTGGGACAGTCTCGGCAATCCTTGCTTCTAATCTTGAGACACTAGCACTCTTGGCTCTCGTGCCTGCCTTCTGGTGCACTAGTAGAGCCCATGGAGTTGATGCCTGCTGACACTGGTACCCTCATTCCTGGTGACTCTATCCTGTGCATGGAACATGCCGTGTGGCATTGGTGCCCTGCTCGTGCACAGTCTGTCATGCTGACTATTAGCCTCCATGACCTCCATCCTTCACCTTAACACGTGACCTCTATCCTGCACACCAAGGCCTGCTCAACTCCCAACATTCTCTGGGAACATAGCTCCTTAAGAACCAGGCATTGGGGCTCTTACTCCTCTGCTCCCTTCTGTGAGTCCCCTTCTCTAGGGGACAGCTGCTTCCTGGAATGCCAGTCTCTGTCCATCCTGTTTCAAACCACTAGGTTTCTCTGGAAGACTGACCTCCACTATCTCTGCCTAGAAAAGCCTTTCAGTTGTTAAGTGCTGCATCCACCATGGTTAAGGACAGGTCCCTGTTCCTTCAGGACTTGGTGATGAGAAGGCTGGAGTACCTATGGGGATCTTTGGTGGTGCTGCCTGTGGCTGGGTGTCTGTACCACTCTCACTATGCAGTGTGGACTGTGGAGCCGGTGGACTAAGTGTAAAACCTGCTCCACTACTACCCAGCCTTGGCACCAGGAGAAAACCATCCCTTCTCAAATTTTCTTATCTGTAAAATGGGTACACTTTCCACCCCAGAGAGTTAAGGTGAGGACTGTGTGAGACAGGGGAAGTGACAATGCTTGCCACTGATTCTGTCACATGGGACACATTTAGTCAGAACTTGCTGCCAGTATTACCTTGTTCCTGACAGACGCAAGTTCTGGAGTAAGACTATAAAACCTGTGCAAAAGCTACAGGCCATATTCAAATTACTCACACTGCCCCTCCGTTTCTTGTTCACCTTATGGAAGGGGTGATATCACAGTCCGTTTATACTCCCGAATTCTCAACAAGCAATTCATTTTAGTGGCTAGCTTGTTCAGGGTGAACAGCCCTGGCAACAAGCCAGAAAAGAGGGGGTCTGCTCAAGTGGTTACATGTTCCTCATTGTCTCCTTGCAGAGGTGTTTTACTGAGCGTGCACACATGCATTCACACACATCATAACACAGATACAAACACTTCCGCCTCTGATAGCCATGTCACATATGCACACCCCACATGTGTGCAAAGACAACTGAGAGACATGCATGTGATGCATGTCCCATCTGCAACTCCACCCACATGCACATGAAGATGCCACATACTTATATATATATATATGCATATATATGTGTGTGTGTGTGTGTGTGAATGCTATACATATAAAAAAAGAAGAAAAGAAAGAGGGTGGCCACGGATACTGATTCTACTCCTTCCTTCTTGGTTTCAGTAGGGAACAGATGGTCCAAAGACAGTCAACATTTTACTTTCTCCAAATATAAAAGAAAGCTAGGTATGGTGGCTCATTCTTGTAATCCCAGCACTTGGGAGGTGGAGGCAGATGTATCAGGAGTTCAAAGTCATTCTTGACTATAAAGAAAGTTCCTCACCAGCCTGGACTCCAGTAAACCCTCTCTCAACAACAGAACAACAAAATGAACAAATAAAAACCCTAACAACAGCACAATAGGTGCAGTTTTGAGCAAGGTCTTGTTAACCTAAGAGATCTTTTAGTACAATCTCAATTTCCTATGAATAATACAAACAGCGAAGGAGGCATCCCTAATGATCATAGTCTCATCACTGGAGGCATTTATAAGAAGGGGGAAAGGACCGCATCAGAGCTGAGGGTCCACACTTCTAATGTGTTCTTATATATCTGGCAGGGAACTCTTACATAGACTAATACTGCCAGAGCAAAGTAAGTTGCATAGAGATTAAAGATTATATTCCACAGGAAGAGCCTGATTTGGGGTCTGAGTGCTTTGATATGGGACTGTTTGCAAGGGTAGATCTTTGAGGATGAACGCAGAATGAGGTGTGGCCTGCTGGAGCTGTGAGTGGCACCAGCTGGAACAGGTTCCTGGATGCCACTCTGTCAACTACAGGACCATTTCGCCTCTCAGGCTTCTGAAGCGTCTTTGATTAGCAAGTGCTGCTTAGAAGGATTGCATTTTCAGGGGAAGCCACAATGACTCCCCCCAGGTTAGCAGGAGGCAGAGTGTCAAGGCTGTCAGTGCAGAAAAAGAGCTAGGAAAGGGGAGTCAGGTCCGGAGTGTATGGTTGTGTCAAGAGCCGTGACTGAACCCGTGTAATCTTGTGTGTGTGCGCCTGTCTTTTATCGCCCAACTCAGATCAGGATACGTTTGTACAAATGAATTCTGCACACCAGACACAGGCCAACCCTCTCGCTTGGATTCCGAAACTCTCGTGCTCGGACAATGAGCTCTGTGTACCCAGGTTGCCGAATGCCGCGGGAGGCAGACTGAGCACATCCATGGAGAATGTTCAGGGAGGCAAGGAGACCAGGATGGAAGGAATCAGAAGCAGGTGGGCTTTACCTTTCTTCAGAGCCAAGACTACCAGGTGCGTGGTGGACCCGAACTTTCAGTGCTTGAAGCAGGTTTCTTAATGCCAAAGCAACGCGTGTGCTCACTGGGTTGCCCTGTACTTGATTCAGAGACTGACTGTAGACCACTACAGTGATTAAGCTGTTGGCCTTGGGACCAGGTCTCACTCCCATTTCCTCTGTTCTTACCTTCTGGTAGAGAAAGAGCTGTGTGGAAATGGGAAGTTTAAGAAGGTAACATTGGCAAATGTCACCAACCACCTTCGGAATAGCATAAGGCAGGTATCACTGTTCTTGGAGCTCGTTCTCCAACCCACACATCTCTGTGAAGTTGGTTTTGTCATTGTCTCTGTCTCCCAGGAGGGAGACTGAAGGGCTAGGACTTAATACCAGCAGTCCTTCTGGAGACTGTGCTGGTCAGCCTGACATGCTACTTTCCGGGATGATGGCTTGCTGTTTGAATCCGAATGCGAAAGCAATGGACTCATAAATGCGGTGTTCATTGTAAAACAATGATCCGTACGTTTAAAAATAGCCTAGACTCGGATTACACTTACAAGGCAAGTTACATAAATAGCACCGATTCCCAGGCTGTGTACTGAGGAGGGGGTGGAGTGGCAGGATCCGCTTTTGGGGGAAGATGAATTATACATCTGCTTCAGCAGGAGAGAACGGATGATTCACTTGAGCTGGAATACATGCATATACACAGACACCCTAAAGTAATACTTAGAGAATTATTGCCCCAATTCTGCTGATGCAAACACACCTCACTACGCAGTACAAAATCAATTAATAACGAGAAAGCAAAACTCTTTCTAGTCTCCATGGCAAACCACCCCAAGAACAGTGGTGTAGCCCAGCAGCCATCTTGTTATTCTGTTTCACAACTTTGTGGATTAGAAGAGGAGGCAAAACTCTGCTTTGTGTGATACTGAGAGCATC
This sequence comes from Mesocricetus auratus, assembly GCF_017639785.1. Taxonomy (NCBI): domain Eukaryota; kingdom Metazoa; phylum Chordata; class Mammalia; order Rodentia; family Cricetidae; genus Mesocricetus; species Mesocricetus auratus. Next base: position 98,139,506 of record NW_024429190.1, on the reverse strand, counting down.
ATGGGGGTCACCAGCAGTGCCCTCTGTATACAGGGCATCATGGGGTTACAGCAGTGCCTGCTGTATACAGGGCATCATGGGGTTACAGCAGTGCCTACTGTATACAGGGCATCATGGAGGTCATCGGCAGTGCCCGCTGGGTTATTCTTCATGCTGGCACTCTCTCGTCCCTTTGCAGCCTCAGGAGGCCCTTCCCATGCAGTGCTGCTCTGGGATCTGAGAATTTGGGAAGAACTCACCAATGGTCATAGCATGTACCCCAGAGACAGTGTGTCCTCATTTCTGCCATCACTCCTGGGCTCATACAAATTCAGAGGGACTAGGCATGGGCCTCATCTCAATGTGTGAGTGTCAGTGGGTTTGTGGAACCTTTTATCTGTCACTCCTTGGTCTAAAGTACTTTGTAGCACTGCGCTATTTACAAGCAGAAGCAGGACTGTGAAGAGACAGCACCCAGAGGTGCTTGCTGCCTTGCCTAACAATGCAAGTTAGGCACATAATGGAAGGAGGAACTCCTTAAGGTTGTCCTCTGACCTGTACACACACTGTAACATGTGTGTGTCCCCATACAGGAACACACACACACACACACACACACACACACAATCTAAAATGTAAAGAAAGAAAATGCAGAAGTTAACTATGACCTACTACAGGCCATTGTGTTAGCTTTCTGTTACTGTGACAAAATACCCCAGGTATTAAACTTAAAAAGAGGTAAGGCTAATTCTGGCTCGCCGTTTCAGTCTATAACCAGCTGGCCCCACTGATTTTGGATCTGTTATGAGCAGCACATCACGGCAGGAGTTGGTGCTAAAAGAAGCCCATTTGTTTCCAGCGGGTGGCAAAGAAAGGCTGGCAAGAGGAAGGAACTGGGGGTCTGCGGTCTCATTCCTCTAAGACCTCTGTGGATGTTTGGGTAGGAAGTGCCTTTCAAAATCTCCCTTACACTTAACATTGCTTCCTGCCTGGCGACACTATTTTGGGAAGTGCTGGAAACTATAAGGGATGTGATTTAGTTAGAAGTACGTCACTGGGGACAGGTCCTTAGGGGTCCATTGTACAGTGTAGCCTTCCTTGTCAGCAGCCTAGGCCCTGCCACAGTTGCAGTCCCCAAATAACTCACAGGACACTGTATTAATTATGAACCTGTTGACGTTTGGTTGTTTCTTACTGGCTAGCTCTGACTTAAGTATTTAACTCATAATTGTTAATCTAAGTATTTCTCTTACCGGAGAAAGGGGTCCGGACCTCTTATTCCTATGGTGGCTACATCATGACTGCCTGTGTCTCTCTTTCCCAGAATCCCCCTCAACTCCAAGTCCCACCTATCTTGCTTCCCTATTGGCCAACAGTGCTTTATTGACATATACACAGGGCTTCCCCATCAGTCCATTGTCCCTCATCCTGTCTGTCTCTCTCCATGGCCTATCTGCATGAGGTGAGCAGCCTCTGCCATGTGCTCCCGTGATGCTCTCCTCTGCCCTGGTGACACTCAGCCCTGCAGAGGCCTGTGGCTTGAAACCCCTACTCTGAGCCACTACAAATCCTCCATCCCTTACGTTGCTTCTATCACAGAAACACAATCCGTCTAAGACAACCTGTTGCCAAGCCTTACCTCTAAAGTTTCTGCTTCCCAGTAGACCCAGAGCAGGGGCCTGAGCCTTTAACTACACACCAGCCCTGGAGGACACTTACTGAAATCATAACAACCACCTAAGAAATGTCTCAACAGCATGGCAGCCATGAGCACAGTGGGGCTTGTAGGAACTTTTCAGCATTGCCGGGCAGCCTGCACTCTAACAGGAAGCTCAGCCACTCCTCTAAATCATGATGCCTCGGAACTACTTTTTTGTTTTGTTTTGGTTTTTTTTTTGTTTTTCGAGACAGAGTTTCTCTGTGGCTTTGGAGGCTGTCCTGGAACTAGCTCTTGTAGACCAGGCTGGCCTAGAACTCACAGAGATCCACCTGCCTCTGCCTCCCAAGTGCTGGGATTAAAGGCGTGCGCCACCAACGCCCGGCTCGGAACTAATTTTTAAATGTCCACTTTTCGCAGTTCCTAACAACTCATGTCAGAGGAGGTTGCTGGTGACCTTTAGGCAAACAGGAGCCCATGACTTGGGGTTTGTGGTAATGGGGCTGGGAAGGAGTGAGCCAAGGAAGGGGGGGGCGTTAGTCCAGGGGGTGTCATCAAAGAGCTACCGGAGGTGCTCAGGGCTCAGTTCCACCCGGTGTTTCAGCACTTGCCCTGAACTCTAGGGGAGGTGGCAGGAACCTGTCCTTTATAAGATGGTGGTTGGGATGGGTTCAGGCCTAAGTCAGGCATAGGTTCGGTGGTGTGTGTGCATGTGTGTGTGTGTGTGTGTGTGTGTGTGTGTGTGTGTGTGTGTGTGTATGTGTGTGTCTTAATTGGCAGGTGGAATTGTTTTCAGTCAGACAGAGGGAAGGAATGGCATGGGCAAGCCTATCAGTCTAACTAGAGTAGTTTTCTCAGCATCTACTGCATGCCTGTCCTGTGTGGGTGCTGAGAATTCAGTACTCATAGCAAAGACACGGTCCATGCCTCCTGGTGCTCACAGGTAGACAGGAATGGCCAATCAGGATCATGTGGGAAAGAGCATGCCATGCTGATGGCTTGATATTTAAGGCAGGTAGGCTAGAGTCAGAGGGGGAAGGGTGGGCAGCCTGTGGCATTGACCCCGAGGGCACCCTGCCACCAGTGCCATTCACAGAGCTTCTGAGGACAGAGACGTTGGCCACCTTCCTTTCATCGCTTCGTCGAAGTCTTTTCTGACTGCCCAGCGAAGGGCTGTCTCCTCCACTGCACTGGTTCCATTCAGGACAGCCCTCCCTGTGTGTGCCCACCCCGGCGAGCACATGCTTGCATCCGTATGCTCGCCGCGCAGAGACTCCCAAGAATAGCAATGCACCAGTTGTATCCTCAGCCCTGAAGCCAGAATGTGGAAGTTTTCAGTAAATGGATTTTGAGAGGCTGGGACAGAGAGAGAGAGAGAGAGAGAGAGAGAGAGAGAGAGAGAGAGAGAGAGAGACAGAGAGAGACAGAGAGAGAGAGAGAGAGAGGGAGAGGGAGAGGGAGAGGGAGAGAGAGAGGGAGAGGGAGAGAGAGAGGGAGAGAGAGAGAGAGAGAGAGAGAGACAGAGAGAGAGAGAGGGAGAGGGAGAGGGAGAGGGAGAGGGAGAGGGAGAGAGGGAGAGGGAGAGGGAGAGGGAGAGGGAGAGAGAGAGGGAGAGAGGGAGAGAGAGAGAGAGAGAGAGAGGAGAGAGAGAGGGAGAGAGAGAGGGAGAGAGGGAGAGGGAGAGAGAGAGAGAGAGAGAGGGAGAGGGAGAGGGAGAGGGAGAGGGAGAGGGAGAGGGAGAGGGAGAGAGAGAGAGAGGGAGAGGGAGAGGGAGAGGGAGAGAGAGACTTTCATTGTGGTAAAATAAGGAAGTATAAAATATATCATCATAACCATTTTATGCTTTCTGTTTACGGTGTCTATGGCAGAGGCATTGGGCACGTTCGCGCTGCTGTTGGGGCTTGTCATCTCCCCACATGGAAACACCTCCCCTCAGCGCTTCCTCCCATCCAGCCCAGCCCTAACGCAGCCCTTGGTACCTGTATCTACTTTCTATCTGTGAGTGTGACTCCTAAGTTCCTCCTATAACAATTGACTCACACACCATTTGTCCTTTTGTGGCCAAGAGTAAGTGGATTTTGAACAATTGAGAGATAGTTCCCTGGGTGGCGCATATCACGTGAACCACAGAAACCCAGGCCAGATAAGGCCTTGCTATTTTTCAAAAGGCACCAGAGATACTGCCCAAACCTCTCTCAGGTCCTCCCTGGGTATTAGGATGTTTCTTTCCCTTGAGTCTTGATGACTCTGCCAGTGTCTCTCCCTGTGCACTGGCTTAGGAAGGTTGATGCCCCACAAACCTTCCAGAGGGCTGGCCCATCTCTGACTCATATACCTTGCAAGTCCAAGCCTGGCCCCAGTGGGTTTTAGCCAAATTGGATTGGACTTGTAGCAGGACCAGATGCAAAGGTGAGTAGGTACAGAATGAGGCTCCTGCCTGCTTGGAAGAGCTGTTTTGGTCTGCCATAGCTCCCATCACAGGCTCCACCTCCCAAACCTGGGGACCCTGAGGGGGTCCATGGGCAGCTACCTGCACCAACAGCCCCTGCTGCAGTCCAGTTGTCTAATCAGCATGGCTAGGGTAGCCTCCCTGGTGTTGGGGACAGGCTGGGTGACACTGATTTGGTGGCTGGCTGTCTTGGAGGCCCAGTGCCAGCTGTTTCCAGAGCTCTGAGCACACACATATTGGCATCTGTTCCTCCATTCTGCACTCTGCTTCTCTCTGAGTGTGTTTCTGAGGTGGCCCCGGGTCACTTGACTTGTCATCAGTCTACTGTCTAGACCAGTCTTTGCTTAGTGGAATATTATGGGCACCAGTCTGTTTTCTGCTGCTATAAAGATGATCAGCAAGGCTGGGTTCGTTAAAAGGAGGAAGGGGTTTAGGTAGCTCGCATTCTGAAAACTGAAAATCCAAACATCAAGGTGCTGCTTCTGCTGGGCCCTCTACTCCCGCCCCTCGCTTCTTTATCTCATGGCAGATGACTCTGTAGGAATGCCTGCTAGAGCCTCAGTGGAAAGAGGAGGTTAGGGGCTGAGCCTCTCTTGCCCTTCCAGAACAACTCTCTATCTCGCAGAACTAACTGGGGTCCCTTAGGAACCAATTAACTCCTTCTGAGGAGGGCATCCCCAGTTACCTAGTCATATCCCACTAGGCCCCCCTTCTTAAAAACCCAACCACCTACCAACAGCACTTCCCAGAGGACCAAACTTTGAACAGTTGAATCCTTGGGGAACAAATGACATCCAAACCATGCCACTGCACAACTCCAGTGTGACAAGGGGGCACCCGACTCACATGCACTGATGGATGGGAGCCCGGGAGCTTGGAAGATCACTCCTATTTTATGGCTGAGGAAACGGGATTCTGGAGTCATTGCATAAGCAAACTAAGGCGGGCAGTGGAGGTCCATGTGAGGTCTGGGTGACTATGATGAGCCCTCTGGGACAGAGACCCCAATGCCGTCCCTGCTCGTGTTGTCCTCCTCACTAAGCCAGCCTGTGGTGGGGTTGGTCTAAGGATCTGCCGAATTGCTTGGCACAAAGCTGCCTTCTTCAGGCCACACTAACAAATGGCCGACAAGATCCCTTCCAGGAGCACGCGATCTTGATGTTTCCATCTTTCCCTTCAGCCCTTACAGTGTCCGAGAGCAACCGGACAGCATCTGTTCAAGTCAGAAGCCAACTCAGCTTGTCTCTGGGGCAGCTGTCCACAGCACAGGTACAGACCAAGCCCTGGAAGGGGGCGGGAAGGGAGGCCTTACTCCCCCACTTCCTTTCAAACCTTTACCACCTCTTCTGCTCGTTTCCCAAAGGAAGTTCACAATAATTTTGCTTTAAAATTTTTTGGCTTTGAGATGACCTCTCAGAGTCAACATCTGTTCTTGGGTGACACATGAATCTAGAAGGGGATAGTTGGGGGAGGGTGGCTGAGTGTGAGAAATACCAGCCCTGCTGCCTCTTGTGGGTGCACAGTATCTCCCAGCGCTCTCCCTAAAGCACACACAGGGAGGGCAGCATGCTTTTCTCCACAACTTCCCAGTCACAAGTGAAGACAGAGATTCCGTAACTTAGGAGAGTACTGGTACTTAAAGAATGTTAAGCCTGCAAGCCAGGTCTGGATGCTGCCACATCTCTCTGCGAATAACTAAACTGTCTGTGTGCTAGACTCGGGCATGGTCCCTGGGAGGAAAGATGTGAATTGCTTGTGGTGGTTGGTTGCCATGGGGTATTTTCCCACCAGAAGTGTGACAGAAATTGTGTCCTACCCCAAGATTCTAGCTTCCTAGAAACAGCTTTTGGCTTCTGCTTTGGGTCTCCTCCAGACACAAGCTTTGGAAGTACTCCAGGACACCCAAGCTGGGCTGTCAGCCCCTGTACTTTGGTGACTGGTAGAGACCCATGTTAGCGGTCCTTTATTAGAACAAATTTCTGAGAGAAGTCGATTTAAAAAGAGGAAAGGTGGGAAGGCAGAGGCAGGGGGATCTCTGTGAGTTGGGACAATCCTGGTTTACATACCAAGTTCAAGTTCTGGCCCAGCCAGGGCTACATAGTAAGACCCTGTCTTAAAAACAAAAGAACGGAAAGGTTTATTTCTACCTATGACTTCAGAGGTACCAGTCCAGGTTGCTGGGCCTGTTGCTTTGGGCCTGTGATGGCAGAGTATATCATAGCAGGAGAGACTGAAGGGTGAGGCCTATTCATGGATGAGCATCGGGAAGCAGACAGAGAGATGAGGAACCTGTGGTTTAGTGTCCACTTCAAGACCACGCATGCAATGACTCAATTTCTGTACCCCTTTAAGGCACCCTCTCTTAAAGGCTGCACTACCTCCAGCAGCAACACACAGTGGCAGCAAAGCTGTCAACTCATGGTCTTTTTGGGGACATTCAAAATTCAAGCTCCCAAAGACTCAAAGCTACTTCACTGTCTCATCTCTGTGTTTTAGTTTCAGTTGTCTTCGACAGGAAGTACAATCCCCACTTACCCTCCATCTTGTCTCAAGACCAATGCAGGAGAAAATGTTAGGTGAGCATGGTGTCTCATGCTCATGATCCAAGACCCTTGACCACAGAGGCGGGTGACCCAGACGTTGAAGCCAGTGTTGGATTCATACTAAGTTGGAGGCCAGAGTGAGCAACGTGGAGAGAACATGCGATAGGACATTTGACTAATGTGTACAAGGGCCTAGGTTCCATCTCCAACACCAATGAGGAGGACTTACAGTGAATCACTAAGAAAATGGCCACCATCCGCCATCCTGCCTTGGTCTCTATTCTTGTAGCCCAGCCTTGAGTAACAGTGGCCCAGTTGTGGTTCAGTCAAACCTGTGTTCAATGATCTGTCCTCAGGCTGATGGGAGATTTGCTGTGAGCTGCTCTTGCTTGTATATGTGTGTGTGTTGTTAGGCTCCAACTGGTTTGTGAGGGAAACCCAAACATGGTGCTTTGATTCTGCCCCCAGGGTCACAGAACAGCTGGAGGAAGAGCTTTACGGAGGAACCCAACCAAGACGTGGTGTGTGTGACACTGAAGCGTGACCCACATCGTGGTTTTGGTAAGAGGGTGCCCTGAAGGTGAGGCCCAGATTCTGCTCAGCAGAGAGGGGATGAGCGCCATTCTCCCCTTGACTTTTCCTCTCCCCCAATCTGGCCTCTTCTCTTCTAGCTTGCATTTTTCAACAACCCCTTCCGCTTTTTCCTTCCCGTCAGTGCCAGCAAAGAACACAACGCGACTTTTGGGGCAAAGAATTCCTTGCAAGTGCCGATGTATTTTCAGAGTGCATCTAAGCACAAGATAAAAATAAAACACCCTCCTCCTCGCACACCTTATGCCAATCTTTCTCCAGTATAAATAGGTTCTTAGTGGTGTAGAGGAGTAGGCAATCTTTCTCATCTTCAGTTATTCCTCACATTTAAAAAGCCTTAAAGTCATGTAAGAAAAAAAGATACTGAGACAGATATTTGGTTAGAAATCATCTTTCCCAGGCCTGGGGAGATAGCTCAGTTGGTAAAATACTTTACATGCAAATGTGAAACCAGTGTTCAGATCCCCCGCACACACATGAAAAGTTGGGTATGTGATGTTATGCCTGTAATCCTGGCTCTCAGGAAGCCGAGACAGGGATTCCTCCAGCAAGCTGACTAATTAGAGTAGCTGAGTCGGTGAGCGTTGAGTTCGGTGAGAGGCCGCCTCGGGGCTGAAACCCACGTGATGACTCACAACCAGAACTCTAGTCTCGGGGATTTGACACCTTATTCTGGCTTCCACAGGCATTACACACACACACACACACACACACACACACACACACACACACACACACACACACACACACACACGGTACAGAGACATACAGACAAGCAAAACACCCACAAACATATAAGAAAAAAACTTGTAAGTAATAAAGTAGAGAACAACCCAGGAAGACATCCAGTGTCAAACTCTGGAGCTCCACAGGGGCACACATGAATGTGAACTTACGCACATGCAACACACACACACACACACACACACACACACACACACACAGAGATGGGGTCGGGCAACCCCAAGTCCTGTCACAAAGCCATCTGGGCTGGTGGAGCTGCATTTGCAGCCTAACTGTGGGTGGTACAGGGCACAGTCTGCTTTCTCCAGGCATCTTACTCAGATGCCGTTATCAGACGTGCCACTCGGTAACTGTGTGAGCCACCAAGTCATTAAGCATTATTTTATCGCTAAGTGCCATCTTGGGTTACAGGTTTCGTCATTAACGAGGGAGAAGATACCGACCAAGCAAAACCCGGCATTTTCATATCTTCCCTCATACCTGGGGGACCAGCAGAAAAGGCTAAAACGATCAAACCAGGTACATCTTAAGTTAAATCACCAGAGATGCTTGAAGTTAACCACCTTTCTTATTTCCTTGCTGGTGTTACTGATATTTTTTTTTCCTCCAGGGGGGAGGATACTAGCCTTGAATCACATCAGCCTGGAGGGCTTCACATTCAGCATGGCTGTTAGAATGATCCAGAACTCTCCTGACAACATAGAATTAGTCATCTCTCAGTCAAAAGGTACCTTTCATTTCACTTTCAGCAATGGAACAGCCTCCTCGGTTACCACCTTGGACCAAAAACACGAAGCTCCATGTAGGTCTTTGGTGTAGCTCCCTGCAGGCGTGGTCCTGGCTTGCCAGGAGGCAACTCGGTGGCACAAATCAGCGTGCTGTGAAATCTCAGGGACAGGGCAGGTTCCCATGATTGCATGTCACTCTGAAAGGCAGCCGCCTCCTGATCAGACATGGCTGGATACTCGCAGTGTGTACGAGTTCCCGCCCACTCTCCTTGCAGGGCAAGGAGGTGATTCTTATTGACACTCAAGTCCCAGGTTTCCTCTGCAGCTGGGAAGCAGAGTGAGGTTGCCTACAGTCCGCATCTGCACCACAAGCACAGAGTTCCTGCTTACGGAGCTCCAGATCAACCCCTAAAGTCCTAACTGTGTAAGGGTTGTTTTCTTCATTGTTTTGACTTAAGAACAATAGCTAAGCAAAAAGCACCTATTATATTATGTTTGCTTTGGAGACATTTTGGTGGATTTCTTGATAGAGGGGAGGGAGGGAGGCTGATATCCTCTTACCCTGGTTACTAAGGACCACTGATGCTTTTTTTGCTGGGTGATCTTGTAAATTACACGAGGTGGCGTACAAACCCAGGCTCATCTCCAAATGCAGGCATCCCACCTGCTGTGCCCAGGAAAACCAGCCCCACACTTGCACATGCTGTCACCTCACTGCAGGTAGGGTCTTTCACAGTGCCTCAGGGGCCAGCCCCAATGTTTCCATCACACCAGCCTCAAGATCACTGTCTCTGCTGGACTCTACAGCGCTGACACCTCCTTCTGAGGCAGGTCAGCAACCTTCGAATTTTCCTTCACACTCTCTGCGTTGAGGGGATTCAGATCACTTCTTGTGTTGCCAGGCAATAATGCTAGCCGATCAAAAAGCAATTCAGTGTAGTTCAAGGACAGCCTACCATGACGGTCAAGATGTTAAAAGCTGATAGCCAAAATTTAAGTGCCCTAACCACAGTCTTGTATTAAAATTCCAGACAGCAAGTGCATCCACTGTCCAGGAGTTACACGCCATCTCCTCATGGTGGCCCAGTTCCCTGTCGGGAACACGACTTTGCCGCAGTTGGGATTTATACTGAGCTGATCTATTGTTGGGGGAAGAGGTCTAGAGATGATCTCCTGTGAAGGCAGCTGTTCTAGATGGGGCCTTAGGAGCTGGCAGCTAATAGTCCATCCTGACAGCTATGAAAACTGATCGTAAACTGAGTTGTAATCACCCACAGAAGAGCAGGGTAGGAAGAATGACTGTGTGTTATAAAAGGGGACTTCTTAGACTGCTTAAGTGACATAGGCTCCAGCATACAGTGGCTGTCTGCATGATGGAGGGACTGAGGACCACGGCTGCTTAGTCCATTAGACTGGGTGCCGCCACTGCCCCATTTGGCAGCAAAGGCCTGGGGGATTCCTGGGAAGCCACGAGTCTTCAGTTCATGCTGCAAGGTGAAGGGTGGATACTCAGAAGCAAGAAGAGAAGGTTCAGAAAGTGAGCAGTGCTACTTTCCCTTGGTTCTCTACATCAGGGCCAAGGTCAGAAGGTGCTTCCCAGTTTGAGGAAGGGCTTGCCCTCCCCTCCCCTCACCGCGTTGACCATTCCTGGAAATGCCCTCACCAACCACCCCAGGGACACAGCTCTTAGCTGATTCTAGATCCTAACAAGTGGCCAATTACTATTAGCCAATATGACTCCTCGATTATACTTCTATTACAAAGAGCACAGTGGGACAGGCTGGCTTTTCAGGTCTAAGGTCCCATTCTCTGCTCCTATGAAGGGCATGGAAGAAAGGGAACAGATGTCTGCAATGCTGCCCAAAGGACAATGGCAGTGGACTTTGAGAAAAATGATCGGGAGCATGGCATTACCCACTGGCACCCCCCCACACTTCATACTAAATAAACTTAGATTTAGATAACTCAAGACCAGATTTATTAAGTCAAGCTCATTGGATATGTGAGCTTGAGCACTTTCCTGGGTGCTAGTAAGCTGTTTCAAAGCAGTAAATGTACCTGTGTGTTCCCACTCCAGGTCTGAAGGACCTCTGTTAGCCTTTCTCCAACACGTATCTGCTGAGCCACTAATATTCTATTAGCACACCAGCAGTAAATGCATTTGCTGATTTATATATGCCAATCTATATATGTGTATGAGGACACATATGTATGTACATACACATCTTCATATATAAACATAGAATCCCAAGTCTATGAATAATCTCTTTTTCATTAATCTTGCAATGTCATGCTCTTGACATACTTATTTTGTATACAGAGAAATCAAAGGCCAGAAATGTTACTTATCTTACTCCAGGGTTTACCTATTGATCCGCATCTCATTTTTTTTTCCTTTAGTCTATGCCAGTTAGACTAAGCAGGAATCCATGATCAACCTTCACTTAGAGGAGCCCAGAGCTTGGTAAATTACCCGGTATACTCCAAGGATACTGCATGCTGATAACAGCTGTGCTCCTCATGGTTTTGTAGAAGGTCAGGGTTAAGAAAAGCCCCACATGTTGAATATGGGATTTGGGACAAACCAGTTCATCCTTTTGATTCTGTTTTAATAAATTCATTAAATAATTAATCTGTTTCTAATTAAACTGAGATGACACCTTCCTGGTGGCCTGTTGAGAGGATGAAAGGATCTTATCATCCTCTCCTCTCCGCGTCTCTCCTCCCCTCCCCTCCCTCCTTCCCCCTCCCCCTCCCCTCCGTCCTTCCCCCTCCCTCTCCCCTCCGTCCTTCCCCCTCCCTCTCCCCTCCTTCCTTCCCCCTCCCCTCCTTCCTTCCCCCTCCCCTCCTCTCCTCTCTTTTCCTCTCATGTCCCCTCCCATCACAGGAATGACAGAAGTTTAATGAAGAGGAGCAGGCACCCTTCGCTATCCTTGCTCTCCTGTTTTCATAACTGGGTCATACAAGTGATTTCAATTTACATTTCTGATCACTTCTAGAATCTTCCATTTATTCTAGATGCAGCATTCTTCATGAAATGCTGAATTCATAGCATCCGCTGCAACTATAAAAGCTCTTGTCACTCAAGGAAAATTCTGTGTCTCTTAGGATGCTACCAATATGCCAGCCTCTCCAAGCGTTGACTTCTTGGCTTGTTTTTTATAGGTGTTTGTGGAAACGTCTCCAGCGAAGAAAAGAACAGCACAGCAAGTTCTGGCGTGTTCTGTACAGACATCCTGAGCAATGGGCACCAGGGAAGAGAGTCAGCACACACATATGACCAGGACAGAAATGTCAGAGGACCGGAAATGGCTCAGGTGCAGGGCTCACCACCCAGGCAGGGGCCTCCCCCCTCCCCATGTTGTTAAAGATGCCTAGCCTCCTGGTCTCCACACTGGACTCTAGAAGAGGGAGGATAGGCCGTGGAGTCAAGGAAGCTCCCATGTCCTATGCCGTCCTCTGCTCTTGATGTGCCTTGTCAAGCAGCTACAGGTTGCTTAACCTCTTCTTGGCACGGGAAGCAGACAGAGCAACTGACATTGGGGGTTAAGGCTCAGCTTGGAGCCTCTAGAGTTCCTCCTCATTTATTAGAACTGCTTCTGATTATGGCAACGTGAGGCAGTTGATTGGTGCTGAGGGCCAGGCAAGGGCCGCTAGGTGTGTTATAATCTCGACTTCTACTTAGCCCTCGAGCTAGTAGCTAAATAGTTTTGTGCTTACCATTGCTCCATGGGGCAAGAGGACAAAGTGTGGCCTCGGCTTCAGTCTCTGCTCTGCGTCGCCCAATGGCTCCTTGGTTACTGGGTGGGCAAGTCCCCCACGGCCTCCCAGGTCAACCCTTTCCTTTTGTTCTGGATCCCTTGTGGTTGTTGTTCACAGGCTCTTCCAGTTGAGTCTTCCTGGAAGAAGCTTTGATAAGAGCCTGAAATTCTGCCACAAATGGGATAAGCCTGCCACTGGCCATGTGCGGACAACAGTGGCCATCCCTGTAGTGATGAGCAGAGAGCCTACGAGCAGCTCTTTACTGAAGCTCTTTGCTTTCCTGGCTTCTGTCAGCCCCTTGCCCCTCCCACCCACAGGCTCAGAGTGGCTACAGCAGCTACTGCTTCTACCCCAGGCCCAGCAGCTGCTCACCGCTTCTCTAAAAACTGCTAGAACTGTTGAAACAGGCTTGGTATTAACTATCCTCCCTGGCCCGGACTGGGTGTGTAGACTTTCTTGTTCTTTAAATAGACAGGTTGCTCTGTGTCTCCCATATTTCTCTTGTGGAGATAGAAGGGTGATGTCTGTCCACAAGGACCTCAATGATGAAGCCTGTGCTCACCATTGAACAGTTTTTTGGGTGTATCACTTTGGACAAAATCTTGGGGAAATTGTACTTGAGCCTATTACTAAGTCATGGCATTCAAGTGGTTTGCATTTCATGAACCACCTCCAGGGGAGGACTAACTAGCTGTGCATAGCCACTGTACTAGCTGACACTCCACATACAGTTCTCAATCTAGGTGGGGATACCGCTTTCTCTGGACTCAATGGCTTCAACTATGTAATATTCTCTTTCATTCCACAAATAATTGTCAACTCCTGCATATGTATTAGGTACTAATCAGCTGCTGACACAGCAAAGAACTGAACAGATGGGTCTCTCACTCAAAGCCCAGAGGAACATTCTGTGCCCATTGTGCAGAAGGAATCATTTTCTCCTCATTTGCTGGATAGGGTCCTTGTAAGGAGGCATATTGGCAAGAAAAGAGCACACACATTTATTGACTGTATGTCTTACAGGAGATTTTGTGAGGAGATGGATACCCACACAGTTAAACCGAAGTGTATTCTATAGCAAGTTTGGTGTCAATGGAGAACTGTGATTAAGTAGAAAGCACGAGCCAACTGGAGGACACTTAATGAGTCTGTCAGTCAATTCTCTGTGTCCTTGACCCTTAGCCTTTGAGCTAAGGCTGCAACATCATCTGGGATTAGGGAAGGTATATCTCTCGTGAGGGCCTTATGCCATGCTTAGGGAAAGGTTAGAGAATCCTTGGTTCCAATGACAGACCAGTTTAGAAAAGCCAGAGGAAGCCATAGACCTGCCTACTCACTCTGCTTCACAGGCTCCTTAGACGCAGCAGAGTCATTTGCTGAATGGCTTTGTTATGATGTCGTATGTTCTGTCCCCAAGCACCAAGGTCTGGCAGGCAGGTTAGCTCTTTTCATGTTAATATCTTCTTAATTGGTCATGATGTTCATCCACACAGTTCAGGTACGATGAGCTGGATGCAGCTGGACTTGGAGACTCACCCCTGTAATCCCAGCATTTGGGAGAATGAGGTCAGAGAATTACCACAAATACAGGGTCAGCCTGGTCTATGTAGCGAGTTCAAGTCTGTAAGGTTTGTAGAGAGAGAGTTTGCTTTAGACCCTACCCCCATGAAAGTTGGACACAGAGTCAGAGAGAATAATATTGATAGAAATTGTCACCAGCTTATGTGCCCTGCAGTAGACTAGGCACTGTGTAAGAGCAAGCTCACGAAAGCTCGATGGCAGTTATATGAGACTGTCAACTCCTCTTGTAGGATTATTACCCAAGGTGCAAAGAGGAAGAGATTGTGCTAAAGCCTCCAGGGAGTTAGTGGTCCATCTGAGCCTGGAATCTATGGTGTTGGACTCCAGAGCAGAAATGATGCTCTCGGGCTGCTCTTTTTTTATGTTTTTATTTAAATTAGAAACATGAATGCTTCAAATGTCAATCCCAGTTCCCTCTCCCACCCCTCCTCCCTTGTCCCTCCACTAGCCCCCCCAAGCTCAATCCCCACATCATTCCCAAGGGAGGGTGAGGCCCTCCTTGGGGGGATCTCCAGAGTCTGTCATTTCATCCAGGGCAAAACCTAGGCCCTTCCCCTTGTGTCCAGGCTGAGAGAGCATCCCTCCATGTGGAATGGGCTCCCAAAGTTCATTTGTACGCCATGGTGAATATTAATCTATTACCCAAGGCCCCAGAGATTTCTGCGGCCTCCTCACTGACACTACATTCATGGAGTCTGGATCAGTCCCCTGTTGGCCTCTCAGCCATCAGTCTGGGGTTCAAGATCTCCCCCTTGTCCAGTCAGCTGTTTCTGTGGGTTTCACCAGCACGGTCTTGAGCCCTTTGCTCATCACTCCTCCATCTCTGTCACTGGGTTCCAGGAGTTCAGTTCAGTGTTTAGCTGTGGGTATCTATCTCTGCTTCCATCAGTCACTGGATGAAGGTTCTAGGATGGCATATAAGGTAGTCATTAACCTTATCATCAGGTAGGGGCTATTAATGTAGTATCTCTGCTATTACTTAGTTTTCCAGTTGGTGTTATCCTTGTAGATCTCTGGAAATCTCACTAGTGTCAGCTCTCTCATCAAAGCTATAGTGACTCCAACTATTATGGTATCTCTCATCCTGGTCTCCTCTATTCTTACTTGACTCAATCTTCTTGCTCCCTCATGTCTTCTTCTACCCTCCTCTTCTCCCCCTCTCTTTTTCCTGATTCCCTCTCCCCTCCCCCCATGTTCCCAATCTGCTCAGGAGATCTTGCCTCTTTCCACTTCTCTAGGGTATAATGCATATCTCTTGGTAACCTCCCTGTTTCCCAGACTCACTGACCCTGGGATTGTAGCCTGACACTCCCCTGATCCATGTCTAAAATCCATATATGAGTGAGTACATACCATGTTTGTCTTTTTGTGACTGGGTTACCTCACTCAGGATGGTTTCTTCTAGTGCTGTCCATTTGCCTGCAAATTTCAACATTCCATTGTTTTTTTCCACTGAGTAGTACTCCATTGTGTAAATGTACCACATTTTCTCTATCCACTCTTCAGTTGTGGGGCATCTAGGTTGCTTCCAGGATCTAGCTATTACAAATAATGGTGCTATGAACATAGTGGAATGGACATCCTTGTTGTATGAATTGGCATCTTTTGGGTATACGCCTAAGAGTGGGATTGCTGGGTCTTGTGGTAGACTGATTCCCATTTTCTTGAGGAATCTCCATACTGATTTCCAAAGTAGCTGTACAAGTTGGCACTCCCACCAGCAGTGGAGGAGTGCTCCCCTTTCTCCACATCCTCTCCAGCATAAACTGTCATTGGTGTTTTTGATTTTAGCCATTCTGACAGAAGATGATATCTCAGGGTTGTTTTGATTTTTATTTCCTTAATGGCTAAGGATGTTGAGCACTTTCTTAAGTGTCTCTCAGCCATTTTAGACTCCTTTATTGAGAATTCTCTATTTAGTTCAGTCCCCCACTTTTTAATTGGGTCCTTTGGTATTTTGGAGAGTAGCTTCTTGAGTTCTCAGTAAATTTTGGAGATCAGCTCTCTGTCAGATGTGGGGTTAGTGAATATCTTTTCCAAATCTTTGTGTTGCCTTTTTGTCTTGCTGACTGTGTCCTTTGCCTTACAGAAGCTTCTCAGTTTCAGGAGGTCCCATTTATTAATTGTCAATCTCAACGTCTGTGCTATGTTCAGGAAGCTGACTACTGTACCAATTCGTTCAAGGGTACCTCCTACTTCCTCTTCTAACAGGTTTAGTATGGCTGGATTTATGTTGAGGTCGTTGATCCATTCTTTCTTTAAAGAGTCAAATTTCTTGTGATATAGGTCTTTCACTTGTTTGGTTAGCGTTACCCCAAGGTATTTTATGTTGTTTGTGGCAATGGTAAAGGGTGATGTTTCTCTGATTTCTTTGTCGGCCCTCTTATTGTCTGTATATAGTAGGGCTGCTCTTTAGAAAGCTCCCTTCTGCAGGAAACAACAGAAGTCTCTGTGTGCTGGGAAACCTGCAAGCTGATTTTGGGGGCTGAACAGAGACTGAACTTACATCATCGGGCCAGCTTTGTGGCCAGATAACCAGTGGTCTAATTTATATTGCATACCCACTTCGGATCTCATCCGTGTCAGTTATTTTCATTCCTCAGGTTTCAGTGGTTAGTCCAAATACTTTGGTAAGTTAAGGAGTGTGGAGTCTTTGGAAGAACTGGCTCTTCCTCCGTTATATACCAATGGCTTATTTGGATAAAGATTTGGTGGCTGGGAAGAGTAATATGGAGGAGCCATATCTGGTGAAGGTTATTGTATTGTGCCATGGTGTCATAGGAGGCATGACATGGGGGAGAGTATGCATGAGAGATAGAAAGAAAAAAAATGGGAACAAAGTTCTCCTTTTTATACACAGACCATTCCTACAGCAATTCATTTATGAGGCTTGTGCCTTCACAACCTAATCACTAAGAAAGTTTCATCTCTGAATATTGTATTAACGGTAACTAAGTTTAGGAGTGATTTGTGGAGGTATGCAAACCACAGAATAACCCTGGACATAATAGGTATTCAACAAATATCTTCTGAATAGTTGAATGGATGAAAAAGTCTTATATAGTTACTGTCACAAGTACCAGGGGAATTGCCTGGCACATGGTATGATCTTTCTCATAAAACCTCCAGCTATTGAAAAACCAACCATAATATGACCAGCCTTATTAAGAATGGCCAGAAGTCCTCCGGAGATTTGCGTTTGCCTCAAGGAGTTGCTGTGCATCTGGTAGCCAGCATGCTGTACTTAGCTGCCATCATGTATTGAGTGATGCAGGAAGTACTTGAACAGTATAAGGTCTAACATGGATGTTTGCCGAGTAGGTATAGACAAGAGGAATCTACATTTATTCAGTCCCTGCCACGTGCCAGCATATTCCCAGTCACAGTTAGGAGACACTCTTAGAGGCCAGTTACATGGATAAGGAAATGAAGGCTAGAGAGATTCCCGTAAGGTCACGCGCGAAGGAACTGATAAAGCTGGAGATGTCTCTCTAGGCTCCTGTTCTTCCTGGGTGCGATGCTGCTGGCTTCTAGAAGTGAATGGGAGCTGAGTATCCGCAGAAACAGGGCAGGTGCCGCATGGAACTGTTTTTCCGTTTGTCTGGGGCAGGCCGCTGGCTATCATCCTCCATCTCCTCTGGAAGCCAATGCTGGTGGAATCTACTTCGTGGAGCTGGCTAAAGAAGAGGGGACACTTGGATTCAGCGTGACTGTAAGACTCTTTGGGGAGCTTGGAAAACAGTAACATGGTGTCCATCCAGAGCCTTGGGGGGCTTTCTACTCTGGTAACAAGCTTGTTGTGTTTCAGTGCACACTGTATGTAAGGGGTAAACTGAGCCTTCGGTGGGGAATGAGAATTCAAAGACAAACTGGGAGACAGCTTGAGTTCACAATGTGGGTGGGATCTAAGGAAGAGCAACAGAAGAAGGAGGAAATGTGAGGGAACCTGGATGGCTGGACAGCAAGAAGGGGCAGTAAGGTAGAGAGCTCCTCGGATGGAAACCGAAGGTGAGTGGGTCACTCACTGTCATCCCAAGAAGGAAATAAACTTGTGCTCCGTCCTCCGGGGGTCAGGGCAATTTAGCCTTTGAGGTTTTCATCCTGTCTGGCATTTTGTGTCTGTCTTTTGAGCTCTACTGGCAGGTATCTGAGAAGGGAGATCCCCCATGTAACAAATCTCCAAAGGGTCGGGAAATGGTATCCACAGAGGTGGTGCCGACAAATTCAGAGGTCCAGGTTGGGGAGGCACTGCTTGTATTAGTGAACACTGAATATGACCCATTCCTTAAGACCTTGGGGTAGGGCTGGACTTCAGCGATGACACTATTGAACCCAAATAAACAGAGTGGAAGTTCCAACACATAAGGAAATGTCAAAGTCAATGAAGTGCTTTAAAGGTAGCCCAAGAGATGAGCAAAGAGAGCATGGTTTGTTTCCCTTGTGCATCTAGAGCAGGGACCCTTGAATTGCTGAGCCACCAGCAGATGCTTTTTAATACCAGGAAATAAGGCTCATGAGTCCATATAGGAACTGAAAAGGCTGGAACTAAAATGGTCAATTTATTCTTGGCTTGATAAAACAATTCTATCATGACACCAAACACAGCAATTTCTCATCTAAAAAACTTGCTAAAACTTAGATTATTCAGATATATGCCTATGCATATGCCAAGAGGAGACTGGTGTTTTTTAGGACTAGCAAAAACAAGATTTTCTTTGCAGGATTTTCATTTCAAAAATAGTTATTGAAATGTCCCCCTTAAATCCAAATGGCCATTAAACAAATGAAAGACATTCAAACCCACAAAAAGCTCCTGGAGTATGCAAGCAAGCTAAAGGGAAACTTTAGAATTTATAACTGTCAGCTTGGCCAAATATAGCTGCTGGGATACTGTTACACTGAGCTGGGAGAAATGTGAATAATTACACTCACATTCACGTTAGGATGCAAGCTGGCAAAATCTACTGCAATGAAAAAAAAAATGCGTGCATCCCTCGGCCCACGAACATAGAAATGTGGATCCCACTACGTGGGGCTGTGCATGTGAAGGTGTTGAATGCTATGTTGCTGACAGTGACAAGAAGAAAATGAGTACTGATCAATTGAGAAAAGGTTGCAAGCACTTTGGCATGCATGCATAGGACCCAAGTTGATGTCCCCAAGACATATGAATCAGCACTAGCTCTGCCCATGTGGAAAGGTTCCCACCAGGTACTCATTGAGAAGAAAGGCATATGGGAAATAACGGACTTTGAGCTCTATATTGTACAAAACGTAATTTAGCTGAGTTGCCTTTGTGTGTGTTAATAATACGCAAAGATACTAAGTAGTGCGAAATGAACTTAAATGTGTTTGCTTGGGATGGGAGAACTTCATTGTTCATGCCCAAGTTCAGCATGCTTTTCTAAGCCAGCTGAGGAGCTAGAGAGGTAGAAGGCTCTAGAAGGGGTTTAGCAAGAAGGTGAGGCTGCCTGAGTTCACAGCACCAGCCAGACTCTGGGTGGTGGCCCTTTCCTGGTGGTTGGCCACTTCGAAGTTTTGTGTTAGCATTGTCAGAAACAGAGTGTCAGCACAGTCTTGAGTCTTGCATAGACTTCCATTAGCTCATAGTGTCTGTGAATTTAACTTTCCACCACTATAACAAATACCAGAAATATAATCAACTTACCAAGTGAAGAGGTTCATTCTGGCCTGCAGTTTTAGAGGTTTCGTGATTGGCTGGCTCTGCTGCTTTGGGGCTGTGGTAGCATAACATGGTGGATAAAGCTACTCGCTCACAGCCAGGAAGTGAAGGAATGAGGAAGAACGGGGTCTCATAAGCCTCTCCTAGGGCTCGCTTCTGTGACTTAGAGACTTCCCACTCTGTTCCACGCTTACAGATTCCACTGCCTTCCAATAGCACCGAGCCAGGAGCCAAGGGTTAACATGAAGCCTATGAGGGACATTCAAGATTCAAACTAAAACAGAGTTGTTCAGCTGTCTGTCTTGGTTGTCTATTTTGAACCCTATATGACTATATTAGTATGGAGAACAGCAAAGGGAGGTGTATGAACAAATACTCATTGTGTCATTAGGAAGTAAAGGCTGGGAGGGAGTGAAAGACTGAGCAAGAATGAGAAATACCATTGATAAAATAATCATCTATATATGTGTTTACCTTTACTAAGTGAATTGAAATAAAGGAACAGCCTTGGACCTTGATCTTCTGACCTGCAGGCTCATGCATTATTGTCAAGTTTAAAAAAAAACCCAAGTTGTAGAACCAGGCACAGTGGCACATGCCTATAACTCCACAATTTAGGAGGCAGGAGAGGTCCTGGATTCAATGCCAGTCTGAGCTACATAGAAAGACCCTGTCTTAAAGGAAAAAAAAAGAAGCTGCAAGATACTGAGTAGTTTAAACTTATTTTTACTCCTGAACTTGTGTTCACAAACATGCAAACATATAAGGTGCCATACGCAAGTCCTCAGTACTTAGGCCAAGCCTTCCTATGCTCCTTGTTGCCTAGATAGATTTTGTGCACCGTACACGACTCTGGCTACTGAGCACCTGCCGTGTGCCAGCTGGAGGTTGGCTTGACTTGGTTTCCTCACTCAGCCTGTATTGTTAGGTCTGTGTAAACCTGTCCATGTTACTCACTGGGAAAGAGATTTTGTCCAGGTGAATACAGAAGACTGCCAGGTGGTAGTTGGGAGAGGTTGGGTTCTCTTGTGAGGGAGGTTGAGAGGCACCCCAGAAGGGACAGATGGGTTTTGAGCTTAGCCTTGTATTCTATAGGGTGGCATCAATACAAGTGTACCTCACGGAGGAATCTATGTGAAATCCATCATTCCTGGAGGTCCCGCTGCCAAGGAAGGACAGATCCTGCAGGGTAAGGGCTACATCCTGCATGCAGTTTTTCTTTCTGTGGTTTCAAACCCTGGCTGAGAGGGACAGTTCAGGCCTTGCTCATTTCAGTTCAATAGCCTCCTGTCTCTCCAGGGCCTGATTTCTTTGCCTGGGAAGGGGAAGATTTCATCTGCTTCACCCGTCTGATCAGCTGGCAGTGGTCTAAAGTTCATAATGAAAACCGGGTAGGAAATTTAAGAGAAGCTCACTGCTGGGAAAAGCTCTGCTTCCTTAGGAAGACAGGGTTGATACTGGTGACCCCACTTTAGCATGGGTGACATCACAAGCTGTGAGCTTTCTCTCTGTGCCCCTCTAGAGAACAGACTTGGCATTGGTAACTCCATTTTAGCACAGGGGCACTGAGAGCTTTTTTTCCACCCACCTTGGATTTCTCATTATTCTGAAGGAAAGGAGTGATTTTTTTCTCTGAAGCTTCCCAGTCGAACCAGAAAAAGACACTAAAGATCTTATTTATTTCTGTTTTCCCTTCAGTTCCAGTATTTCTAACACCAACTATTGTCTTCCTGACCTTTTTTGAAATAGAAAACATCCCGGGGATATAAATATTACCCCCGAGTGAGTTGAAAATCTTTTAAAAAATAGTTTCACAGGAAAACGGGAGGGAAGATAAGGGTGACCAGATCTGGCCTGGCCATTCCGTGAGCCAATAATAGACAGGCTTTCATGTCCTTGCTTTGTTGTAAGCCTCAGGAAGCAGCCCAGGGTGTTCAGAGAAGCAGCTGATGCTCAGGCTCATGCAGATTCCTGCTGAGCCTGGGGCCACCTGGCAGCTCTGCCTCCTGCCCTGTAGGCAGGAGACTTGTAGAGAGCTCTTGCATCCCTGGGGGACAGGGCACATGGACCACCATTCCTTTCCCAGGTGACCGGCTCCTGCAGGTGGATGGAGTGAGTCTACGTGGCCTGACTCACAAGCAGGCTGTGCAGTGTCTCAAGGGTCCTGGGCAGGTGAGTACACCTTGACTGGGAACCTTTTCTTACTTCCAGAGCTTTCCAGAAGTTCCAGGTAGGGGGGAGGCAGTCAAGAAACAAAATAGGACCTTTTTAGTTTACAGTTTTTTCCCTTTTCCACTCCTCATCTTCACACCATTTTCCTATGAGACTGTGAAACCCAGGAGGGAGAAGACAGATGTTTTAAAGTAGAAACCTCGTGCCCTTTAAAAAGATTTGGAAAGCTTATCGTTGCTTGCTTTGATTTGGGCTTCAGACAGCAGAACAGAACGAGGGAGAACACAGGACCCTGCAGGCCGACTCTGGCCGTGCCAACCCCACTGACCAGGGCATCCACCTCACTCAGGCCCTGTCTCTTCCACACTTTGCCCATAGTGACCTCCGTCTCCCCGTTCACGCTCTTGTCTGTCACCCTGTGCTTACACCCACCAGGACCTGAGCTGGGTTGTTTTTTGGTTTCTGGTCACCACAGTGAGGCAGAGATTTAGGATGCGGAGAGCTAGACGTTCTCAGTGTGCCCTCTAGTTCGTGTGACGCCCAGGCAGAGTCCCAGGACTGCCACGGGGCTCTGTCCTCTGCCTCATATTGGAGCTCTTTAATTGTTCCAGTATCCTGAGTCACATATTTCCATAGAGGAGCTAAGAGGGAGAGAAAAGGTTTCAAGGGCCTTCTACCCAACTGCCAGGTACAGCTGAAGTCTTGCCTCGTATCTTGAGAAGGGGTCATAATTAATTAACACTGTCTGCTTATCAGGCTGTCAGTAGTGCACATGGTTAGGGAAATCATGTCTGCACACTGACACAACGCCAAGTAGGAGTTGCCACGGTGGGGTAGTGCTGAACGACAGTTGCAGCAGAAGGACAGTGTCAGGGTCAAGTGCCCCAAGTGGAAGCTCGGCACTCCTAATGAGCTTCCTGGAGAGGTCCAGGAACTGTGCTGGGCAATGAGAACGTGAGATGCTTCGGGGAAGGCTAAGAAATCAGACCAGGGAAAATGGAAGAGGGCTGATCATCGTGGGACTTTGATGTCACACTGTGGTTTTGGGATTCAGGTGATGGGAGATATTGGGGACGTTTGACTGATCATTGCAAGTTCAGTTTTGTGTCTTAGACCAGTAGTCATGCTGCGAGTGGACCAAAGAAATGAAAAGGGCCAGCAAGCCAGGCTAGAGCTTGCTGCGGTGTCCCTGGCAGTGGAGCGGGAATGGAGACACTCTGAGCGAGTTACTTTTGCTGGAGAACACATGAGCCTTAAAACCAAATGAGCGTGGAGGCAGAAGGGGGACAGTTGGATGACTCCAAGACTGAAGGAGCAGCTTAAAGCAGAATGATGAGGGAGGGGAGAGAGAATTGGTGGCGGGGAGGGGAGGGTGGCGGGGGGGGCGAGCTTGCCACAGAGTGTGCTGATACGGAGGTACACACGTTACCTCCAGCGGCACTTGTCTATTTACAGTTGGGTCGGCCAATCTGTATCCTACCAAGGGCTGCACTAGAGATCTGGACTTGAGAATCAAGTGAAGCAGCTCACTGGAAGCACTGGGAAATTAAGAAGCAACTGCAGTCGCCACGTGAAGTATAAGCTGAGTCTGTCCTCTCGTCTTTCTAGGTGGCGCGGCTGGTCTTAGAGAGGAGAGGCCCCAGGGCTGCAGCACAGTGTCCTTCTGCTGACGACAGGATGGGAGATGCACACACGGCTGTTTCCCTGGTAACAGCCAGGTCTGGCAGACCTGCGAGCTGCATCTCAGTGACAGATGGTAAGAGGAGAGAGAATTGAGTGTTACTACTGTCATATCATTATATACTGCTTTAGAGTTGTCAAGTCAAAGGGGAAAGGCAGGGAGGCTTCTTCCTCTGGATTTTCTTTTAAATGCCAGCTGGGTGGCTCATGGTCATATCCAAACTGATGGAGAAATGTTCTTTGAAAAAACAAAAATGCATCGTATCCAAATGACTGCCATCCGTAACTCTGCTCCCAAGTCATAGGCAGTCTCCTGATCACCGGCCTGAACATTAATGTTTGTACACAAATATTTAGGGGCGGCATTGACGTGGGAGGGTCAGGTACTTTCAAATACAGTTGGTTCTACACTCCAGCCAGGCACTTGCCACAGGGGCATCCTGGGGCTGACTAGGCAGACCCGGAGACAGGCGGTCAGGAAGCTAGCTTTGTTAGCAATATCCTTTAGTAGGTCAGAGGCATGACCAGCCTAGAGGGACATACTGCTTCTCCTGATGGGCGTCCTTTCTGCATGTCTGTGTCATTTTGTTTCTTGCCTGTCCCCATAGGGACATGGGGCGGAGCGTGACCCCATCTCTCTCCTTCCATAGGGATTGTTATGGCAGAGCCACAGGAGTTGTGAGGCAGGTTGGATGCCTGGTGGTGCCATCGTCGTTAAATTCAGGCGGCCTCTTCTCCCCTCAACAGCTCCGAGCACTCTGAATGGAACCTTTGAACGAGGAGCTAAACACGGAGCAGCTGAGGCCGGTGTGGCATTGGCAGGCAAGCTCATGCTACAGGCCTCACTCTCTGCTTTGGCTATTTTCTTTTTCTTTTTCTTTCTTTTTTTTTTTTTTTTTTGAGACAGGGTTTCTGTGTAGCTTTGGAGCCTATCCTGGCACTCACTTTGTAGATCAGGCTGGCTTTGAACTCACAGCCTGCCTCTGCCTCCCAAGTGCTGGGATTAAAGGCATGCATCCCCAAAGCCAGCTTGCTTTGGCTATTTTCATTCTTGCTCCAGTGAAAATCTATAAGCCATAGCTCTGTCACTCTGTTCACCGACTGCCTTCTAAACCAGTGAGGACAAAGCAGGAGAATCTTAGAGGTTCCCTTTGGTTAATAGATGCCCTAGATGCCCAAGGCTGTGTCCATCTCTGGCAGACCAGAAGTGACTGGTCTTATAGTCAGTGTCCATGACTAAACACAATGGCAGGGAGAGCATTCTTCAGAGTTGACTGTCACTGTCCCTGTGATTTGTATACATAAAATTGCATGTTGTACATACTAAAACACCATTAAGTCACAATGTACATGTAATACAAGCTTTACTGGATGCTATTAGCAGACAGTGTGTGTCTAAAGAACCTTCCTTACACATAATACACATTTAGTTGCTTATATTTAAACACTGTCAGACATTTAAAATGTGGTAATCCAAATGGATAGCGTGAACTAGAGAGCAAATCTTTAGTCTGTAAGAAGAATGAAGGCGACCTCAATCATCTTTTGTGTTGATTCCATATTGATGTGACAGTAATTTGGATATGTAGCATGATGAGCTCTAACATAGCATGATGAGCTGTGAAAGTCTCATGTATTCAGAAGACCATACTTGGAGCTTGAGTTTCTCATTAAGATGGTGGGAAGCAGTGGTGAGATGTGGCTTAGAACCACAGTTGCCAGGGGAAACTGCAGTGGACTGTGTTGCTGAACTAGGATGCTGGGAAGGTTAGGTTCATTCAATCCACTCTCAACACAGTCTTTCCCACAGGATTTACGAGGATGTAGCCTTATTTTACCTGTTTCCTTTCATTTTTAAAACATGTAGCTACTTGAGATCCTTGAAAGGATCTTTTCGGTTTTCATTTACAGCTTAGATTCTATTTGTGGGCAGCACTGATCTGTCCTGTGTGTGATGGACTCCATCATCAAAGTTAGCACATGAACTACTTCTCTGCAAGACAGAAGCAATTCATCTCCATGACGACTCACAGGTCAAGGTCAGCCAGCTGCCACCCACTGAAGGGCTGTTTTCATGAACTCCCATGTTACAGGTCCTAAGTTTGAAGTCAAACTGAAGAAGAACAGCAGTGGCTTGGGATTCAGTTTCGTGCAGATGGAGAGAGGAAGCTGCAGCCACCTCAAGAGCGACCTTGTAAGGATTAAGAGGCTCTTTCCTGGGCAGCCAGCTGAAGAACATGGGGGCATTGCAGCTGGTGACATTATCCTGGCAGTGAATGGAAAGTCCACAGAAGGCCTCGCCTTCCAGGTGCTCAGCGCTAGGAGTGGGGAGCACAGATGTGGATTAGAGCTGGGGGTGGGGAGCATAGATGTGGATTAGAGCTGGGGGTGGGGAGCACAGATGTGGATTACAGCTGGGGTGGGGGTTGGGAGCACAGATGTGGATTACAGCTGGGGTGGAGGTGGGGAGCACAGATGTGGATTATAGCTGGGGTGGGGGTTGGGAGCACAGATGTGGATTACAGCTGGGGTGGGGGTTGGGAGCACAGATGTGGATTACAGCTGGGGTGGGGGTTGGGAGCACAGATGTGGATTAGAGCTGGGGTGGGGGTGGGGAGCACAGATGTGGATTAGAGCTGGGGTGGGGGTGGGGAGCACAGATGTGGATTAGAGCTGGGGTGGGGGTGGGGAGCACAGATGTGGATTACAGCTGGGGTGGGGGTGGGGAGCACAGATGTGGATTAGAGCTGGGGTGGGGGTGGGGAGCACAGATGTGGATTACAGCTGGGGTGGGGGTGGGGAGCACAGATGTGGATTACAGCTGGGGTGGGGGTGGGGAGCACAGATGTTGAGGAGAGCCGGTGGAAGTCATGTTTCTCTGAAGACCATCCCCATAGAGAATACTTCGGGTTCTTGGAATTCACACCTGAATCTGGGCTTGGAGCCCACGGAAAGCAATCGACGGGATGTGCCCACGGTTATTTTCTATCTCAGTTTTAAAACATCTGCCTTGAGTATTGCTTTTCGGAAGGCCCCCTCAGTGAACCTGAGCATAAAACCTGGCTTATGTGCTGGCCGTGGTCTCTCTGTGTATGTACATTCTAGGAGGCCGTGCGAAGCTGGAGGGACTAAAGAGAGTACCTTGTCACTCGCCTTGAGTTTCGTGTGCCGAATTTACAGCTTTGCACGCATAGTGTAGCATGGGCTGTCCAGCCTGTGGTCAAAAGCAGGAGGGGCCGGAGAGATGGCCCAGTGGGTCAGAACACACAGTTTTGCAGAGGGCCCGAGTTTGGTTCTCAGCACCTGTGTGCAGTAACTCACAACTTCCGGTAGCTCCAGCTCCAGGGGATCTGAGCCTTTTGCTGGTCTCTGCAGGCACCTGCATTCAGATGTACATACTCACACAGAGACACAAATAAGAATAATACGACAGTGAAGGTGCGGGTGTGAGAGGGAGAGAGGCTTCTAACACAAAACCTCAAGGAGATGTCTGTGTTCCTTGGAGTGCTGGTAGAAAACAGTCATTTGGAGAGACTTTGATAGTGGTATGAGCACGCTATTGGGGAGTGAGTATAGTGACGTGGAGTATAGCTATCCACCTCCCTACTCGAAAGGGGACGAGAAGGAGCAGCGACCCACCTGAGACACAGCATGGGTGACAAGGGTTCACTGGCGTGGTCTGGAGGACAACCCAGATATAGACTGGGAGAATGCAGTCAGTGGCAGATCTGGGCAACTGGGGGACGTTGTGGAACACCTGGATCAGACGTTCTCAAGGAGGCTGGATGTCACCTCTTGTGCGACCTTTGGTGACTCCTGAGACAACTGAGGTTGTCACAACCGATATGTGCTGCTGTCATCTGCCGCACCCTTTGACACATGGGGCGCGCGTCCCAACAAGGAGTCACCCAGCCCACATGTGGAGAAGATGGGCAAGTTGGAGCACCCTGGTGTAGACAGGAACTGGAAACTACGAACGTACCATGTGCTCCGGCAGTGAGACGGTGGCTCGAGCCCAGGTCCAGGACTGTGGCGGCTTGGGATGTGTTACAAGGATGAGCAGGTGGCGGAGAGCAGTTTGAAAGACAGTGGGCGGCAAACACAGGTTCTGCCATCTGTGCAGTTGTGGAGAGGGAGGAAATGGCTCACTAGGAGAGTGCATTTTGGAAACATCACCCCTGGGCAATGCAGAAGGAAGCCGCAGGGTCCTGAGAGAAGGCAAGGATCTGGGAGGCGGTCATTGCAGTTCCACAGGGGAACAGCTTTAAAGCCTCAGCCTCATTAGGGAGGTTCCCGAAGGCCTCTGTGTATTGCTGCTGTGAGTTGCCAAGATACCGCTTGTGGTTCCTGGGCGTTTGGGGAGTTAAGCTTTCAGTGGTGTTTTCCCAGATTGTTTGGAGCCAAGCTATAGGTTAAGGCAGGGGAGACGGTTTCCTGGGAGCAGCGAATAATAGCATAAAGCAGCAGGTCCCAATGAGGCAGCCTAAATATGACTGTGACTGGGTCTCCTGCAGGAAGTGCTCCATATATTGCGTGGGGCTCCAGAGGAAGTGATGCTACTCCTCTGCCGACCCCCTCCTGGGACACTGCCTGAGATGAAGCAGGGATGGCAGGTAAGACATGGGTCCTTATCACTCCTTACTGGCCCCATTAACCACTCACTTTTCAGCCTGGTGGTCCTGAAATGGCCATCACTACTTTTTTTTTCCGGTGGGGGTGGGGCACAACACCAGCCCTTTCCAGTGGGGCAGGAAAGCATCTGCCCCTCAAACCTTAATGCATCTGTTTTCCTCCCTGTTCCCTTGCTCCCACCACTGGTGTCTCCTTATAGATGTGTAGAAAACAGTTAGACTTTGGTCATGAAAGTTCTAGACTGTGTCCTTTGACATCCTGAGCACAGAGCCAGGGCCAAAGAATTTCCTGTAGGAGTTTCCACCATGAGGAAAAAAAATGTGTACCCACCCACTTGAAGCCTGGAACAGACAAGTATGACTGGTGCAGAGGTCAGAGCCACTGGACCACAGAAACATGGGGGCTTTACCTGGATGTGCATATTAGTCTGGTTCTCCAGAGAAACAGAACAAAGGGAGAGATAATGGACGGACGGATGGATGGATGGATGGATTGAAAGATAGGTATGTAGATATACAGACAGATAGATGGGTACTTCTCGTAAGGAATTAACATATAATTCTCGGGCTGGCCAGCATAAACACAGCCAACCAGCATGCTGGAGATCTGGGAGGAAGGTTAGACTGTCGTGCAGAGGGGAACAGGTGGGGCGGAGCAGCTGGAGAAGGTGACAGCATGTGATCACAGGTTCGGTGCAGTGAGCTGTGTGGTGTGGTCTGGAGGTGGGATTCCCTCTTTCTGGGTGAAAGCCACTCTTCTCTTCTCAAGACTTCTGCTGATTGGATAAGGTTCACAACAGCCTGGAGGGTATGCTCTTTGCTTAAAGGCTACTGATTTTAGCATTAACTGCACCTAAAAATACATTTATAGTGATATCAATAGTAAAAAAAATATCTGGGTGCCCTGATCTAGTCAAGTTGACATATGAAATGACCTGTCAACTACTGGGGACTCCTTGCTGGGTCTCTGGGAAATTGACTTTTTGACAGAGGTCAGGGAGCCTATGGGGTGGCCCACTGGATCATCGCCTGTGTGAGTCAGGAGGCTGTCCTCAGCAGAGGGAGAGGTCAGTGTACAGACATAACAGGGCCTCAGCTGACTCCACAGGCAGTTGTGGAGCTGAGATGACCTCTGGAACCTGTCCAGAATAACACACCCACACTAGAGTATGCACACTAGAGTATGCACACTAGAGTATAGACATTAGAGTATGCACACTAGAGTATATACATTAGAGTATGCACACTAGAGTATGAACAGTAAAGTATGCACACTAGAGTATAGACACTAGAGTATGCACACTAGAGTATAGACACTAGAGTATGCACACTAGAGTATGCACTGAAGCATCTCCCTTGA
This sequence comes from Mesocricetus auratus, assembly GCF_017639785.1. Lineage (NCBI taxonomy): Eukaryota > Metazoa > Chordata > Mammalia > Rodentia > Cricetidae > Mesocricetus > Mesocricetus auratus. The sequence goes on along the minus strand of NW_024429190.1, from coordinate 98,109,946 downwards.
GGGGGTGGCCATGAGCCACCAGCTGCTTTCCTGAACACATGGAGGAGAAGAGATAGTTCCTGGTACCACAGAAAATGGAGATGCTCTTAGGGATCCAGTAAAGTTTATCAAGTAGGTAGATGCTTGTGAAGAACAAGTATGAGGTCCAGGCTAGAAAAAAATGAGTTTGGGAATTATGAGTACATAGGCTTATATAGAGGCATGGAATGGGTGATCCATCTCCTCCTTGGAACATGAAGAACCCAGCACTGAGAGCTCTGATGTAGAGAGCCGAGGCTGAGGAGAGGGGCATGAGAAGAGGTTGGACCAGGCAGCAAGCAGCAGGCAGCTCGTACATAGAGTATGAGCGAGGCTGAGGAGAAGTTGAATCAGACAGCAGCGGGAATCTCATACAGAGGATGAGCGAGGGAGCGTCTGCTAGCAGGATGTACCAGTTTGAAGGTTGCTGCTGAAAGCTAGATAGAAAAAGGGCAGAGAAGTGCTCTGGGGCTCTAGGAAGAGACGAACCACTGGAGACGCCCCTCAGAGTTTGCCGCGAAGAAGAGCAAAGGAGTGAATGGCTGGTAGGTGAGGGGTGAATGGGGCTGGGGTACAGGCTGATCGGTAAGACTCATGTGGGTGAGGGAGGACTCCTGTCTAATGTGCTGCTGTTGCTGTGGAGTAAGAGGAGACTTGGGGGAAAGCAGCTGGGGCTTGAGAAAGATGGAAGATCATCTGTAGGAAGCGGAAAGGTTGTCTGGACGCCTTGAATGAGCACTGCCATCCACAGCCGCACCTGTGGCATTCCCAGGGCCAGAGGCTTGGCAGCAGCTGGGAGGGCCATACACTTTCACTGGGAACTGGAAAGAGCTTTTGTGAAAATAGCAGAGGTGGAGGCAGAGAGGAGTGCAGGAGGAAGCCAGGGACCTTCTTTGTGAGGAGGACACTGGAGAGGAGGCAGAATCAAAGGGGAAGGAGGCTATAGGTGCTGGGCTAACAAAAGGCATTGGCAATTACAAGGAGCTTTGAGGAGTGAGCTGCAGAGGATGTCTGGGGCGGAGTGAGAGCCAGGGCTTGCAGGAGTGGGAACTCCTCTGTCTCTTCATTTTAAAAAATCTCCTCTGTTTCAGATTTCGATTTTCATTAAGCCCTTTATAATAGACAGCAGCGAGGGACTGGTTATGATTTATAATTGAAGTGTGCATCTTTGGGGGTGTTCCTTTCTCTTGGCAGTGTTGGGGGTGGGGGACTGATATGCTATCACAAAGGCTCACCCAAGGGAGGATCCTTTGTAGTGGAGGTGAAGGTTTCTCTGTTCAATGAGACCAGAGCGGGGAGTTCAGCCCTGTGCTCTGTGATGGATGGGAGCTGGTTGTGGGGTGCCAATGCTGACCTAATTTTCAGGAAAATGTGAAATCCTAATTTCCATATAGTTATAAATATTAACATATATGTAACTAATTCAAAGAGGGAACCAGGCAGATGTTAAAACGGATAAAAAATGGTTCAAAAGAGATGTCGAAGACTATCATGTTCATTTATGGAGTTGTAAAGTTTCCATTGCACTAAGTTTGCAATCCCCCAACTGCCCCTCCCCAATTCTAGCCATCTCTTTCCAAACTCTCTCCCTTCACTCCATTTCCCCACTAAACCTGATCCCCACTTCTCCAGTCCACCCAAAAATATATTCTATTTCCTTATCCTTGGGAGATTCCTGTGTCCCCTCCCCCAGATCTTTCCTTTTTTCAACCTATCCTCTTCAGGGTCTACTGATTACAGCTTGGTTATCATTAACTTAACTGGCAATATCCCCTTATAAGTGAATATATACCATATTTATCTTTCTGGGTCTGAATTACCTTACTCAGAATGATATTTTCTAGTTCCATCATTTACCTGCAAATTTCATGACATCTTTTTTTTAAGCATAGCAATTTTCCATTCTGTAAATATACCACATTTTCATTATCCATTCCTCTGCTGAGGAACATCTAGATTGTTTCAAGTTTTTGACTATTGTGAGAAAAACTACAATGAACATGGTTGAGTAAGTGTACTTGTGGTAGGAGGGAACATCTTTTGAACATATGCCCAAGAATGATATAGATGGGTCTTGAGATAGGTTGATTCCCAACTTTCTGAGGAACCACCACATATTGATTTCTAAAGCGGCTGTACGTTTGTATGCCCACCAGCAATGGAAGGTGTTCCCCTTGCTCCACATTCTCAAAGCATGAACTGTCCCTTGTGTTTTTGATCTTAGCCCTTCTGACAGGTGTAAGATAGAATTTCAGAGTTGTTTTGATTTGCATTTCCCTGATGGCCTAGGATGTTAAACATTTCTTAAGTGTTTCTAAGCCATTTGACATTTCTCTATTGGGAATTCTGTGTTTGGATTTGTTCTCTCCATTTTTAAATTTGATTATTTGTACTTTGATGTCTAATTCTTTATATAATTTGAATATTAGTCTTCTATCAGAAGTAGAGTTGGTAAGCATCCTTTCCCATTCCGTAGGCTTCTGTTTTGTTCTGTTGATGGTGTCCTTTATCTTACAGAAACTTTTTAGTTTCATGAGGTCCCATGAGTGCCTGGGCTATTGGTGTTCTGTTCAGAAAGTTATCTCCTTGTGCCAGTGAGTTCGAGGCTATTCCACTTTCTCTTCTATCAGGTTCAGAGTGTCTGGTTTAATGTTAAGCTCTTTGATACATTTGAACTTGAGTTTGGTGCAAGGTGATAAATATGGATCTTTTTGCATTCTTCTACATGCCAACATCCAGTTTGGCCAGCACTATTTGTTGAAGATACTTTTTTCCAGTGTGTAATTCTGGCTTCTTATTAAAAATCTGGTGTTCATATATGCGTGGATTTATGTCTGGGTCTTCAATTCGATCCCATTGACCAACACATGTTTTCATGCGAATATCATGTAGTTTTCATTACTATAGTATTGTAGTACAGCTTGAAACCAAGAATGGTGGGACATTCAGCAGTTTTTTTTATTGTTCAGAATTGTGTTAGCTATCCTGGGTCTTTTGTTTTTCTGTATGAAGTTAAGAATTGTTATTTCAAGATGTGTGAAGAATTGTTAGAATTTTGAAGATGAGTGCATTGAATCTGCAGATTGCTTTTGGTAGGATGGTCATTTTTACTTTGTTAATCCTGCTGATCCATGAGTATGGGAGACCTTTCCATCTTCTCACATCACCTCCTATTTCTTTTTTCAAAAACCTGAAGTTTTTAATCACATAAGTCTTTCACTAGCTTGGTTAGAGTCACCCAAGATATATTACATTATTTGAGGCTATTGTAAAAGGTGTTGTTTACCTGATTTTTTTTCTGCTTTTGGTATTTTGAGATAGGGCTTCTTTGTGTAGCCTTGACTGTCCTGGAGCTTGCTCTGTAGACCAGGTTGGCATCAAACTCACAGAGATCCACTTGCGTCTGCCTCCCTAGTCCTGGGATTAAAGGTGTGCACCACCACTATCCCACCTTCCCTGATTCCTTTTTCAGTATTTGACATTTGTACATAACAGGTCTACTGATTTTTTGAGTTAAATTTGCATCTAGCCACTTTGCTGAAGCTATAGGAATTTTATGGTAGAATTTTTATGGTCACTTATGTATACTATCAGGGTTTTCAATTCAATTCCATTGGTCTACTGCCTATTTTTGTGCCAATACCAAGCTGTTTTCAGGACTATAGCTCTATATATTCTAGAGCATGAATTTAGGAATGGTGATGCTTCCAGATGTTGCTTTGTTGAGCAGGGTTGTCTTGGCTATCCTGTTTTTTTTTCCATATAAAGCTGAGAATTGTTCTTTCAAGGTCTGTGAAGAATTGTGCTAGGATTTCAATGGGGATTGCATTGAGTCTGTAGATTGCTTTTGGCAGGATTGCCATTTTTACCACGTTGATCCTACCTATCCAAGAGCATGGAAGATCTTTCCATTTTCTGGTGTCTTCTTTAATTTCTTTCTTTAAAGACTCAACGTTCTTGTGATATAGGTCTTTCACTAGTTTGTTTAGCGCTACCCCAACGTATTTTATGTTGTTTGTGGCAATTGTAAAGGGTGATGTTTCTCTGATTGTACCATCTTTTTTTTTTCGAGACAGAGTTTCTCTGTATAGTTTGGCTGTCCCAGAACTCTGTAGACCAGGCTGGACTTTAACTCAGGAATATGCCTGCCTCTGCTTCCCCAGTGTTGGAATTAAAGGCATGTGCCACCACTGCCCAACTAAGTCCCAAACCTTCTATTTCTTAAACATTTTTTAAGGTTTCTTCCATGTGTTGAGACAGCATTGATAACCATTCATATTTCTTTAATAGACTCCTGAACTATCAGCAGACCAAAGATTCACCATGGCAACATGTACTGAATCAGAGCAGAGCCCCAGCCTAGATCAAGACAGCTGGAGGGACAGTGCCTCCCTGGACACTGGGGAAGGCCTGGGTGCCAGACCAGAGTCTTCCTACAAGGCTGTCAGAGAGGTTAAAGGAGACCAAAACAAACAGGGACCCTGGACCAGGTCCTTGATGCACCCTATGGAATCCCATCCTCACTTGTGCAAACTCCACCAAGAACCAGAGGCACCGGCATTGGCTACCTCTTTGGAAAAGGATATGAGACAAAACTGCTATTCTGTGTGTGACATCAGGAGATTGGGAAGGTAAGATTTACCACATTTGCAGACATTTTGTAAGCTGTGTGCCTTGGGTTGCCAGCTAGTTACAATCAAGTAGTCACCTTCCGAGAGGATTATTATGCCCAGCACTGTTCCAGGCATTTGAGGGGAGATAGAAACTATAAAAGTCCGTGGTTGGAGTTGCTACAACCTGTAAACTTTGGGGAAAATCCAATTCCACCCAGATGACAATCATCCCCAGTATGTCCCACAGGCTACTGATGGCAGGCCTTTTGTTTTCTTCCAGCACACAGTGTGTACTTTGCACCCCCACAGCGTCTGCCAGCACACAGTGTGTCCTCTGCATCTCTGCTGCCTCTTTAGTGGCTGTGGTACAAAGGGAGACCTTTTGTATTTGCTCATTTCTATTGTTGATATAAACCTTTACTATCAACACGTGCCTGGGAGTATGTTTCTATCTCCAAAACCAGACTGAAACCTTCATTTCAATGACTATTTTTATTTAGTCTGTAGTTCTGTGCCTACCCACCCATAAGTATTTCTAGTTTTAATTCCTAGCCTCATGAAAAATCTTCTCAATTCAGTTTGAAGACCATTTATTACATACATAGACCTTAAACCTTGGTAGGGAGCGGAGATGGGGAGGAGGAAGGAGAAGTTTAGTGGGAGGCGGGGTACGTTTCTGCTGATGGGCCCTTGTAAGCATGCATGGACACGAGCAGACAACAGTCAGGAGTAATGATTTGCGTTTGAAACTGATATTAAGCTGTTGGGATTCAATGACTCTCCTTTCTGATCACTGTAACAGAGCGATGAGATAGACTCACAGGGCCTGATAGGTGGCATGATGGACTCAACCCTCTGTGCCTACAGGTTCTGCGTTTGTGCATCTGTCCAACCCTACTTTGCAAATAGGAGAAAACACACTTGTGCTGCACATATACAGATGTTTTGGTTATTGTTTTCTAAGCAATATAGTATAACAACTATTTATAAACCATTTCATTGTATTCACTGTTTAAATAATCTTGAAATGAGTACATTTCTAGATGTATATTATTGTGCATGTGTGTGTGTGTGTGATGAATGCAAAAACTATAGAGAATGTATAGATGTTACTAGACCACTAGGGAGAGTTAGTTCTTTCCTTACACTCAAACTTGGGTCATAACATTTGGCAGCAAGCCCCTTTACCTGCCGAACCATTTCACCAGTCCTAGATGTCTAAAAATTGTATTCCCCAGAGAGTTTGAAAAGGGGCCAGTCATAACTGGAGTAAAACCATTTCTAGGTTTGAGTTCAGGTCTAGCTAGATATAGATTTCCATATAACTTTAACTCAATGTTGCCAATAGTTAATAAACATATTTTAACTTCTAAATTAGTGCAGACCTTTAGTGTTCATTCATGTATTACAGCATATTGGGTTTCATATAAAAAATGATCAACTCTAACGTCACACTGCACGTGAGAGTGCACACTGTAACTTCCTGCAGGAGGGGCTGCCTTCTCTTGCCTGAATGTTTCCACAGTGAACAACTTGCCCCTGCATGAGAAGCCATTTGTCACCACAACCTTGCTGGTCAGACAATGTTCCCTTACACCATGGTGAAATTTATCTTTTCATATTTTTATTTGTGAGTCCTGACCCCCCATCTCCTCTGATATGATTGTTATTGTCTTTTAGAAAATAATGTTTTTATTTATTCTTTGAAAATTTCATGCAATGTATTTTGAATATTTTGATAGTATCCATCCTCCTCTCCCAACTCCTCCCAGATTTCCCCCCACTTCCCTATCAACCCAACTTCATTCCTTACCTCTTAAAAACAAACAAACAAACAAACAAGCAAACACCCTCCCTGGAGTCTAGTTTGTACTCCTGGGTGTGTGGCTTTGCACTGGATTGTGACTAGTAGTACACTAAGTGTCGTTCCATTAAGAAAAACTGACTTTCCCTCACCTAGCAGCAATTAAATGCCAACAGCTTCTTGGCAAGAGGTGGGACTTTTTTTTTAAACAAGAGAATCATTTATTTTTATTTCCTGAATCAGATTAAATTTGGCTTACTTGTAAGGGTACACCATATGTCCCAAACCTGTCATTCTTGAAGGGTGTTTCCTTTTGAGGGTCACCGGAGTCCTTCACATTTGTCCAGAACATTCTAGTGAGGCTTCTGATGCTCAGTTGCTATGGCTACCACCTCCTCCCCCTCCCTCCTGTGGCTGCAAGCCCCTCTGGACCCACACTTCCCTTTGCACTGCTTCCACAGAATGACAACATTCATCCTCCCCCCCATTTCCTGGCTTTACTTTTGCCTCATTTTCTTCTTCCATTTAAGACTATTTCCTCACCATGAAAACAGCACACAAACCATGGCCGCCCCTCCTCTACAGGACAGTCCTTACCTGCCCCGTATGCACTCATAGCAACTATTTCCAAAGAAAAGGAAAGTGTGGTGTGTACCCGGAAATCACCGAAAGAAGGGTCCCATACTTGGGAACAGGGTCCTAATTAGTACTGCAGAGTGGGACTGCGGGTATCCCTGGGCTCCTCGGGAGCGTCTGCAGGTCTGCTGCGGCTGTCTCAGCTACACTGCCCATTGACTTCTGGCCTCTCTGGGTCCAGCCTTCTGCAGTTCGGTACAAAAAGCTCACATCTGTGGAGAATGTAATTTAGAGCCAGCGTTACCACTTACTGACGCGTGCGTGCCTGGATAGCCGTCTTCCATTAGTTGAGGGCCGCCCAGTTGTAAACTTGCACCAGGAATCCCGGCCACTGTGCAGGTCAGAAGAAACAGTCACAGCACGGTACCCGGCACATAGTAGGAACCCCAGCGCTATTCTATATCCCTACTCTTCCTTCGGTAGTTTCTTGTTAAAGAACAAGCTGCATCGAATTGAAATTCCCAGTCAACTGCCAGAACTTACTGTCTCCAGGTGGCTCTGTCTTAACGCCAGATGGCTGCCAGCACCCCAGCAAACTCAGAGCGTGTTTAGATTAGATTTCACCAATCCTTCCTCATTCTCATCTATCCTACACCCGGAGACTATAACGCCCCCAGGGTGCATTGCCATGGAAGAGCTGCGTTGCATACCGATGGAAGAGGAGGGCTTGGCTGGGGATACATGTTTATACGAGGCTACTTGCTAAAGTTGGGGCATATCGAATCTCATTATTGGACATCCCTATAAGATGTGCAATGTCACCTATGCTTTTGGTGTAGGAGCGGATCACTTTCTCCTTGGCTAAGTCTCACATCAAAGCTAGAGGTATCCCTTGAAAGTGTGGAGGGGATAATTGTAAAGATGCAGGGTAGACAGCCAGGCAGCTTTCCTGGCCTACAGGTAACTGTGCTCTGCACCCTCCAGGCCTCCTATTTCCTGCCTGGGCAGTGCATGGCTTTTTTTTTCTTATAACTGCCCAACTGTTCCTTCCCTGTGTTTATAAGAAAACATAATTGATGTACTTTTGACCAAGTCCATTACATTCTTAAACCAAATTTCCTCCTAAGTACTTGACAATTTCTAAATTGTTTTATAGTCTTGGTAAATCATTTATTTTTATACACACGCATGCATGTGCTCACATGAAATGCACTTTGATACACATCCTGTAGCTACCTTTCAGGACTGGAAATAATGTCCCTTCACAGCAGAACTCAGGCTGGGGTACACACTGTCTGATGTTTGTGAGTTTGTAGCTACTGGGGTATTGTAGAATTGATTTTTAAGAGAAAGGGGCATTATGGGAAAGGGGGGCAGGAATGGGAGCATGAAACAAAACTAGCTCATTGATCTCGGTGTGGGGCATGAAGCTGAGAAATGAGGATCCATGCATTTGGTTAGAAAAAAAACAACTAAATCTTTATGCTTTCCTCTTAGATTTTCCTTCTCGTCTTCTCTAACCAGATTAGCAACAGATATTTTCTGAGGGCCTCTCTGCATGTCTGCAATGCTTCACAAAACACCCTGCTGTCTGCAGAACTGCTCTTTCTCGTCCAAGGCATGTGTGGCTATCTTGGGTCCTCCCTGGAAGGCTGAATCTTTCTCTTGCGTCTGCGTGTGCATCGCCAGATAATGAGCCTCGCCGCCCTCTGCCTCCTGTGTCCTTCTTTTGACATGGGGAATAAATGTCACTCCAGCTGGCTGCCTTTCTAAACAGACACTTTATCAGTGCTTAGAAAAGGATCTGCTATTTGCACAAAGTGCTTTGAAGATTGCTCCTAGTCTCCTTGGGCTCTTTCCCTCTAATCTGTCTGCTGAAATAGTTCAAACCGTCAGAGTCATAATAACAGCATCTTGCTGACGGAAAACTTACCCTGGTCCAGGCGTCCCGGGAAGCATATAATGTATAGCAATCATTTAATTTAAATATTCCAACAATCCTAACAATCTCTCCACCTTCCAGTGTTTTAGATAAGAAAACCAAGATTGCAGATAAGCAGTAACCTACCCAGGGTCTCAGCTTGAAAAGCAGGTCCCAGAACTGATGCCATAGCTCATAGCTTTGCCTGTACTGCTGTGCCCTCCAGAAGCTCCCACATGGGCCCCTAGGTTTCATACACTGAGCTGCCTCCGCTTATTACCCGCACTGTGATAGTTCTGTGCTACCCTTGTTCTCATTAGCCTGGGATTCTCACCAGTTCATACCGTTTGCTGTTTGCATCCTGGGGCCCAGGGAATCCTCTGGCAAGAGCTGTTTGAATCTGGCTGGGTCATAGGTGATGAACCAGGGTGAGAACTCCAAGAGGCAAGGAGAAGGGAGGGGCTCAGGAATTTCTGATGGAGACTGGACTACACACAGGTTTCTGTTTTCATCATCGCTGATTGGACAGGGATGATGCTGAAGGTGACGCATGTTTTCTACATGAAACCTCTTTCCTCACCGTGGACGATGAAGAATACCTGACCCTCAACTCCACATCCTGTGGCCAGTTGCCCTGTGAAGAATGTCTAGAGGCAGATTCGGAGACTATTCCTCTGCCACAGTTCCTTTCTTGGGGTGCTCTCCCAGAGTCTTCACTTCTGGAAGGATCCTATGGGAGTGAGAGTGACTGGGAGGACCTGGAGGAGCCTATGACTATGGATGACACCCTCAGGTGGGTATCACACTCTGTGTGAGATGGGACTTAGCAGAGTTCACTTAGGCTGGTGTGGTGGTCCCCTTGGGTATCATCTGGAAGCCATTTATGCTAAGTGCATACTGTGGTCCCTTTTCCGTAATGACTGCCTTACCATTCGGGGACTGTTTCATATGCTACATCAGAGGCGGCTCCGGGGCTCTATAGCGACTAAAGCACAGAGGCAGACCAAGCTTTCTCAACCTGGTACCACAACATTCACTGCAAATGGAGGCAGGGAAGCTACCTGAGGCTGTCATCGAAAGGCTGAGATGACAATGCTAAATGTAGAATGTGCTCTTGGTAGGAGCTAGCTACTGTTTCCATAGCCTTCAGTGGGAAGATTCAAGCTTTTGAAGACATCTAACTCTCTTGTTTTTCCACACAGACAAAGGAACTAAGCAGACAGGCTTGTGTCCTAACATAAGGTTTGTGCAGAGAGAAATACCCTTCCACGGTTGAAGGTGGAATAGATGTACTGGTTGGCCTTCACCTATTGATAGTGGCTTGGGGTACAGTTGGGATGAACCACATTATCATCCTATCCCAATGAAAGACAGGTCTTGCCCCTCTTGATAGAGGGTGGCAGTCAGGTGTTGAATGCTCATGGTGCCAGCTTGGGCCTGGGCTCTGTGGTTGGTTCACATACATGCTTCATAGTACCCAGGGTTACCCATCCCTGGACAGTGTGATTCTTTTTGGGAAAGCAACATGAGCATCCCTTAAATTCTCTACAGAGTCCGAGTCATCCAGAGGGTTAAGTACTTCTGCATATTATCCTCTTTTGTACCAGAATCTGGGAGAGGAGGATACAAAGAGGACTTATGGCTGAGTAGTGCATCCTTTACGGTCGTATTCAAAATTTTGTTTGCTCTATTCAGACATAGATGATAGTAAAATTTATTTTCTGGTGCTGGAGAGATGAATCCACAGTTAAGAGCACTTCCAGAAGATGCCAATTGGTTCTCAACACCCATATCAGGTGGCTCACAACCACCTGTAATCCAGTTCCCGGGGATTTGACACTGCCTACTAGCTTCTACAGATTCCTGTACAGATTCCAGATACACACAAACATCCTGTACACAGGTGGCATACACACAAACAACAATTTTTTAAGAATCTTAAAAAAGTATTTTCTATTAATCTTTCTATAAGTAAATGCAATCAATCCTGTGGTATTCTTATTTCTCATCTATTAGTAGGCTTAGTTGTTCTATTTAGTTTGTCCAGGGTCACATACTGTGTGGACTCATAACTTCATAATTGGCTTTTGATGCATTTTCACAGAATGTGTCTTTCCACATCAGTCCATAGCACACACATCTTTCCATCAAGCAGTAGGAGGACAACTTTTTTTAAGGATCCAGAAGCACAAGCATTTATTTATTTTCATTCAGCGAACCCCTTCATCCATACATCTTTACATGCAGGCATTTGTTGCAAAGAACATTGGTTTGGTTTGAGGTCGCTGGTCTCTGCTACACTATCCACACTGTGCCCTTCCGGGGGCTCTTCCTGGACACCCAACTGCTGCTCTGCTTCTGGACATCCCTTTGTCTTCAGGAACCTTATCCCTGCCCCACCTGTGCTCCAGCAGATCACAGGTGGGGTGGATGTTGGGGTGGGCCAACACTAACCCTGGTTCTGGGCCTGGGTAGTTGCAGGGTTGGACAGTCTGTCAGCTCTCCCTTGTCCTTACCGCCAGGGTGAGCTCTCTGGCATTGCCCTGGCTGGTTCACCCCTTGCAGTGATGAGCAGAGGGACGGGGCCAGTTCTCCTGCTTACCTGTCCTCAGGAGCAGCTCTCCCACGACTACAATTTCAGGGCCAGCTCTACTGTGTTGCCCAGTAGGTCCAGGGGCCACGCTCCCCAGTGCTGCGGTTGATGAGGGGTAGGGACAGCTCTCAAGCTCTTACGACCTCAGGGCCAGTTCTCCCACGAGAGACAGGGGAATCATTATTTTACCCGTGTCCTGGCATGACAGATGAGTAATGGGGACTGCTCTCCCACACTTACAACTTCCGGGTTAGCTCACCTCCACCTCCGCCAACAGGGTTGGCTTTGTTGTGCTGTCCAGGTGATGTGCAGGGCCTGTTCTTCAGTGTTGTAGCTGCGGGGGGGGGCGGGCGGGGGGGGGGACAGGAGTAGCCCTCCTGCTCTTATAACCTCAGGGCCATCTCTGGCGCCCACCTCCCATGTTGATGGCGTCGGGTAGAGGGCATTTCTCTCTCTCCCCGTGCTGCCACATAGCAGACGCGGGATGAGCCAGGTCTCCCATGCTCACAGTCTTGGGACCCGTTCACCTGTGCCCTCCTCAGCAGGCTCAGCTCCCCTGTGCTGCCCAGACAAGGTGCAGGGCCTGCTTTCCTGAGTGTTACAGCTGGCAAAGGGGTCGGTCCCCTTGTCTGCTTGGGTTGTTAAGGGAAGGCATCTTTTCCTCACCCACCACACTGCAGATGAGGGAGACAGTACCAGGTACACCCCTCTCACACCCTCAGGGATGCTCACCTATGTCCCTGTCTACAGGGTCAGCTCTACTGTGCTTCCCAGGTGAGGTGTGGAGCCTGTTCACCCAAGTGTTGCAGCTGGGAAGGGTTGGCTCTGGTCTCCCACCTGCTGCGGGTGTTGAGGGGTAGAGGAGCAGGGCATCTTTCCCTTACCCATGCTATCACATGACAGGCAAGAGGGGCATAACCTGCTCTACCATTCTCATACCCACAGGACCAGCTCACCTATGGCCCTGTGAACAGGCTCAGTTCTATTGTACAACCTAGGTGAGGTGTAGGACCCTCTCTCCTAGGTGCTTCAGCCAGTGGGGCAGGACCAGCTCTTCCCAGTGTTGCAACCAGTGAGGGACAGGGCCAACTCTGTACAGCCCTATCCTCTCTGTCTTTGTTGGTATCAAGGACATCAGACATCAACACAGACCTTGACTTCACCAGGGCCACGAACCTAGGCATGGGACCCAGCAGAAACCTAGGCCATGACATCACCATGTCACTGAGTGGCAATCAAACCAGCCTCCTCAGTCTGCTCCTCACTGGTTTTTTACAGGAAATGAAACATTGATTCTGTCTCTCTTATTCTCTCTCTCTCTCTCTCTCTCTCTCTCTCTCTCTCTCTCTCTCTCTCTCTCTCTCTCTCTCTCTCTCTCTCTCTCTCTCTCCACCCCCATAACACACTGCACATTTGCTCTCCAGTGGCGCCAGGTGGGCCCATGTGTTCTCCTCGAAGCCTGGGCGGGCCTGTGAGTGGGTCTCTTTCTCCTGCTCAGTCTGTGATTTTGTTCAACTTTTTTTTTTACAAGCGCTTTTCTCTTGTGAAGCCAAAACAACAACAAAAACCAGTAAAAATAAAATAATCAAACCAAAGTTAAGGGGGATTGTAAGAACAGGGTTGAATTATGTGATTTAGAGAGGTTTCTGCCCAAATGGGCCACTTACTAACAGCTGCTTACTCTTGTAGGTGAACACACTGAACCAGGCATCTCCTGGGACAGAACCTGAGGGTTTCTGAGTGGGCATCCTTTTGGCGGAAGAGCCCCTCAGCTGACTGTGGTCCAGAGAATGTGTCTACTTGCTCTGCTACTGTGAATGAAGCATCCCTGGGAGCATGGGCTCGGATGGAGCTCCCGCCCAGTTGTTAAGTGCTACCTTCTAAGAGTTCCTGCCTGTTGTTTCTGAGGCTAATCCTCGTTAGCAGCCACTACTTCCTCTGCAGTCTAAGTCAAGCAAATCTTTGTGTGTATGGGTGGGGTTCCCCTCACAAAAGGAACTGGGACCTGGTTTCTTTAAGTAATACAAACAAGGACGGGGGAAAGTCCTGGTTGCCACACTGGTGCACCGTTTTCCAAGACGGATGATGCACCATGGAGTCCTCAGTGCTCAAAGGACTCTGTGCTTGTCAAAGTGTCCCAAGTGTACTGGAGGGAATCTGCCAAGAGGCTGGGCTCAAAGGCCACAGGCAAAATAACTTTCTGTATTCTTCTGTTTTGGTTTTTCTATGTCTGTCCTTTAGCTCCAAATAGTGATGTGGTTTTAAATGAGTTTTTTCCCTTTTGATCCTAATGCCTGATTCTCATTTTATAAAAAATAAACTATCGTGTAACTAACATTCTTGATAATTGCTATGTAGATGCCACCATTAATAAATTAAACTTGTGGAATTAGCAAATACATAAAAGAAATAGACCTGGTGGACCACAGTGTAAGCCATTGGTGTGACACTGTATAATGGGGACCACATAGCAGAGACAAGGCCTCACATCACAGAAACAAAGACAGCTTAATAACACAATGAGGGTGTGTGTTGTTGTAGGTCATGGTTTGCTCTGCTGCTTAAGGAGACGAATTTTTCAGCAATTTGAATAGCTCTGCTTCAGACTGTTACAGCTGCCACACAGTTTTGTAGTCCTCAAGTTTGGAAAATTAATTAACTATGCAATAAAATGATTAAATAACAATATTTTTCAACCCACTGAACTCTGGTTGCTTCTTCTATACTTGTACTAGAAACGGGCAGGTACACAGCCAAGCAAACATGGTCTTCCTTTCTGTAGGACAGGTCCCCTTCTCGTCATGTCCATGCTGAGCCATTCTTCATGAAAGCATGTTAGTTACCTTGCCTTAAGGGCTTGATTGCAGCTGCCACTTGCTTCATGTCGGGGGAAGTTGGCTAACTCATTCAAAGTAGTAAAGATACCAAAGTCTCCCCAAGTAACTTGTATGTCTACTGTGGTTTCTATCATAACCCTGGTATAATAATTTGGAACTGTAGAAAACTTTATTCTGAATCAATTTGGTTTTATGTATATAATATAATCATATGGAGAAAATGTATTCTGAAATTTATATTAAAGGCAAGGGCTCTAGAACAGATAAAGTATCTTTTAAAAAGAGAATAAGGTGGGAGAAATCACTGTGCCCCAAATTAAGGCTTGCTATGTAGCTATAAATAGATCCATGGGAAGAAAGCAGGACCCAGTGTTGTGTTCACATGCATATTCTCAACTGATTTTTTTGACAGAAGTACAGAAGAAATTCAATGGAGAAAGGATAACTTTTAATAAATAGTATGGGGATAGCAATGAATAATTATCTAAGCTTCTCACTTTGTATAAAACAAGTAATGGTCTTAACTATAACTGTAAAAGGATAAGACTTTTAGAAAAGGAAAACAATCTTTGAGACCTATTTTTAGACATGGAGATATTAGATTTGATCCATAAATGAAAGAATTGGGATTGTTTTTCCCTTGTAAAAGCCCTGGTATAAGAAATGAGGATAAGCTTCAAAATGAAAGAAGGCAACTACAAACCCAACAGGGAACTAGTATCTAGCATGAATAAAGAACCCTCAAATCTCAATAGCAAAAAAGAATTCCAAGTAGAAAATTGACATCAATTATTAGTGGGCATTTCTCTGCAGATGTTATACAGATTCATGTAAATAATCCAAAGATGCATGAGCTACCAGGGAAATGTGAACTAAAGTTACAATATCTTTACACATGTCTCTACGTGGTAAAATGAAGTCATGCAGACAATACCCAAAACTGGTGATGATGTGGGAAGACTGCATAGCCTCCACATGGCTGCTAAGGACACACTGCCTCCACATTGCTGCTGAGAATGCACTTGGGAGGCAGCGGAGGAGAATCTCTGTGAGTTCCAGGCCAGCCTGGTCTACAGAGCGAGTTCCAGTCCAGACAGGGCTACACAGAGAAATCCTATCTCGAAACAAAAAGAAACAAGACAAGAATGTGCTGCCTCTATGCTGCTGCTGAGACTGCACTGTCTGTGTATTGCTGAGAATGTAAACTAGTGCATCTGATCCAAAAACACATCGATAATATCTTATAAAGCCAAACATGCAGTTATCACAAGACCAAGAAATTGCACACCGGGAGTCTGACCCAGAGAAATTAGCTTATGTTTATACAAATATTCATTGTGACTTTATTTGTAATAACACTCAACCAGAAAAAGCCAAGTGAATGGCTAAACAATGGGTGATAATCTACCTAAAGAAGAATGGTCCATTAACACACAACCAGGTAGGGTGAAACTCCAAAGAATTATACTAAGAAAAAAGGCAGACCACAAAAGACAGTACAAATCTGATTCCATTTGTATAACATTCTTTGAAAAATTATTTTTCCTCATACAATACATCCTGACTGCACTCTCCCCTTCCTTCCCCTTTTCTCAGGCTCCCCCCTCCCCATCCACTCCCTCTCCATTTTCCTTGAGAAAAGAGTAGTAATATCAACCAAACGTGACATAACAAGACACAACAAGACTAGGCACAAACCTTCATATCAAGACTGGATGAGACAACCTTGTAGGATAAAAAAGATCCCATGAAAAGGTAAAGAGTCAAAGACACCCCATTCTCCTTGTTAGGAGTCCCGCAAAAACCCAAACTAAACACCCGCAGCCTGTATGCCGAGGACCTGTGCAGACCCATGTAGGCTCTGCGACTGCCACTGCTGTCTCTGTGAGCCCCCAATGAGCCCTGCTTAGTTGATTCTGTGGGCTGTGCTCTCCTCATGTCCTCCACTCCACCCTCCCCTGACTCCTACAACCCTTCCTCCCCAACTTTAGCAGGGTTCCCTGTGCTCTGCCTAATGTCTGGGTGTGGTCTCTGCATCTGCTCCCATCAGCTGCTGGAGGAAGCCTCTCTGATGATGATTAGGCATGGATCTCTGAGTATGGTACAATATCATTAGGAATCCTTTCATAGGCTTTTTTTTGTCAGTTGTATTTGGTTTTACCCTAGGTCTCTGAGTCAATCAGCTTCCAGATCCTGGCCATCTGGGCAGTATGAGGCACGGCTGCCTCTGTGACCTGGGTTACTGATGTTAGACCAGTCTTTGGTTGGTCACTCCCACCAGCTCTGATCCACCATTGCACTGGCATTGTATAACATTATTTTAGATGACAAAGTTAGAAGAAGGTGCATAGATGAGAAGTTAAGGAGGACAGAGAGGTGAGTATGTATAGCAGGAGGGAGAATGTTATGAGATGAGAGGAACTACCCTGGAATATTGAGTATGTGAATTTATCTGTGTGATAAAATTATATGGAATTCAGCACATAAGTAAAAAAAATCAGAGAAGACCTGATCAAGATAGATGGATTATTATCATGATTATGGTATTGTACCACAGTTCTGCACCATGCTGTCTTTGGGCAAACTGGGTGGAGGGGATTCTTCTGCATTGTTTCTTTTAATAGCTTGTGAAAATACAATCATTTCAAAACAAAAAAGTTTAATTGAAAATGGCTGGATTCCAAACTCTACTTAACTACTCCATGGCTGCCTTGTATGCTGTCAGGATGGGTTCTACATAAAGCTATGGCTCTGTAGACCGTGGGCACAGATGGGAAGCCTCAGAGACTGACGACATCTGAGTTGCCCACGACGGCTCACCATCCTGCCTGCACAGAGCCACCACTGTGGTACTTTAGTAGTTTTTCACAAGTTAAAATAATATAAAGCATTTCTTTCTCCTAGTTACACAAGCTCTGTTGCAGAATACAACCATGGAGAAAAAAAGGAACCAAAAGAATTTTGGAAAAGCAGTATCTGTGTGCTCATCTATTTCATCTTGATATATACTTATTGAGCATTCACTACATAGCCAGGCCAAGAGGATGGAGGTGAATGGAGGTGTGATTGTCTATGGGAGTCCTGCTTCCTAGGGAGGAGATCCAACACAAATAAGGAGATAGCACTATAATCAGAGGGGTTGGGGCCAGAATGGTGGTACAGAAGCCAACATGCAGACAACAGATACTTTTTTTAACCTCAAAAAAAAAAGATTAGTCCTGTTAGAGATTATACCTTGAATGAGAAGAGATGTGTATTATAGGACTTGGGTTGTTGGGTATGGGGTGGTGACAAGTAGAAGTAGAGGGGGAGCCAAGGCTGGGTGGATTGTGAGTGAAGAGGCTTGGCTTCTTAGTTAGGCTTGTTAGAGAATTCATATTGGAAAGATTAACCTGGTTTGTGGGGTAGGCCAACAATTGGCTCAAGGAAGACAGGCTTTCATGCACCCGGACACTGCTCATACTGACAGTTTAATTAAAGCATTCCTCTTTTGAATGCTGATAATCTCAGATATTTTGTTACAGCAACAGAAAGCTAAAAAAATGCAGAGACTATTGAGGAATAATCTATTTAGCGTTGTTTGGTTCTGTACATGTAGAATTTGAGATTTCTCAAGATATAGAGCATAACAGAGGGGCATTTTTATTGAGGTGAGATTGCACTGTACTCTTTTGCAGAGGATGCAATTACTAAGGCCTCAAAGCAATATGAGCCATGGCTTTATCTACCAGACACTGTGTGGAAAGGGCCCTAGAGCGAGATGTGCTGTGCACACTGATAAGCTGGGAGAGCGTCAGTAGGAGAGTGTGGGTGCGAGCATATGTAGACACAGGCGAGGGCCAGCAGAGGAACAGGAGAGGAAATGATGGAAGCTGTGGGTCCTCTGCCTTTTAAAAAATATTAGACTCATCCTTGGCTGACTGGCCCAATGACCCTCTCCTTTGATAAGAGATTGTTCAAGATCAACAGGCTCTAAATCTCTTCCTAACTCCACTCTCAAGACCCATCCTGTGTACCAGCAGTAGTCTGTGAATGGCCTTTTCAGTATCCTGTCATCCTCCTTCCTGCCTGGGTATGCCTGACTTGCTGACTTCAGAGAAAGTAGTGATAAAATGAACCATTGTATCTGATTCAGGGGACACAGAGATATTTTGGGGAGGGGGTGTTTTGGAAAAGTTCCTCTACATATCTATCGAGGAAATGAGTTATTTATGCACTCCTCTGGGTAGGTTACAATGGCCTTTCCAGGACCCAAAGAGTAGAACCAATGTTAAGAATCAGTCAAATGAAATCAGTGTTATAGATGCCAGAGCAGGAAGATGGAGGCCCTGGGTCTTTGGTACTATATAACTGAGCTTCTGTGCCAACCATGTAGGAGTCCTGCCTGCAGTAGGTTCTGGAGATCTCATGGTGACAACTCTGCAAGGGTTAATTACCACAGTGTGTGAGGCCCTGTGCCACCACACAGGCAATGAAGTTGGATGTGATGATTTCCTGCAGGAAAATCCCCGAGAAACAATGAGCATCTTTCACCCAGCTCAAAATACCTGCCTAGAGAGTTCTTTGCAGAGTGCCAACTGTAGAGGTACCAGAGCCTGAATAGGGCATGCTTGTAAGGCTGGGTGAGAAAGGAGAAGCATAGAGTTCCCTTCCCCCAGGCAGAAATACAGAATGTGGACTAGCAGCGAGGTAAGTTGGAGCAAGACTTACACAGAAATGGAGGTGTTTTTGGGTGCTTCACACTGAGGACCAGACCAAGGTTTTGCTGTAAGAACCCAGTGAGAAAAGACACACTAAGTCAAGTTTGAATGACGTTGGAAGGACACAAAGAAGTTGTACTCTATTAAATTCAACTAAGATACAGTAACGTGGCAACATCTGTATTCCTTCTATAAAGCTCGGGGCTTGATCAAGTAGTAACATATAAGGCATAAAGGCCTGGATCCAGCTTGTCTCTTAGAATCTGGCAGTCTGCACTTAGCTCTCTGCCACACCGTTATTTTATAGTGAATAAGTAGAACCGCGTGTGGATGTGTAAGAGCTTGTGGTGAGTCTCATGACAACTTAACAGCTACCTCCAGGCAAAGCCTACAGCCTCTTCTCAAGGTGTCACCTGCAGAGCAATGGGTACATGGATGCTGCAGATGGATTAGCAGCCACCTAATGGAACAATCATTTTATATTTGTGGGGTATCTGCCATCTGCCAGGCTCAGGGACTGGGCATCCATTATGAAGCAAGTGCATGTCCTTCCGCTCTTTAAATAAAATGGTTTTCAGTCTCTGCTGGGACTTTTATTGGGATTAGACCTCACTCAATTTATTTTTATAGAGTCTTTTATGGCAAGTGTCTCAAAGTCGGGCAGAAAGAAAGCGGCACGCAGAGAGGCCACACAGCTTCTTTCAAGATCATGGTTCTCATCAAACCCATATTTAATTCTGGCTGTAAAAAATCCATCCCAAAATAAACCAAGCAGCCAAGCATAGGCCTGCACCAGGGGTGCTGTGGAGAGGCTATGCCACTCAAGGGATTATTCTGTTCCTCTCACTGTTTTTCTTTTCTTTTTTCTTCTTCTTTGACAGGCTCCCACACTGGTCTGGAATTCATTATGTTGACTAGTTGACCTTGAGCTGTCTGTCTGTCTGTCTCGCTGTCTCCCTGTTTCTCTCTCTCCCTCTCTCTCTGTGAGCATGTGCGTGCGTTGCATTGTGAGGTGTATTATGCTATATTTTGCTTGTGATTGTTGATGTGGGTGTTCTCACATGTATGTGTGTGTGGCTGTTTATGAACATGTGTGCACATGTGTAGAAGGCAGAGGTAGAGGTCAGATCACACTCCACATTTATTTATTTATTCATTTACTTATTCATTTATTATTTGAATCAGGTCTCTCACTAAACCTGAAGTTCACCTACTAGGCAAGGCTGGCCGGAATGAACTTCAGGGACCTACCAGTTTACACAGCACCTCTCCTAGGGTCAGCATTACAGCCATGTGCCACTGTGCCCAGCTTTTTAACTTGGGTTCTGGGCATCTGAACCCAGGTCCTCACACTTTGATGGCCACTTACTTTACCAACTGAGCCCTCTTTCTAGCTTGGCTTCAAACTCTTGGTCCTCCTGCCTGGGCTAGCTGAATGCTGGGGTTAGAAGTGTGTATTACCATGTTTAGGTTTCTGTCAGTATTTCTTGTTTTTTATCTGCTTCTCCAGCTCCAAGCCTTGATGGAAATCTCGGAAGTTGAGCTCAAGCCTGGGCCTTGGAGACTATGAAAAAGTAACTTTGTCAGCTATGGACTTTTGGTCCTGTTAATGGTACCAGGCATGAGTTTCATCTTGTGATACAGTCCTTAAATCCAATCTAAAACTAGTTCTATTATCCTTCTAAATGGACATAGCAATAAACTGATGCTTGAGTTCTTATGTTTATAACCAGTGTGCATCCCTCATTCCTCATCAGAGAAAAGTCCATTTTGTTGTAGATGGCAGCTAATAAAGAGACCCTCAACTGGTCACATGCAGAGAATAGGAGACTCAGAGTGCTCAGTTCCAATGGGACATCTGTATCATACTCCCTGCCCAAAAGGGAATAGGAGAGAGTACGGAGTGCTCAGGTCCAATGGGACATCTGTATCACACTCCCTGCCCAAGAGTCTCAGGGATCATCCAGGAAGGGAGGGCAGGAAACTGTAAGATTCAGAGGAAATAAACTCCCATAGCAAAACAGCATTTTCTGGATATGGCAGTGCAGTTGGGCGCCTTAACTCACAAAGGCTGTGGCTGCATAAAATCTGCACAAGACCCAGCCAGCCAAAACCCCAGCATGGATGAGTGTGGTATCTGAGAAGTAGCAGGTCAAAGATCAACAGAGACATTTGTCTGCCAGCTTGAAAAGGGGTGTGGAATAAGGAGCCAAATAGGCAAAGTTGAGACCTGGGCTGGAGAGTGGACCAGACCTTCACTGGGAGCAAGGGTTTGGGAATGTGGTGGGAAGCCCTGAGGTTAAGGTCTGGATCAAGAAAAGAGGGGCCTTGGTGACCAGGTTTTTGGCCTCTATTTTGGGATCACTGTCTGGTTCATCACA
The DNA here is from genome assembly GCF_017639785.1 of Mesocricetus auratus. Classification (NCBI taxonomy): domain Eukaryota; kingdom Metazoa; phylum Chordata; class Mammalia; order Rodentia; family Cricetidae; genus Mesocricetus; species Mesocricetus auratus. The sequence continues at coordinate 98,088,503 of NW_024429190.1, read as the reverse complement.
GGATCAAGTCCTACATTCAGAAGATCCTGGTTCATGACAGGATCAAGTCCTACTTTCAGAAGATCCAAGCGGAGAGAGCAGTGGTTTGTTGTTTAGAGAGAAACAGAAGATGAAGACATGGATGCGAGCACTCTGGCTGGGCACTGGGGGCTGAACGCGTCTGTCTCTTGTCTCAACAAATGCCCACAGCAATTCTGTCTCCCTTTTAAGAACTGGGACAAAAGTTGGAAAGTTCCTTGGAGTGACCCGTTCTCTGGAAGCAAAGTGATGACTTTGCTTAAAGTCTGGCTTGCAAGATGCTTCACATTAATGACAGCTGATGAAACACAGGTTTAGAAAGGCCAAAGAAGAGAGAATATCTCCAAGCCCTGGAGTCCGGAACAGGAAACTCACTGCTCTGTACAAGGCAAAGCCTAGCCCTGGCTACTGAGCTACACGGCAACTCAAACGTGTGGCTTTCTTCTTGGACAAGCATGAAAAGCTGGGGCTAAGCGCTACGCACACACCTTGCCATACTTTCAAGCAACTGGACCAAATGGACAGATATACTAGTCAAGATGGAAGGATCTGGCGTCACATTCTCAGGCAACGTCTGCTCCTGAAGTCCCTCTAATTATGACCGCTCTAGCTGAAACTGTCAACTGATGCGGTCAACTGACTTTCTATTCTGGCACAGACCGGGGGCTCTTTTTTTGCACTAATCTGCCTGCCTCGCTCTGATCTCAGAAGGTAGGGGATGCTTCACACAACGATTGACTTTATGAGCCTGGCCCGAGGGAATGAAAAATACACAGGCTATGGAAGACACCAAAGGAACTCACGGCTGGGAGCCACAGCGGGCGCTGCAGTACCGCGACAGACCAGCAGGGGGAAGCACCGTCCGCTCCGACCAGGCTTACACTGGCCCAGCACCATGAGACTGCGGTGCGCAGGCTCGTGGGAGTCTCCCGGATTGGACACAGGGAGACTCTGTCTGGCGCGAACCTTCTGGTAGGCGGTTGGGGCCGCGGGCCGATAGGCCCAGGTGAGGAGAGGTGCCCGGGTCAGGTGGTGCTGAGGCATGAGGGGGCATTCTTCTCCTGCGTCTCAGGGAAGAGAAGGAGCTACGGATGCGCGGAGGCCTCGAGCACAGGCTGGACCCCGAAGGCCCCATGGTCTGTGGAGTGAGCCTGGCCATGGGTGTGGGAGGGCCGGCCTCGGGCTAGCCTCAGGGCGAGGGTGTGGGGTGGCAGGTGTGTGCTACAGAGGAAGGTTTGGGGGCTGCTGCCGCCGGGATGGGCGACAAGCCGCCCGGGCAAGGGTCTAGCCTCAGACCTGGCTCTGCTGACCAGGGAGCTTTGGAGGCCCAGGGTGCCGGGACACTCAAGCTGTAGTGAGTTTTGGGGGTGCCTGGGGGACACCAGTTAGCCAGCGACTGTTTGGGGAAGCCTCCAGTCACGGCTGACTCCAACCCCAGGGAGTAGCCTTCGGTTTGGAAGCGGTTTCTGATGTTGGGGTTTAGACACCTGTGTGTACAGTGTGCGGATAACGAACTCGCGAAGAGCCGGTAGAGTGGACCCTGCATCCACCATGTCTTATCCGTCTGTTTCAGTCCGTCTCTCAGTCACCAAGTGTGGCAAAACGCAGCACGGATCGCCTAGTGGATTTTAAAATTGAGAGCAAATTTAATTAAAAGTCAAACGGGCCAGTGTAAATTTGGTTCTAAAGCCCTGGAGGGTATTTAGGGCTAGAGTCACCCTTTGCAGTCATTATATACCTTATATACGGCATTTAAGGAACTCAGTGAAACGGAGAGTTCCATAAAGAAGGGGGGGGCATCAAAGAAATCAGGAGGGTAAAACTGGAGGTCACTGGTGTTGACTGCTACTGTGTAAGACGTTTGTGAGGGAGGGTAAGACAAGATTGTTTCAGGCTAGCCTGCCTCAAAGCAACCCAAACTAAAATCCAAGGCCAAATGGAAACAAGATTCAACCCCAAATGTTTCTGATAACTATGAAGATTTTTAATCATGTTTAATAAACGCAGCTTTAGTGTATACAAAAGAGTGGCCTTCTGGTCAAATTGATTTTTTTTTAAGTAAGAGAAGCTAGAATGTATTTGTCCATATGCTAATGTAATTGATATCATAGGAAGTGAGAAATGATTCAGGTAATAGAGGGGGACCTTTGCCCGAGGGAGTCAGAGGAGACTTAGACTCCGTTCTACATTTTAAAACAGCTGGAAGGGAAACAGACAGCAGGGGCGGATCATGCTGATAACGGGGAAGATCTGTCAGTCAGCAGTCAGGGCAGAGTGGGATAGGAACGTCCTTCTGGAGAGTGGGAAAGGGAACTGAGGACATGGAATGGAATTGCTGAGGCGGTAAGGCCTATATGTAGTCATGAATTTGGGAGGTCAGCCAGTATGACTTTATGATTTTTCTGTGCATGTATTCAACATTGGAAAGGTTTACAAAGATTACATTAATTAGATTCATGAAAAGCATCGAATTTATAATATAACCTCTGCTTGAGTTCTTGTTTTGTTTTCTTTTTCTGTCCTTACAAATGTGCCTAAGAGGGGTGACCGGAGCCTCTCCTGTGGCACAGTCGTCAGTGAGACCTGCTTCAGCTGATGTTTGTAGCTGCTTTACACATCTGGCTCTGATATGGCTATGATTGTCTAGCTTGGTAACTCCAGCTGCTTGTGTTTTGGAACTATTGCCCTGGGTGGGTTGTCACAGTGACATTATTAAGTTTTTTGTGAAAAAATCTTTTTTCTTGCTGTATTTCATATTGGATTTAACTTACCTACAGTTACAGAATCTGCAGCCTTAGTGTTACCAAGGGAAAAGTTGGTTTAATAGGCTGTTATCCCTCCCTGACCACTTGGGCTGTATTAAAATACAAGGATAATAATGGCTGATGCTGAGTGAGCTCTAGTTCCTAGCTTTGTTGTAGCCTTTAGCTGTATCTTTTTTTCCAGCTGCTTGGCAGTAACTCTTTACAGTTTCAGTGGAATATGTAACAATATTTGACACCAAAGCCAGATGGACTGTATCCTACTCTACCTTGTTATATGACTTTGGGCAAATGGTTTAACTACGGTGTTTCTTTTTCTTTTTTCTTATTCATGATGTGGGACTAATAGTAGGTGCCTGGACAAGTTATTGTAAGGATCAAAGGAGTCAATGTGATGACACCAGGAGGTGTTTTTACTGGTTAATTAGTTCCATTACAATCATCTGTCTAGTCACTGTGTTTAGTTAGAGTCACGGCTCTGTATCATTTCTTCTCCCTTGGGGCTTGCTTACTTTTTTTCCCCTGGTTGTATTGTCTGTATGGGAAAAATAAATGGAAATGAGTTTGCTTATAGATGCAAAAATTAACATATTTCATCTGGATTTGCCCAATTCTTTAGTGTGGGCATTGCCTGCCACAAAGGACTTGGCAAGTAAGTTCAATTTTTTGGTTTCAAACTGGCAGACTAGATACTTGGTTAGAAAGATCAGTGATCTCCATGGCCAGTGCTGGGTACAGAGCATGGTAAATGATGTAGGATATTTGACTTCACACAAGAAATCTGGGAAAAAGTCTATAAGGCTAGAGAGTTACTGTGTTTGTTACTGATGGGAAACAACTGGACAGCCTAGGCATTTGGCACCAGAGGAAATTCCAAAGGATCCTTGCTGATACCCAGTGACAGGGAGAGTAAAAGCTGCAAGCTAGTGACCCAGGAGGTCTGTTGTGAGACATGTAAAAAAGCTGCAGAACGATGTGCGTTATTTCCACAGATTCAGAGTCAGTAAGTCATAGTAAGGTTCTGAAACCCATTACTTTTTAAAGAATTCCTCGAGTGTGCACTTCATTTGGGATCTCATTAGTGCACAAACCAGAGCTTTCCAGCTCTGACTCTGTTGTATCATCACCTTTTAAAACTATCAGTGTTCTGGCTCCATCCCCAGGGACTCGGATTTATTTGGTCTGAGATAGGGTCTGGACATTGGTACTTTTAAAATGTCCTCTGGTGATTTTTCTGTGCTGGGTTTGAAGATCACTGCCATCATCAGCCAGATTTCCTCCTATAGAAGGAATTTAAAAATAGGCATAGCTTCAGGTGGTATATTATTAGGAAAGTGAAAAATAGCATTTCTGGACCCCTCAGTAAAAATATTCAGTCTAAAAATCAAATGACTTAAAATGGGAATTGATGATTGAATTAGCATTTCTCACACTTAGTAATGGAGGTTTATCAGGCTCACCAGAGAGTTAACATTTTTTTGTATCATCTCAATCTTACAGCAACTCTGGGAGATTGTATATCCCTTCCATAATTTAGATGGCAATTTTGAGGCTGAGGGAGTGTTGAGTTAATTTGTATATATCTGTATGTCTAGGCATAGACAGTTGTTACACAGCCTAGATTGATTCCTTCAGTATTGGGGTCTCATTCACATAGATGCTGATTTTGTTATTCTGGGGTGACCAGGCACTGGGGCTTTGCAAAGCTCCCCAGCTAATCCTAGTATGTACATGAGACTGGCAATCAGGATGTACACTGTGCACCTCTGACAAAGTTTTATTATTATTATTATTATGGGGAGTTATGTGCGCACATGCCACGGCACATGTGTGCACGCCAGAGGACAAGGCTGTGGACCAGTTGTTTCCTTCTACCTTTACCTGGGATCTGAGAATGGAACTCAGGTTTCCAGATCTGATGGACATGCAGCTTCACCCACTGAACCACTCACCAGTCTATGATGCACTTTGGTAATGGTTTAATTTCTATTTCTACTGGCTTGTTGTCCTGCTATTGATTAGTTCAGCTAGGTTCCCTGTCTCCATTTATTCACTCATAGTGTTTTTCCTTTTGTCCTCTCCCTTCTTGCCTTTTAGTAAATTCTTACCAACTGTCAACTTTGTACCAGACACTCTTGGTACTGGGTGACACAGTGGTGACAAGAAAGACCAAGTCACCAGCATTGAAAACTTACATTGAGGGAGATAGACCCTAGGTATACGGATTTACATATATGAGGAAATTTCAAAGTAATCACAGTATTTTCAAGAAAAAGCAGTGGAGGTGGGGGACGGCTGAGTCAGTAAAGTGCTTGCTCTGCGAGCATTAGGACCTGAGCTAGACCCCCAGTGCCAGTGTGGCTAGTGGAGTCCCAAGGCTGGGGAGGTGGTGACAGGTGGATCCCTGAGGCTTTCTGCCTAGCCATTCTAGGTGGAAAGTGATAGAGGAAGACACTCTGTGTTGACCTCTGGCCTACACACACACACACACACACACACACACACACACACACACACGGGAGAGAGACAAAGAGAGAGGGCGGGGCGGGGGCAAGGATGGTGATCCCAGTAGCAGTGCATGAGTAGTTGCAATCGCTTCATTCACATCCTCTCCAGAGCTGCATTGTATTGTGTGTGAAGGTGACTATTCAGTGGATGTGTGGTAGGAGCTCCTGAAATTTTCTTCATCTTTTTGTTGACCAACTGTGGCAAGTGTATTTCTATGTGTATAGTCACTTGTAAAGATATGTCTTTGATTTTGGTATCAAGGTTGATGGTGGTCTCCTAATATTGTTACTGTTTCCTCTTTTATGTTGTGGGCCATTTGGTGTAAATTGTTGCTCTTCTCAAGGTTTGATAGAGTTATGTTGGAAGTTCAGTTGCTTTCCTGTGTTGATGTGCCTTGTGACTCATTGCCCTTCACAGATACTGTACAGGGTCTATGTGTCAGTTCTCCTGAGGGAACTTCAGGGCTCTGTGTCCTTGCTAACTGTGCTGTAAATCTGGGATGCAGATGTTTTAGTATATACAGATTTGTCTGGATGACACTAAGAAGTTCCATAGGGAACCCCCTTTCATTTCACTCCTGGCTTTGGTTATTTGTTCCCTCATCCTTCCTCTCATTCTTTTCATTTCTCTCTCCCCTTCTCCTGAATAGCCACACAGCTATTTAGGTGCAACTTACTTTAAATGAAATGAAATACAAATGAAATTTCTCAGTCACACAGGGCCCCATTGTAAGTGCTTAGTAGTCAAAAGTGGTCAGTTTTGGGCTGTGCAATTATAGGATGCTTTTAACACTATACAAGACTCTGCTGGGCAGCGCTGGCCTAGAAGATGAGCATTTTCTTGATTTTTGGGGAATATTTCTGAAATTCTTGGTATTTCTTTTATTTGTCAGCTTCATTACTGATTTATGTCCTTTATTTCATTCTTTTGCTTGCTTTGGGCTTCATATCTTTTTAAAATTTCTTAGACCACAACACGATCATCAACCCAAGATTCTAACTTCCCAGTGTAAACATCTAGTATTTTAGAAGCACCATTTCAGTTGTGTGTCTAAAGCTTTTGATGTTTTATCTTTATTTATATTAGTTCAAATAATTCATTATTTTCTTTGCCACTGATTTGAGATGACAGCTTTTTAGAAATGAGTTTTCTTAACTACCCTCAATTTGAGGACTTTGGTTTTGAATTCCAGCCTTGTATTTCAGCATAGGATTTTTAAAGTTAGATTTATTTATATATTTTATGGGTATGATACATCTGTCACATGTAATCCTGGTACCCATGGTTGGGGTTGGAAGAGGATCTTGGGTCCCCTAGAATTGGAATTACAGATGGCAGTGAGTCACCATGTAGTGCGAGGAACTGACCCCCGGTCCTCTGCATGAACAGCCAGTGTCTTAACCACTGGGCATCTCTCCAGCACCTCAACGTAAGATCTTTAATGTTTTTGTGGGGGTGGGGACCAGAATTATCACTTATCTTTGTGGAAGCCCCTCATCCATTTAAAAGTAACATTTATTTTTTTGGTTGGGTGAGGTGTCCTTGAAACTTGGTCAAATTAGTTCACAGTATTACTTATGTCTTCTGCATGGCTGTATGTTTTTATTAGGTAATGCATGTCTTTATGGAAAAATTGGAATTTGTGCAGTCTGATGCTTATATTTACCTTTCTTTTTATTTAATCAGTGTTTGTGTGATATGTTTTTCCATCTTTTATCAATACCTTTATATTTAAAGATGGCTTCTTGCAGATTGTATATAATTAGATTTGACTTTTTCAATCTTATCAATCTTGCTTCTTGATTTATATGATAAGATCACAAACATTTAATGTAATGATTGATATGGCTGGATGCTTATCTGCAACATTACCGATTTTGTTTGTCTGATTTTAACCCTATTATTTCTTTCTCATCCTCCTTTTATTTAAGTATGGACATTTTAATGAATGCTCTTAATCTTTTCTTGACATTAGCTGCTGCATTTCCTCACTTCTGCCACCTTTTCCTCTTCTTGATTCTATCTGTCAGTGGTAGCTATAGACTTACAGTGCATCACAGTCTATTTTTAATAATGTCTCATTTCACATAGAATGTAATGATTTTATATCAGGCTGCTATCATGACATCTGACACATCCTTTCAGCTATGCATGTTATATATTTTTATTGTATAGATATTATAAATTCCACAGTGTCATTATTATTGCTTTAGGTGTCATTAAATTCCTAGTCTCATTTGTTTAAACATTTTTAGGCTTTTTGAAAGGTATAGAAAAACTGAGCAACAATGCAGAGTGCTCATGTATTCCTTCACCCTACTTGCTTTTCTCCTACTATCTTTCACTGCTTTGGTACATTTGTTACTCAGTGAGCCACTGTAATTTATTACCAGCAAAATGCTCTCCTTGACACCAGGGTTTACTCTTTGCATAGCACATTTCTCTAGAATTTGAAAAATATACTAACTTTCTACAGTTATAGTATTATTTCTTTAAAAATTCCTGCCTGTCTGTTGATTCATCCTTGTATTTACTCTTCCAAACCCCTGCCATCCACTGGTCCTTCTTTTTATAGTTTCTCTGTTTCTACAATGTTCTCTAGTTGGAATCATCTAGGATGTAGGTTATGCAAATTTGTTTCTTTCCTTTAATAGCATTCATTAAGATTGCTGCATCTCTTAATATGGCCTGATAGCTCGTTTGTTATCCAGTAACATTCCTTTGATGGGAATATCACACGTATCCATTCAAATACTGGAGCATATCTTAGTTGCTTCTAGTTTTTGATGATTATGAATAAAGTAGTTACAGATATTGAGTGCTCCAGTGAAGGATTGCTGAATCTCATGGTAGATAATACTATGCTGAGCTCTGTAAGGGCATGCTAAAACTGTCTACCACAGTGACAAGCATGTTTACTTTCCACCAGCAATGACTTATTCCTGATGTTGTGCATTCTCACGAGTATTTGGCATTGCTAAATAGCCACTATAACAAGCAACAGATAAAACAGTATCTGGTTTTGACTAGTAATTTTCTGATGCTATAGAATGGGGAGCATAGTTTTACACGATTACTTAGCTGTTTATGTCTTTGGTGAGTTAGCAGTTCATTTATTTAAATTGCTGTGTTTTCTCGCTGAATGTTCAGAGTTCTTTATATTTTGGGTTATAAATGATCAGATATCTGATTTGTAAATATTTTCTTCAGATCTTTTTATCTCTTTACTTTCAACAATATCTTTTACAAAAACAGAAGGATTTTATTTTTAATAAAGTAGAAAAACTTACTGCCAGCTGAGTGTGGTGGCAGTGTCTATAATCTTAGCACTTGGGAGAGTGTGGAAGGAAGGTCACCAGGGTCACCACAGTTTAGTGCCAGTTTGATCTGCATACGAACTCCCAGGACATCAAAGTATATGTAGTGGGACTTTGTCTCAAAAACTAAGCAAGCAAACAAGCAAGCAAACATAACAGCAATAAAATAACAAAAGCAAAATTAATTGCCCAAACTTAGGTTAACTAGATTTTATCCTTGTAGTTGTCTTCTTTTGTATGTTTTGACTCCCCAAAAACTACTTGAAAGTTCTAACCCTTGAAATTGATACTATGACCTTGTTTGGAAATAAGGAATAAATGAAATTGAAACCCCAACTGATAACTCATGTTCTTATAAGACAAGAGAACTTTGAACATAGGCACACAGGAGAATATGATTTGACAATAGAGGCGGAAATTGGAGTGTAGTGCCGATAAGCCAAGGACACCAAAGACTTCTAGTGGACAACAGATGCTAGACGAGAGGGAAGACTCCTTTCCTCAAGCTCTCTGGGGGGAGGGAATGGCTTTGCTGACACTTGAACTTCATTCTTCTGTTTCCAGAACTGTGAGACAACCAATACATTTTAAATTTTTAAAAGGCCCCCCCCCAGTTTGTGGTATAGTACTTTGTATGGAAGCCCTCAGAAACTAATACATATCCTGGCACAGGTCTTGGGATTGGATAAGAGGTAGGTAGACACAGAAGACTGTTGAAGCACATGACATAAAAACTCTAGTCAGGTTTAAAAAGACTTGGTAGCAATATGGATGTCATTCTGGAAGAGAAGGGAACTGTGCAAACCACATGTTTGTTGTAGAGAATGCGCGTGTTGTCATGCACAGAATTGTGTTTGAAACACGGACTTCAAGCGCTTCCTGTGAGACCTGAAGGAGTGATGACTGCAACAGCGGCACTGAGGAAGACTGTCAGGGCACGCCTGGCTGTGCTCTGAATCTGGGTGGAAAAGAGCTTGTCCAAAATGAGCTTGCACATTTGCCCGAGGACATTTTAAAGCAGGTGTTGTGGGGCCACAATTAACATGCTACTATAATTAAAGTGCAAAGGGGAAGAACTAAGTTGAGGAGAGACTCCTTAATCCATAATCAATATGACTTGAAAATTTTCAACGTACCCAGGAAATGTGCTTTGGAAACTGGACCACAGTGTGGCTTTGAAATATTTCAGGCAGACCTGCCTTCTTGCCACACTGAGTAGGTGTTGAGCACTGTTAATGTACTGTTAAAAGTCAGTATTGGTTGATCATCAGGTAAACAGGCCAGCTTCCCGGCCTGAGTTCCAGAGCCTGCAGATCGCCTGGGAACTGCACAGAGCTCCCAATCCCGGCTGGAGCATCAGGTAAACAGGCCAGCTTCCCGGCCTGTGTTCCAGAGCCTGCAGATCGCCTGGGAACTGCACAGAGCTCCCAATCCCGGCAGGAGCATCAGGTAAACAGGCCAGCTTCCAGGCCTGTGTTCCAGAGCCTGCAGATCACCTGGGAACTGCACAGAGCTCCCAATCCCGGCGGGAGCATCAGGTAAACAGGCCAGCTTCCCGGCCTGTGTTCCAGAGCCTGCAGATCACCTGGGAACTGCACAGAGCTCCCAATCCCGGAGGGAGCATCAGGTAAACAGGCCAGCTTCCCGGCCTGTGTTCCAGAGCCTGCAGATCGCCTGGGAACTGCACAGAGCTCCCAATCCCGGCGGGAGCAAAGCACCCCAGACTCCAGATCTTCTCTCCCACCAACGATTCCAGGAAAGGAGAGGAGGCTGGGAGTACAGGGAAGTAGCTGTCCCTCTGGCATCATCAGGTAAACAGGCCAGCTTCCCGGCCTGAGTTCCAGAGCCTGCAGATCGCCTGGGAACTGCACAGAGCTCCCAATCCCGGCGGGAGCATCAGGTAAACAGGCCAGCTTCCCGGCCTGTGTTCCAGAGCCTGCAGATCACCTGGGAACTGCACAGAGCTCCCAATCCCGGCGGGAGCATCAGGTAAACAGGCCAGCTTCCCGGCCTGTGTTCCAGAGCCTGCAGATCGCCTGGGAACTGCACAGAGCTCCCAATCCCGGAGGGAGCATCAGGTAAACAGGCCAGCTTCCCGGCCTGAGTTCCAGAGCCTGCAGATCGCCTGGGAATTGCACAGAGCTCCCAATCCCGGCGGGAGCCAAGCACCCCAGACTCCAGATCTTTTCTCCCACCAAAGAGACCAGGAAACTACAGGAACCAGGGAGACCAGGGGAGTAGCTGTTCCGGATCAGGTACAACAGGACCCAGCATAGGGTCCAGGGGACCAGGTAGGAGGCTAAGCGCCCCAGATTCCTGTTCTTCTTCTCTACCCACGGACCAGCATTTGGACAAGGCATAGAAGAACCACCAGATTACTGGACTTACTAGCACCCACCAAAGGGAACTCTGGTCCCCAGACCAGGAAGGGGCTCTTTCTGCACCCACTAAAAGAAGAGATGGGAAAGAGACAATACAAAAACACAGTCAGCAACAGAAAAACAAATATGACACCGCCAGATTCTAGAGACTCCACACCATCAAGACCCCAATATTCAAACGCGAAGGAAGCAGAAGAGAACGATCTTAAAAGCACTTTCATGAAAATGATAGAGGCCCTAAAAGAGGATATTGGAAAATCCCTCAAAGAAATGGAAGAAAAAACAAACCAAAAAATGCAAGAAATGGAAGAAAAAACAAACCAAAAAATGCAAGAATTGGAAGAAAAAACAAACCAAAAACGGCACGAAATGGAAGAAGAAATGAAGCAAAAAATGCAAGAAATGGAAGAAAAAGCAAAGCAAAAAATGCAAGAATTAGAAGAAGAAACATACCAAATAAGGCAGGAAATGGAAGAAGCAACAAAGCAAAAAATGCAAGAAATGGTAGAAAAAACAAAGCAAAAAATAAAAAAAATGGAGGAAGAAACAAACCAAAAAAGGCAGGAAAGGGAAGAAGAAACAAAGCACAAAATCCAAGAAATGGAACAAAAAGCAAACCAAAAAATGCAAGAAATGGAAGAAAGAACAAACCAAAAAATTCATAAAAGGCAACAAACGGACGAACAGATAAACAGAAAATTGCAAGAAGCAATGCAAATGCTGCAAGGGTTGAAAACTGAAATAGAGACACTAAAAAAAACACAATCTGAAGAAAGGCAGAAAATAGAAAAGCTGGACAAACAGTCAGGCACTACCAATACAAGCATTACCAACAGAATAGAAGAGATGGAAGAGAGAATCTCAAGTGTTGAAGATACATTAGGAGAAATGGATTTATCAACCAAAGAAAACCTTAAATCCAACAAATCCTTAACACAAAACATCCAGGAATTATGGGACACCATGAAAAGACCAAACCTAAGAATAATAGGTATAGAAGAAGGAGAAGAAATCCACCTCAAAGGGGCAGAAGGCATATTCAACAAAATCATAGAAGAAAACTTTCCCAACCTTAAGAAAGACATGCCAATGAAGGTACAAGAAGCCTACAGAACACCAAATAGAGTGGACCACAAAAAAAAATCCCCTCGCCACATAATAATCAAGACCCCAAACATACAGAATAAAGAAAGAATATTAAGAGCAGCTAAGGAAAAAGGTCAAGTAACATATAAAGGCAGACCTATCAGAATTACACCTGATTTCTCCATGGAAACTCTGAAAGCCAGAAGGTCCTGGATAGATATTCTACCTACACTAAGAGACCATGGATGCCAGCCCAGACTACTATACCCGGCAAAGCTCTCAATCACTATAGACGGAGAAAACAAGATATTCCATGACAAAACTAGATTCAACCAATATGTGTCCACTAACCCAGCCCTACAGAAAATTTTGGAAGGAAAACTCCAACCCAAGGAAGCTAACTACAACCAGAAAAACATAAGCATTAGAGAATCCCTCTCTACCAACAGCCAAAAGAACAAAGGGGCGAAATTCCACCCATAATTCCACCAACAACAACCATCGCAAATCGAAGAAGGATGAGCAATCAATGGTCATTAATATCCCTCAATATTAATGGCCTTAACTCACCCATAAAAAGACACAGACTAGCAGAATGGATTCGAAGACAGAACCCTTCCTTCTGCTGCATACAAGAAACACACCTCACCCTCAAAGACAGACATTACTTGAGAGTTAAAGGTTGGGAAAAAATTTTTCAATCAAATGGACCCAAGAAACAAGCAGGGGTAGCAATCCTAATATCTAACAAACTAGACTTTAAAATAAAATCAATCAAAAGAGATGAAGGAGGTCATTACATACTCATCACAGGGGAAACCCACCAAGACGAAGTGTCTATCCTGAACATCTATGCCCCCAATACAAAGGCATCCACATTCGTTAAAGAAACATTATTAGAACTTAAATCTCATCTAAAGCCCCACACAGTTATAGTGGGAGATTTCAACACACCACTCTCACCACTAGACAAGAATACCAGACAGGAACTCAACAAAGAAGCAAAGGGTCTAATAGAAGTAATGACCCAACTGGGATTAACAGATATCTATAGAACATTTCATCCACATAAAAAAGAATATACCTTCTTCTCACCACCACATGGAACCTTCTCAAAAATCGACCACATACTTGGCAACATATCAAACCTCAGCAGCTACAAAAAAATTGGAATAACTCCATGCATCTTATCAGACCACCATGCCTTAAAATTAGAATTCAACAACAACACAAAGTGCAGAAAACCTACAAACTCATGGAAATTGAATAATGCTCAACTGCACCATCCCTGGGTCAAAGAGGAAATAAAAAAAGAAATTAAAGACTTCCTCGAACTCAATGAGAATGAAGACACAACATACCCAAACCTATGGGACACTTTGAAAGCAGTGCTACGGGGAAGTTCATAGCACTAAGTGCTCACATGAAGAAACAGGAAAACAGTTATACCAGAGAATTAACATCACAGCTAAAAGCTCTAGAACACAAAGAAGCAAACTCCCCCAGGAGGAGTAGACGCCAGGAAATAATCAAATTGAGGGCTGAAATCAACAAAGTAGAAACCAGGAAAACAATACAAAGAATCAATGCAACGAAGAGTTGGTTCTTTGAGAAAATCAACAAGATAGACAAACCTTTGTCCAAACTTACCAAACAGCAGAGAGTGAACACGCAAATTAACAAAATCAGAAATGAAAAGGGGGACATAACAACAGACTCTGAGGAAATCCAGAGAATCATTAGGTCATACTTTGAAAACCTGTACTCCACAAAATTCGAAAATTTAAAGGAAATGGATGACTTCCTGGACAGCTATCATTTGCCAAAACTAAATCAAGAACAGATAAGCAATTTAAATAGACCTATAACCCCTATGGAAATAGAAGCTGTCATCAAAAGTCTCCCAACCAAAAAAAGTCCAGGTCCAGATGGCCTCAGTGCAGAATTCTACCACAAATTCAAAGAACAGCTTATACCAATTCTTCTCAAAGTGTTCCACACAATAGAAGCAGAAGGGTCTTTGCCAAACTCTTTCTATGAGGCTTCAATAACCTTGATCCCCAAGCCACACAAAGATACAACCAAGAAAGAGAACTTCAGACCAATATCCCTCATGAACATTGATGCAAAAATACTCAATAAAATACTGGCAAATCGGATCCAAGAACACATCAAAACAATCATTCACCACGATCAAGTAGGTTTCATCCCAGGGATGCAGGGATGGTTCAACATACGAAAATCCATCAACGTAATCCACCATATAAACAAGCTGAAAAACAAAAATCACATGATCATCTCACTAGATGCTGAAAAAGCCTTTGACAAAATCCAACATCCCTTCATGATAAAGGTCTTGGAGAGATCTGGGATAACAGGGACATACTTAAACATAATAAAAGCCATATACAGTAAACCAACAGCCAACATCAAACTAAATGGACAGAAACTCAACGCAATTCCTCTAAAATCAGGAACAAAACAAGGCTGTCCACTCTCTCCATACCTTTTCAACATGGTACTTGAAGTTCTAGCTATAGCCATACGACAACAAAGGGGGATCAAGGGGATACAAATTGGGAAGGAAGAAGTCAAACTTTCACTGTTTGCAGACGATATGATAGTTTATATCAGTGACCCAAAGAACTCTACCAGGGAACTCTTACAGCTGATTAACACCTTCAGCAAAGTGGCAGGTTACAAGATCAACTCAAGAAAGTCAGTAGCCCTACTATATACAGATGATAAAAGGGCTGAAAGAGAAATCAGAGAAACATCACCCTTTACAATTGCCACAAACAACATAAAATACCTTGGGGTAACGCTAACCAAACAAGTGAAAGACCTGTATCGTAAGAACTTTGAATCTTTAAAGAAAGAAATTAAAGAAGCCCTCAGAAAATGGAAAGATCTCCCATGCTCTTGGATAGGTAGGATCAATGTAGTAAAAATGGCAATCCTGCCAAAAGCAATCTACAGATTCAATGCTATCCCCATTAAAATCCCAGCACAATTCTTCACAGACCTTGAAAGAACAATAATCAATTTTGTATGGAAAAACAAAAGACCCAGGATAGCCAAAACAACCCTGTTCAACAAGGCAACGTCCGGAGGCATCACTATCCCTGACCTCAAGCTCTATTATAGAGCTATAGTCCTGAAAACAGCTTGGTATTGGCACAAAAATAGACAGGCAGACCAATGGAATCGAATTGAAAATCCGGGTATTAACCCACACACGTACGAACATCTGATCTTCGACAAAGAAGCTAAAAATATACAATGGAATAAAGAAAGCATCTTCAACAAATGGTGCTGGCATAATTGGAGACTGGCATGTAGAAAAATGCGGATCGATCCATGTTTATCGCCATGCACAAAACTTAAGTCCAAATGGATCAAAGACCTCAACATAAATCCAGCCACACTGAACCTCTTAGAAGAGAAAGTGGGTGGTACCCTTGAAAGAATTGGTACAGGAGACAGCTTCCTGAACATAACACCAGTAGCACAGACAGTGAGATCAACAATTAATAAATGGGACCTACTGAAACTGAGAAGCTTCTGTAAGGCAAAGGACACAGTCAGCAAGACAAAAAGGCAGCCCACAGAATGGGAAAAAATATTCACTAATCCCACATCTGACAGAGGGTTGATCTCCAAAATTTACAAAGAACTCAAGAAGCAAGTCTCCAAAACACCAAAGGACCCAATTAAGAAGTGGGCTGCAGAACTAAATAGAGAGTTTTCAATAGAGGAGTCTAAAATGGCTGAGAGGCACTTGAGAAAGTGCTCAACATCCTTAGCCATCCGGGAAATGCAAATCAAAGCAACTCTGAGATACCATCTCACTCCTGTCAGAATGGCTAAAATCAAAAACACCAATGACAATTTATGCTGGAGAGGATGTGGTGAAAGGGGGACACTCCTCCATTGCTGGTGGGAGTGCCAACTGGTTCAGCCACTTTGGAAAGCAGTATGGAGATTCCTCAGAAAAATGGGAATAAACCTACCACAAGACCCAGCAACTGCACTCTTAGGCATATATCCAAAAGATGCCCATTCATATAACAAAGATGTCTGTTCCACTATGTTCATAGCAGCTTTATTTGTAATAGCCAGAACTTGGAAGCAACCTAGATGTCCCTCACCCGAAGAATGGATAGAGAAAATGTGGTACATCTACACAATGGAGTACTATTCAGCAGAAAAAAATAATGGAATCATGAGATTCGCAGGCAAATGGATGACACTAGAAGAAACCATCCTGAGTGAGGTAACCCAGTCACAAAAAGAGAAACATGGCATGTACTCTCTCATATATGGATTTTAGACATAGATCTGGGGAGTGCCAGCCTACAATCCTATTGCCAGAGAGTCTGGGAAACAGAAACTTCATTTACTGGCTGGTTAAGTACTGAGCTGAACTCAAGAAAGCCAGTATCAGAGAGGGAGGACTGATGATCAAAGGGATTAAGACTGGGCTGGTTGAACCCCCAGAAACAGCTGACCAGACAAAGGTTAACTCTTGAATCCCAGGCATCAGCCTGGGAATCCAGCATGGGACTGATCAAGACCCCCTGAATCTGGGTGTCAGTGAGGAGGCCTAGGTAATCTATTGAGCCTTGGACAGCAGATCAGTACCCATCCCAAGTATACACACGGTCTCTGGACTCCCATAGAACAATGTGAGGTGCACTCTCACCCTGAACTCTTGGGGAAGGGTCTAGGCCCTGCCCTATATGAAATGACAGACTATGGACACCCCCATGGAGGGCCTCACCCTCCCTGGGGGAATGAGGGGATAACGGGGGGGGGATGGGGGGAGGGCACAGGAGGAGGGGAGGGAAAGGGAGAGGGACCTCGTACTGACTTGTGAAGCAACCTTGTTTCTTATCTAAATTTAAAATGGAAAATAAAAAAAATATTAATATAATAAAAAAAAAAAAAAAAAGTCAGTATTGGTTAATGTTAATACATTTTAAGGTTTGAATTACAGTGTGTATGATCATGAATGCATGTCATGGCACTCAGAGGATGACTTGTGGAGTTGGTTTTCTTCTTCAACTCTCACATGGATGCTGGATTGAACTCAGATAGCTGGGCCTGCATGGTATCTGCCTTTATGCAATGAGCTATCTTACTGCTCAATAATGGCATTCTTTTTGCTGTTTATTATCCTATAAGTAAACAAAACTAGGGGTGGTGGTGGTGGGACACTGCTGCTTAGTGCATAGCTGTTAGACTCCTTCCTAGCGGCCTGGCTGCCTTGTAGAGTGAAGTGGAGGCAGAGACTGGGTGGATTATCCTATGCCAGCACCATCTTGAGAAAGTTACATAATGATCACAACTGCTTGCTCCAAGTCCCAAAGGTGCAGCCACAGCCATGGTTATTTCAGACAACTTTCCCTGAGTTCCTTGTAACAATTTTTATTGTTCTGTTGGCTCACAGAGGGTCTGTTGTGACCAGAACAAAAAATCACGTGCCCCTCCACCCCCACAGAAAAATCTACACTGTTGTGATTGCATGGGTGTTGCTGTGATTGATGGAAAAAGCTGTTTTATGGTCATGTCACCAAGCAGGTCAGTATGTAAGGTGACTTGGCGACACCTTCAGTGTTGCTTTCCTTGATGTTGCAACATCAGGCTCAATAAGGCTTTTCTCAAGTGAAGCATTTGCCTGTTTGAAATCCATTAGTAGAGCATACTGTGCTGTTAACATAAAGAGTAAGCCAGCCAAATACAGCTAAGCATGCCTATAATGCTAGCAGTTGTCAGGTGGTTCAGGGATTCAAGGAGAGCCTGGGTTAGTTACAAATACAGCTAAGCATGCCTATAATCCTAGCAGTTGTCAGGTGGTTCAGGAATTCAAGGAGAGCCTGGTTTAGTTACATAGTTGAGTTTGAGGCTAGCCTGAGCAACATGAGACTGTTTCAAGAACAGAGCATTATGGGATTGAAGAGATAGCTCAGCAGTTAAGAGCACTTCTTGCTCTTGCAGAGGACTTCGGGTTCAGTTCTCAGCACCCACATAGCAGCTTACAACCACCTGTGATTCCAGTTCCAGAGGATCCAGTGCCCTTTTCTGTCACACACACACAGTAACAAACATTCAAGAGAAACACTCAGACTCATAATATAAAAATAATCTTGAAGCAGCCCATAGCAACAATAACAACAAAAAAGAAAGAGGCACAGAAAAGTGGTGATAACAGCTGCCTGGATTCAGCACAAATGCATTGAGCAGTTGGCAGTCTAAACTTTAATTGCAGACAGGGGTTTTACAAATGAAGAAGAAACGGAGAGTGACAGACAACTGAGCCACAGAAGCGGTACTGTGAGTAGCTGAGGCTCTAACGCCTGCAGCAGAGAGCTGTGGGCACTGCTGGAGGCCTTGGCAGCAGCAACAGTAGAGTTGCAAGAGTGACCAAAAACAGAAGTAGCAAGGCAGTGACAGTGACAGGAGTCAACAGTAGAGCTGTAGCAGAGATGACTGTGACATCATCAATTACAGTGGAAGACATGCCTTATGGACTATGGTGGCTAATCTTGATTGCCAAGTATATCTGGAATATGCTGAAACCCATGCAGGTGAGTACGCCTGTGATTTTTCTTGATTGGATCATTTGAGGTGGGAAGATCCACCCAAATCTGGAGCACACCTTATGATGGCAGCCTTTATAAAAGGACATGGAAGAATAGAGCTTTTGCATTTTTCTGCTCTGGCAAGTTCATCTGTCCTATTGCTGAGGCATTCCTTCACTGGTATTAGAACCTACTTCTCAGTATTCTAACATAGACTGAAGCCCAGCAGCTTTCTAGGACTCCAGCACCAGATAGGTACTCCTAAGACATTCAGTTTCATGGACTGATGACTGCTGGATCCTTGGCCTTTGTGTTGGAAGACAACTATTGTTGGACTGCTTGAACCTTAGCCTTTGAGTCACTCTAGTAAATATGTGCTCACACATTTTCTGTCAGTTCTGTTCCTTTAGAGAATCCTGACTAATACATGGGCCAAGGGTCTTGAGACACCTTAGGCCTTGGCACTGTAACACTAGCCACTATCAAGAACTGGAGAATTCTGACTTCCTGGGCCCATAAACAGCTGCAATACCTGTCACAATAAAGCTAAGCATCTCAGCACCTGCCCGAGGCTTTCATCAGAGTTGTGACTCTAGAAGGTGCTACCCGATGCTGCTTCAGGCTGTCTTCAGGTGATGCTTACAGCTGTCTAACGTCAAGGGATTCAGAAACTTGCCATGAGGAGCCATGAGGTGCACCAGACGAACTTTGCCTTTCCTACCTGTGATTTCTGTCTGTGTAGAGCAAAAGTGCTCCAGCCACCTTACTGGCACTGAAGAGATAAAGGAGTGACTCATGAATCCATGGCGTTTCTGTTGCTTTGTGTCTTCTGCAGCTGTTGAAGGAACTGGCTGCTCTCTGGTCCCACCATTTCTGAAGCTTGACTGTTTCCACCACAATGACTTTTTAAGGCAGTTTACCTTGGGGGCGGTGGATGAAGGTTGTCACACTTCGATATTCTGCAAGTTGGAAACAGGTTAGATGGTAGGATGGGTCAGGACTCCTGGAAATGTTGACATGGGGTATGTGTTTTAAAAGTATTTGTGACTTTGGGAGGTTGGAGGGCAGGCTTTTGTGGTTTTAATTGCGTCACCAAGTTGAAGCATGCTACCAAGGATTGCTGGGATCCAGCAAAGTGTAAGAAGAAAGGAAGAATGTTTGTGTTGAGCCAACAGAGAGCATGCCCTGCTGATGCCTGGCATGCAGAACAGTGAAAGGGCACAGTTCTCTTATGGCACACAACTTAAGCACAGTGACAACCTGTGAATATCTCCTAGAAGTTACAGCTTTGTGCTTTACACTTGGGACTGTGATCCATTTTGAGTTGTGAGAGTTACAATGCTTATGTCTAGATTTCTTGCATGTTAATGGCCAATTATTCTAGCACCATTTACTGAAAATATTTCCTCCATTGAATTGCTTTGCTACTTTATCAATGATTTCTTGACTCCATTTGTGTGGGTCGATTTATTGACATCTCTATTCCGTTGATCTGTGTGTCTATGTCCTATGTCATCTTTATTATTGATACCTTATGGTAAGTCTTGTGTCTTAGGATTTTTGGCAATTCTGGATATTCTCACCATACCTTTAAAAGGGGGTTATTGTTAACCACAAAATAACTTACTAGGATTACATGTCCTGTAAATAAAATTGTTAACACTTGAGGTCTTAACAGTAGTAAATCTATGCATGAACATGAAAACATCTCTCTAGCTATTTAGATCTTTGGTTTTTACCAGGGTTTTGAAGAGTTACTGTTGCTATGTTGCAAAGGTTGGCTTTTGCACATTAGTTTTGTATTTTTTGTCTGGTTGTTGAAGAGTTTTGTTACCTTTGAGGTGCTGGGGCTTGAGTCCAGAGCCTCCTGCATGCTTCTTTCTCTTCTAATGCTAATTCATCTTTCATTCTCTAGTTTCCTAATGCACATGCTCTCTTGTCCATTGGTGATCTCTGTAAGAAGGCTTTTGTGTGTGTTTATTCCTTGATATACTTTATATAGATAATCTGCCATCCAAGAAGCCAGAATTTTACTTTTCTGCAGCTGTTTGTCTGCACCGTTTCTTGTTGTTTTGCAGTATCTAGGATTTCTATGGTTGTTAATAGAAGTGTCAGAGAAGACAGGCATCCTTGCCTTTTCCTTGTTAACTTTCTTTGAGGAAAGCATGTAGATTTCTCATCATTAGGTTACATATATTTGTATAGAGTTAAAATATTTAAAATTTTTTTATGTGTGCAATGTCTTTACATCATTCCTCCCACCTCCACATGAATTAAAAATTCATGACCCCTTTTTAAAAAATACACACACAGGAATTTCATCTCACAAGATCATTGTATATTTTTGGAAATATTCTTTAACAATTTGAGGTTCTCTTCTGGTCCTACCTTTCGGATCGTTATCAAGAGTAAATTTTGATTTTGTCAAATGCTTTTTCCTGGATCTGCTGATATCATGAATTGTCAAAGTTGCCACTAGGCATTCTACATCCTCCCTGTAAGACATTAATAAGAAGTGACAATTGGCCTCCTAGCAACCATTGCCCATTCCCTGCTTGGGTTTACTGATGGCTAGATAAAATGATGAAATTGAGATACGGAGCTTAGAGAGAGAGAGAGAGAGAGAGAGAGAGAGAGAGAGAGAGAGAGACAGAGACAGAGACAGAGACAGAGACAGAGACACAGAGAGAGCAGAGAGAGACAGAGAGGAGAAAGAGAGAGTGAGGGGAGTGTGTGTGTGTGTGTGTGTGTGTGTGTGTGTGTGTGTGTGTGTGTGTGGTAGAGTTGTATGTGGATATGGGTACATGGGTGTCTGGAGGCCAGAGGTAAATGTCAGGTATCTTCTTCTCTTGCTCTGCACTTTATTTTTGAGACAGGGTTTCTCATTGGACTGCAGTTTTGTGTTTCAGCTAGACTGACTGGCAGCGAGCCCGAGGATCTTCCTCCCTAGCTAGTACGTGCAGCTTGCTGAATTTTGTGTGGGTTCTAGAGATCTGAACACAGGTCCTTATCTAGTGTAGCAAGCACTTTGCTGAGCTTTCTCTCCAAATACAACGATTTGATTGGGGCTAAGGGCTTGCTTTCTGTTCTTTATCTTCCATTGTCTTTGTTCCTGAATTAATTTAGTTACTTCCTGATATTCAAAAACCCTTCAAAGCCTGAATCCATTTGACAGGGTTTGTTGTTTTTGGGGTTTTTTGTTTTTGTTTTTGTTTTGTTTTTGTTTTTGTTTTTTTGAGACAGTGTCTTACTATCTAGCTCTGTCTGGCCTAGAACTTACTATGTAGGCCAGGCTGGCCTCAAATTCAGAGATCTTCCAGCTTCTGCTTCCTGACTGCTGGACTTCAAGTCATGCCCAACTATATGCTATTCTTTATGGGTTTGTTTCCGGAAATGGATTGTCCCTCCTTCACTCCCTCCTCTCAGGGCAGGGGCTTTGCATTTTCCACCCCATACCTGCTAAGAGACCATAGAGAAGGAAGAAAGGTTCCCTGGGAAGTGAGCTAGAGAGAACTTGTCCCCCACCCCTTTTAACCAGTCGATGAAGATTTGGGCTTACAACTTTAACTGATGTAGCTTAGACAGAGTTTGGTTTTTCTCTTCTCCCCACTAATTTCTCACAGGCAGGACGTCTAAAGAGGACCGGAACACACAGCTTGCCTTTGCTTTATTTTTCTGTTTGTGTCAGAGTTTCTCAGTCAGAGAAGAATATTATGGGCATAACAAAGATTTTCAGTATTTTCAGGCCAGGTTTTATGAACTTTACAGTTGCATAGGAAGGCCCTCATTACTGATTGCCCTGTCTGAACTATTTGTGTTACTTATTAGATCGTGGCCTTTTGCTCTTGTAGCTCCTCTTCATCTGAGGAATTTTATGTGATACTAGGTGTTAGTATATATAAAATAGATATATAAGTAAAATACTGATAATGAATCATAAAAAGTACTTCCAACAGTTGTTTGGTATATATAAAATTTGACCATTTATTAAAGATGAGGTCAAAGTAGCAAACTAATAAGATAACTGTGCTTGTATATTTTTGTGTAAAGAACTAAATCTTTGCTGATATTTAGTATTGCAGGGTGCACAGAATCTTTAGCATAAGTATGTAACACAAAATGGCAGAAGTATATTTAGGGCTTATATAGAAAAAGTTGGAAATTTTGGCCGAGTTCCAAGGCAAACTTTATTAATTAATATTTGTGAAAATGAAGTTAGCAACTAAACAAAGCGGTTTTAAAAATCAAACATCCTAACACTATATAATGCAAAGATGCATTAATACTTTAATACTTACATGCTAAGTAACAATGGTAGGAGAATATTGGAAGTCTTTGTCCCTGTAATTAAGTCATTGTCTTTCTGTAAGAGCAGAACATGAGGGCTGCAGGTTGTAACATACAGCACTTTCATTTTGAGACAAGAAGTTTCAGGCAGCACTCATTGGCATTGCATAGTATGATAGCATGTGGTGTATGAAGGACATGTGTTACGTATTCAATACCAAGGGTGCAGAGAATTCCTCCAATGCAGGTGATCTCTGATTCATTATGATTTGGTTTTGAATTACTTTTTAGTCATTGCTTGATCAGAAACTTTTGGTGTTACCAGTTTTTCAAGCTCACCCATTCAGTTAAGCAGTCCCATATTGAGTAGCAATCCAGTTTAAGAAGCTAAAGATTAATAACAAAGCTAGCTTTTAGGGGTGTGTTGACATAGTGACTATAGCCAGGATGTTTTGGCTTCCTTATGCAGAGGCTTTGTTGTACTTGAGGTGCCTTGATCAGATTAATTTAATTAATTTATTTATTTACTAGGAGACTGCTGTGAGGAGGGCTATGTTTTATAAAGTGTCCTAGGCTTGGGAGAATAGACAGGACATAGTGCAGGAGAGTGTAAGTCTCACTGGAAGAGACAGTACTGCGTTACAGTTTGTGGGATATCTGTCCTGGCTTAATCTTTTGTCCAGTTTTATGTCTTAGATACTAATTATATGTACTCATAGACCACGCACTATGAGGTATTTGTCTGGAGTCACTTTCTTTATACTAGAAAAAGTTGAAATTTGTCAGATAGATGTATTTTTTATATTACAGAAATAGTAACTCACTAATTCCTAAAACATTTATATGAGAACAGGCAAAGGCTGACCTTGTATGCAAAATTATTTACAGTAAAAATAAATAAAATTATTTGTTCCTTTTGCAGAGATGGCTGTTTCTGTGGTTGTCCAGGGGCAGAATATAGGTTTTCCTCATACAGCATAGGTTTTCCTCTCTTGTTGACAGGCAGCAACTTAGAAGGTGGGCTTGTTAAATATAATCTGTTTATGAGGGTGGCAATGTATTTCCCAGGATATGCAAAAACATAATCCACCATGGTTTGCCAAAAGTTCCTAGCTTCAGTGAATGTCTAGATTCACAGAATTTGGCAAATAGTTAAGTTCATGGCTAAGAGTACAAGGTAAAAGTCAGTAAAAAGAGACTAGGTCCAAGCTTTCTAGAATCTTAGAGGGGTTCTCCCAGCAACGAGCTGTGGGAGCTTGTGTAAAGTATTTTCTGAAAGAGATGTCCATTTAAGGCTTGGAGTCTAGACTCTCTATCGGTGTGTATGTGTGTCAGTTGCAGAGGCATGCAGTTCCATGAGACTGAATGAAGGCTATTGCTGACATTCCAGAATGAATGTGTGTGCTCATCATAAACCTCATTGTGTGTAAAATCTGGGCACAGTGAGCTACTTATAGAAAGTTTGAATTAGAGCAGGCCACATGTTTGTTGTTATTTTTTAAACTAGACATCAAGCAAGGGCCAGGCTGTCAAGCAGACATTTCTAAGAGAATAGTTTCAGGTTTGAGGTTTCAACTTCTGTCTGCAATGTGCATATATTTCTGACTGACATGATATCAGTTATAGTGGTTCAGCTCTATCCTGTGAACCGGTATTCTTACGGTTGGAGCTAAGAACTGTGTATTTTTAAATGAAACACTCATACAATTAGAAGTGTACTTCTGAAAGAAAGGAAGGAGAGGCAGATGGCTCTGGGGTTCAGAAGGTTGAAAGAACTGTGCCAAAGGGACTTGTGTCATGAGTGAAACAGTAGATCCTGTACTTCACTACAGAATAGCAGAAATATTCCACAGTGTGGACTCACTTTAAAAAGTTGTTTAAAGCAACACAACAATAACAAATTTCAAAAAAGCCTGGGTGTGGTGGTTCACACTTTTAATCCCAGCACTTGAGAGGCAGAGGCAGACAGATCTCCATGAGTTTGAGACCACTTTGGTCAGGGCTACATAATGAATCCCTTTTCTCAAAAACAAAACAAGACAACAACAAAAAGAGGTTTTAAGTGACCATTTTTGGTTATGCTATCCTAATCAACTGAAAAAGTTCAGAGTCTGGCTCATAACTGTTAGCTCCCTGATTATGACTGGACCAAGCATTGCTGATATAGGATTCTGTTGCTCCAGGGATCGTACATGGATCACTGTTCAAAAGGATGCTCCCAGTGCTTCTCAACAAGTTACTGTTGACACAGAGTGATAGCAATTTGCTGTCTTATCTGTAATTGCTTTTCATTAGTAACTTGAAATTTTCTTTTTGTGCCCTTGTTTCCATTTATTTAGCCTTGGTTTTTATAGAAGTATATTTTTATTGCATTAAAGTCAGCCTTATTGCAGTATAATCACACACGAAAGTCTTGGTCCTGTGAATAAATGTGATATTCTTATGTTCTTTCTAATTTGAATTGTTTCCTCTCTCCTTACATTTTTTTCCTGATAGTGTAAGACAGAAGTGTTGGGATTTCTTTCTTTTGTTCTTCCTTCTTGGGCTATTTCTTTGATTTTCTACATTATCACATCTCTCCTAAGAGTTCAAGAGAAACCTTGAATTTGGCCTGGTGAAAAATCTATGATAGCCGTATTTGGGGTTTTAGATGAGAGAGTTTATGAAGCATGTGGAAAGCAAAAGTATGAGGAGAGCAAGGAGCAAATAGAAGCAGCAGCTAGTAACAAACTGTGAAAGGAGACTTCCCCATCTAGCCTGGCTCCCACTGGAGTTTCTCTCTGCCAGCTGGACCTGAAACAGCTCATTAAATAACCACTCCGAGGCGTAACATCAGTTACAATTGTTTGGCCCTTGGCTTAGGCTTCTTATTGGCTAACTCTCTCTTAATTATTAGCCCATTTCTGTTAATCTTTGTATCACCCGTGGCCTTGGCTTACCTAGGTGATGCCCGGGTTTTCTTCCTCCCTGGGGCTGCATGGCATATGCTCACTCTATCTTCCTTCTCTATCTTCTTTGTTTGCAATTCCTGCCTAACTAAATTCTGCCTGTCCATTGGCTGAAACAGCTTTATTCATCAACCAATAAGAGAAAAATAGAGTCACAGCATACAGAAGACATCCCCTAACACAAAACAGCATCAAATCAGGCACAGCATCAGCAGAGACATGTGGAGTAGCCTAACAGAGAGAGAAAATATGAAAGCACTTTATCAAATCAGGTATGTACAGTGGTCAGAAGAAATGACAGGAGAAGTAGAGATGATTGAGAGATATGTGGGCGGAGCATCTCGATGGATGAACTGGCTTCTTGTTCCCACGGAAGGCATTTTTATACCGCAGGATAAACAGCAGTAACCTCTGTTGGAAACAGAGGGCACAATACTTTCACTGCACTAAGCTGAGTGAAGATAAAAGCTGCTTGTAAAATGAAAACTCCTAGGGAACTTCATGGCCTGAAAAAACACTGTTTTATATGACATGGAGTAACTTAAGAGTAGGCTGTAGCTTGACCTCAACAGTGCTGACTTATATGACCTTGTGCTATTCTTGTTCATTATTGAAGCTACTGCTCAAAAATTGAATTAAGTGTTCATTAGCTTCATATTAATTTTTTGCATATTCATCCAGTTAGATTCTTTTTTTTCTATAGGATTATCTCTGACTCACTGCATAGGAGTTTGGGAAAATCTTAAAAATGGGTATGCTTTGAATGAAATGTACCAATAATTAATTTTTATTTTCAGCATGATATTGGTTATCTTTATAATTAGAAAAAGAAACAAAGTTTGTTGTTTAAAAATCCTCCCAGCTATGCTAGGAACTATTTTAATTTTTAAAAATTTATTTATTTATTTTATGTCCTGACTGCAGTTTCCCCTTCCCTCTCTCTTCCCAGTCCCTCGCTCTGTCCCCTCTGTCCCTCCAGTCCTCTTCTCCATTTCTACTCAGGAAAGGGCAGCCTCCCTGGATATCAATAGAACATGGCATATCAAGTTGCAGTAAGACTTGTATTAAGGCTGGGCAAGGAGATCCAATGTGAGGAATAGGATTGCAGAAGCCAGTAAGAGTCAAAGACAGTCCCTGCTCCCACTGTTAGGAGTCCCACAAGAAAACCAAGCTGTACAACTGTCACATATATGCAGAGGGCCTACGTCAGTCTCATGTAGACCTTCCAGTTGTCCATTCAGATTCTGTGAGCTCCTCTGAACCCAGGTTAATTGATGCTGAGGGTTTGCTTGTGATGTCCTTGACCCCTCTGGCTCCTACAATCCTTTCTTCCTCTCTTCAGCAGGGTTCCCTGATCCCAGCCTAATGTTTGACTGTGGGTCTCTGCATCTGTAGAAATAACTTTTAAAAGGTGTAAAACTTTGTCTGGATGCATTGATGACTTCTATAGATTTGGAGCTAGTGATTATTGGGTGTTCTTCTCTTGTCTGCTTCTGTGCGTGTGAATTTGGATTCCATTTGTATTTGAGATAAATACAGTTTTGTCTTTCTGTGTCTGGCTTATTGTACCTGGCACAATGTCCTCTATCTACGGATAGGTTTATCTATGTTATAAATGGCCCGATTTCCTTCTTTTTATGATGACTATTGTATTATATTTTATTTATTTATTTATTGTATTATATTTTATTTATCTATTTCTTCTTTGATGGGCATGCAGGTTGGTTCCATATCTTGAGAATCAGGCTGTAGCGATCATGGGAATGCATGTGTTCTTTTAAGATAATTGATTCATTTATTTTGAGTACAATATACCTAGAAGTTGGGATTTCTAGACTTTGTGATAGTTCTAAGTTTTGTATGGAAACGCCATACTGTTTTCTGTAACAGGTGCTTTCCAGTTTGTATCCTCACTAGCAGCTAATATAGCATATAACTAAATCTTTCTCATCATCCTTGTCAACACTTGTTACCTTCTGTCTTTTTAGTAGTAGTACTCTTAACAGGGGTGGGTCACACTCGTGATGCTTTTGACTTTCATTTTTCCTACTGATCACTGACATTGAGCGCCTTTTCATACATCTGGTCACCATTTTTATTTCTTTTGGCTAACTGTCTAAATTTAGCCCTCTACCCACTTTAGAATCAGGTTATTTGCCTTCCTTCTTTTTGAGTTGTCTTAATTTCTTTTATACTTTGAATATTAGCTCCGTATCAGAAATGACTAAGTAGCCTCTCATTTTCTAGGTTTCCTTTTCATTCTGTTATTTCTTTCGCTTTTTGAATACTTTAGTTGATGCTTGTTTTTTTTTTTCGC
Source organism: Mesocricetus auratus (assembly GCF_017639785.1). Lineage (NCBI taxonomy): Eukaryota > Metazoa > Chordata > Mammalia > Rodentia > Cricetidae > Mesocricetus > Mesocricetus auratus. The sequence continues at coordinate 98,060,295 of NW_024429190.1, read as the reverse complement.
CTCTGTTACTTTTACTTTTGGTGTTATATCAAAAACCCATTACTCAAACCAGTTCCAAGAGTTTTTACCTCTGTTTTTAGAGTCTTGGTCTTATATTTTAATATTTAATATAAATTTGTATTTATTAACTTTTGTCTTGACTTGTTTTTACTTTGAGTTAGGGGTACAGTGTTATTTTTCTTCATGTGGATCCCAAATTTCCTAATAACACTTATTAAAGAGATTAGCCTTTTATTTAAATTTAATTATTGTTATGTGGTTAGAATTTCACACATGAGTACTGTACATCTTATAGAACCCAGCACCACCAGTCCAGGGGTAGCACCACCCACAGTGGGCTGGGCCCTCCTACATCAGTCATTAATAAAAATAATTCCCTACAGACTTACAGGCCAAACACATACACACACCACACACACACTTGATCTAAGGGTGTACCTTCATTATGCCAGTTTTATTTAGGCAACCATGTTGTTGTTGAGATTTCATGGACACAGCTTTACAGACTTAACTATCATGTCTAGAAGACACTATGTAGCACAAGACATCTTGGTTATCTGGCCATCACAATCTTCCAGCTCCCTCTTCAGTAGTGTTTTCTGAGAGTCAGGTGTATAGGTTGAATTGTACCATTTGGATTTGGACACCCTGAGCACACTTACTCTCTGCATTATGACCAGGTGTTGATCCCTTTAGTATTTCCATCTGCTGTGCAAAAGGCTTCTTTGGTGAGGGGTGACAGCCTGCTTCTCTGATGGTATAGGATAAGTATTCAGAATAGTTAGATGTTGTATCATCAGGAAAATGGCAGTAATAGAGTCTGGCCTCTCTAGCCATGGGTAGTAGACTAGGTGTACAGTACCAGGCATGAGAGAGACTGCCTTTTTCTTCATGGATTCTTGGCCCCCTAGACAAAGATCCATTGACAGTAAAAATGTGGATTTATTTCTGTGTTCAATATTCTATTCCATTAGTCCATGTGTAAGTTTTTATGCTATGCCAGTACCATACTACTTTGATTATCATAGCTATAGCTCTGAAAAATCATTTGAAATTAGGAAGTGTAATGGTTTTAGCTTTTTCTTCTTGGTGAAGCTTTTTTGGGCTTTTCAGGACCTTTTGTAAACACTGCTTAGCTATGCTTAAGCTAGTCTTTGCATAGGGCAGTTATTTCCTGACTTTGCAGCTCCAACTCTGAGTCCTCTGGTTCTCTAATACCTGGACAGACTAGGAGGCCTTTCTCCCTCTTAGCACATGCATCTTTCTCTGCTTTTACTATAAACATGCTGTGAACCACATATCAATAACAATAGCTTTAAAATAAATATGCAGGATTTGAAAACTAGACAGTGGGTCTGGATGTTGTTTTCAACTGCTGTATCATTTTCCAGGTTATAAGCACTTTATCAGCAGTGCGCCAGTATTTATGGAATAATGACAAAAATAAATGTTACTAATTTGTTGTAAAATCACCACCTTGATTTCCTTTGGTTTTCATTTCTCAAATGTCTATGATTATTTTGTTCCATTTGTTTTAGCTCAACTTTTGAGACAAGGTCTTTTTAGTATGTAACCCTGATCGCCTTGGAACTCACTGTGTAGACCAGGCTGGCTGTAACTCACAGCCTCCTGTTTCATAGATTCTGAAATACAAAATAATTGTATCTTATAGCTCTTAATGCATAGGTTCTATGGTTATATATACTTAAATTTTACCTGAAGAATATTTTACTTATTTTTAAATTTATTTTATTTTATTATTATTTTTTATCTTACTTCAGATTTTGCCTGTGTAATTCTGGAGTTGTCAGCTGCCATGTGGGTACTGGGAATTGAACCCAGGTCCTTTGGAAGAGCAGTCAGTGCTCTTAACCACTGAGCCATCTCTCCAGTCCCCCAGAATATTTTATGGAATAATATGGCAATTAAGAAAAAAAGAAATTACTTAGAAATAAGCTTCTTAAATATGATATTAAGATGTTGTTTTTTTTAAAGCAGTGGGGAGAAATGATAAGAGCGATAAAGATAAGAAGATTTGAGAAGTAGGTGAGGCTCTCCTGTACAGCTGGGCTTTTTCAGTAGGATTTCAGCTTGTGCCAGTGCTTCTCATTTGACCAGGTCTTTGCTTCTCTTTGTTCAGGAAGAGATAAAGATGACAATGAGGATGACTTAGACCACCTGGATTTCCGGAAGACGTTGCCTTCATCAAGTCAGAAAAAGGCACCTACAAAAAAGGTGAAACTGCAAGGGGATTGCCCTCTGCCAAGTGATAGCGGGAGGTCTTAGATCACTGACTTAGTCCTTGTAGGTGAAACTACAAGGGGAGTGTCCTCTGCCAAGTGATAGCCGGAGGTCTTGGATCACTGACTTAGTTCTTGTACGAGTAGGTTTCATTTACTTCTTCTTACCACAGTTATGTCAGATTGAAGAAAACACTTCTGATAGTAAAAGTGACCAAACTTGAGAAGGTTGGAGGGCTCTGTCTTTGCCAATCTAAAGGAAACTACTTTCACAGTTAGTCTGGAGATTTTAACTTGTTTTGATATCCATACTCTTTCGTGTTACTAACAGGTACAAAATAAAAATCTCATGACGTATGAAGCACACTTAGATACACTGATGATGATTCTTTTTGTCTTTTTTATTTTTTAATTTAAATTAGAAACAAGGTTGCTTCACATGTCAATTCCAGCTCCCTCTCCCTTTCCCTCCCCTCCTCCCACGCCCTCCCACCAACCCCCCTTCCCCAATCCCCACTCCTTTCCCCAGTGAGAGTGGGACCCACCATGGTGGTGTCCATAGTCATTTCATCCAGGGCAGGGCCTAGGCCCTCCCCCCAGAGTCTAGGCTGAGAGAGCATCTCTCATTGTGGGATGAGCACCCAAAGTCCATTTGTATGCCAGGGATAAATACTGATCTACTACCCAAAGTCACACAAATTACCTAGGTCTCCTCACTGACACCCACATTCAGGGGTTCTGGATCAGTCCCATGCTGGATTCCCAGCCATCACTCTGGGGTTCAAGAGCTCCCCTTGTTCAGGTCAGCTGTTTCTGTTGGTTAAACAAGCCCAGTTTAACCAACTTGACCCCTATGCTCATCAGTCCTCCCTCTCTGTCACTGGGTTCCTTGAGTTCAGCTCAGTGTTTGTCTGTGGGTATCTGCCTCTGCTTCCATCAGTCATTGCTTGAAGGTTCTGTTTCCCAGACTCTCTGGCAGTGGGATTGTATGCTGGCACTCCCCTGATCCATGTCTAAAATCCATATATGAGTGAGTACATACCATGTTTGTCTTTTTGTGACTGGGTTACCTTACTCAGGATGGTTTCTTCTAGTGCTGTCCATTTGCCTGCAAATTTCAAGATTCCACTGTTTTTTTCCCCACTGAATAGTACTCCATTGTGTACATTTCTCTCTCCACTCTTCAGTTGAGGGGCATCTAAGTTGCTTCCAGGTTATGGCTATTACAAATAATGCTGTTATGAATATAGTGGAACAGATGTCCTTGTTGTATGAATACATCGATGATGATTTTTGTTGATAGAAACAATATGACATAATGTCTTCAAATTATGGCAAGACAAATTTCCATCTAGCAAGACCAGTATTGTCAGCATTATTAATGCCTTTCTTGGGGAGCTGCTGCCAGGGTTACAGCACAGGAAGGGAGCACAGCTTCAGCTTCTAGTTGCTTTGCATTTCTTACTGCTTAGAGAGCTAAGGCTGTGTCTGTATAGCCTTCTTCCCTCAGCTGGGATCACATGTATGTATGTGTGTACGTATGTATGTATGCATGTATGTATGTATGTATGTATGTATGTATGTATGTATGTATGTATGTGTGCCACTGTGCTGAGCTGCATTTTCTTTTTGTCTTATCCAATCAACTGGAGCTAGGGGACTCTGATGATTGTGTTGCTCTCTCGTTCATCTAGAAGTTCCAGAAGAAATAGAGAGAAAGATCTGTGCCATGAGCAAGAGCTGCTCTGTCCACTTCCCTTCCTCTTCCTTCACACTTCTGCTTCCCTCTAAGGTTGGCAAGAGCCCTGCTTTAAAGAATGATGGTGTTTACCTGCAGTCTGTGTCTTGTCTGCCTTTCCACTATCTGTGGGGTAGAGAGTCAAGGTCATCATCACATCTGGCTGGGAATCTCTAGCTTAGTGGAGTGTTTGTTACTCCACAGAGTGATTTCTTTTCTTTAGCAAACATGATTTGAAAGTGAGCAACTTCACAGAATGTTCCAAGGAGTATCTTTTATTAGCATATTTAATTATACAGACTATGACATTTTCATATATGTATATAATTGTTTTGATTATGTTCAGTCTCTATGCTTTTTTTTCACAAGTTGGAAACTTAGCTTGATGGGATTTTTCTGAGGCACTCTTATTGTTTCAATGCAGATTAGGCTTCTCCTTAATGACATGAATCTCCTTAGCAACTATATTCTTCCTTCTAGAATAAGCCTTGGGGGCAACAGTAAACCATATGGCAACTCACAGTTGTCTGACACTCTAGTTTCAGAGTACCCAACACCTATGGCAAAACACCAATGCACATAAAGTAAAAATAAATAAATCTTAAAAATCAAAATGCCCTAAAATCCTCAGGGAAGAATGAGTCTTGTTGTAACCTCCTTCTCCCATGACAGGAGGTTATCATAGTTGCTGTGAGCTCAAGAGTGTTGTGTCTGTGTCATGCCCAAGACACAGTGTTTGACATTAATTACTCTGTCTTCTGGCTCCTATGTTCTTTCTGCCCCATCTACAATGTTTCACTCCCTATGTCTTGGAGAACATTGTCATATAAATGTCCCATTTATGGCTAAACATTCAACAGACACTTAGAACTTTGGCCAGTTATGAGTCTATGCTTTTTTTTTCCTGCCCATTGCAGAAATGAAGCTTCTATGACCAAACACCACAGGAACACTAATGTATGGAAGTAAATATAATTATTGAGGATATAATTTAATGAGCACATTGTATTTTCTTAGTAAGAAAATATCTGTAGCTTCCCTACTAGTGTCTATACCTTCCTCAGTCACAGGCTTTTGACTAGACTTATGAAAATAGAATCTGCTCCTTTGGAGCAGGCCTTATCTAGTTGTAATCAGAAAGTGGTTAGCTACCCCAGAACAGAGTTGCCGCTGCTGTACTCGTGGGCACATGGTGACTGACCAGTCAGAAGATTGGAACACAGTGTCTGTGGCTCAGCAAGGTTCTTGACATCCTTCCCCAGAACTCTCTACTACCTTCCTGTAGCGCTATGAGGATTAACTAGCAGGTAGCTTCCATCTCAGTTATAGCTTGATTTCTGGATGTTGTTATGAGCAACCGACCACACTGACAATTGCCTGTATTGTTTTAGTGCTCTCAGAAGCTTCCCTGAATAACTTATAGGGAAGTAGCCCTGTCCTAGCACTGGGATCCTCATTCAATAACTATAATTTCTGGGGTCAGTTTTAGTCATATATACAGGATACTTCTGTTAAAACTCTTGATTTAAAAAACAGATTTATTTTAAAATTTAGTTTTATATAAGTTTATTTAATTCCTGTGTACCTTTTTATTTTGAAACGTTCTGATTTTGAACTCATGATTCTCCCTGCCTACATCTCCTATGTACTACAATTACAGGCATGTACCACAATGTCCAACTTGATTCCTTATAAAATGGAATATATTTTGTGACTCAGTTTTTATTTATCTTTTTGGCATTGTTTATCTAGAAAGAGTTTTGATATTTTTCCTACTTTTAAGTAGCATCTCATAATATTCCTGGATGGCTTTTGGAATGTGTAAGGGGAAATTAACTAATTTTACTAGAATTTACTTAAGTTTATTTCATAAGACAATTTGATACTATAACTACTTGATTTCTTTTTAATATAATGTTGCTTTTTAGGAATTGTGTTGTTTATAGACTTGCAAATTTAATACGAAGGTGGTTAAATTTTTGTCTATTATTCATTTCAGTTATGAAGAAACTGACCCTACAAAGGTCAAGTAATTGGGCCATGAATATATGACTCTTCAGGAGCAAAGACCCAGCCTCCTAATACTACTATTTCACTCTGTCCAGCAAGGATATCCTTGTTGTACACAGTGTGGAAAAACTTAGGCCCTTCAGAAAAGAAAACTATCCAACCCTTTCTTTAATGTGCTATTAATTTGATTCATTGAACAAATGCACAAAGACCTGGTGTCTTAGTAATGTATTGTGTTCCTTCTTGTCTTAATATTGTTAGCTAATCTCATTTCATTCAACCAGAGACATGATAGAGCTTTCAGCTTGAATTTCAGCCATCTAGAATAGTTTGTTTTAAAAGATTTATTTTGTTTTGTGCATTAGTGTTTTTTGCCTGCATGTACATATGTAACCCATGTTCATGTTTTGTATCCTTGGATGCTAGAAGAGGTGTTAGGTCATGTCGGATGGAACTGGAGTTACAGATGGTTCTGAGTTGCCACACGGGAACTGGGAAGTGAACCTGGGTTTTTTTAAAGAACAACAGGTGTTCTTAACATCTGAGCCATCTCACCTACCTCTAGGATATTTTTCTTCTTTAAAAGTGTTTTTGTATCAATTTTAAAGTGTGATTTGAGTAGTATTGTTATATGATTTTTATCCCTCTAAGTTCTGTGTTGCTGGCCCATGAGCCAGGCACAATACAGAATGTTACAAGTATATGGAAGAAAAATAGCAATTTCACCTTTGGCAGTACAAGATTTCATGGTAAAGACAGGTGTAGAATTGCTGAATTTAGATTGTGAAAGTACTAAATTAAAGATAAATATAATGCTAAGAAATTTATTTTATTTTTTAATTATTTTTTATTTAAATTAAAAACAATCTTATTTTACATACCAATCCCAGGTTTCCCCCAACCTCCCATGGGACCATGGAGGGTGAGGCCTCCCATGGGGGATCATGAAAGTCTGTCACATCATTTGGGGCAGTACCTAGGCCATCCCCTGTGTATCTAGGTTGAGAGATTATCCCTCCACAGGGAATGGACTACCAAAGTCCATTCGTACCCTAGGGATAAATACTGGTTCCACTGCCAGAGGCCCCATAGACTGCCCAAGCCCCCAGCTGGTACCCACATGGTCTTGACCCCTTTGCTCCCCCCTTCTCCCTCCTCCCTCTGCAACTGGATTCCAGGAGTTTGGCTCAGTGCTTAGCTGTTAATCTCTGCTTCTGCTTCCTTCAACTACTAGATGAAGGGTCTATTATGGCATTTAAGTTAGTCATCATTCTCATTATAGAGGAAGGGCATTTAAGGCAGCCTCTCCACTATTGCTTGAATCCTAGTTGGGGTCATCCTTGTGGATCCCTAGTGCCAGATTTCTTGTTAAGCCCATAATGGCTCCCTCTATTAAGGTATCTCTTTCCTTGCTCTCCTCTATTCTTCCCCCTACTTGATCTTCTTGATCCCTCATGTTATTCTCCTCTCTTCCCTTCTCCCCTCCTCTTTTCTTACCTCCCTTCCCCTCTTCCCATGCTCCCAATTTGCTCAGGAGATCTTGCCCCTTTCCCCTTCTCTGGGGGTCCATGTATGTCTCTCTTAGGGTCCTCCTTGTTTTCTGGCTTCTCTGGGGTTGTCAATTGTAGGTTGGTAATCTTTTGCTCTATGTCTAATATCCACTTATGAGTGAGTACATACCATGTTTTCTGTGTCTGGGTTACCTTACTCAGGATGGTTTTTTCTAGTTCTATCCATTTGCTGGTACATTTCAAGATTTCATTGTTTTGTTTTGTTTCTTTTTCCACTGAGTCGTACTCCATTGTGTAAATGTAACACATTTTTTTTGTGCTTGCTTTAGCAGCAGCACATATGCTAAGAATTTTATTTTCACGGTAAATAGAATGTCATAAGCATTTACATAAATTTCTTTTAGCCTGTAGTAATAACCAATATTTTCAAATGATGCTAATTGCTATTAGCTTTAGTCAGTGTATATTATTTGTATTTAATGAAATAAATATTAATTATAGTTACTTAAAATTAAAATACTTACATGTAAATGAATTATATAGTATATAATTAATAAATATTAATTATGTAATGATATTTATAATTTGTACTCTATTTTGGAAAATTGGAAAATATTTACTAAGTCAATGTACATTTGAAGTGATTTTTCAGGGAATTAAATAACACTATGTGATTATAATTTTGATTCCACCATTAAAGATCTTACTACTTTTAAGACTATAGCAACTGTATTTTTAACTATGTTTTCCTGAAATTATACCTTTAATCTATTTCCTTTCTTATGCCTCTAGGTTTTTGAGAATAAAGTTAATTCAGAGAAAGTGAAATCCTCTCATATGACATTCTCAAGTAAGAATTACGAGTTTCTTTTCCATGAACCTTCAGAAAGGTAAGAACAATAGACTTACTGAATGAGTTTTCTAGTTTTTCTCTTCATAGTCATAGCTGGCCCTCTAAATGGAGATGGTGATCATGGGCCCTTAATGTCTGATCATTTTTTATGATGCAGTTTTTTAACCCAATTTATCTTTCTTAGAAATAAGTTATATTTATTATATCATAAATGTGATATTAACAATGGAAAGAAGTTGACAAAAGATTTAGTATCTGTATTATCTCAGTGGATATGAAACATTTGTAAATGTGTGTAGAGCTCCTGGAGGGGAGAGTGTCCTTGAATTAGCATAAAACTCAGTGCATCATCAGATTTGTTAAACAGTTGATCTGTTTTCAGAAAGAAAATTGTATTTTTAACCCATGGCCCAACTAGAATGGTGAATTCTTAATACTGGGTCTGAAAAAAAATTGAAGAACCAGAAGAGAGTAAATTTCTACTTCAGAAAAAAAAATATGAGAGTTTTTGTTTGTTTGGTTTGGTTTTTCAAGACAGTGTTTCCCTGTATAACAGTTATGGCTATCCTGGAACTTGATTTGTGGACCAGGCTGGCCTCCAATTCACAGAGTTCTGCCTGCCTCTGTCTCTCTAGTGCTGGGACTAAAGGTGTGCGCCACCATGCCTGGTGATAAGAATGAGTTTTTATGTTTATAAAATGTTCAATTTTAGGTACTACATATTAAATCAATATCTGTTTGATTGGATTGTGTTCCCAGAGAAATTTATCAACAACGTTAGCTGTACTCACCAGAATAGTATTGTATGATTATGCTAATATTTTTGTATGTGTGTATCTGTGTCAAACATATTCAGAAGTGCATTAAAGGAACAACAAATGATGGCAGTCCAAGTACTTTGAGGTCCTATTGTCTTCTGAGTTCTATACTTCAATACAAAATACCACCCTTGCCATTTGGATAATAGCTTAGGTAGGCAAATAAACATAGAAAGACAAGTGTTTACATAGTGAGTATTACATAGTGAAAATTCAAAGACTATGCTATAGAAATATTACAGCTATTTACACAGAGAGTTTTTCACAAACTTTAAAAAAGGATTATTTAATTTTTATATGTATGTGTGTGTATCTGTGCACATGTGTGCTGATGGCCATGGAGACCATAGGTGTTGGGTCCACTAGAGGTTGCGTTAGAGGTGGCTGTGGGTACTAGGAAGTAAACTCGGGTCCTCTACAAAAGCAGTGTGCACTTTTAACTGATGAGCGGTCTCTCCAGCCCCTCACGGGCATTTTTGAAAAAGAAATAACTATTATTGGATTTAGACTTTAAGTAAATAGAAAGCCTAGCAGATGAAAAATGGGGGGGGGATTTTAAGCTGAGAGATGATTGTGAAAGTATCTTATTAATGGTGAGGAGGATGTGTCAAGATGAGATGATGTATGTGGGTTGGGATGACAGAAATCTGGAGAGAAGAGAATTAAAACTAAAAATATAATTCAGGCTGGAGTTAAGGAACTCAGTGTGTATGAAGCGAGGCATATATTTTATTTGGCCTACTAAAATTAAAATGAAACACAGATTTCTAGTTTCATTCCTTTTACTGTCTGCCCATCCATCCTATATTTTTACCCCCTCCCCCAGCCTTGAAAGTTACTGAAGGAAAGGTGAAGATAGCTTAGAAGGGTAGGAAATGAACATTAATAACATGTTTACAGTGGTTCTAAAAGATGAGGAGTAAAAACATCAAAAGTTCCCACAGAACCAGAAAAAGAGACATAGCTAACACACAAAGTACTTGTAAAAACCTGTTACTTGAGGTTCATTGTCCTGGCTGGCCTGGTCCTGTCACTACCTCAACCCCAAATAAGCACACTGAGCTGCTATATTAATTATAAAACTGTTGGCTGATGATGAGGGCTTACTATTGACTATCTCTGTCTTAATTATTAACCCTTTTTGGCCTGGCAGTGGTGGCGCATGTCTCTAATCCCAGCACTTGGGACAGGTGGGTCTCTGTGAGTTCGAGGCCAGGCTGGTCTAATAGCCTCCAAAACAATACAGAGAAACCCTGTCTTGCAAAAACCAAAAAAAAATACATTAACCCTTTTCTATTATTCTAAGTATTTCCATGTGGTCTTATCTTACCAGAGAAGGGTCTGGACATGTTACTCCTTTGGCAGCCTACATGGTGACTGTCTCTCTGGCAGGCTGTCCTGCCTACCTTACCCAGAATTCTCCTCCTCTCCTAGTCCCACCTATCTTCCTGCCTTATTGACCAACAGTATTTTCTTTATCAACTAATAAGAGAAACATATATACAAAAGTCTGGGAACCTCATCAAAAACCAGTAGAAATCATGATGAAATATAAGCAGCTGAAATACTGTTTATGTTGCAGCAAAGAGTAGCCTTGTAATGATAATTTTAGGAAGAATTTTTCCTAGACATTGAACATGAAGTCTAGATATCAAGTGAAGAGGATTTGCAAAGTGAGATTGTCGTGAGAGTGCAAGAGCCAGGCCCAGAGAGTAAGGAAACTGACAGTAAGAAGTCAGAAAGGGACCAGGAAGTCAGTACAGTGAGTTAAAAAACTTGTAGTTATCAGCTAGACAGATGAAGGAAAACTCAGTATTTCAGGATATGAAAGAATATATAGATAATTAGTTGTTGAAAAACAGACAAGTCATAGTTTATTAATTCTGAACAGGGAACAAGTAAGAAATGATGTGGAAGGTTGAATCTAAATATTTGTTTTCAAAGAGTAAGTTCTGGGTTATATTTTCTAGGAGTGGTTATTGATTTTCAGGAAGGAAGAGACTTGGATAAGGAGTACATGAGGGGAATGATTGCAGTGAGCTCTAGTGAACGGATTGTAGACATTGTCTGAGAACATAGTAATGGCTCCTAAATTGGTATTCGGAATTCCAGTTGTTCCTCTACCTCTTACAGTCTGGCTAACTGAGAAGAGAGGACTGGTGGATTGCCCAAAGGGTTTGCAATTTGTTTTTCTAAATCTTGTGTATGTTTTTTTCTAGTGAGAGTGATGAGACTCTGTGGAATGCCAGTGACTTTTCGGGCAGAGACAGGTGGAACAGTGTGGACACAGAGTCTGCAGGGCCATCAAAGACTGTCTCCTCAGGGCTTCCTGGTATGGTACTGCACCATTGGTGGTAGTAAGTTCTCAAAGGGTGTGCACAAAGGTAGTTTTAACAGGAAATGAAAGAAAGAGCTATGGTAATTTTTAATATGTGAAAATACTTTAAAAATAGAACACTAGCCCTTCGTATTTATGAGTGCAATTTTTACCCTTTAGTCCAATTGTATTTCATTGTGTGTGTGTGTGTGTGTGTGTGTGTGTGTGATACTGTACCTTCTTATGGCATCCAACTCTGCCTAGTGTCTTTGGCAGTTCTACCATGGGAGAAGGTGATAGATTTGTAACAGTATTGGCCCACTGTAATGTGAGCCCAGCACTGTCTCTTTTCTATCTGCTTGGAGTACAGTCTTGGTTGGGTTCTCTTTTCCTACTGCAGTAAGTCTTCACTTTGCTACAATAAAATTGGCTGCAATATTCTATCTACAATTTAAACTTTTGTTCTGGGGTGGGACTAGGTCCTACTCAGGCATTATGCACTTTCCACAGTGGTAGTAGCTTCCTCTTCCAAGCCTGTCCTACTTGGGAAATGATCTTACACCCCTGCTGTACTCCCAGGCCTTCAATTAAGTACCTGCTGGAGATCTGTGAAGTTGAGTCCATGAGTGTGAGCAGACTCTTGGTGCCCTTGACTTTTTAGTATTCTGTACTGTACACGGTCCATGTCATGTTTGGCAATACCCTGCTTGTTTCCCAGGTGTGCAGTTGTCTGTTTCTCTCTTTCCCACTGGTCACTACAAGTGAGGTAGTATTCCACATCCTGTCACTCTTGAGAGGATTCAGTCTGACCTCAGACTTCCGATTCTTCAGTTGTCCTGGTTTCAGCTATCTAATAAGTTCAACAAAAGGATCATTTAGTAGCTTTAGCAACTTGCACATATTAGATCATGAGTGATGTTCATCATAGCTTTCTATAGTTTAGACAAAAGTAGAATTTGTAATATGTCTATAAGATGTAAATATATTTCTTTGTAAACATTTCTTTTTCAAAATCAATAGCTATGCACATCACAGATTGTTTTCAGGAAAATTAATGACATTCCATTGTATGACTGTACCATAATCTATATTATTGATTTCTTGTTGGATATATAGATGTTGTGATAAATATTCTGGGGTTGAGTCTTTAGTAATACTCTTAGAGTAAATTTTCGACCAAACAAACAAACAAATAAACACCCTTAGGTCTGCATTCCTGTACCAACAGTACAAGTCCACAACAAGCTCGGCTCAGAGGCTTTAAAAGAAAGGGGAGGAGTCAGGAACCATAGAAAACCACAGGCTTACATCTTCAGTCTCTGTTGTTTCTAGCTCTGCCAGTACTCAAACATGATGGCATTTTGTGCTTTGAGTGACAACTCATGTTTGTGTGGCATGAAATTAGTTACATGTTACAGTAGGCCAATTCTCAATTTAGCAAGAGATACTCAAAAGTGACTTATTTCTAGGTACTCTCCTTCTCAATTTCAGTGCAGGACTAAGATTGGACTCCTCTAAGAGCTGATTACTAGAGCTATAGTGACAAAGAATTAATGCCCTCAGTCTATTAAGAACTATATTTTAACAAGTAAAGGACCACCACTAGAAATACGGGCTAAAGACATTGACAGGCACATCACAGAAGAGAAATAGGAAAAAGTGTTTCAATCTAATTGTAAATTCAGAAAAGTAAACATTAAATAACAATGAAATAATTGTAAAAAGTATAAGTATAGTATAAACTGATTGGTTGTTTTGAAATATAAAATATGTTAAGAGTCCATGCTGGTAAGCAAGTGTCATGATGGAAATAATTTCAATTGTACACAGGACATTTATATTCTTTTCCCAGAAGAGTAAATAATTCCACCTTCTTGGTTTTCTCTAATTTACATTGCCTTTACTATCTTATAAAAGAGAAAGGCAATTTATTTTATCATGTATTCATATCGAAGAGAGAGAAACTCCTGTTATATTCATTTGTGCTATATCTGCTCTCACGAATGACACATTCTGTAGTGCCTGCACTCCAACACTTCTCTCAGATTTGGGCGAGGGCCTGAGGATTGAAATAAAGACAAAAGACAGTGGCAAAGAGAATGCCGTTTATTGCAACAAGAGGGGAGCTTTATACACCAGTTAGCAGGCACAGTGGAGAACTACCAAGGTCAGAAGTTTAGGTTCCCAGGGCCCTCTGGCAATAAGGATGGGCGGATAACAGGAACTTACATTCAGGCCTTATTGGAAGGAGGGTAACAAGAAGTATTTGCTTAGATAAGCTCCTAGTCACAAGCTGGTCAGCAGATCCCTATGGGAGAAGGGTCTAACAATTCCCCTTTTTTATATGTATAAAAAAATGAACGTCTGTCTTAGGTTGCCCAGGACATCAACATTTGCTTTACCCATCATTGAAAAGCCTGCCCAGGCCCCGCAGACCCTCTGTCTTAGGTTAACAGATGTCCCCCCTTACCTGTCATTGATTGCTCATTTGTCTTGCAGGCTCAGCCAGGCCTGCACTGAGGGGTTATCTGCTGCCAAGGAAAGCATGATCTGCTTTGTTTGAAAATGGCGCTGAACTTGTGACCTTTCCATGCAGCAATGGCAGACTAGGGCTAAAACTGCTGCCCAGGGCCATAATCCAGCGGGCTAGCAGCCCACTCCATTCCTTAAAATCAACCTGTTGGCTGCAGTCTCTTTAAGAGGGAGTCTCCCAAAAGGGGAGGCACTCTGGTCTCAAAAATCTTAATTTGTGAAAATTAAGAAAGAAATTTGCTGATTAAGATTTAAAGTGTCTAATTTTACTAGAAAACTAATGTTATTTTGGGAAATTAATGTAGAGACAACCTCCCCTGAGAGTTTATCCAGTGTGTCTGCCATAGCAATTGATTCAGAGATAATATAGCTGCCATGGCTGCCATGATGTCAAAATCTCTCTCTTGTCATGTAAGGATGAGCTGGTTCTCTTCCGAGTGTTCTGCTGGCATAGGCATGATACCAGGGATACCAACCATCAAGGCTGATATTTCACCATTACAACAGCTTCTCAAGTGGCATTAGGACAGGCGGGTTCCTCACAAAGGCCCAAGAGATCTTCTGATGGCTTGTGTGTCAAATACTGAGAAGGGGCTTTTGTCACTCAATAATGGTCCATACTAGTGTCCAATTGTTTGTTCTAAATGGGTCCTTTTTTTCCCCAAAGGGAAAAACTGGCAAAATGAATTCTGTGTTTCAAGGTGTCCAGTTCTTTGTTGACTCCGGGATGAAAACTAACAGGTTTGGGAAATCGATGTAGTAGGCCTGTTGAGAAACTGGAAATCTGGAACCAACTGTTTCCTTTCTTCCTCGGACTGTAGGTTCGATGACATCAAGGGTCAGGAACACTGGTTCAGTGGAGTTCACTCGAACTGGCTTGGGCAGACTCCCAGTGTCTCAGGCCCAGTTTTTCTCTGCTCCATGTATCTCACCAGATATTCTGGCAGCCATTGAGCTTTTTTTCTTTTCCTGCAAGAAGACACAAACACACCCTTGACCCCAAATTAGGGCAGAATTGGGTCTTCTCCACTGTCTAGTGCATGGAATGCCTCCATTTGATCTGAGTGAAAGTCACTTGAGTTCCGTCATGCCAGAATCTGTCTGCAGCAGATTGCTCACTGGCATCCACATATAAAAATTTAAAATGAGGAGTGCATGATTTAATGCATCATGTGGAGACTGGGGACATTACTCCTCCCTCTTTTTATCCTTTGAAGTTGTGTTTTCAAGAAGCTATGAGCATGCTCCATAGTTTCTTGTCCTTGGGGAA
This sequence comes from Mesocricetus auratus, assembly GCF_017639785.1. Lineage (NCBI taxonomy): Eukaryota > Metazoa > Chordata > Mammalia > Rodentia > Cricetidae > Mesocricetus > Mesocricetus auratus. Next base: position 98,045,006 of record NW_024429190.1, on the reverse strand, counting down.
TATAAGGAATACCTATTTTGTGCTCAATTTTCTATTGAGTACAAAATAACTGAAATGCCTTACTAGTAAATCCAGACCCGCTGTCTGTTTTTATCATTTTTGGAATTCCCATGTCCCATGTTTTTGCACTGTTAATATAACATCTGTTGATGCTGGATTAAACTTTCTAGTAGTAGAAGAACTTGTCTGCCATCTTTAGTTAACTGTCTAGGTGAATTCAAATCACCACTTCTTTTAGTATCTCATTTAAAGGTTTTAAATCACCAGTAGATACCCTTAAAAAGGACATAACCATTGAATACTTCCCAGCAACTTAAAGGTTGTAAATATCCTTTCTAATTTCTAATTTTTGAGGCTTAATTTCTTTAGATTATAACATATGTCCCAAATAATTTTTGAAAATTACTTAAAGTTTGTGAGTAGTTTTTTCTGATCCAACCTCTAAAACCTCATCTCTATAACAATTCTTTTATCAATACAGCCCTAGAAGCTCACATACATTTTCTAATACACCCTCAAAAATCCTTACCTGCTGGCCAACCTCTGAAGGTGATCTTTCAGGTTCCCCTTTCTTTCCAGACCTTGGTGCCGGGCGAAAGACTGGAGATTTAATTCAACCCACCCTTCAACAAGGGCGATCTCTCAGTTACCCCTTCCTTTCCCAACCTTAGTGGATATGGGGGAAAGCTGGAGATTAATCTGGTACCCCTAGCTTGGTACCCCTTTCCAAAACACCCTCATACCTTACTTGCTGGCCAGCCTCTGAGGGTGATCCTCCAGCGTTTGCCCTTCTTTCCTGGTCTCGGTGGACTCCATTTGTAGTACCTGCACTCCAATACTTCTCACAGATTCAGGCGAGGGCCCGAAGATTGAAATAAAGACAAAAGAGAGCAAGTCACTCTTGTAAGGAGAATGCCCTTTATTACTTAATACTATTCTGTTAAAGCTATTGATGAGCTTAAAGAATTGAAGACATTTCCATGGTAAATATTCCTGCATCAAATCATGGAGTCCTCAATTTCATAAGACAAATACTAAAGGACATAAAAGACCACATAGGTATGGACATAATAATAATGGGAGACCCTATTCTCACATACACATGACAGATCTTTAAAGAAATACCCAACAGATAAAGCTTAGAGCTAAATTAGGCCACAGGTCAATTAGACTTCACCTCCACCTATAGAACATTCCACCAAAGAGATAAGGGATGCACATTCTTCTTGGCATATGGAAATGTCTTTAAAATTGACCACATCATAGGCCACATAATAAGCCTTAATAAATATAAAATACTTGATATAATTTCCTGCATCCTATTGTACTGTAGTGGAGTAAAACTGGAATCAACAGTAAGAATAATAAAAAATACACAAGTACTTGTAGGCTAAACAGTACACCATTGAATAAATAGTGAATCATCAAATAAATAAATAATGAAAATTTAAAAATTTGTAGAGTCAAATGAACTAGCTTGTTGGAGCCCATTCGCTATGGTGGGATGCCATGCTCAGCTACACAACCGTAACTTATGTGCAGAGAGCTTAGGTCAGTCCCATGGAAGCTCTCTGGTTGGTGGTTTAGTCTTTATGAGCCCCTGTGAGCCCAAGTTAGTTGATTCTGTGGGTTTTCTTGTGGTATCTTTGGCTCCTCAGGCTCTCATAATCCATTCGCCTTCTTTTCCTCAGGATTCCCCAAGGTCCACCAAATGTTTGGCTGTGGATCTCTGCAAATTTTTTTTCACAAGTTGCAATGTGAAGCCAGGGGAAGGGGATGCTGTCTGGGGTTGTTAGGAGGGCTTTAAGGATAGCTATAGCTTTTAAAAATATTTATTTTATATATGTTAATGCTGTATGTGCATATACAACTTCATGTCAGAAGAGGACATCAGATTCCACTATAGATGGTTGTGAGCCATCATGAGGTTGCTGGGAATTGAACTCAGAACCTCTGGGAAAGCAGCCAGTGCTCTTAATCGTCTTGAACCAGCTCTTTAGTCCCTAAGGCATTCTTAAGAGGAAAGTTTATAGCTGTAAGTGCACACACACACACACACACACACACACACACACACACACACACACACACACACACACACACACACAAGATGGGTCAGTGGATATCCTGGTTTGCTTTTTCATTGTTGTGATAAACTTCATGACAAAGCAATATAGATGAGTAGTTCATCATGGAGCAAAGCTGGGAAGGAGCTCAAGGAAGGAACCCTGAGGCAAGAACCAGAGCTGCAACCATTGAAGAATGCTGCTTCCTCAGCTACCTCCCTTGTGTAACCCAGGGCCATCGCCCAGAGCTTATGCTGCTTACAGTGGCCTAGGCCCTCTTTCATCAAATAAAGTAAAGGGAAAATGCTTCAGAATAAAGGTATATGCAACAAGTTTCTGAATAGAAGCTTAACATTACAAGAACTTCTCCAAACTGACAAATGAGATTACATGAAGTTTAAATAAAAGCTTCTGATAACATAAAAAACCGACAGTCTACAGAATGGTAGGAAATCTTTACCAGCTGTACTTCAGACAATGTGTTAAAATCTGGAGTATATAAAGAACTGCAAAGTATTAAACACCAGAGACACAAAGCTGCAGTGCATAAATGGGCATATGATCTGAACCATTTTCAAAAGAAGAAACACAAATGGCAATATTTCGAAAACCGTTTAAGGGGTGCCCAACCCCAGGTGATAGATCGTCAATGCGACCTCTGCACCAAAGGCTCAGGGAACAACATAGAAGTGGAGGCAGGAAGAATGTAAGAGCCAGAGGACCAGGGTACCTGCTGCCAGATAGTTCTAAACAGCACGGAAAATGCACCCGTGAACCTTAGCAGTGTGCTTGCTTGAACAAGACATATTGACCATACCGGGTGATAGACCAACATAGATGAGGGAATTCCACCAGTTCTCATTTCTAAACGAGAGGTTCAGGTGGTCAGTGGCTGCAGAGAGACAGACTCAGTTTTCACCAGAGAAAAGCTTCTGTGCTGGTTGCCCAATCACAATTGGTCAGTACTGGACATATGTGAATAAGAGCAACGTTGAGTGAACTTGATGAGTGTGTGTGTGTGCTTGCACATGTGTGTAAAAATAATAAGAGGTCATGGAGTTTTGGGGGGGTAAGCAGGGCATGGGGGAGTTAGAGGAGGAGGGAGTGGTGGCAATGATATAGATCCAAAACTTAGGTGTGAAGTTCTCACAAAACCGTTTAAAACTATCTGTAGCAATCAGAGAAATGCAAAGTAAAACAGCTTTATGTGTCTATCTCATCCCAGGGAGCATGGCCACCATGAAGTAAACAGATGATAATAAATGCTAGCGAAGTGAGGAGAGAGAACCCTTATACACATCAGAAATTATTGTGGAGGCTTCTAAAAAAGTACTAGAGAATGCTCCAGGTTTTCACTCCAGTGCATATACCCATAGGACTCTACATTCTACTAGTCTAAAAAAAAATCAGCCTACTGTGGATGTCTTGAATTTTTAAAATTCTTTCTGTAATATTTTTCTTTTGTCTGTTGACAAGGTTGGACACTTAGGACTATTTCTAAAATGTTAAACTTGATTGCATTCCTAAGATGAGACCAACTGGGCATGCTATGTTACTGTTGTTGTCTGTTACTTTATTTGACAGCCTTTTTGTGAGGATTTACCTTTACTATCACTGTAGACAGTGTAATGGACATTATACTGATGAATTGTTGTGTGCCATTTGAGCTTACTGAGAAACTGCCTCTAGGAGTGAGGTTTCTCCCAATCTACTTTTCAGACTCAAGCATGTTTGCCTTAGAGTGTCTTCTGAGAACTCTTGTCAGTGGTGAGCTGCACCCCACCTCCCGTGACAGTGGGGAAGAGAATAAGAAAACAGCCTCAACAAGCATTGTAACCTTGAGAACAGCTAGAATATGAACCATTTCCAATAGATGTTTTATCCACAATCTAAAAGTGACTGCAGTGGGGGAAGAAGAAGCCTGAGAAATCCAGCAACGGGAAGGTCAGCCATGGAGAAGAAGCTCAATTGTGAAGTCACCTTGTCTAGGGCTTAACTTTGAAAACTGTGAATACCAATTCACTCCTCTTGTTAGCTATGAGTCTTTGAGATACTCTTCATCTTTGTGACTTTTCCTTGGTAGGTATTGTGTTTCTAGGCATTTGTCCATTTCCTTTAGGTTACCTAACTTTTGTGTGTGTGTTTGAACATAATACTTTTAATTTCCTAGTAACTAGTATTAATATTCTCACCTTTACTCTTGATTTTAGTAACTTGAATATTTTTCTGTGTCCGTCTGTGTTATTCAGATTTCCATTACTTTAACAACAGGGTAATTTGCTCATAAAAAGGAAAGATTTATATCAACTCACAACTTTGAGGTTCTTGTCCATGACTGGTTGACTATTAGTTTTTGGGAGCATGTTGTGGGATTTGTGCGTATGTGGTAGAGCAGAGTTGTTACTCAGCTGAAATGATAGACAGTGAAACAGAAATTTTCCCCAGTGATCTGAAGATGTCCCAGTAGACCCTACCTGTGGAAGTTCCCACTACTACTACCAGACTTTTTACTACAGGGCTCCTTAGCTACACTTAAAAGCCATGTTACAACACTATCTAAATAAAAGTTATCCAATCTTGGCATTGCATTTTAATAAGCATATTTTGGTTCTATTTGTTTATATCTCTGAAATTTATATTTCAAATATCTCTGCTTGAATCCTTATTATATGTCTGTTTTATTTAGTTCTTTTTTTATCGATTCCTTAAGTTGTAAAGCTTGATGGTTGTTCTGAATCTTTCTTATTTGTTAATACATGTTACAGCTATAAACTTCCTCCTTAGAACTTATTTTGCTGTGTGGTAAGTTGTGATATGATGTTTACTTTCATCTCTAGATGTTTCTGATTTGTCCAGTGAGTTGTTCTTTTTTGTGTTTTAAATTTTTTCTATTTTAATTTAAATTAGAATCAAGCTTGTTTTACATGCCAATCCCAGTTCCCTCTCTCTCCCCTCTGCCACCCACTAATCCTCTATCCCATCCACTTGCTGCTCCCCGGGGAGGCTGAGGCCTTCCATGGGGGATCTATAAAGTTTGTCATATCCTTTGGAGCAGGGCCTAGGCCCTCCCCTCTGTGTCTAGGCTGAACGAGTATCCCTCTATGTGGAATGGGCTCCCAAAGTCCATTTGTGTGCTAGGGACAAATACTCATCCACTACCAGAGGGCCCATAGATTGCCAAGGCCCCCTCAATGACACTCACGTTCAGGGGGTCTGGAACAGTCCTATGCTGGTTTCCCAGCTATCAGCCTTGGGTCCATGAGCTTCTTCTTGTTCAGGTCAGCTGTCTCTGTGGGTTTCTCCAGCCAGGTCTTGACCCCTTGCTCATCACTCCTCCCTCTCTACAACTGGATTCCAGGAGTTGGGCTCAGTCTTATATTTGAATCTCCACTTCTGCTTCCATCAGTTACTGGATGAAGGCTCTAAGATGGCATATAAGGTAGTCATCAATCTCATTATAAGGGTAGGGCATTTAAGTTAGCCTCTTCACTATTGCTTAGATTCTTAGTTTGTGTCATCCTTGTAGATCTCAGGACATTTCCCTAGTGCCAGATTTCTCTTTAAACCTATAATGGCTCCCTCTATTATGGTATGCCTTTTCTTGCTCTCCTTTATTCTTCCTTCAGCTAAACCTTCCTGTTCCCTCATGTCCTCCTCTCCCCTCCTCTTCTCCCCTTCTCTTTCTCCTAACTCCCTCTCCCCTCCTCCCATGCTCCCAATTTTCTCAGGAGATCTTGTCCCTTTCCCATTCTCTATGGGACCAGGTATGTCTCTCCTAGGGTCCTCCTTGCTTCTGAGTTCTCTGGTGGTGTGGACTGTAGGCTGGTAATCCCCTGCTCCATGTCTAATATCCATATATGAGTGAGTACTTACCATGTTTGTCTTTTTGTGACTGGGTTACCTCACTCAGGATGGTTTCTTCTAGTGTCATCATTTGCCTGCACATTTCAAGATTACATTGTTTTTTCCACTGAGTAATACTCCATTGTGTAAATGTACCACACATTTTCTTTATCCATTTTTCAGTTGAGGGGCATCTAGGTTGCTTCCAGGTTCTGGCTATTACAAATAATGCTGCTGTGAACATAATTGAACAGATGTCCTTGTTGGATGAAAATGTGCATCTTTTGGGTATATGCCTAAGAGAATTGCTGGATCTTAAGGTAGACTGATTCCCATTTTCCTGAGGAACCACCATACTCATTTCCAAAGTGGCTGTATGATTTTGTACTCCTACCAGCTTCTTCTGTAAGACAAAGGACACAGTCAATAAGACAAAATGGCAGCCCACAGAATGGGAGAAGTTCTTCACCAACCCCACATCTGACAGAGGGCTGATCTCCAAAATTTACAAAGAACTCAAGAAGCTAGTCACCAAAACATCAAATAATTCAATTAAAAAGTGGGGTACAGAACTAAACAGAGAATTCTCAATAGAGGAATCTAAAATGACTGAAAGACACTTAAGAAATTGCTCAACATCCTTAGCCATCAGGGAAATGCAAATCAAAACATCTCTGATATACCATCTTGCTCCTGTCAGAATGGCTAAAATCAAAAACACCAATGACAGTTTATGCTGGAGAGGATGTGGAGAAAGGGAACACTCCTCCACTGCTAGTGGGAGTGCAAACTTGTAGAGTCACTTTGGAAATCAGTATGGAGGTTTCTCCAGAAAATGGGAATCAGTCTACCTCAAGATTCAGCAATTCCACTCTTAGGCATATATCCAAATGTGGCAAATTCATACAACAAGGGCATGCGTTCAACTATGTTCATAGCAGCATTATTTGTAATAGCCAGAACCTGGAAGCAACCTAGATGCCCCTCAACTGAAAAATGGATAAAGAAAATGTGTGGTACATTTACACAGTGGAATACTATTCAGCGGAAAAAAAAAACAATGGAATCTCGAAATTTGCAGGCAAATGGATGGCATTAGAAGAAACCATCCTGAGTAAGGTAACCCAGTCACAAAAAGACAAACATGGTATATACTCACTCATATATTGATAATAGACACAGAGCAAAGGATTACCAGACTACAATCCACACCTCAAGAGAATCTAGGAAACAAGGAGGACCCTAAGAAAGACATACATGATCCCTTGGTGAAGGGGAAAAAGATGAGAGCTCCTGAACAACTTGGAAGCAAGGGGGTGGGGGGAGGATGAAGGGGGTAGGGAGGTAGGAGAAAGAGGAGCGGGGAGGAGAATATGAGAGAGCAGGAAGACTGAGTCAGGAGGTGAATAGAGGAGAGCAAGAAAAGAGGCATGTCACTAGAGGGAGCCACTATAGGTTTAAAGAGAAATCTGGCACTAGGGAATTGTACAGACATCTACAAGGATGACCTCAAGTAGGACTATAAGCAATAGTGGAGAGGCTAACTTAAATGCCCTTCTCTTATAATGAGATTGATGACTACCTTAAATGCCATCCTAGAGCCTTCATCCAGTAGCTGATTGAAGAAGAAGCAGAGATCCACATCTAAGCAGTGAGCTGAACTCCTGGAATCCTGTTGTAGAGAGGGAGGGGTGATGAGCAAAGGGGTCAAGATCATGCTGGGGAAACCAACAGAAGTAGCTGACCTGAGCTTGTGAGAACTCATGGACTTCAGTCTGCAATCTGGGACACCAACATAGGATTAGACCAAGCCCCATGAGCATGGGTATCATCTATGGAACAGTCTATGGGGTCTCTGGTGGTGGAACCAGGGTGTATCCCTAATGCACAGACTTTGGTATCCCATTTCCCATGGAGGGGTGCTCTCTTAGCCTAGATATCCAGGGAAACGCCTAGGCCCTGCCCCAAATGACTTGACAGATTTTAGTGATCCCTCGTGAAAGGCCTCACCCTCCCAGGGGAGTGGTCGTGGGGGTCAGTGGGGGGCATAGAAGGATGGGAGGGAGAGGGAACTGGGATTGTTATATAAAATAAGATTGTTTCTAATTTAAATAGAATTTATATAAAAAGATCAAGTAATCACATTTTCACAACTTTTTTATTCAACATTGATTAGCTAATGGTCTTCTTTTTTGCTTCCATATGAATTTTAGATTTTTTTCTATTTCTATATGAAGAATGCCATTGGCATTTTCCTAAATATTACATTATGCCTGTATATTGCTTTGTTTGGCATGGATATTTTAACAATATTGGCTTGTCCCATCCAAGGATACAGGAAGTCTTTTCACTTTTTAATGTCCTGCTCTTTTTCTTTATCAGTATTTTATAGTTTTTATTGTAGAGATCATTCAGCTTCCTTGGTTAAATATATCACTAGATATTTTATTCTGGCTGCCATGAATAGGCTTGTTTATTGATTTCTTGATCAGCAAATTTGTTGTTATTATGTAAAATCATACATTTTGTCAGTTAATTTTTGTATTGTAGTCTGATTTTTTGTCTGTAAATTTAGTAGAGGTACCAGTTCTAACAAATTTTGTTTTAGGAGAAAAATTTTTTTCTATGTGTAAAAACATGCCATCCAATGAGGAACCTCTGACTTCCTCCCTGTTTTACAAAATGTTTTGGTCTTTTTATTGAATAAGAGTTCCATTCCAGTCCTATATGTAGAATAATATCATGAAAATGGTCTTTATCTCATTCATGACTTCTCAGTAAAAATTTTAGCTTTCCCTTCAGGATGTTTGCTGTGGATGTATACTTTCATTGTGTTAAGATTTGTCTCTTAAAATTTTGAATTAATTGGGTTTTAAATGTTTTATTTTACCATAACAAGATGTTGAGTTTTATTAAATACTTGACTTCATCTGTCTAGATGGCCATATGGCTCTTGGCTTTGCAATCTCTGAGGCTTTAATATTTTTGTTTTTCTTTTAGTTCAAAGGTGATCAAAATAGCCTCTGTTGTTGTGAGAACTACATACATCTCTCCTCATGAATTGTTTATACTGCCTCTCACCCATTGTCTACAGATGTCCATAAAGAGTTGTAGGATTTCTCTGCTATCCATCCAGCCAGTAACCTCTTCCTCCTGCCCCTCTAAAGGACTCCTGTATATACTGTGGTTCGAAGACAAGATGACCTGCCCAAGGCTGTTGAGGTTCTTGGGATTGGTCATCTCCTTCTTCCATTTAATTGATTTTTATGTATTATTCGTAGTAACTTAATTTTTGTTTACACTGTTTTCTTTGCAATGAGGTTTTAAGAACTTCAATATTTTATCTTAAAATTGTGTAACTTAAAAAGTACATTTTACTATGAATTTCTAGACTCACTGCAATTTTGACCCATATATGATATTTGTAAAATTTCAGACACTTAGAACTTATACTGACTAAAGGTCATTATAAAATGATGGATTTCATATGTGCTATTTGATAAGGAACATACTCTTTTATTGTTGTTATCTATGATATATCTCTGTTATTCTGTCTTGTGAGTTTTAATACTTAGACCCTCTCTATCTTTTGATGTGTTTCCTGTTGTTTCATCTATTTTAGTAGAGTGAGACACATGTTGGACTCTCGTTTTCCTTTCATTTATACTTTTTACATACTTCTTTTTAAAAATTATTATTTTCATTTTAAATAGCTTGTTTTACATGTCAATCCCAGTTCCCTCTCCCTCCCCTCTTCCCGCACCCCCTCTACCATCCCCCCCGCCTCCCACCCTATTGTCAATTCCTTCCACATAGGGGATCTAAAGTCTGTCATTTCACTCAGGGTAGGGTTCAGGCAATCCCCTAAGAGTCCAGGCTGAGAGAGCATCCCTCTTTGTGCTATAGGCACATGATGTCTGTTTGTATATCAGGGATAAACACTGATCCACTGCCCATGGCCCCATAGGTTGCCCAGGCCTCCTCACTGACTCTCACACTCAGGGGGTCTGGATCAGTCCCATGCTGGCCTCCCAGCTGTCAGTCTGGGGTCCAAGAGCTCTCCCCTGTTCGGATCAGCTGTCTCTGCTGGTTTTGCCAGCCCATTCTTTGCCAATTTGCTCATCACTCCTCTCTCTCTGTCACTGGGTTCCTCGGGTTCAGTTCAGTGTTTAACTGTGGGTGTTTGCCTCTGCTTCCATCAGTCACTGGATGAAGGCTCCCGGATGGTTATAGACATCAAGTTCATTATCAAGGATGGGCATTCGAGGTGGTCTCTCCACCATTGCTTAGCTTGCCAATTGGTGTAATCCCTTTAGAACACTCGAGGTCACTCGTGCCTGATCTGTCTTCTAACCTATGATTCCCTCTTCCCCCTATTCTACCCCCCCCCACTCAACCAATACTCTAAATACTAAATCCATGGAGAGCAAAATCTTCGTCTTTGTCTTTGTCTGAAGTCTTATGCATTCTTGCCTTGGTGTAGTTGGCCATCTACCCACCATAATCATTTTAGAAGACAGAATATGCTTTAGTTTACTATGTCATAAACACTGAATGAGTTTTCTACAGCTTTAAGGTACAATTCGTATTTTTCCTCAAATAATAATAGTCTATTTAAAAGTAACAGACTCTTCTGGAAAAGTAAACTTCTGTTGATATTTAAAGCTTTGTATTTAAAGAGGAAAAATCTAAAAAGTACAAAATATCCCTTAAGTATCTGCATTGACTTACAAATGTGGGCATTTCTGTTTCTCAGAAATTGAAACTGTCTCTGAGAAGGAACTGGCTCAGTTGACTCCGATTCGACCATTAATATTCAACTACTCTTCACAATCTGCCATGAAGGACTGTTTGAAAACGCTCCAGAAAAAAAAGGAACATGATATCATCCGTGAGTTTTTGGTAAATATGTTGGTCTAAGGAAAAGTTTATAATTTCCTTTTCTATACCGCAACCACAAGTTTTCTTTGCTTTTTAATTCCTCTTTTACTGAGTATATTGCTTGTATTTTTAAATGCCATGTTTTTTAAATAATAGCTGTACATAGTTAAATATCAACTAGTAATAAAATGCTATAAAACATGTATTTCTTTCCCCATTTCCCTCTAGGGTTACCTTCAGCTATTAAGCTTGTCGTTGTAAACTTGAAGTGTTGAAATGTTCATTATTCACAAGTCTATCTCTTTAAAGAAATTTTCTTATGACATACAATTTTCATTCATGTTACCACTAATATACAGCTGAAACTCTGAGTTAATTACATGGCAAATATCTTCGTTTCTTGTAGTTTAGCTTGTTCTACCCCCTGCCCTACTTTTTAAACATCAATCATCCTTCATATGTATATTTTACATGTGTCTTTTTTAAGAACAAATTTCTAGGAAAACAGTCATTTGGGCTGTCAAATTAGTCCGTCAGGACTTTTTGTTGATGATCTGTCGTTTCTTTATTTTAAGATACAGAATCATTTTTCATGTTTTTAAGCATTATGTTCTTTACCCAAAATTTTACTTATTATTTTCCATATTGATTATTTTTCATATAATGAAGAAATTATTCCTTTATGTGTTTTATGTATAGTATATTTGTACATACAAATGTGAACACATGCACATATACCTGTTTACCCTGAAGGAATTTTTTATATCATTTTTTATTTTAATTTTAAATAGCTTATTTTACATGTCAATCCCAGTTCCCTCTCCCTCCCCTCGGTAACCAAAGGACTTCTGGACTTTTAAATTTTTTAGTATTATAAATTTCAGTCTAATGACACAATAATTATTTTATATTTTCTTGGTAATATCAAGATCGTTTTTACTATTTGAATCTTTCATCCAGTTATCCAGTTAGAATTTAACTTGATGTAAGGTGTTTGGAGGGAATCCCTATTGTTTTTCTGTTCATTTGCCTTAAGACTCTACTTAAAGTTATTATTATTTTTTTGGTGGTGATGTTCTTTTCTTTTATCTTAGAGTTTTAAAAATTGACTTTATTATTCATGTACTGGTTCCAGGTTTCTGGGCTTTTAACATATATTAAGACAGACCTTCATTACTGTCGTGTAACTTTTTTCTGGTTCGTCTTAAAGATTTCTTTCTGCGTTAGTTTTAGAATTGGCTTTCAGAAGGATTAAAAACTGTCAGTCTGGCCATAGTACCATAGTGCTGACACCTAGGTAAGCGCCTTCTTATGATGCAGCAGCTGTTGGCTCTTATTTAAGCACAGGTTGTTACATATTGGATACACAAAAATTAGCAAAGAAAATTTAAAATATACAGAGTCTCAGGCTTTATCCATGTATATTAGAATAAAAAAGACCTAATACTTTCCAGTTTCTTCTTTACCATTGGCTCTCTGTGTCTGTGGGCTCTACGTTAGTGGTCTCAAAATAGTGTAGATCAAAAAAATTGGCAACATGTTGAACTGTACCCTTGCCTATCCTGTCTTTATACCTTCAGCAATACAGTGTAACAATTGTGTGTGTAGCATTTACATTGTACCAGGAGTGTAGGTGATCTGAAGGTCATTTAATGTGAAAGAGTGTGCACAGGTCATAGGAAAAACTGCCCCCATTTTATTTACAGGACTCCAACATCTATAGACTTATTTCCATGGGAGTCCTGGGACCAATCCTTGTGATGCCAAGGGATGATGACACAGGGTCTTTTCTAGTTGATCCTATCTCTGAGCTAGATCAGATGCTCTATGCTCTTGTTACCATGCTGCATACATCTTCCTGTGTCCTTCCACACACATTAAATGTCACATAATCACTTTTGGTGGCTCACTAAGACCAGGTTAAATGCTGCTTACATCTTCCTGTGTCCTTCCACACACATTAAATGTCACATAATCACTTTTGGTGGCTCACTAAGACCAGGTTAAATGCTGCTTACTTTCTTATGTATTTTCAGGTACAATTAGATGCTATCATTAATACTATTGTTTCTGTAAGTCACATGTTTGATTAAATATTCTTTATTCACTGCTTAAGGATGGGAAAATTTTCTAGTTTGTCTTTATATCCTAATATCTAGAACTAAGTACTGGATAAATTTTGGTGAATTCACATTTGTTTAAGAATTTCTTTTGAGAGGAAGAAAATTCTTTAGTCAGTATCCCAACTGTAATTTCTTGAAGGAGTAAATTTTAAGGCTTCTTATAGCTTCTAAAATGTTCTTTTAATATTTATTTTGTTTATGAAATAACAGTGTTATGACTAAATCCTAAAAACTAAATATTCTATTTCATGTTTTATGAAAGGGTAAACAATAGTGTTCAGGAAGAAAGTTATCTTGAAAATTGAACTTTTTAAAACCAAGCAACTCTTTGATTCATTCTCTAAACTCAGGATACTCTATACAGTCCTTATTGGATGAGATTCTACTTTCCCTGGTTTGTTACATAACGCTCAGTAGCAGGCCAGACCATATGGAATTTAAGGATGGTAAATGATAAACAAATGGAGTTTTCCTTCCTTTTAAATAGTAAATTATTTGGCTTTTTAATTTTGAAGGAGTTAGAACAGATGCCTCTGCTTGATGACCTGCACTCTGGGAATGAGCTACTCAACAAAGACAAGAACAGATACCGAGATATTCTTCCATGTAAGCTGAGAGCATTTTACATTATTTTCCTGTTAGCACTTGGGAAACGGTAATAACTGAATTGAATTACTGCATGACAAATTTTAAACTTTATCATGGAGAAATCCTGTAGCGAGCACTGAATTACCTGGGCATAGTCTAGGCTCTGTGGCATTTCCTCTGACTACTGTCAATTTACACAGCCCTTTAGCCTTGATCACCATCTAAAACAAAGTCCGTTTTTTAGGCTACCATGTATTACCTGGTAGCTAAGCCTGGCTACCTTCCCTGGCAGTTTGGTTAAACATTAAAATACAGTGGGAGCTAATATGTCCTCTGCCCTAGACATTAATGCTAACTCATCCATCTACTGCCCAGCAGGTAGCTGCATTTTTTTCTTTTTAAATTTAAATTTAAATTAGAAGGAGGGGAGGGAAAGGGACAGGGACCTGGAATTGACATTTGAAGCAACCTTGTGTCTAATTTAAATTTATATATATATATATATATATATATATATATATATATATATATATATATATGACCCTCTCAGGGACTATAAGAAGTGAGAAGTGCGGTCTAGGAGTACAATGCACAGGGTTGATCCTGCTTGAGCTCCATCCTGGGCACGAAGGTTGATGAGCTTAGAGACATAAGAAGTTCACTTAAATGATTAAAAATAAGGGACATTTTCCTGAAGTTTGTTCTTTACTTAAACTGTAACTCAGCTTAGTTCTATTTTAGGATTTGCTTACTTCATGACACAGTCTAGTCTGAGTGTGTCAGCCTGTGTAGGTGAGAGCCGTGAAAGCTCTTTTGTCATCACACATACAGAGGGAGCTCCTGTCAGTAAGTCTTCACCTTGCACAGCCTGACATGCACACAAGTCATTACTAATATAACATATTGTAATAATATTGAAACAGGAATCTGAATTCAGTTGTCACCGTGTATTAACTGTGAACAGTGGCAAACATAGCCAATATGACTGTTAACTGCTCAGTGTACAGATTACTGTGTCAGGAAAAGATGGGCAGCATACCAGGGGCTAAACTGACTTCTTTCAAAGTTGGTTAGTATTGTATGAATGAACAGCAAAGCATGTGGTGTGGTGCCCCTTTGTCTCCCTGTAAGAAACCCACATGGCAGTCTACAAAAGAGATAATCAAGAGAGAGCTGAACAACAAGGATAGCAGCCATTAGCAGCAGAGAAAAGAAAAATTGTAATTCTAGGGACACAATTAGAATTGAACACAAATGGCCTTATAAAATAAATAGCTGACTGGGAACATGTGATATTGTCACCAAGCAAGAGACTCTACTGCTGCACTCAGAGGGAATTGCTGAAGGGCAACTTACTATCGACAGCAGAAAGTAGTTGAGATGACCAGCATGAAGATCACCTAGAAGTATGCTAGCTAGAAGATTTGCATCTCAGGAGCTTTAGGATAGTTTCACAACAATGGAAACATAGAGGGCAAAATGATAGGAACAAATCCAAATATAGGGAGGAATATGACAGTTAACCCACAGTAAGAGGCTCATCTAAGTTACACAATGAAAGGAAAATGCAAACCCTGTTCAAATTAAAAATGAAGTGCTTTCATTCTCAGTGTTTCTAACTTTTTAGATTAGTGTTTAAAATAAATATCAATTTTGCATTAATTTTTTATATAAATTTATAATCAACAGGAAAGTGTTTAAAGTTTTAAGGGCCATGGAGCAATCATATCTTCCTATTGATTATGAAGGTATTTTTGTAATTTGTTTACATAGTCCTATTTATAGCCTTGTACCATTATGAAGAGCAAGGAAGGCCTTTTTTTAAAACAAGGGTTTCCAAGTGGAAACACAAGGTAGCATTTATTTAACACTTTACAACTTGCAAAGCATTTTAATGCCTGAAGGGGAAGTGAGAATACATTGTATGTCACGTCTCTGACTCCAGGCTGAGTACTTTTTCTGTTACTTGTCTCTGGGTCAAGACGTAACTAGAACTAATAATGATAGTTTCTTCAGTTTTGGGGTATTATTTATAACAATGTATGGAGGGTAGGGGAGATGATGGCATATGAATTTAAGGATGCCAAAAAATAAGGAAAAGATACTCTTTCAACAGTCTGGTCAACTTCATATTTATTTAACAAAAATATAACAAAAAATCCCTCTAATCTTTACCTCATACTTTATATAAAAATGAACTCAAAATAGGTCACAAAACTAAATATAGTAAAAACCATATTTGGCACTGGAGATATGACTCAGTAGTTAAGAACTCTTCCTATCCTTCCTTAGCACCCATGTCAGACGGCTCACAACTCAACTGCCTGTAAATCCAGTTTCAGTGAGCCTGACATTTTCTGTTCTCTGTACATGTGTACACACACACACACACACACACACACACACACACACACACACACACACACACCCCACACATGGCATAGACACACAGATCCATGCATAAGTACATATAAAATAATAATTTAAATCAAAAACATAAAAGCATACAACTTCTTGTAGAAAAAGCAAGAATTTTTTTTCTTTTTTTCTTTCAAGCTTGCTTCACATGTCTATCCCAGATCCTTTTCCCTCCTCTCCTCCCTCGCCCCCCACCAGCTCTCTCAGGACCCCACCCCATTCCCCAGGGAGGGTGAGACCCTCTGTGGGGGATCCCCATAGTCTGCCATTTCATCCAGGGAAGGGCCCAGGCCCTTCACCAAGAGATCAGGCTGAGAGAGCATCCCTCACTGTGGGAGGGGCATCTAAAGTCCATCTGTATGCCTGGGACGAACACCAATCCACTGCCCAAGGTCCAGGCCTCCTCACTGACACCCACAATCAGAGAGCCTGGATTAGTCCCATGCTGGTCTCCCAGCCAGAAGGCAGGGGTCCATGAAAATAATGCTGCTATGAACATAGTGTAACAGACATCCATGTTGTATCAATGTGCATCTTTTGGGTATATGCCTAAGATTGGAATCACTGGGTCATGTGGTAGACTGATTCCCATTTTCCTGAGGAATCTCCATACTGATTTCCAAAGTGGCTGTACGAGTTGGCACTCCCACCAGCAGTGGAGGAG
Organism: Mesocricetus auratus; assembly: GCF_017639785.1. NCBI lineage: Eukaryota > Metazoa > Chordata > Mammalia > Rodentia > Cricetidae > Mesocricetus > Mesocricetus auratus. The sequence continues at coordinate 98,028,423 of NW_024429190.1, read as the reverse complement.
TGTTCCCCTCACTCCACATCCTCTCCAGCATAAACTGTCATTGGTGTTTTTGATTTTAGCCATTCTGACAGGAGTAAGATGGTATCTCAGAGTTGTTTTGATTTACATTTCCCTAATGGCTAAGGATGTTGAGCACTTTCTTAAGTGTCTCTCAGCCATTTTAGACTCCTCCATTGAAAATTCTCTATTTGGTTCTGTATCCCACTATTTAATTGGATCCTTTGGGGTTTTGGAGACTTGCTTCTTGAGTTCTTTGTGAATTTTGGAGATAAGCCCTCTGTCGGATAAGGGGTTTGTGAATATATTGTCCAATTCTGTGGGCTGCCATTTTGTCTTGTTGACTGTGTCCTTTGCCTTACAGAAGCTTTTTAGTTTCAGTAGGTCCCATTTGTTAAGTGTCGATCTCAGTGTCTGTGCTACAGGAGTTATGTTCAGGAAGTGATCTTCTGAACCAATTTGTTCAAGAGTACCTCCTACTTTCTCTTCTAAGTGGTTCAGTGTGGCTGGATTTATGTTGAGGTCTCTGATCCATTTGGACTTAAGTTTTCTGCATGGTGATAGACATGGATCTATCTGTAGTCTTCTACATGCCAGCATCCAGTTATGCCAGCACCATTTGTTGAAGATGCTTTCTTTTTTCCATTGTATAATTTTAGCTTCTTTGTCAAAAATCAAGTGTTTATAAGTAGGTGTATGGGTTAATATCAGGGTTTTCAATTTGATTCCATTGGTCTTCCTGTCTATTTTTGTGCCAATACCAAGCTGTATTTAGGACTATAGCAATGTAATACAGCTTGAAGTCAGGGATGGTGATGCCTCCAGATGTTGCCTTGTTGATCAGGGTTGTTTTGGCTATCCTGGGTCTTTTATTTTCTATATAAAGTTGATTATTGTTCTTTCAAGGTCTGTGAAGAATTGTGCCGGTATTTTGATGGGGATTGTGTTGAATCTGTAGATTGCTTTGGCAAGATTGCCATTTTTACTATATTTATCCTACCTATCCAAGAGCATGGGAGATCTTTCCATTTTCAGGTGTCTTCTTTAATTTCTTTCTTTAAGGACTCAAAGTTCCTGCTATACAGGTCTTTCACTTGTTTGGTTAGCATTAACCCAAGATAATTTATGTTGTTTGGGGCTATTGTAAAGGGTGATGTTTCTCTTATTTCTTTCTCAGCCCATTTATCATCTGTATGTAATAGGGCTACTGATTTTTTTGAATTAATCTTGTATCCTGCCACTTTGCTGAAGGTGTTTATCAGCTCTCGGAGTTCCCATGTAGAGTTTTTTGGATCACTTATGTAAACTATCATATCATCTGAAAATAGTGAAATTTTGACTTCTTCCTTTCCTTTGTATCCACTTGATCTCCTTTTGTTGTCTTATTGCTCTAGCTAGAACTTCAAGCACTATGTTGAAGAGATATGGAGAGAGTGGACATCCCTGTCTTGTTCCTGATTTTAGAGGAATTGCGTTGAGTTTCTTTCCATTTAGTTTAATGTTAGCTGTTGGTTTACTGTATATTGATTTTATTATGTTCAGGCATATTTCTGTTATCCCTGATCTCTCCAAGATCTTTATCTTGAAGGGGTGTTGGATTTTGTCAACTGCTTTTTCAGCATAGAGTGAGATGATCATGTGGTTTTTCCTTTGCAGTCTGTTTGTGAATTGTATTGATAGATTTTCATTAGTTGAACCATCCCTGCATCCCTGGGGTGAAGCCTACTTGTTCATGGTGGATGATTTTTCTGATGTATTCTTGAATTCGATTTGCTAGAATTTTGCATCAGTGATCATGAGGGCTATTATTCTGTAGTTCTCTTTCTTAGTTGTATCTTTGGGTGGCTTGGTTACCAAAGTAATTGTAGCCTCGTAAAAAGAGTTTGGAAATGAACTTCCTGCTTCTATTTTGTGGAACACTTTGAGAATTATTGGAATTAGCTCTTCTTTGAATTTCTGGTAGAATTCTGCACTGAAACCATCTGGTCCTGGGCTTTTTTTTTTTTTTTGGTTGGGAGACTTTTGATGACTGCTTCTATCTCATTAGGGGTTATACCTCTGTTTAGCTTGCTTATCTGTTCTTGATTTAATTTTGGCAAGTGATATTTATCCAGAAAATTGTCCATTTCCTTTAAATTTTTTAATTTTGTGGAGTACAGGTTTTCAAAGTATGACCTGAAGATTCTCTGCATTTCCTCAGTGTCCATTGTTATGTCCCCCTTTTCATTTCTAATTTTGTTAATTAGCATGCTCTCTCTCTCTGCCTTTTGGTTATTTTGAATAAAGGTTTGACTATCTTTTTGATATTCTCAGATAACCAACTCTTTGTTTCATTGATTCTTTGAAATGTTTTCCTGGTTTCTACTTTGTTGATTTCAGCCCTCAATTTGATTATTTCCTGGCATCTACTCCTCCTGGGTGAGTTTACTTCTTTTTGTTCTAGAGCTTTCAGTTGTGCTGTTAATTGTCTAGTGTAACTATTCTCCAGTTTCTTTATGTGGGCACATAGTGCTTTGAACTTTCCTCTCAGTACTGCTTTCAGAGTGTTCCATAAGTTTGGGTATGTTGTGTCTTTATTCTCATTGAATTCCAGGAAGTGCTTAATTTCTTTTTTTATTTCTTCCTTGACTCAGGGATGGTGTAATTGTGCATTGTTCAATTTCCATGAGTTTGTAGGGTTTCTGCAAATTGTGTTGTTGCTGAATTCTAATTTTAAAGCATGGTGGTCTGATAAGATACAGGGGGTTATTCCAGTTTTTTTTGTATCTGTGTAAGTTTGCTATGTTTCCAATTATGTAGTCTATTTTAGAGAAGGTTCCATGTGGAGCTGAGAAGAAGGTATATTCCTTTGTGTTTGGATGGAATGTTCTACAGATGTCTGTTAATCCCAATTGGGTCATAATTTCTATTAGTTCTTTTGTTAAGTTTCTCTCTGGAGGTCCTGTCTAGTGAAGAGAGCCTAGTGTTGAAGTCTACTACTACTAGTGTGTGAGATTTTATGTGAGATTTGAGCTTTAGTAATGTTGCTTTTACGAATGTGGGTGCCTTTGTATTTGGGGCATAGATGTTCAGAATTGAGACTTTATCCTGGTGAACTTTTCCTGTGATGAATATGAAATACCCTTCTTCATCTCTTTTGATTGATTTTATTTTGAAGTCTAATTTGTTGGATATTAGGATTGCTACATCAGCTTATTTCTTGGGTCTGTTTGCTTGGAAAATCTTTTTCCCAACCCTTTACTCTGAGATACCGTCTGTCTTTGATGTTGAGATGTGTTTCTTGTATACAACAGAAGGATGGGTTCTGTCTTTGTATCCATTCTGTTAGTCTGTGTCTTTTTATAGGCAAGTTGAGACCGTTGACATTGAGGGATATTAATGACCATTGATTGTTGATTCTTGTTTGTTTGGATTTATTGGTAGTGGTGTTATTGTGTGTGGATTCCTCTCCCTTTTTCTTTTGGTGTTTGGTAAAGTGGGTTTATCTATTGCCTATGTTTTTGTGGTTAGTGTATTTATATTCATTAGGTTGAAGTTTTCCTTCCAGTACTTTCTGTAGGGTTGGATTTGTGGATATGTATTGTTTAAATCTGGTTTTGTCATGGAATATCTTGTTTTCTCTATCTATGGTTATTGAAAGCTTTGCTGGGTACAGTAGTCTGGGCTGGCATCCTTGTTCCCTTAGTGTTTGTAGGACATCTATCCAGGACCTTCTGACTTTCATAGTTTCCATTGAGAAGTCAGGTGCAATTTGGATAGGTCTGCTTTATATGTTACTTGGCCTTTTTCCTTAGCTGCTCTTAATATTTTCTCTTTATTCTGTATGTTTGATGTTTTGATTATTATGTAGCGAGGGAACTTTTTTCTGGTCCAGTCTATTTGGTGTTCTGTATGATTCTTGTAGTTTCATAGGCATACCCTTCTTTAGGTTAGGGAAATTTTCCTCTATGATTTTGTTGAATATGTTTTCTGTACCTTTGAGCCATATTTCTGCGCTTTCTTCTATATCTATTATTCTCAGGTTTGGCTTCTTCATGGTGTCCCATATTTCCTATATATTTTGTGTTAAGGATTTGTTGGACTTGAGATTTTCTTTGGTCGATGACTGTATATCCTCTAATGAGTCTTCAACACCTGAGATTCTCTCTTCCATCTCTTGTAAGAACAGGCTTCTAAGTTTATCTCCTGCAAGCACAATAGGACAGCATGTTCAAAGTCAGTGGTCAAGGTGGGAGAAGTTCTTTTCCCAAGAGGCCATTAACTGAGGAGAGAATGGACTCCAGGAGTGACATCAGTTCCTGACATTTTTTCAGGAAAGCTTGGTGCTGTCAGGAGCAATTGTGTCTCATGTCATCAGAGTACTAACATTAAAACATTTAAATGGTGAGCCGGGCGGTGGTAGCGCATGCCTTTAATCCCAGCACTTGGGAGGCAGAGGCAGGCAGATCTCTGTGTGTTCAAGGCTAGGCTGGATCGACAGCCTCCAAAATAATACAGAGAAACCCTGTCTCATAAAACAAAAAAAAAAACATTTAAATGGCATATTCTGCAGATCTATGAATTGTTTAGAGATAATATCTGTGTCTGACTAATGTCATAGGTAAGAAACATGGGTGGTCAAAGTTTGTAATTCTCAGAAACATGATTGTACAATGCCTGAAGCTTCCCAAAATAATTTAGCAAGGACAATGACTTCAAAAAATGTAACTATATACATATATATGAGTCTCACTAATAGAGATAAAACTGAAATGTCTTGACTAGAGTTAGAACTATAAAGTGCAATATGATAAAATATCCAAAGTTGTATCAATATACAAAATTTATATACATCAAGATAGTTTTATATTTGTGTGCAAAACATCATAAACAGAAAGAAGCCCCGAAACAGTCTACGTACAATAATCTAACAATTTAAGGTATCTATAGCTAATAGTTGCTAAAGTTAGCTCATTAGAAAATATCTTAGTCTACCTATATCCCATCCTAACCATACCTTTCCCATCCATACCCTTAAACTTGCCTAAAAGAGATACCCGAGTCTGAGCATCACCCAGCCCTAAACAACTAAAATCAACCCTATGCAGGTGAGTACTATCCTGTAAAGCCAACAGTAGAAAAAAGGGTCATGTTTTCTTAGTATTATTTCTTGCTGAAATGGGATGATAAACTCCATGGGATCCTGTAGGAAAACAAATTAAAGCAGCAAAAGGTTTCAAGAGGACTAGCTGTAACATTTGTAGCTGGTTTCTGTGTGGCAGGAGATGCTTGATTGAAGTTCTTATCTGAAGTTTGGGCCAGGGTGTAATAAGAATAAGAAGGTGCACCATTTCATCTAGCTAGTCTGGAGTTGTCTCAAGCCTTATTGTCCCAAATTGGTTTTAGGGTGGTGTTTGCCAGTTCAAAGGCATCAAGTTGAATCGAGTGGAATCGATGAAGTGGGGCCCATTTTCTTTCCAGGGAGTTCAAAGATTGCTGTTAGGAAATTTTTTGTTCACTGTGGAGGAATTAAACATTAATATCAGTACAGAAAGTTTAACTTCCATAGGCAAACATACAGGGAAAGGTAACAATAAAGATGAAATTAAGAATGAGGAAAATTAGGATTTTAGAGAATACAGAGTTAAGACAGTGTTAGTCCTAGATTTTGTTTTCTTGTGTCTTACACTAATGGCCTTTTGATATGAGACAGAAACTCTGAATTTTATTTAAACAACATGTTTGAATTTGTAGAAGGAGGGCCAAGTCCAACTCCAAAGCCAGGTTTGATTTTTATGTGAATAGGGACTCCGATAGTGCTGGGAAGCAGGGAAACAGAAGACAAACGTTTACTATAAATATTTTACCATACATCAAATTCTTCTTTGTATGATGGTTCTTGCTGTATCTATCCTCTCTTCTCTAGGCATCTACACATGTAGTGTCTTTTTGCTTTTTGGAGATGGGTTTTCCTGTTAAGGCAAGAAGAAAACACTCGCCCTACCTTTGTGAAGTCTCTATGCAACTCGTGGGATATATCTTGGTGAATGACCTATCATTTCTACTCATCAAGGGGTTTCTCCTGTTCAAACTGTGTCTTGATCAACTTTTATGGTACTCAAAGCTTTTCTTCTCCCGTAGAAACAAAGGCAAAATCCCTATCCCAATGTAATACCTATCCTAGTTTCTATACTGAGGTCAATACATCCTTGAAGTACAATGGCTGATTTAGTTCAGAAGTTTTTTTTTCTATTGTCCAGTGTCTTTCTGCAGCTGTTTTTCTTTTCTAATGGTATTAAAGCATTATTTAATCTGTGCTTGGGGAGTCTTTGTTCCACCTGCCTGTTTATAGAGCATTTCTTTTAAAGTGGTATGAGATCAACCACTGCTTGTCCTGTAGGATTGTGTAGTATACCAGCTATGCGTTTTATGTTATAATCGTTAAAAAACTGTTTGAATTTGGAGAGACATGTTGGAGCATTGTCAGTTTTTATTTGTGCAGGTATACCCATAATTATCCATTACTTCTAATAGGTATGTGATAACAGAATCAGCCTTTTCAGAGCTCAGAGCAGTGGCCCATTAAAATCCTGAAAATGTGTCCATTGTATGGTGAACATGTTTTAATTTTCCAAATTCTGCAAAGTGAAACACATCCATTTGCCAAATTTTATTTCTATGTATACCTTTGCCTGCTGTTAATGGAGTGTGGTTCTAGAATGAACAAGTGAGACATTTCTTTTCTATTTCCTAGCTTTGTTACCAAGTGATGGAAGAATCCTTTTTTAAACCTTTGCTATTCACATGGTGTTTTTATGAAATTCTGAGGCCTCTAGCACACTTGCTATTAACAGTCAATCTCATGCTTGCCTTATGCTATAAGATCTGGCAGACTCATGGGATCTGATGTGTTATATATATAGGATGATTCCTATTCCTGATTGTCCAGTTAAGGCTCTGGCTATCACCTAAGCTTACCCTCCAACCATTTCTCCAAGAAAAATGAGCAACATGTACATCAACCACAGTTATTCCCAGAAGTTATTCACCATTACACTTCAGAATGTCTCAAAAAAAGAGCTATGGTAGTCCAACTGTCAGGTCACACAACTGATCCACGGAAACAATACAGACCATATATAGAACCCTTTGTTTCCCCGCTAATGATCATAGGGAACTCCTTATAATAATATAGGAACAAGCTAAGCAGAGAAAGCAGTATACCAGGATTGAGGGGCATGGATACTTGGACAATGTTTTTCATGGAATTTATTTGTGCCTTCAGGGTTGTGGTGCTTTGAATGAGAATGGCCCCCCACCTTGTTTGGTGACTATTAAGCATAACATAGTTGCTAAATGACTATTCTTGTCATTCTGAGAAGTATAGAGAGGCAGTTGGCTTCTGATGGCGAGGTTTATCATGGGACAAATGCCAAGTTTCTTCTCATACTTCATGGCAGTGTTAGGCAAGCCCCATGCTATTTGGAGCCAGTACTTTGAGTACCATCTTTTTACCACATACCTTGTATCTCAGTGCTTCTATTGCTGTGACAAGACACCATGACCACAGCAACTCTTATAAAGGAAAAACATTTAATTGGTGTGGCTTACAGTTTCAGAGGTTTAGCCCATTATCAACTTGGTATAACATGATGGTGTGCAGGCAGACATGGTGCCGGAAAAGGAGTTGAGAGCCCTGCATCTTGACTTACAGGCAACAGGAAGTGATCTTAGATACTAGGCATGGCTTGAGCATATATGAGACCTCAGAGCCCACCCCCACAGTGATATACTTCCTTCAACAAGACCATACCTCCCCCAGCAAGGCCACACCTCCTAATAGTGCCACTGCCTATGAGCTTATGGGTGCCAATTACAGTTGTATCACCACACTTTCTTTTGATTGGCACAATGCTGTACCTAGTAAAAGCTGAGGAAGGATTGTAAAAGATGACTGTCTGGTCTCAATAAGAGCATTGGTGGAATTCCATTCGTACTAGAATTCATGTCTAAACCATTATGTCCATTTTGTAAAAACTCGCGTCTCTGCTGCTTACGGCTTTTCCTGGTTTTCAGGAGAACGCCATTCACTGTTGTCCATGAAAGTGGCTTCTTTGCTGTATCCAGTTGCATAGTAGTGGGCTCTGGACACGCCTCGGTCTAACACTGCTCGTCTCACAGGTGCTGGATGGTGGTGATGGCACTTGCTCTTAAAACCCTCCTGACGGTGTATTTCTCAAGTCTTGCAAATAGGTTTATGGAGGAATACATTTAAACTTAGCCCTTTTGAAAAGAATCCCCTATGCATTTTTGAGGGGAAGGTAAAGAAACACATGGATTTACCTAAGTGGGTGCTTTTATGAAATTTTGGTATATTGCATATTTCAGTCATTCTTCCATTATTTTCACCACGTTTCTGTTTCTATAATAGATGATTCAACACGTGTTCCTCTTGGAAAAAACAAGAACTACATCAATGCTAGTTACATTAAAATAGTAAATCATGAAGAAGAGTATTTTTATATTGCTACGCAAGGACCAATGCCAGAAACTATAGAAGACTTTTGGCAAATGGTTATGGAAAATAATTGTAATGTTATTGCTATGATAACCAGAGAGATAGAAGGTGGAGTTATCAAGTGTCACAGTTACTGGCCCATTTCTCTAAAGGAGCCATTGGAATTGAAACACTTTCGCATCCTTCTGGAGAACTGGCAAATAACTCAATATTTCATCATTCGGGTATTTCAAATTGTGAAGAAGTCCGTAAGTCTGAAAATGCTGCTGGTAGATGCATGTTTTATGATATAAGCTGATGTGTTATGACTGGGGTGGAGTATATACTAAGGGTATGCCGTGTTTTGTTGATACTACTGGGAGATCTGTTCTTTTCTGAAGGGAAACAGGAGCTATGGATCTGGGGGAGAGGGGAGCAGGGGTGTTGGGAGGAGTGGAGGGAGAGGAGGCTGTGATTGGTATGAAGAATAAATAAAAAGAAAATAAAAAAGAACGTTTGACAGTGGTGATGGCACATGCCTTTAATCCCTGCACTCGGGAGGCAGAGGTAGGAAGATATCTGTGAGTTTGAGGCCAGCCTGGCCTACAGAGAGAGTTCCAGGACAACTAGCGCTACATAGAGAGACCCTGTCTCTAAAAGAAAAAAAAAAGTAACTTTTTATCTCTTTTTTCCTAGAAACAAAGCTATGATTTTTCAGTTATGCTTAGCCAAATTTTGGAGAGAAAAGAAAATGGAAAGGGGAAAAGCAGGGTGGCAGGGTGGGTACTAGATATTGCTGGTCCTCTGATGACTTCGGTGGCTTCTGTCAAGTATGGCAGCCATGCAGTGAGTTTGTCAAGGGTGCTCACTACTGCTGGACTCTAGTGCTATGCAGTGAACAGTGAGGTAATCTGTATTCTCCCATCCTTGATCTGTTGTGCTAAGTGACAATGCCAAGACTCACATGTGGTGCTTTGGGAGCTGAGATGGGAAATACTTAGTGTTATCTGGAGTTTGAAAAAAGGACTCCTGAAGGTAACATCACACCTGGATTGTGAAGGCTCTAGATGAGAATGAAAGAAAACAATTGAAAAAGAGAGATATGAATAAGTTAAATGCCACGAGCATAAGTTTGTTCATTAGGAAGGAACAAAGGGGAATAAGTGTGGCTGTAGATGGAAATCGGGAGCAGCTAGAACATGAAATGCCCTATTTCTGCAGAACAACAAGGAATTTATGGCTGGTAACTGGGATGAAACACCCACAGATGGGATTGTTGTTTGTCTTGTTTTTAAGTAAAACCACCAGACTTACCAGGGGCTTAGGACTTGTGACTAAGACACAAAGAGGATTTTGAAGCCATGCTGATCATGCATGAGTTTGGCTGCTGTGCCAGAATCCTTCTGAATGTGTCAGAAGGAAGGTGGTAGCTTAGGGTTTGGAAGGCATGCATTCAAATCCGAGTTCTACAGTGGACGCCTTGTGGCCTAGCATATACTTCCCAGCCCTCCCAATTCTGGCCTCTAAAAATAGCACTTTTACCTTAGAATGCTACAGGGATTAAATTAGATAACCCATGGGACGCTCCTGCCACTTCACCTGGTGAGGATCAAGTGTTGGATTACTGCCTCCTAAGAGCACTCTTGTTTTTATTGTTTTCATTATTGTGTTCTACTTTTTTTTTTTTTTTTTTGGTTTTTCAAGACAGGGTTTCTCTGTAGCTTTGGAGGCTGTCCTGGAACTCATCACTTTGTAGACCAGGCTGGCCTCGAACTCACAGAGATCCGCTTGCCTCTGCCTCCCGAGTGCTGGGATTAAAGGCCTGCGCCACCAACGCCCAGCGTGTTCTACTTTTTTAAATGGAGAAAAGCTGGTTCTGAAGCTAATTCTGGCAAATTGCAGAGTTTCTGTAAATATCAAAATTAGTACTCTGAGTGCTCTGTATACCATGTGCATGATCTATACCATCACAGTCAGTCATTGTTGGTGATACATTAGGAATGGATGGAAATGAAATCTGTAACACAAACATCAATAACCCTCTCTGTGTCTCTCTAACAGACAGGAATGAGTCACTGTGTAAAACACTTGCAGTTCACCAAATGGCCAGACCATGGCACTCCTGCCTCAGCAGATTTTTTCATAAAATATGTCCGTTATGTGAGGAAGAGCCACATTACAGGACCCCTGGTTGTTCACTGCAGTGCGGGCGTAGGCCGAACGGGGGTGTTCTTATGTGTGGATGTTGTGTTCTGTGCCATCGAGAAAAACTATTCAGTAAGTGTGCGATGAAGCAGATGAACTGATTGATAACTTTGTCTGAACACGGTTCTTAACAGCCTAGTGTCCTGAAAGACTGGTCTGGACCAGCGTAGCACATCAGGTGCTCAGTAGCTTAGGAGGTCTGACTCTCACTGGGCTTGATACAGTCTCCTGGCAATGGTGGTGAGGAACAAGTGTATTATATAAATAATTGGCTAGGATAGTATAGGAATGGATACTAAGTATTTATTCATTTCCTTTCTTTGTGTGGCTCTAATGGCTTCAGTATTTTGCTCGGTAATTTCATTCTACAAAATATAAGCAGTAAGTCACATTAGTGCTACCATGCTTTGACTTTATAGTTTAGAACTAGGTGCATTTGTCAGCAGTGCAAACACAGCTTGACAAGAGTGAAACTCGTCTGTGGTGGCATGCTCCTCTCAGACATACACAGACCGAATCACGGTTGGTGTTTCCAGATGCATTCACTACCAGCAATAGTGTCACTCCTCATTAGCCAGTTCTCAAATGTATCATCCTAGAGCATCATTAAAATAACTGTCTTTTGCCATCTGTTTACCAAAATCTCAAAGAAAGAAATCAGTAGTTTTAACCAGTTTTGATGACAATATATTTTTTTTATTGTTAACAATTCAAACCCTATTTTGTAAGAAGTCTGCTGAGCAGTAATGTGTGAAATCTCCTTTTGTTGGCTTTATAATTTAATACTCTATAAAATAGTCCTTTTGTTCTTATAAAAACATTCTTCTTATTATGAATGGCTATTAAGTTAATGGTTCATTGTTAGCCAGCACATCTTTGTAAATAATACAAGTGTGGTTTTAGCAAGCAATAATTATTATAAAACTCAGTTATAGGAGGAGTCTCAATTCCTCTAGAATTTGCATGAACTCTTTTAGTTTTCATTTCTTCTTAGTCACTTAACATTTTTTGTTGTTCACAGTCAAGCCTTGATGCAGAGGGGAGGGGCTTGGTCCTGCCTCAACGTAATGTACCAGGCTTTGTTGAGGCCCCATGAGAGGACTTAATCCTTTGGAAGAGTGGATAGGGGGAGGTGGAGGGGAGCAGAAGGATAGGAGGGAGGGGAAACTGTGGTTGTTATGTAAAATGAATAAAAAAATTAAAATAAAAAATTGGAAAAAAGATAACTCAGCAAAGCTTTTGCCATCAATAAATTAAGGTTGAGAACTGCAGATTTATTACCATAATTTTACCTAGCACTAACTTATAATTTAAAAGTTTCTAAATAGATAGAAATTTTAATTTTAATGATTTCTCCTTAGTTTTTCTTTTTGTGTATCATGTTTCAAATATTAACTCTAGGAACTTTATTCTGAGGAAACTTTCCACTGTTTTCCAAGAATTCAAGTTTTATATTTTGTACCTTAGTCCATACTCCATGTTGGCCATGTAAAGCATAAGATTTTGGTTGGGATTTTACCTATTTATTTATTGAGTATGGATAACTAGTCATTCCAAGATCATTGTTGAAAAGATTATTCTTCCTACATAGAATTACTGATATACCTTTATTTAAAATCATTTGGAGTATTCCCATGGGACTATTCTGGCTCTGTAGTCTGTTCTATTATCTATGTGTCTTATTTTACTGCCAGTATCAACTTTTGGATCTCTGTAACTATCTAAAATATCTAATAATTTTTTTTGGTTTTCTGAGACAGGGTTTCTCTGCATTGTTTTGGAGGCTGTCCTGGAACTCACTCTGTAGACCAGGCTGGCCTCGAACGCACAGAGATCCTCATGCCTCTGCCTCCCGAGTGCTGGGATTAAAGGCGTGCACCACCACCACCCGGCTAAAATATCTAATATTATATAAATTATTCCTTATACTTTATTTATACATTTAAAAATTGTCTTAGCCAGTTCAGAGTCTGTGTTTTCAAATAAAAAATTTATTACTAGTTTGTGTCTTAGTTAGGATTTCTGTTGCTGCAATAAAACGCCATGACCAAAAACATCTTCAGGAGAAAAGGGTTTATTTCAGCTTACAGTTCCATGTCACACACAGTTCATCACTGGTAGAAATCTGGCAGAAAGAAATTCAAGACTGGAACCAGAGGCAGGAGGAGTGCTGCCCAGGGATGGCGTGACCGGCAATGGGCTAGGCCTTCCCACGTCCATCACTGGTCAAGAAAGTACACCACAGGCTTGCTTATGGGCCAGTCTTATGGAGGCATTTGCTGAGTTAAGAGTTCTTTCCAGATATGTCTCTAACCTCTGTCAAGCTGACATAAAACTAGTTAGCATGGCTTGCCTGACGGGATTGTGGTAAAAATTACTTGAAGTCTATATATGAATTTTTTGGGAGAACTGACATCTTTCCTCTATTTAATCAACAAATCCATGAACATACTATGTATTTCTTCATTTGTTAGGCCTTTTTTGCATTCTTTTGTAAGAATTACATAAGTTTTTGAATATAGACTGTTTATGTGTCTTGTTAAACTTATCCTATCTCATGTTCTTTGAGGAAATTATAAATCTGTTATTTTCACACATTTATTGCAATAAAAATGAAATGTAGAAATGCAAGTGACTTTTCATGTGGATTTTATGTCCTGTGACCTTGTCAAGCTCATTTATTCAGAGAGTCTTATTTATGGATTAGTTACTTATAGATGAAAGGCAGGCTAAAGATTGGTAGAAAATACTTGCAAACTATGTATCCAAGAAATCCCATGCATCTGGAATGCATAAAGAACCCTGAAAAACAATAGCTACAGTCACTACCGTGCTTGCCATGTAATCATGAGGGCCTGAGGTCAGTCTTCAGAACCCACATAAGAAGTTGAACACGGTGTCACTTGTAATCCTAGCATTTGGGAGGCAGAGATAGGTGGATCCCTAGAGATCATTGATGAGCCAATCTAGCCTAATTGTTGAGTCACAGGTCCTGGAAGGAAACTGTCTAGAAAAATAAGGTGGAAAACTCCCAAGGGACGAGACCTAAAGTTGGCTTCTAGATTCTAAATGTACATGGACCTGCACATACGTGAACACACACACACACACACACACACACACACACACACACACAAACACACACACACACAAAACCCACAAAAATATGAGGGATTATGATTAAAAAAATTAAAATATCATGTCAGCATGGCCCTATTAGCATGTGTGTACTGCACTTGCACCACACTGACTTTCCAGATGAGTTGCCTGCACCTGGGCGGGTTCATAGGCTGTTCAGCTGGTCACTCTCAGCAAGGGTCCACCACCAGTGTCCAGTTGCTGAAGAGTCTCTAGATTCTTCAGGCTTCTGGACACATGTCATTGTGGACTAACAGTAGACCTTTGTGACTTACAGTCAGTTGTCACCTGTTGTGCAGGTGCACACTACTGTGTTTCGTGACTGTTGCTAAGGTCTCTATTTGAATTGTCAAGGCTCTTTATATAAGAAACAGCTATGTTCCTGTGGCCAAGGAAGGTCTTCTGTGCTTGTCCAGAATTTTACTGTCTCTTTGAGTTCTCCCTTTGTTAGTATAAAGGGGATAATTCCTTTGGGATCATTCTTCCTCATAAATGATGGTTTGCTTCTTCCCCTTGAAAAATCGACTAAAACAAGTCTTATTCATTAGGCTGGTCTTTAAAACATGTTGTGACTGCAAAGGAGACCTTTCTAGTTACATCTTGACATTTATTTTATTAATAAATTTATTTATTTTAAAAAGGTATAGAGTACTCCTTGGCAATCTGTGTATTTGTGTTTTTCCACTGTCTGGATAATTCAGTTACTGCCATCTCATTTCAGTTCAACATTATGAACATAGTGACACAGATGCGAAAACAGCGTTATGGCATGATCCAAACAAAGGTAGGTGCTCCTCTCATACATCTAATAAGAACAGTCAAGACAGAGATCAGCATTCTGTAGCACTTTACAGTTTTTACTGTTCCGCGTAGACATTGGTGGAGTTGCTTTACTCTGATAATCTTGATAAAGTACACTAGAGTTTGTTCCATGGGTTACCCAGGGAGCAAGGGGAGGAGTTGGCATTAAAACTGACGTCACAGCCTTAGCCATAATGCCATGCTGCATAAACAGTGTATCTAATTTTATTACTAAGTTTGTAGACAGTAATATGAAATGTGTCCTTGTTTCTATCTGTCTGTCTTTCTGTTTTATCTGTTGGTTATTGGCATGTTATGAAAAGATACTTTTTATATCATATATTAGTTTGTAATCACCAGGAGAAATAAAGAGAATATTTATAATAAAAACAGTTGCCTCTGAACTGATATGTATTACTATATATCATATATGTATACTATATGTATACTAAACATAGGGATATATTTGATTATATATTTACATAAATGTTGTATGCATTTGAAATGTTAGAATTACATGAGAGACTTACAGAATTAGATTTCGATTTGCTAAAGAAAATATAAGGAAACAGATGCTGTTCAGATACTTGCCTTTTAAAGAGTCCTAGACTGAGACATTTATTTTAATTATTTATGTTCTTCATTAATTTAAAATAGATACTTGCTTAAAGAAGCTTTCAAGTGTTTGTAGATAAACGTTTGTTCTTTGAGGGTAATTTTCTTATGTGACTGAAAAAAATTACAAATATGTTCTCCAAAGGAGACACTGGTGACGATTTACTTACCATTGTGCTGTTTCTGTGTGTGTGTAGGAGCAGTATCAATTTTGTTATGAAATTGTGCTTGAAGTTCTTCAGAGTCTTCTGGCTTTGAGTTAAGAGAGACTCTGCGCCTCTCACTTGAGATTACAAGAAGCTCGTGCTGAAGGGTCCACTGGCCATGCAATTTGCCTCGGATTTTCTCTCTGAAATCTCCTGGAGGCAACGTCGCTGGGCACAGAAGGGACTCTTTTCACTTGATCCATCCTGGACAGAAGCAAAATACCCTCCCATGGTTTTCAGTGCAACAACAGTTACGTGAAACAACCTCAGTTTAGCTGTTTGGTTTAAGGGATTAGAGAGTTCAATAAAAGACTTAAATGTATTCACTAAGATTTTATTTGGAAGGGTGGCCAAAGGCCTCAGAAGATTTCTAAGTCTGTACAAGCCTTACTCTGGGAGAAATCGGGGCCAATAAACTGCAGGTTCATATCTTGACCTCTCAGGGCATTTTGCAGACATATTTGTCTGTATTCTTTAAAGAAGCTATTGTCCATACTTCCAGTTGGTAATTGAATAACTCAGAATAGATTGGTTTGTGTGCCTGTGTTTCCATGGTCCCAGAGTGCACTAGGGATTTCAAGGAAGAGACACCATTCTGGAACAGGCAGGCCCTTGTCCTGCTGCCCTGGGAAACACCTAGTGGGTGAATAGAGTCCTTCGACGCCCACACATGAACACACTGGTGAACAGCCCCAAATGAAAATACTCGTCTATCTGGAAAGTCAGTGGAAATATTTGCCAGGCCCAACTAGACTTCTTTCCTTTCCTGCCTTGATAGTTACCTACCATTCTGTCTGCTTTATCAGAAGCAAGTGTTATGTGGTACTTGCCTCTTAATCTTTAGCTAACCAATAAACTTTAATATAATGATATTGCTTTGGTTCCTGTTATACCGAATAGTTTTTTTTGAAACTAAGATCTAAGAGAAGGTTTTTTTTTTCTTTCTATTTTTTCCTTTAGAGGGCCATTAAGTCATTTCTTTCCTCTGCAGAAAGAGTTAGATGCTGGACATTGGAACTAGATTTTGGAAAACTAAATTCATAGATGTGAAAGTGAAAACTTCTTATTGTTTTTTTAAAAAAACTGTCTAGCCATTATTATACTCATCATATCAAGATTCTGCCTCAGACAATTATAGTGATTCCTTGTTAAGGGGTTTTGGTGATCAGTCATTCATAATTATAAGACACAAAGCAATTGATAAGTGTATTTGTACAGTGAATTCAGTAGTGATCAGAGCTATGAATCATATTGAAAATTCCTAAAATTATAAATCTTAAACTTCTAAGAGGCATATTGCTTTGGTTAAATGAATACTTGAATTTGTTGAATTAGAATTGATAATTCTCACTTTAAAAATAATTACATGGCATAAATTTGACTCAACTCAAGTTGATGATTATAGCTATTTATATTGTTTATATACATAATAGTTTATGCTGAACAATATTATCTTGATTATTGGATTTTAATATTTGTATTTTCATTCTGTTACTATAAGAGAATAAGCATAATATAGAACAATGCTCCCAAGATGGACTGTATGTTGTTATTAAATGAAAATCTTTACTATGTATTGCCTGAAGTATTTTTATTTATCAGGATCTTGTGATTTCTTGTGTAGAAACATTCCCCATGTCTTGATGAGCATGCTCCCTTTTTAATGTGTGTCATGTTTTTACAGCTGGACTATTTTGAGTTTTCCAGGGAATTTAAGTAAGTAAACTTGGAAGTACTGATTAAATTTGTTTTCATTTCATTCTCGAAGGTGAACTTCAAGGTAAAAACTTGCAATTAATTGGAACCCTAACTTCTGTACTAGTGTTGAGTCATTCTCCACCTAGGAAGTGAGTGTGCAACTCACATTGACACCTCTGTGAGGGTGGAAAAGCTGAATTAGAGAGACCTATAGAATATTGATGTATAAGCATAGTTATAAACTTTCAGCTTCAAGTAAATATTTTAATGATGCTTAAGTAGTAGACCAAGGCTTTTCAGAAGTAAGTACTACATATTTTACCCTCACTGGTTTTGCTAATTTATTTTTCTTTCAATCTTTTCACTCTCAGTCTATCTATAACATTCAACTTTCAATGAAATTTACATTTATGACTCAAAAGCCATTTCAATGATTTATTTTATTGGAAAATCTCAAAGGAAAACACCTTGAAAAACTTAAAATGAAATTTCCATTTCCTACTTAGCTTTTCTAAGCCCTGGAAAGACTTAGTTTTCTTCTGTGTTGTCTTAAGATTTGAAAAATTGAAGAAGAGTTGGAATGTGTCCACTCAGCAAAAACTGGTCACTGGACTCGGGAGGGAAGATGGATGTCTCAGAGCACTCAGTTAGTCTAGAGTTATGATCCAGAAGTAGGAGCAATGACTTTGTTATGAAACAGACTGATTTGGAGGCTATTGTAAAAACTATCCAGTACAACTATCTTCTCTAAATGTTGACCGTGGCGAAGAACAGTTTTAGAAAAATCACATTGTATTTGAGAATGGAAAAGTAGAACCCATTAACAAAGCCATCAGCACTATCACTAAGGGGTCAGCTGGTGATAGTGTAAAAATACAAAATACAATCTCTTCTGTTAATGTTGGACAGTTAAAATGACTTTTTTGCCTTCATATAAAAATAATAGTTTACTGAAAATTATATTAGAAAATATATTACAAAGTCAGAATTCAAGGCACCTTTGTAAAATGTGATCTTTCTCTACAGCTATTGAGATATCTTTAGATAGCTCACCATAGCCTCCTTTTATTTGTAATGTTGTAGGCTCATTCGCTTACAAATTGTAATCCACAGCTGCTTTTATGCTGAAATAGAAAGGGCTGGGTTATTCATATTACAGGGATCATGTGATTCAGGTATTTACTGCCTGGCCCATTTAAAGAGGAGTTTTGCCAACCTCCTCTGTATCACAAACAGAAAGGTATAAACATAAAAAAAGCTGTATAAAATATTTTTGTAAGATGTAGACATAATGGCACACGCCTGTAATCTCAGCACTCAGGAGGCAGAGGCAGGCAGATCTCTGTGAGT
This sequence comes from Mesocricetus auratus, assembly GCF_017639785.1. Classification (NCBI taxonomy): domain Eukaryota; kingdom Metazoa; phylum Chordata; class Mammalia; order Rodentia; family Cricetidae; genus Mesocricetus; species Mesocricetus auratus. The sequence continues at coordinate 98,009,937 of NW_024429190.1, read as the reverse complement.
CCGAGGCCAGCCTGGTCTACAGAGTGAGTTCCAGGCTAGCCAGGGCCGCACAATACCGAAACAACCCAAGATTAAATGTAGTAAGAATCGAGCAGTTAATGATCGTGTTCTAGATGACAATAAATTCATTAAAGAGCCAAGATATTTTTTTGAAAAAGAAAGTTGATTGTGATGAAAGGAGAGTAATCAATTTATGGTGGAAAAGTCAAAGTGATTTAAATTATGATTCAGGTAGGAATGTAGCTCATTGGTAGAACATTGGCCTAGCACATGTGAGGCCCTGAGTTTGATCCATAACACTAGAAAAAAAGAATGTATGAGTGTGTGTATGTGTATGAGTATGTGTGTATGTGTGTGTGTGTGCATGTACTTGGCTGGTGCATGCCACAGTGCATGTGTGTATGAGTGTGTGTGTATGAGAGTGTGTGTATATGAGCATGTGTGTGTGAATGTGTGTATGCATGTGCTTAGCTGGTGCATGCCACAGTGCATGTGTGTGTATATGAGTGTGTATATGAGTGTGTGTGTGTGACTGTGTGTGTGCATGTGCTTGGCTGGTGCATGCCACAGTGCATGTGTGTATGAGTGTGTGAGTGTGTATGAGTGTGTGTGAGTGTGTATATGAGTGTGTGTGTGTATGTGACTGTGTGTGTTCATGTGCTTGGCTGGTGCATGCCACAGTGCATGTGGAGGCCAGAGGGCAGCTCTCAGCAGTTAGTTCTCTCCTTCCACTGTGTGGGGCCCAGGCACTGAACTCACATCATTAGCCTTGGCAACCAATGCCTGAAACTGAGCCACCTCACCACCCCACATCCATTTGTGTCTTTAAAAAATGTTATAAAGTGAGTGTTTGAAGTCCAAAATTTAATGGCTAAAGCAGATAGTGATATATCTGATGATACTAAAAAGATAGGCAAATTTACATCAAATTATAGCAGATTATACATTCTTTTGAAGTGTACAGGATATTCTATAAGAATAAATTTATCTCAGTAAATTAGAAAGAATAATATTAATATATAAATATGTTTATGGCTTAACTAAAGTAATTTTCAAAATATTCAGAATATTTACATGTTTCTTTTTACACTTATTTTTTATTTTGTAAGGAGGGTGGCACATGCGTCACCTTTGGTGGCCTGGCTGCAGAGCCACTTATAAGATGTACTGTGTGATACTCTTTCTTGGGTAACATATCCAGACATTTACTTTCCCCAGCAGGGCAATTGATGACTGTCTTCAGCAGGCTTTCTACTGTTGTGGAACAGCAACTCTTATAAAGGAGAACACTGACAGTTCATAGGGTTAGTCTATCATCATGGCAGGAAGCATGGCAGTGTACAGGCAGATGTGGTGGTGCAGAAGGAGCTGAGAGCTCTTGTATCTTGACCCACAAGCAACAGGAAGTAGTCTGAAATATGCATAGCTTGAGCATATGAGACCTCAAGGCCCACTCCCACAGGGACACACTTCCTCCAACAAGGCCAACCCTCTCTAACAAAGCTATACCTCCTAATAGTGCCACTCCCCTTGAGCTTTTGGGGGCCAATTATGTTTCAACAATCACAATGACACATCAAAATGATGATACTATTCAAGTCTTACCTGGTAACCAATGAGTTTACTGGCGTTACTTTCAGGAGTATGGGTATGGAATTCTTTATAGTAGTGCAATCTACTCAAAGTCAACTGTATTATCCAAAGTCTACCCTAGCATGGGTGAAAACTGGTACTCTGCGTCTCTCAACTTGATTTGCAGGCATCTTGACCAAGGGAGCAACCTTGTGAACCTGCTAAGTTTCAGGAATTTCCTGAGACTTGTGTTTTGTTTACTTTCTGAGTAGTCAGGAACATCCCTACAGTAGAATGGTTCAGTTTAGAGGAAATTACAAAACCAGTGTCTACCCCCATTTTATTCTTTCATCTATGCCTCCCAAGCTCTATGCTGAAGGACTTCTCTTAATACACACTGGCAACTTGCAAATATTCACTGGAAAATGTGGTGGTCTCATTTGAAGGTGGTGACTAAACCTGAATGTATAATCATCAACAGTGGAAGGGGCCATGGACTATCAAATATAAAACAATGTTTATAAAACATTTTACCAAGTTTATAAAAAGTACTTAAGATTAACAAGAATTGGGGGCTTGGTGAAGTATAGTTCTTTTAACAGAGTCCCACAATTAGGATGAATCTTAGAACAAAATTTGAACACAACAGACAGAAAAGAGGTGAAGGGGAAATCCAAATAGAGGAGAGGAGAGCAGAGTCAGAAAAGCCCAGACAGTGAGTTCATTGACGTTGCAAGAGGTACATAACAAATTCACTGGGGGGGGGTTTAATAATGAAATGCCCTGTGAGTAAGGGAGAGGAAAGCAAATGAAACCCATGCTCAATATCAGATTGGGAGGGCGGCTGGCTACAGGTGGGCTGTTCCTCTATAAGATCTGGGTCCATCATACTGAACACTTGGCACCCAGTTGGTGGCGCTGTTTGGCGAGCTTAGGGAACCTTTAGCACCTGGGGTCTTGCTGGAGGAAGTATTCACAGGGTGGCAACAGGGGCAGGTCTTTGAGACTTTATAGACTCACCCCATGTCTTCTCTTTGCTTTCTGTGCACAAATTGAATATAATCAGCCAGCTTCCTGCTCCTGCTGCCATGCTTTCCCTGACATTATAGATTCTTCTGGAATTGTAAGCCCAAATAAACTCTTCTATAAGTTGCTTGTGGTCATGGTGTTTTGTAACAGCAGCACAAAGGTCACTAAGACCACTAGCACCTAGATAACTGGTTCTAAAGACAGAAAGCAAGGATTCAGAACAAATACAGTCACTCAAAAACAGCTTTGAGCAATCATTCAAACAGTCCTGAAATGCAAGATTACAATCTGTATAGTGAAGTTTTATAGTACACCCTTGAGGATAGCACACAAGCGAAAATAAATACCAAAGATTTTTCTAGCGAAGCTATTGCTGTTTGAAACAAACTGAAAATTCTTTGGGTATCTATTAAAAAAGAATGTGATAGGAAAACTAGATTACTGTGTCAGTCTTTTTGATAGTAAAGGTTTATAACAAAAAGAGATATAAAGTTATTTCTAATGAGAGATTAAGAGCCAAGGATTTGATCTTAGAAGACTGACATTCATGTACAAGTGTTGTGGGAGAGAATCATTCCTGAAAGCCATTCCTTTGTACAACTCAACAAATACAGGTGCCAGCTTGCTACTCATTTTCAATGTTAAAAATGGAGTCCAGATCGGAGTGGAGATTGGGTGGGGGACTGGGGGGGCCTGGTGGGGAGGGCAGGGGAGGAGGGGAGGGAGAGGGAGCTGGGATTGATATGTGAAACAAGCTTTTTGCTAACTTAAATTTTAAGAAAGTATAAAAACAAAAACAAACAAACAAAAAAAGACCAAGAATAGCAGGAAATTGCATTGACACTACCTTACAGCAGAAGAAAACATACAACAGTCATTTGTTAGGACTGAAGCCTTGTCCGCTACAACTCAAGTGCCGTCTCTCATGTCTTCTAAAGAATGGATGGGGTGAATTGGGGAAACTCTGTGTAGTACACATCTGGGATGGAGACGAGCCTGAGATTCTCTCGTAGTTAAAGGAGTGGGTTGGATTAACAGACCCTTCAGGGTGCCCGTGACATTCTCTGTGCTATCTTTCTGCTAGGGCTTACCACTGAGATGCTGGCCATCAGAACCCTTCCTTTTATCAACTCAATGTATAGAAATCTCTTCGGAGGCAAACACAACTGTGTAGCGGCAGTGTTTCCCTCTGCAGATTGCCACATGCTCCCAGGGACCAAGTGCTTACTTCCTAGGAATTCTGCCTGTATGAAGCAGAAAATCAGGCAGACCATTAAAGGAATTGCCAAGGGCCAAGGAGAGAGGCTAAGCAGTATTAGTCTCACACAACAAAATAGTGCACATGACTTTTCACTAAAGGTTTGGCTGACTGCCACCAAGGATGGGCACACTGAGGCTGCCAGGGATGTTGGGCTGGTATACTTGTCAACATGAGACTTTCTATGCCTTTGGTAAACAATGCTTGCGCCCCTTGACATTGATGACTGCACTTATTGTAATTTGAGCACAGTGGCCAACCCTAATCTCACAGTCAAGTTCTGTGTGAGAGATTTGTCCAGAAGTTAGAGACTGCCAAAGCCCGTGTATGAGGGCTGTTTAAGGCAGTTCCACCCTGGAGCAGGGTTACTGCTATTCATTTGAATCTGGACCTCTGGCTACTGGGTCTCAAAGGTTTCAGTTGTGGGGTTTGAGGGGAACATGGTCGCAGATTGTTCTTTGAGCCAGGAGATTTATTATCAGAGGTGTCCATGCAGGCAGACAGCAGCATGGCAGGGGCTCTGAGGAAAGTTCTGACTACATGGCAGAGTTCAGAGAGTCCCATATAGGATTCAGATGACAGGAGTGAGGAGACTGAAGTTTTGTTTTGACTGGAAGTTGCCTGTTAGGAGGGGTAGCCTAGGAGTGGGAAGTTAATATGAGGTGATAGATAAGTGTCTGTAGTGCATGAGAATCAAGATTCGTTAGACCCAGTACAGGTTCAAAGGTTTATTCAGAGAGATAACACTTACATCAGATGCGGGTGGCTGCCCCAGGTTCCAGCTCCCAGGATCCTCCCAGGCTGTTCCATGACCCGGCCAGCTGCCAGAAAGAGAGAGCGCCCCTCCCAGAGCCAACCCAAGTCCCCCTCTCCTGTGTGGTCAGCGTCACAGGTGCATAGATCTCTCGCTACAATTCCTCTTTTAGTCAAGAGAAGATCGAGACTTGACATAAAACTACATACAAAGATAGCAAATATCAAGTATGTTCTAGGAGAAGGAAACTAGGAACAAACACACTTGATGCCTATTGCCAGTGAAGCAGCTAGACCAAATGGCAGGAGCTACCTATCCAGCCATCACTATAAGGTTATCCTAAGCTGGAAAGTTTAAGTCGTGTGCCTAAAATTTCTATCTATGGAGAGAGAACTGTCACGACCACCTCGACCAGCAAGGAAGACGCGACTCAGGAATCCTTCTCACAAGCAGTTTATTCAGGACCTTGAACAAATCTTCTGACCCCAGGGAGTGCCCACCCACAGCTTAAAAAGGCCCTTGGGCGGCCAACCCCGGTAAGCCATGTGGCGACAGCAGATAGGTCCACATACGAGGAAGCAAGCCTGATATCCAGCCTTGACCAAATAAGGAGTTGTTTATCACAGAGAGCACTTGCTGTCGGGCTAGCAAAAGGCAGAAGCCAGCACCATCTTAAGGGTGCGGCACTTCGCAGCTCTCTACAGTTCCCCCTTTTTTGTTTAAAATGCAACAGGCAAGAGTAGAGGTCTGATCTCTGACAATGACAGGGACATTGTACTGATTTTTGTTTGGCGTCATCCACCCAACAAACATCAGACCCATCCAATACCCTTTTTTCCAGAGGCGGGACTCTTGGGTACCAACCCGCATGCAATCAGACATGCTCTTCTCTGGGTCACTATTAGCTGACTCAGAGTGCAGTGCTCTGCCTCGCATCCTGAGCGTATTTAATTAGTTCTTAAGGTGGCTAACCATGCCTGTGGGGCACTGTCCTGCTTCAATATCGGTAAAGGCCTGAATGACCATGGCTGCATTGCCTCTTTGTGTGACTCTAATCTTACATAGAAACCACAAGCAAACCAGGGAGACCAACACCAAGAGACCTGTTAATGCTCCTATACCTGCCCACTCCTTAAGATGGTTCATTGTAGAAGTCAGCCAGGACGATAATCCCGATGCAAAGGAAAGGTCCACTCTGGTGGAATTCACATGGACCACTGCCAGCCTCAACTCCTTCAAAGTATCTTCAAATTTAAGTGACCAATTCTGTAAAAGAAAACTGGACAAATACTTGGACAAATTTGTAGCTTTTGTAAAATTGGCATACTGAACAGGAACACATATAATCCTTGCATTTTCCACTCGCAGCCTCCAGGTGCCAAGATTGCCACTCACTTCTCCTTAATTTGGCAGTGATTTTCGTTGGGCGGCCAACCCCGGTAAGCCATGTGGCGACAGCAGATAGGTCCACATACGAGGAAGCAAGCCTGATATCCAGCCTTGACCAAATAAGGAGTTGTTTATCACAGAGAGCACTTGCTGTCGGGCTAGCAAAAGGCAGAAGCCAGCACCATCTTAAGGGTGCAGCACTTCGCAGCTCTCTACAGAGAACGATAATCGTGAGTCTAATCTCCAACCTCGTCAAAGACCTGAGAAGGAAGATAACAGTGCTAGGGTAGGCAGGAAGTGCAGGTGAGCAGCTTCCAAAGGTGCATGGAATACAGAAACCGCAGGCTATCTGGACAGTCACCCAAAATCTCACAGCAGCGTAGGGGCAGCCAGCTTTGGCTAAGGCTAGAGCATCAGACTGGCCAACACAGAAGCAGGGAGGTAGAAAGGCTGTCTTACCCTGACTTGGCAAGGTTCAGCAGTCTTCTAAGTTTACCTGCTACAAGCACAGTAGGACAGCATATCCCAAGTCAGTGCTCGAAGTGGGGGCAGTTCTTTGCCCAAGAGGCCATTAACTGAGGAGAGAACGGACTCCAGAAGGAGTTACATTGGTGCCCAACATTTTCTGGGGAAGCTTGGTGCTGTCAGGAGCAATTGTGTCTCTTGTCAACAGAATACTAATATTAAAACATTTAAATGCCATATTCTGCAGGTCTATGAAGTGTTTGAAAATCAAAATCTGTGTCTGACTAATCTCATAGATATAAGAATGTGGGTGAAAATATCTTTAATTCTCAGGAACCTAGTTGTACAGAGGCTTAAGCTTCCTAAATAATTTAGCAAGGACCAAGATTATAGCAATATAAGTATATACACACATATATATGTGAATCTCTAAAACAGAGGAAGAGTTGAAGTGTCTTAATCAGAGGTAGAACTGTATAGTGCAACATGATAGAAATGTACTAAATTATGTCAATATACAAAATATCTTAAATATATGTAAAAGCATATATACCTAGAATGTGATAAGGATATTTGTGAACAAAACTTCGTAAATAGAAGACCTTACACAGTATGACAAAATGTAATATACAAATTATCCAAGAAAGAAATACAACTTGATTGTACAAGTTGCATCATACGAAAATCTATAACAATGTGAGTTGTCTATAACTAATAATTACTAAGGTAAATCACAAGAAGATGTATTAATCTTCGTTTATCCCATCCTAACCATACTTTTCCCATCCATACCCTAAACTTACCTAAAAGAGATACCTGAGTTTGCACACCCCCTATCCATACCCAACCCTAAACAACCAAAAACCAACCCTAAACAGGTGTATATTATCCCTTAAAGTCAACAGTAGTAAAAGGGGAGCATTGTATTCTTAGAATTACTTCCTGCTGAAATGGAATGATGACAACCTCATTGGATCCTACAGGAAGAGAAATTTTAGAGTAACAAAATTCTTGAGCAGACTAACTGTAACAATTGTACCTAGTCTCTGTTTGGCAGGAAATGCTTGCCTGAAGTTTTCATCTGAAGTTCTGGCCAGAGTGTAATAAGAAGGTGCACCATTTCTGCTAACTAGTCTGGAGTTGTTTGTCTAGAGCAATATAGTCCCGAACGGGTTTTAGGGTGGTGATTGTCAGTTTAAAGGCATCAAGTTAAACCGAGTGGAATCGATGAGGTGGGACCCCATCTTTTTTCTGGAGAGTTCAAAGATTGCTGTTAGGAAATTCTATGTTCACTTTGGAGGAATTAAACATTAATATTAAGAAATTATTAATACTAATAATTTCAACAGAAATTTCAACTTTTATAGATATGCATACTGGAAAAGGCAACAATAAGGAAGATAATAAATATGAGGGAAATTAGACTTTCAGAGAAAGAACCTAGTTTAGACAAATGGCAGTCCCTAGATTTTGTTTTCTTCTGTCTTCCATCAATTGGCTTCTTGATTTAATACAGAAACTCTGAAATTTATTTTAACAACATGCTTGGATTTAGAGGAGGAAAGCCAAATCCAACTCCAAAGCCAGCATTGGTTTGAGTGAGTTGGGACTAAAAGAGTGCTAGGAAGTAAAGAGAAACAGATTCTGTATAGAAATACATCCAGAGTTTACCGTATGTCAGATTCTCCTTTGTTTGATGGTTCTGTTTGGATAGTTATCCACTCTTCCTAGGAATCTACACATTCAGTGTCTTTTTTGCTTTTTTGGAGATGGGTTTTCCTGTTAAGAGAAGAACAAAACACTCCCTCTTCCTTTGTGAGGTCTCCATACAACTCGTGGTATATGACTTGGTGGATGACCTGTCATTTCTCCTCATCAAGAGGTTTCTCCTGTTCAAAATGAAGCTTGATCAACTTTGATGGTATGCAAAGCTTTCCTTCTCCTGTGGAAACAAAGGTGAAACCCTTCTCCAATGTAACACATATCCTGGTTTCCATACAGAGGTCAATACATCCTTGAAGTAACCAGCTGATTTAGTTCAGAAGTTTTTTTCTATGTCCAGTGTCTTTCTGCGGCTGTTTTTCCTTTCTCATTAGCATTAAGAAAGTTTAATGTTAATAAAGCATCATGTAATCTGTGCTTGGGGTCTTTGTTCTCCTGGCTTGTTTATAGAGAATTTCTTTTAAAGTGCGATTAGATCTCTGAACCACTGCTTGTCCTGTGGGATTGTGTGCTATACCAGTTATGTGCTTTACGTTATAATATTTTTAAAAAACTGTCCCAATTTGCTGGAGACATATGTTGGAGCATGGTCAGTTTTTACTTGTGCAGGTATACCTATAATGGCCATTACCTCTAGTAGGTGTGTGATAACAGAATCAGCTTTCAGAGCTAAGAGCAGTGGCCCATTGAAACCCTGAAAATGTGTCTATTGTATGGTGCACAAATTTTAATTTTCTGAATTCTGCAAAGTGAAACACATCCATTTGCCAAATTTTAGTTCCATGTATACCTTTGGGATTACTGCCTGCTGGTAACAGAGTGTGTTTAGAATGAACAAGTAGGACACTTTCCTTGGCTTGTTGCCAAGTGTTGGAAAAATCCTTTTGTAGACCTTTGCTATTTTCATGCTGTTTTTCTATGAAATTCTGGGGCTTCTAGCACACTTCCTATTGATAAATAATCAATCTCATGTCAATCTCATGATTGCCTTGTGCTAGGGGACCTGGCAGACCCGTATGGGATCTGATGTGTGTTATATATATAGGATGGGTCCTATTCCTGATTGTTTCTTGTAATTGTATAAACAACGAAGTTAATTCCATATCATCAGGAATAAATTCAGCAGTCTCAATGTGTAAAACAACTCTTTCTCCATATTGACAGTCAGTAACTATATTGAGGGGCTCTGTAAAATCTTTAAGTACCATGAGAATGGCGTACAATTCTGCCTTTTGTACAGAGTTATAAGGGCTTTGAACTACTTTACTTATATTTCCTGATTGATATCCTGCCATATATGATTTGTTTGCACCAGTGTAGAACATAGGGACTCCAGAGATTGGTGTTTTCCTTACAATATGTGGAAGGATCCAAATCGTTTTCTTTATGAATTTGGGATAATTGTTGCTAATCGTTCCAAAAAAATTACCACAAGCCCTTTGCCAATATTCACTATCTTTCTATAAGGCGGAAATTTCCTCATTAGTTAAAGGTACTATAATTTCTGCTGGGTCCCTTGCAAAAGGGAAGTCAGGAAATACGGCAATTGTGAAGCATCTTGTGTTATGTCACTTCCCCCTTATAGTCTTGTGACTGATTTGTTCGTACCCCTGCTACAGTTAGCTCATTACCTTGCTATTCATTTATGCCTTTTCCATGATCTTTTCAAAGACTCACCCATACTTTGCTTAGCTTTGAGTCACTTTTCCAGAATGATGATTCCATAGAGGGCCTTCAGGAAGTGTGAGATGAATTGAGGGAGAAGTAGTAGCTACTTACATACAACTTCGTGGTCCTGAGCTCTTAGGCCTAGTTTAGAATGTGTTTCTGATGTGAGTGTGTGACCTCCAAATGCCAATGATGAGGTATGTTATACAGATCCAGTCCTACTCAACAGTCCAAAACAGAACGGCCCCAAGATTGCAGGGGTTTGAAAAATACTGCATCATTTCTCTTGGTGTTCCAGAGCATTGGCATCTCCACACCTGGAAGAGCATTGGCATCTTCACACCTGGAAGAGCAGGGCTTCTACAGAGATAAGTGTCAGGGCTCTTGGAAGACAGTAAGGAATTATGACTTGAGGAATAGGGATGGCCAGGTTAAACAGCTGAAGCACATAACATATTTGACCTTGTCTCTGAGGCCGGTATGATGCATGGCTTGGTTGACTGGAGTTCATCCTTCCGTCACTTTCTCAAAGAGGGCCTCTGAGCTCTGACTTCTTTGATTGCATGTGTGGACTGTCTTTGTGTGGGTGGCACTTTGGATCCCTGTCAAATTCATGTGTCAATCCCTCCTCTGTTGGAGGTTTCGAAACACCATTTCCTCTTCATTGTTAAGTATTGAACACAAACTTCATGCACGCAGCACAGGTCATTGATTCCTTCTGCTCAGTAAACCAGCAGGAAGGCAAAAGTGTTGGGTTGGATAACAAACAAGAATACTTCCCCTGTCATCTTGCTGCAACTCCTTTTGTTACCCCGTTACCCCTCATCGAGGGCCTGTCCCCATTCCGTCCTGTGGCAGCCTCAGTATCATTCTGTCCCGTGAGCATCCTCAGAGTGTGCTGTTGCTGTCCTTTCTTCTAGGATCCCGGAGAAGCTTTCCTGTCACACTTCTCCCGGGGAACAGCAGCCCTTCTCTCTACCAGCTGGAGCTGGCAAGGCACAGGGATAGCCCACCTGCAGTCCACTTTGGGGTTATTTTGTTTCTTGTGTACTTTTCTGGAAAGTGCTCCCTCTGCCTGAGTCACATCCCCAGTCATCAGGGGAAGCTTGGATTTTGCTGTTCTCTCTAAACATCTTTGAGACAAGGGCCTCTGCCTGTCCCTGTCCTGTTCTAAATAGCTCACGTTTTAAATGAGTAAAACTGCCGATGCAAAACAGCTTTCACTTCAATGCGAGTAAAAGAGATTATTCTGAACCACATATTGTGACCCAGGAGCATGGATTCTGGTTGCCCCAAATAATGTGTTCCAAGTGACACATTCACAGAACGAAAAGTCTAAAGTCAAGGCATTTCCCAAATATGTAGATGGGGACATTATGAAGTGGGTCACAGCAAAGTGCAGCTGGAGGTTGTACCTCTTTCTGATGATGCATCGGGGCTGGTAGAATCTAATGGTCTGTTAATACACCCCAAAGATTTTATCTGATAGTTGAGAGGATGTCAGATAGGGCACACAGATGGGCACTGAGTGGCTGTTAGGAGAATAAAGATTGTGTGGGACAATTTGGCTCTGAAACTGTGACATTCAAGCTCCACAGTCAAAAAATTCTAATGAGCCATTTGGCCTTATGGAAACTTGAATGTGTGTGTGGCTATCACCACCACCGAGCCTCACTTCACAGAACAAATACAGAGAGACCTTATTTTCACCGTGTGATTTCTTACAGGCACCACAAGTCCTCCTTTGCCTTTAGAAAGAGCCAAGCACCTCATCGGAGCAAAGACAAGATAGAGCAGTGTTGTCACAAGAGGACATAGGGGCTTTCCTTTTGTGTGCAATGGAAAGAGACACATCTCAGTTTTCATTATGCGGTGCCAACCAGGATGGTTAAATAGACAGTTGACAGATGGGACGGCACCTGGGTCCCAGTCCTTCCCAAGACATCTCTTCATAGAGACAAACTCTCCATGATGAACGTTGACGATGTTCATACAGGCATTGGGGAAATCTACTAATTTAATCTTTCAATTTTTGGAATTCTTGTTTTGCTTAGCCCCTTCTGCTGGTAGAAGAGAGATGAAAGATTTGCTGGTTAAAATAAATCATCTGGAAGGGGGATGATGCCCTTTGTGTGTAACGGCTTAAGAATTGCAGAGTCCCATTCCTAGTTTCCTTTCCACTGCTCCACTAAACTCCATGACTAAGAGCAACTTGTGGAGGAAGGGTTTTAGTTCATCTTATGCTTCCAGGTCACAGTCCATCTTTGAGGGGAGTTGGACAAGAATGATGGAGTAATGCTTTTTATCGGCTTGTTCCCAGACTCATGTTCAGCTACCTTCATTATATAGCCCACACCCACTTGCCTAGGGATGATAACTCCCACAATGGGCTGAGCCCTCCTACAGTACTTAGCAACCAAGAAAATGCCTCCCCCACATGCCCATGGGTCAATCATATGGGAGTAATTCCTCAACTAAATGCCCTCTTTCTAGATGTGTCAAATCAACCATGAAAATTACCCATCAAATCTCCTTGTCTGGTCCATCTCAGAAAGCTGGAAAAGGTGGTTGGAGGGGAAAGGGTCCAGCCAAAGAAACACACCTTGAGCAGAGTCAAAGAAACACACTTTGTCCCTGCAACCAGAACCAAAGAAATGTATCCTGACCCTGAAACCAGTGCCAAAGAAATACAATTTCGTCCATGGAATCAGAGCCAGTGAACAAAATACACCCTTGCCCCAAAACTAGAGCCAAAAGGCTAAAAAGGACCAAAGAAAGAAACACACTTTGTCCCTGAAACCTGAGCCAAATCTGACCCTAAGCCTGCGCAGAAAACTAACCAATCCCTGAGCAGGAGATCTAGCCATCCTAAGCTCAGGGATTGAAATCTGACCAATCCCCACCCTGGAAAAACTTCCCCTCGCCCCTAAGAAGCCCTATATAAACCTTGTGACTGTTCAGTTTGTGGCTGTTCATGCTGCCCAGCTGGCTTCTACTACTCTGGCAGAGGGCAGACACTCTCCTGGATTCTTCTCTGGGTGAAGACCTTCTTTTTTGGCGGAGCAGAGATGACCCTGGGCAGAGCAGAGCGAGCAGGGCTGTTACACTCGGCTCTCCACTCTCCCTGGAACAGAGTTTAACTGTAGCAACTTCACCCAGGAAACCCTCTCCTGCCTGAGCAAAACTGCTACACTGGGCAAACATCCCCAGTTGGAAAACCTTCTCCTGCCAGAGCAGAGCTGATACACTAGGGAAACCTTTCCTTGAAGCAAGGCTGTGAGCTGCTATGCTTACTGTGACTTGTAGTATTCCTTGGCTCCCGAGTGCCAGAATACCTTTCTATCCAAGCTGTAACACTTAGTATTCTGTGACTCCTGAGTACCAGAATATCATTCCATCCAAGCTGTAACACTAAGTATTCTTTGGTTCCCGAGTGCCATAATCTATCCCTGCCCCATCTGTCGAAATGCTTGTAGTAGTATCACATGATAAAAGTAGGGAAGGAACTGTTCACTCCGGACAGTACCAGGGACAGCCCACTCACCAAGAGCAATTGGAATCAGGAAAGCAAAGAAAGGAGGAGAAGAGGTGGCCTCTTAATCAAAACAGTGGCTACACCGTGTGTGTGGTCCTTCCTCGATGCAGCCCTTAGAACTGCACTATTGTGCAAGCATCTCAGAGACGTACACATGGCTACATGATACCGCCTTGTGTGCACTCAGGCTGGATGCTATCACATGTTGCTTCCAGGTAGCCCACCTGCACAGCACAGTACTGTAGGAGTAACACAGGCAGTTGTAGCCTGATGGCAAGCAACATTTCTAAGTATGGAAAAAATACAGCAAACATGCAGAGAACTAGTTTAGCTGGAACTTGCTGTTAGCAGAAAGGTTGCAATGTGGCCCTCTTCCTAACAGCACTGCTGGGGTGAGGAAACCTTGACTCTTGCCTGACTTTCTCTTATTGTGGTCTTGCCGTGGCCCTGTACAGAGCCCCCTTTAACAGGTGTGGTTCATATAAGAGCACCTCCATGCAGGACTCTGATTTCTTCAAGTCGAATTGCCTGTTCTTTTTCTTACAGACATTAGTAACCACCTATGGCACGCTTGGTGACTTGGTTCTCTCTGACTCGATTGTTCTGTCCTAGCTGGAGTCTACTCTTGTTAGGAGAAAGCCTTGGTCTCTTTCTGGCTGTTGGGAAGGAAGGGTGGCTCACTGTGTCACTTGCATTTGTGCACAGATGGCCCCATAATTACAATGATTGCACGTCACAATTTCCCACTGTATGATGGTGTAAACATGCCCATAAAGCCCTTCTGTTGCTCACGTTTATTACAACACTCTATAAATCATATGAGACATATGTGTCATTATACAATAAGCTTATGTGCGATGATCTTGTCTAGCTATAGGAATATGCACGATATTTAAGGTGGGCTAGGCTAAGCTGTGACGTTCAGAGGTTGCGTTATTCAATGCATTTGAGGCTGATGATATAACTTACATTGGAAAATGGCTCCACAATCAGTAAAGGGGTATCTATAGTAATTTCTTATGAACAAACAGAGATCAGCACACACTGGGGCTCACACCAGGCAAGCCAACCACTGGAACCTTTATTGTTTAACTGAAGTTCCTCTTATATACAGCTCCCAGAACAACAGACCACAACTTCACAAGTTGATCATTGGATTAAGAAGAAGCTTGATTCTTTTATTAATTTAAATTAGAAACAAGCTTGCTTCACATGTCAATCCTAACTTCCTCTCCCTCTCCTCCTCTCCCACCCCCCACCAACTCCCAATCCCCACTCCACTCCACAGGGAGGGTGAGGCCATCCATGGGGGAATCTCCAAAGTCTGTCATATCATCTGGGGTAGGGCCTAGGCCCTCCCCCATATGTCCAGGCTGAGAGAGCATCTCTCCATGTGGAATGGGCTCCCAAAGTCCATTCAGATGCCAGGGATGAATACTGATCTACTACCTGAGGCCCCATAGATTGCCAAGGCCTCCTCACTGACACCCAAATTTAGGGGGTCTTCATAAGTCCCATGCTGGCCTCTCAGCCATCAGTCTGGGGTCCATGAGCTCTGCCTTGTTCAGGTCAGCTGCTTCTGGGGGTTTCACCAGCCCAGTCTGGACCCCTTTGCTCATCACTCCTCCCTCTCTGCAACTGGGTTCTAGGAGTTCAGCTCAGTGTTTAGCTGTGGATCTCTGCTTCTGCTTCCATTAGTCACTGGATGAAGAGGATGGCATATAAGGTAGTCATCAAACTCATTATTAGGGAGGGGCATTTAAAGTAGTCTCTCCACTATTGCTTAGATTGCCAGTTGGTGTCATCCTTGTAGATCTCTGGAAATCTCACTAGTGCTAGATTTCTCTCTAAACCTATAATGGCTCCCTCTGTTATGGTATCTCTTATCCTGCTCTCCTCTATTCTTCACCCAACTCAACCTTCCTGCTCCCCCATGTCCTCCTCTCCCCTCCTCTTCACCCTCTCTTTTTCTCCCTGTTCCCTCTCCCCTCCCCCCATGCTCCCAATCTGCTCAGGAGATCCTGTCCAAATTCCCCTTCTCCAGGGTACCATGCATATCTCTCTTAGGGTCCTCCCTGTTTCCCAGACTCTCTGGTAGTGGGATTGTAGGATGGCAATCCCCTGCTCCGTGTCTAAAATCCATAGATGAGTGAGTACATACCATGTTTGTCTTTTTGTGACTAGGTTACCTCACTCAGGATGGGTTCTTCTAGTGCCGTCCATTTGCCTGCAAATTTCAAGATTCCATTGTATTTTTTTTCCTGCTGAGTAGTACTCCATTGTGTAAATGTACCACATTTTCTCTATCCACTCTTTGGTTGAGGGGCATCTAGGTTGGAAGAAGTTTAATTCTTGGGTCAAGAAGTTTTCAAACTCTGGCACATTTATTCTGTATTTCTGGTGCCTGGTGTGTTTTCAGGATCCTGGACATGTTTGTTATATAACTGAATAAATAAATGTTAATGAAGATGGGCAGCAGGATGAGCTCAGATTAACTAATATTAGCCTGTTCCCTGCATGACTTGTTGGGGAGAGCAGCGATGCCTCCTGGGAAGTAAGGGTGTACTTCCTGCAAAGAAGAAACGTTTGTAGGAAGGACCCCAGCGGCCCTTCCCAGCCCACATCTGCCGGGCAGTGCACGGCAGTCCTCAAGGGAGACTTGCTGGCCTGTGGAGGACTTGAGGCCTGGCAGGCTCAGCTACTGTGGCTGGCCAGAGCTGGGTATTGATGTTCTATTTTCCTCCCCCTGGAGCTCAGAGCTCAGGCTCTCCGTATGGGTTTAGACTGTCCCCAAGAACGGGCAAACAGAGGGCCTGGTTACTGTTGTACGGTACGCACAGCAATCGAAGTGTCCTCTCTGGGGTCTTCTTCTATGTGTGGTTGGAAATAGTGACACAACTGACCTCTGCTGACAGGAGCATGGGCAGACGGTTTCTGTGTGCACTTCCTGTCTGCCCACCATGGTGTCACATGACTTCCACAGCCCTGCCACTGGCACAGGAACAGAAGTCTGCAGCAGGACCCTGTACTCACTTTCCTAACCTGCAGGAGGTACACACACCCTGCGTGGGGGGGGGGAGGCTGCACGCAAGGTTTTGGCAGGTAGGATATGCACCATCACAGGAGGAGGAGGAGGAGGAGGGGGAGGAGGGCTCCGCATGGGACCCGGGCTGTTCTAGCCTTCTCTGAAGGGTCTTCCTGCCATGGCTCCCCCGTCCTTGCTCAGTCCTCCCTGCTCACACACATGCATCAGACATTTTCACACATGCACCCTGAGGCAGCAGGCATTGAACATGCCTTCCAGAATGGCCCGTTTCTCAGGTACACTCTTTTTTTTTTTGTTTTGTTTTGGGTTTTTTTGTTGTTGTTGTTGTTTTATGAGACAGGGTTTCTCTGTATTGTTTTGGAGGCTGTCAGTCCAGCCCGGCCTCGAACTCACAGAGATCCGCCTGCCGCTGCCTCCCGAGTGCTGGGATTAAAGGCGTGCGCCACCACCGCCCGGCTCTCAGGTACACTCTTAAGGAAGAAGCCAACCTAAAGAGTTTGGCAAGAGCCCCACCACAGGCAGCCCAGACTGGACCACTGAAAATCCTACTTTCTTAGTACAGCCGTCTGCCTTTTGTGAAAGGAAGCTTGGGTCGGGGGTAAAGCTCGTGTGTAGATTAGGGAGTGGGATACTGACAGACAAAGGCTCATTGGAGGCCACCATCTGGACCTGGACCTGAGGATGGGCAAGACAAGGGCTTCTCACTTAAAGCATCACTGCGTGGACCTTGGGATCTCAAGGGATCCAGAATTTCCTTTAAGACATCTGTCTTAGTTAGAGTTACTATTGCTGTGAAGAGACACCATGACCATGGAAACTGCTATAAAGGAAACATTTAATTGAGGCGGCTGGCTTACAGTCCAGAGGTTCAGTCCATTATCATCATGGCAGGGAGCATGGCGGCTTGAAGGCAGACGTGGTGCTGGAGAAACATTCGAGTGTCCTACATTTTGCAGGTAACAGGAAGTCGACTGAGTATTATGCTGAGTGAAGCTTGAGAAAAGAGACCTCAAAGGCCACCCCAGAGTGACATACCTCCACCAACAAGGCCACACCTACTCCAACAAGTCCACAGTACTGCCACTCTCTTTGGGGGCCATTTTCTTTCATACCATCTCAGCATCCTACTGATCACTGGGTGACAGGACACAGCAGGCTACCAGCTCAACCAGGACATATGAGTCAGGAGCCCACAGAGGACAGCCTTGGCCTGGGAGCCATGGCACGGTCCCTGCAGGGCTGGGTACAGAGTCCTGGCAATCCACAGTACCCCAGGTCTTCTGGGTACAGCGGCCTGGCAATCCACTGTACCCTAGGTCCTCTGGTGGAGCCAGTGAGCTGTTGGCACTCAGCAGGTCGTAAATCCCCAACCCTGGAATGCCTTCAGCTGGGAGGACTCCACAGCTGGAGGAACTCTCTCTTTTCCCCAAACTTAGCACATCATAAAACACGGCCATTTGGGGGAATGAGAACAACCAGGAGGTGTTTCTGCCTCCAGAGCTCTGCTTGGGAAAGCTTGGAAGGCGAGGTTTATGTTCCGCTGCAGCCATACACCCCACTCAACCTCACTAGCAAGCACCAGGCATGTTGCTGAGGCACCTCTCGGGCAGGCTGGCCAATCGTTCTACCTAGTGATCTCCGTTGCTTGGCACATAGGTCCCTGTCCAGGTCACCTAGGACTTGCAGTGTCTGGGCTTTTGTAGACAAGTGTTTGCCACAGAACTCAATGTGTCACTCTCTTGTCCCCTTCTGAATCTGAGAGCATCTCTTCCTGACCCAGTTGTATGTGTGACACACTTCTTGTCTGTGACCCCCAAAGGTGCCCAACAACTAATTTCAGGTCTTGGTGAGTACAGCCTTTCCCAGAGGCTTGTTCTCCGAGGAGGAAACTCCGTATTTAGTGTGTGCTATAAATGGACTTGGGGGAGGGCCCCCGCCAATTCCTTCCCCTTTAATGCATGAACACTGCTCTGGTTTTGACAGGTACAGTTCTCCCTGTCTGGAAGACATGGACTAGATCTTTGATGGGCCTTAATCGACAATCTGCGGGCACGGTGGTGGCGCTAGGCCAGGCACAGGACTGACAGCTTCTGCTTTCTCAGGAAAGCCACTGCCATGCTGTACTGGGCACAGGATAGAATGGCTACTGCCAACAGGTCACAGGGATGGGTGCCTATCATTAAAGTAGAAGAAGGTCAAGATCAGGTGAGCCCACTAGTGTTCATCTCCAATGTCCATTGGCTTGCCCATCCTAAGCCTGTTCTTATTCTGGCATCTCCAAGCCAAGGTCAATGGCACTTGGGTCAATGGCACTTGGCTGCTGAAGAGTGTGTGGTCCCAGAACACAGTATATCTTTAGGCAGAAGTGTGGATACCACACTTCCAGTCTAGGCTCCTTGTGGGACACAGCCCAGATTGTGAGAATCTTCTGACCCTGTCAGAAGCCCTTCATCAGAAAGTGTGTGGAAAAAGAAATACCATGTAACTTCAGACTTATTCAGCATAACCAAGGAGACCCGGGTTGGAGTCTATGTAGGTACACTCAGAGCCCGTCAAGGAGAAATCACATGGCAAAAGGATTCTATTCAAGCTACAGCTTGAGAACTCCACATAGAGCAAAGACAATTGAGAGTTAGATTCAAAGGGCATAGGGATGGATCAGTGGACAGGAAATCACTCAGAGGAACTTGATTGATATCAAGGGTTGAGGGACGTATTCATAGCTGAATTCAGCAAGCCTCCTGGAAAATTCAGCAAAGCCTCATTGGAAGAGCCTCAAGGAAACTGAGGAGTCAGTCAAGAAAGGAATCTTCAAGCCACATATTTTACTTCTCATTAGATAAGATTCTCCAATATGGGTTCTGCAAATTACCTGTCCATCCATCCATCCATCCATCCATCCATCCACACATCCATCCACACATCCATCCACACATCCATCCACCCATCCATCCACACATCCATCCACACATCCATCCACACATCCATCCACACATCCATCCACACATCCATCCACACATCCATCCATCCATCCATCCACACATCCATCCACACATCCATCCATCCATCCATCCACACATCCATCCATCCATCCATCCACACATCCATCCACACATCCATCCACACATCCATCCACACATCCATCCACACATCCATCCACACATCCATCCATCCACACATCCATCCACACATCCATCCACACATCCATCCACACATCCATCCATCCATCCATCCACACATCCATCCACACATCCATCCACACATCCATCCACACATCCATCCACACATCCATCCACACATCCATCCACACATCCATCCATCCACACATCCATCCATCCACACATCCATCCATCCACACATCCATCCATCCATCCATCCATCCACACATCCATCCACACATCCATCCACCCATCCATCCATCCATCCACACATCCATCCACACATCCATCCACACATCCATCCATCCATCCATCCACACATCCACACATCCATCCACACATCCATCCACACATCCATCCACACATCCATCCACACATCCATCCACACATCCATCCACACATCCATCCATCCTCTCTTTGGGTTTCTCTTCTATTCTGGAGCAGTCTCATATGCAGAAGTCTATGTATGATGTCTTCTATGTACATGGCATCTCAAGCTCATAGAGAAGATTCAAATACGCGGGTTTTCAGAAACCACCTACCTGAAGTCCCGGTGCCTGGGAGGTAAATTCATGGTAGTGTGAGAAACTGCCTGATGCCTTTTCTCAGAGAAGCACAAGCTGATTGATTCAGTTGAAACTGGCCGTGGAGGAGGGAGGAGAGAGGAGGGAGGAGGGATGAGGGAGGAGGGAGGAGGGAGGAGGGATGAGGGAGGAAGGAGGAGGGAGGAGGGAGGAGGGAGGAGGTGTCACTTAGCTTATGTCTCTGGAGTGACCAAGAAGGAGCAGGTGGGACATATTAGCATCGAAGGGCCATGGTCGTCATAATTTGAGGTTGGGATACTTGCACATACGTGAAATAGGTTATGGTCCCATAGGATGTTGTAGGTCCCACCTGCGAAAGGAGAGCTTTAGCCTCCCCTAAAGCATTTCTGTCTTTCAAAACCACTATTCCCACGAGTCTGAAGACAAAAAAATTAGGTAAATCACAAAAACAGATAAGCAAAAACAAAGCCACTAGCAATAACAATACAACACCCCTCCCCCCCAAAACCTGTGTACTTGGTTTTCTTCCCTAGAGAGGATATCTTTACTGAGGGTCCTTCAAATGTAAACCAGCAGGGAGTTTTGCAGAGCAGCAAACCACCATTTCCTTTAACTCGGAGTTGAACTTGCTCACTCTGCATGCTGCTTCCTACCGCCTAGGAAGAGGGTCCCCCCTGTAACATGCAACGGCAATGCCAGGCTAAGACAGCATCTTTGTTCACAGCAAGATGCCTTGCTGGAGAATAATGAATTTGGACAGTAATGTATAGGTTCCTTGGGGTGGGTGATAGTCTTCAGTCTAGAAGCATCCCTGTGCCTCCTCTACCCTAGCTAAGGGGATCACTGGCACTAAGGATTGAGGTGGGTGATGAGGCTGAGGGAAGGCAGAGTGGGGACTGCTGGTACAGTGCACAAACTCTGCAAGGAAGCTGATGTTCAGTTCCATGTGTGGCAGGCTGTGGAGAGTGAGAACAAGGAAGGAACCGTTACACATGGCCTTCAGGAAGTCTGAGGGCTCAGCCAGTGGAACCCGCAGACCAAGGGCAAATGGGAGACACTCAAGAAGTAGCAAGTGCTGAATTTATTATTCAATCTCATGAATAAACTTGGTTTTCATGAATTTTGTGCAAGAGAACTAGGCCAAAATATAGGAGGGTTCTTTAACAAATGGTGCTGAGACGCCTGAATACACACAGGAAAAGAACGAGATTGGATCCTTCTCTCTCACCATAAGCAAAACTCAACTCCAAATGCACTGAAGATTTAGACCCAAAGCTCCTCAAAGAAGCTATAAAGAAAATACTGACGACATTGGTCTTGGTGATGGCTTTTTCTTGTTACAAGTGTTTTTATCTCAAATCCAAAAGCCCAAATGGCCAATGGGACGACACCAAATTGCACCATTTCTTCACAGAAAATGGAAAACAGCAGAGTGAAGAGGCAGTCGATGGAATAGGAGAAAATACTTACAAACTATCTATCTGATAAGAAGTTAATATCTAAAATGTATTTTAATCTACAATTCAACCCAAATGGCCTAGTTACAAATGAACAAGAGACTTGAACAGGAGTTTTTTTCCAGTGAAGATATACAGATAACCAGCAAGTGTCTAAAAGGTGCTCACTGTCATGGTCATAAGCAAAATGCAGGTCAAATTCACGGAGAGACACCACCAGACACCAGCTGGGACAGCAACTACAAAAAGGACAAAAGTTAAAAAGTGCTGTTTAAGTGTGTAGAGGACACACACTTATGTGTCTTATGGTTGGGACTACAGAGTGGTGCAGCCACTACAATGGTGTGACATGCAAATAGAGCTACTTTGTGATCCAGCAATCCTGTTTCTAGAAATTTCTCCAAAAGAGTTGAAATTGGGATCTTGGTGAGGTAGCTGCACCCATGTGCTCACAATGCCATCATAGTGAGACAGGAAAACCTGGCACAAACCCCATCACTCCATCTCCTTATCTTAGGAACACCTATCGTCAGTAACTGATTCCATTTCTCACACTTGCCCGGTCCCATAACATACATTATCCCATGAATTTATCCACTAGTAAATCAATGGCAAAGGAAATATGCCGTCGCATATTTTAAGTGAAATAAATCATAAATTCATCCATTTACACGAATCCACTACAAGAAAGCGGAGAGTAAAATGGGGTTGTCATGAGCTCAAAGGAGGAGGGCAAATGGAAATTTTTATTTTACTGGCATAAATTTTCTTTCATGCAAGGTGAATTCTAGAGACCCACATGAATGGCAAGCTGGTGTGCTCTCTGAAATGCTATGAGGCTAGATCTTACATTGTGTTCCTGCAAAAGCAAAGCCACAGAAGGACAAAAGAATATTTTTGGAAGTGATGGATGTATTCACTTGGCTACGGGGACAGATCACAGGTGTATGCATATGTCCAAATTCATAGAGAGCTGTCTACATCAGATGTGTGTAATATTTTGTACCTCATAAGGTACAAATATGTATTAATAAAACTAAATATTAAACTTAGCAGGAAGAAGCTTTGAGACAGAGAAATGGAAGGAGGTCAGGAACACATCAGGAAGGAGAAGGGTCCAGAGTCCAGGGGGGAACGTCTGTCTTGAAAAGAGGAAGGATATTTCTTAGATAAAGACACACTGGGGGGTGATAGAGACGTTCGGGGAAAGGGAGAGAAAGTGAGAACGTCATTATTGAATGAAGTTCTCGATAAATTATAATGCGCATTCATCTGCTACGAGTCCAGGAAGCGGGGTCTGGCCTGAGGGCTCCGGAAGAGGAGGAAGATTGGGAACAGCTGCTGGGGGATCTGCCGGGGAAGCAAGCAAGGGATGGGGAAGAGGGCTGTTCAGCAGTGCTGGAGCTCCGGAGGCTGGCAAGCACTGCTTTAACAGGGCGTCAAGGTGTACACGTGCATGGTGACACAGCCAGGAGACAAAGGCAGGCAGCAGGTGCTGATCTAGGGTTGATTGGTGACACGGTGGAAACAGACTAATGTCAGGGGTGGAGGGTCAGGAGTTGGGGGCTAAGAGTTAAAAATGGTTTCAGGGGAAAGTTACAGGATGAAATGCTGGTCTGAACAGGGCTGAAGAGGGGGGTGAGCGAGGCCTGCAGAAAGATGGAAGGGCAGACTGGGACTAGCAGTGTGACAGCAGAGGACATGGCTTCGCAGCTGGCGAGTCTCTGGAGGGATGGAGAAACACGGGGTGGAAATGTATCACTGCGTGGCTGGAAAGAGTAGGACCGGTGGTCACCAGACGCAGGGGAAGCAGAGTTCTAAGTGATTGGCCAGCCTAGAGGCTGCTGTCATGTCCATATCCTGTTCTGGTGGCTAATTGCAGAGACAGAGTGAAAAAGAGGGCCAGGGATGCAGGCAGCATCCTCTGAGATGAGGGAGCCTTAGGAGTGTGGTGAATCACGGGAGTCTCAAAATGTGAGGCGAACTTTTCCCGACCAACATTCCAAGTGCTGGAGCCGTGTCACAGAGTGGTGTGTGATGGGATATGCTATACATGAGCAACCAGGCCAATTATTCACAAAGCAGTAGGATGTGCTATACGTGAGCAGCCAGGCCAATTACTCACAAAGCAGTAGGATTTGCAGTGGCGTGTCAGGAGATGGAAAGGTGTGCTTTGAGAATGCTAACATCCAACATGTTGGCAAAGCAGGGTGAGACTCCAAGATGACGCCACTGAGATCACCCAGTGAACGTTAGTCTCCTGGTGAATAAAGGTGGAAAGGAGAATGGGGACCCAGAAACACACCTTAAGGACAGGGGAGGATGAAATAGAGGACCAGGCAGCTGTCACCTTGGTGGAGACGTTGAAATGTAAGGTATGAGAGTGAACCCTGGGGGAGTTCAGGGCTAGAAGAGCCAAGTTCAGCGTCAACCAATAATACAAAGAGGTCGCAAAAGTCACAAGACTAACAAAAATGTACTGGGATTGTGTGCTTAGGAACAGTTAGAAATCAAAGACTAGTGCCAGGCACGGTGGCACACACCTTTAATCTCAACACTTGTGAGGCAGAGGCAGGCAGATCTCTGTGAGTTGAGGTCACTCTGGTCTACTTAGTGAGTTCCAGGTCAGCCAGGGCTACATAATGTGACCCTGTCTCAATTAAAAAAATCAAGGATTTAGAACTTAACAGTGTAAGAAGATAAGAAAGTCCCAGCAAATGCAACTGAGCAGAGCTGCCCATAGAGCAGCAGGAACCTCAAGAGGCGGTGTCAGACGGATTTCCAGGAAGAGGGTAATAACAACAGTGCCTGATGCATTTGGGGTGAAGACATAGAAGAGGAAAGTCTTGGCAAAGGTCTAATGTTAGTGTCAACAGAGTTCCAGGAAGGGGCAGGGCGGGGGGAAGAGATGGGGCTTACAAAGAACAATGCTTGAAAACTTACAAAATATGAAAAAAGACATAAGCATACAGACTCTTACATAGTGTGAACTTCAAAACATAGGACACAGATCAAATTCACAAGAAGATGCACAGTAGGAAAACCCTAACAATTACAGACAATGACATCGAGAAAGCAGGCAGGGAGGAATGGTGCATTGCCTACACAGATACGGATGACCGTGGCATTATCTTCTGGAGCTATAAAACCAGAGGGAATCTGGGTAATGTGTTTTAGGCGATGAAAGAATTATCAACTTCAAATTCTAGATACTGTAAAAATATTTTTCAGATGCATTGACCAAGGACTCATACCTGGAATATACAACAGCTTTCAAAATCCTTTGTCTAAAACAAGCTGATTGGAGAATGTATTATACACATGTATGGTGTTGTCAAAAATGATTTAATTTATGAAGAGATGATTAGAAAATTGCAAAAACCTTAAGAAAGAAGTTTTCCCAAAGAGGTCATACTGTTGGCAGATAAACACTGGACAGATACTGATTGGAGAAAATGCAAATGGTGACTAAAAACTGTGAGAAACACCTGCAAGGATGGGGGTACTGGGCATCTCAAACTTTGCCTGTGTGAGCTTGAATGCTCAGCCACTTGGAGAATAGTTTGGTGGCTTCTCATATAACTGAACACACTGTAACCAGATGACCCAGATAACACTCTAGGGCATCTATTTTTAAGTGCATGGAAATTCTTGCCCACATGTAAAATACATGTTCCTAGCAGCTTTGTATGTAGAAGTCCTAAATCAGATATGACCAAGTTCGCTAAATAAATGAATAATTATACACATATATATGTACGTACATTACATGCGCACAACCTTTAGGGCAGTGTAACAGCAGATTCTGTTCCTTGCTCAGAGATGTCAGGGAATACAGAGTGGCAACAGCAGAATGCCCTTGGAAAACAGTGGGTGCCTGCCTTTCCCATCAGACGAAACTGGAAGAGAACAGTAAAAATAGAGGAATGCATCAACAGAGTCTGTGAAAGCTGTCTCCCTCCAACCCTCAGTGAAAAGGAGACACCGGTATACATGCTTGAGGAGTCCCTGCTTGGCACAGAGCAGGCATCACAGAGAACTGTGCAGGTCGAGTCACAGAAAGCAGTTTTAATCTATGAGGTGGCAGCTATTTAGTAAATTGTTTTCAAGACATCAAAGTCCTCTGTGGTTGGTTATAACCAGTATGGAGGAAAATGGTAAGTGGAGAAACTTCGGATGTTTATTACACTACGATGCTGAAAATGGAAGGGTTATTTAAGAAACTTGGCAAGAGTGGCTTGGGCTTGCGTGACTAAACACTTCCCGTTTCTTTATGCCCCTTCTTCAAAACAATCCTGTAAAATGTCAGCCTGAGTCGAGCGGACAGCACAGCTGCAACCTGGGCCGTGTGTATGTGTGTGTGTGTGTGTGTGTGTGATGCAAATAACGTGCTCAGGTCCAATCCCTAACGGGCTTTCGAGAGGTGACAGGTCCCCAGGCAGAGTTTGTACTTTGTGTAATCACTTCCGAGACTGTAACCCGGTACCTGTGGCAGTGGTCGATGGAAGCAGTGATAGAAATGGGATCTGTCAGGACTGTGCATCCAGACTGCCTGCCCTTCCAAAGGCCTCCAGAACCAACAGTGAGGGGCGGGGAGCTCAGGTAGGCATGGGGTCTTAATGCACACCACGGGTATAATCAGCTTTTGATTATGAAATTAAAAGCAGTACTTGTGTGTGAGTGTGTGTGTGAGTGTGTGTGAGTGTGTGTGTGAGTGTGTGTGTGAAAACCAACCACACAGAAACAACACACTGACAGGGATGAAGAAGTGGTTAAAGTTTGGCACAGCCCATGTTGCACTTGGAAGAAGAGTGGAACTAACAAATCACTGAAGTTTCCTGAGAGAAAGGATAGACTTCACTGTGTGGATTGGAAAAGTTAGGTACCAATTACCAGAAGAAAAAAATATGTAATTTCAAAACCAGAGAAGAAACAAGGACTGATTAAATCGAGAGGAAAGAGGAGGAGGAGGGAAAGAGGGGAAAGAGAGGACCATAAGGAGAAAAGGGGGAGGGGAACCATAGAACATCCGTCTGTTGTTTATAAGTGACACAATTAAAATACGCCGCAGGAAAACTCAAGGGACAGGAGAACTGTAGCAGATACACAAACCCAAATAGCAGAGTGATGTTACCAGCAGATGAAATAAATTGAAGGCAAACAGCAGTGAGTAGAAGTGCATTGTCATAAAGGAAGCAATCTGCAATTATGAAGTATATAACCCTAGAAGTATATAGCCTAATAATATGACCCTGTAATGTAAAAACAGTATTACCCTAACTTGCATTAAAAAACAGATTACTAGTACTAAAAAGGTTGCAAAACCAATCACCATGGAAGGTTTCTATTTACTGTTAAATAAATGGAAAAAATCCACGCTGGTAAGACAATTAATAAGGAACTGGGGAATCAAACCCTGTCCCTCTGCTTGATTTGATGATAAATATATAACCTTCCACTTAATAAATAATTTTTCTTATAATGTGTGGTGTGTCTGGCTCTTGCTTCCTCTGAGGAGGTTATTACCATTGGGCATGTGTCTAGTGTGGTTTTCTATTGCACTCTTGTGACAAAACACTCTTAGCCAAGAGCAACTTGAGATGGAAAGGTTTATTTGGCTAACACTCAATCATCGAAGGATGTTAGGCCAGAAATTCAAGGCAGAAACTTGTAGGTAGAAACTGTGGAGAATGGCTTTTTATTGGCTTAATGGCTCATGCTTTTTTATGTAGCCCAGGCAAACCAGCCTCGGGATGCTGCTGCCGGGAATGGCCTGGACATTCCCATGTCAATCCTCAGTCAAGACCATCCCTTATAGATATGACTGATACGATCTGGGAATTCTGGGAATTCTTTAACTTAGACTCTCTCATGTGATTGTAGGCTGTGTCAAGTTGACAGCTGAAGATAACTAAGGCAACACAGGTGACTTAAGCATTCTGAGACGTGTGGAGACTAAAACATGCCCTACCTTTGTGCACTAAGTTCCATTCTGTGCCAAAGAGTCTCAGAATACTCACAGAATAAATAGATATGGGAACTCCTGCACTGTCTGCCTTAGCTGTGTGCCAGGAGACTGGGAGCTGAGTGGACAAGGGTGTTTGGTATATTAGGCACCATCTTTACACCTAATCAGGTTCATGTCTTTGCAAGGGGTTTCTGTCAGAGTGTAGTTGGGTTCAGAGGAGTTGAGATGAGTCAAGACTGGAGGCAGACAGGGAGCAGGTTATATCCTGTGGGCAGAAGTTTGGTACTGACTCCTTTAGCAGAGAGACTGGGATAAACAGTGGGTCTGCTACTGTCTGGAGTTGATGGAATCAGTGATGTCCAAATATAAGGTCCAGCTGTTAAGTTCTGGCTTAGTTGCTGTCACAGGACATCTGGAGTCTGATTATTGGGGATCTGTGGGTCTCATGCTACCATCACTCAGACTTGGGTTTCAGCCTCCCCACAAAGGCTCTGACAGACTGTGGAGGCTCAGCCTGCAGACATCAAGGCCTTGTCAGTGGGCATGATCCTCACTCCTTAGCCTGGCCCTGGGGCTTTACCCAAGGCTGTGGACTCCTGTCTTAGTCATTAACCACAAAGTCTCTAATGAAAACAAGAAGGATGCTTCGGGGGAAGGACATCCACAGACAGGCATTCTGTCCTAGTGATTTTTTTCAATACAACAAATTACATTTGAGCAACTTAAGACAACAGCTACTTATCACTTGGGTTCTGTGTCAGAGTTCTTGCTGGACTTGACTGACATACCTTGGCTCCCATGAAGCTGAAATCAAGATAAGCTGGGTCAGGATCCTATCCAGGAACTCTGGATGAAGCCTGTGCCTCACTCATTCAAGGCTTTGGCAAATTCTTGACTCTTACTGTTGAGAACCATGCTTTTCTACTGGCTGTTTGCTCTGGCTCCTAGATGTGTCATTCTGGCCCTAGTCTCATGGTCTCCTGTGTCTTAGGAAGAGAGAACTTTCTCCAAGTTTCCTAAGCCCCTCAGAATTCAAATATGATTACCTGGTCTCTTATCATCAGGAAAAATGTTCTGCTATTAAAGGTCTCCTGATCTGCCTGTAAAAATCTCATCTTGAGGTCAAGTGGTTGGGACCCTTAACAATTTTTGCCAAGTCCTGATGTCAAGTAGGTAACATAATCATTGGGGCAGCTGTCTTATCATTAACACAAGTGACATTCTGGGGAAGAACAGTGCACAGACACACGGGGAGCAACAGTTTGGATGTGGTTAACTAAGAGTTCATGTATTGGAGGCTTTGTCCCCAGTGTACTGGTATCCATAGTTGATGGAACCTTTAAGAGGTGGAGCCTAATAGGAGATGATTAAGTCATTGGGGGCGTTGCCCTTGGAGGGATTACTGTGGTTCTGCAGGAGTGCTTTAGTGAGTGTTACAGCAGAGCATCATAAAATGAGTGAACCTGAAGGCTGAATCCCTCTGGCTTTCTGCCTCACTCTATGACTCTCCCTCCCTAGGACATTCTTTGCTATGATGATGGCTGCCATGTTGAGCTCCAGACAAGGACTCTTAGATGGGGGACACCGGGATGGGGCCACCCAACCTTAGACTTTTAGCCTCTCAAACTGCAAGCTAAGTAAATATTCACCTTTGGAAATACTCAGACTCAGGTATTTTGGTATAGTAACCGAAAACAGACTACTTGAAGAGTCATTAGTGGTTATTTTGGCTTGCCCCGTTGCCCCTAGGGCACAAACTGAAATGTAAGGATGGGTCTGGAAGGAACTCCTGGCAGAGGCTGAGCCTGGTGGGATGAACAGCCTGACTTCCCGGGGTTCTCAAAGCTGGACCGTCTCTACCCATCCTGACAAGTTCCCCAGGTGAATTCCAGGAGAACCAGGATGGCGGCTGTGGCGGAAAACAGACATGAACTCTGATCTCAGATCATCACATGAACTGCTCACCGCTTTAAAATCTGCCCCAAGGGCTGGAGAGATGGCTCAGAGGTTAAGAGCACTGACTGCTCTTCCAGAGGTCCTGAGTTCAATTCCCAGCACCCACATGGTGGCTCACAACCACCTATAATAGGACCTGATGCCCTCTTCTGGCCTGCAGGTACACATGCAGAGCATTCATATACATAAAATATAAATACAATACAATCTTTAAAAAAATCTGTCCCAAATGAGTGCCTTAAAACCATTTATTTAGCAATTGAAGCTGCTCTGTGAGTTTGCCTCAAGGGATGGTCTGTGCAATACGTGGGGCAGGAAGGACAGTTGGCACATCACATAACCCAGTGTGTTAGGTGTTGCTACCTGTGTAACATGTGATTCCAGGTCTGGCTCTGAGAGACTGACTGCATCATGTGCTGGTTAGGACCGTGCCATCTCAAAACTCCATGGGGGTGGCTCCTTCCCACACTCCCTTAGGATTTCTAGTGAGATTCAAGATTCAGTTCCTTGCCGCCTATTGACTGATACCTGTCTCAAACCCACAGGAATAAGGTGTTAAGTGGGATGGCCAGAGATAAGAAATAAAGAAGAAAGAAACAATTTATAGAACCAGGAGGGCTTACATAAGCTGATGACTTGTGCCAAGAACGTTTACTAAGCAGCAAGCATCATATGCACTATCTGCAGGGGTGCGGGGTGGGGATGACTAAGGTCAGTCAAGCTAAGACAGTGTTGGCAAAGAGAACACAGGCTACCTCAGATGCACCTGCCTAAGGACTGATAACCACAGCCAGCCCAGGTGGAAGAGTTGGGTCCCCAGAAACTGCAGCAACCTTGATTCCTTCGAGGCACTAGTCCCAACGTTAGACATGCCTTGCCACGTCTACTCCTAGACAAGGACACGTTCCCCTTGTCCTTTCATCAGGGCCTCTGAGGAAGTCTTCAGTTGGTCTGGCTCTCAACAAATGCCTATCTCCGTTCTTTCCCACCTAGGCATTTTCATGTCAAAGGGAAACAGCTAGCCTGCATCAGAGCCAAGGAGGGAGAAAGAAAGATGGCAGCAAACAGAAGCCGAGACTCCGCAGTGAGCTCATGTGGGAGAACTAGCCAGTAGGAGTGGCCCAGCTTCCAAGAGAGATATCAAGGTGTAGCACCCCCTGAGGCCAGAGGAGGAAGTAGGGTTTGACCTCATCTCTCACTGAATTCAACAAACACATTTGACACACACACACACAAACACACACACTACACTGCATATTCTCCACATCACAGACACATATGACACACACACACCATATCATACTATACACACACCACACCGCATACCCCCACATCACAGACCCACACCACATCATACTGTACACACAGCATAGTACATACTCTCTGCATCAGAGACACTTACCACACACACAACACACACCACATCATACTATACACACACCACACCGCATACTCCCCACATCACAGACCCATACCACATCATACTGTACACACAGCATACTACATACTCTTTGCATCAGAGACACTTACCACACACACAACACACACCACATCATGCTGCACACACACCACACCAAACAATCTTCACATTCACAGTCACCACACACCACACCACATCATATTATACACCGTACACCACATCACACACCACACCACAAGCACATGCCACATGTGTCCTTGCACCACACCACAAAAGATTCTACACCATACCCACTACACTCTCTCAACAACCCAGACATATACCATATAGGTACGTACACAACAATCACACCACACCACATTATCCACATCACAAACTCATGTCACACAATGTATATAGCAATACACATCACACTGTATAAATACACCCACCATACCCACCATATTATACACCATACAGAGAGAATACATGCCGTGTAACATATGTACTCATAAACATGCATTTATATACATACATATAAGCATAGCACACACACATGCATATACAAAAGTACACACACACACACACACACACACACACACACACACACAGCATCTCCAGCAGGAGTCCAGGTCAGGTTTGACAAAGGCTGCTGCGAGTTGGGGTTCGGGTGTCACATCATCTCGTTGGGGCCACAGCTAGAATTATAGACCAGTGTAACTCCATTTCAAATAGAATTTCAACTCAAGAAAGGAGTTCACTGGTCCAGACCAGCAGTTCTTACAGACAGGCATTTGTGAAACTTGTGGGAACCTCGACACGCTGCCATGCAGGCCGAGCTTGGCAGATGCTCACGCTGCTGGGTGGGCTTGGACAAGTGCCTTTACCCTGCTTGTGACAGTGACACCTACCTCACGGGCTGAAGCTTGGCACACGCTACTGCACCCCCAGCCAGTGTGAGCTCTTTTCCATTTCAAACCCTCTGGCTGTCCTCACAGTCACCGAAATGAGCCTTTGGAAGGGGAAGGAAGCATGGCTTTAGGGGTGCTGGTGCCAATGCCTGGAGGAGCCACAAAGAGAGGGGCTGGGGATCGGCTGTGCGCAGGTGCAGACAACGGTAGGGCCCGTTAGATTCCAGTGTGCAGACAGGTGTGGTGACAGCTGTGTGTCTAGTGCGCCTGTGTGTGTGTGTGGGGGAGTGTATTTGGGTTGGCCTGGCATGCATGGTAGCGAGAATGTCCACCAGGTGGCACTGCTTGCATGTGAGCCTGCCGCCGCGGAGACTAATCCCGGCAAAGCAGATCTCCCAGAACCTCCCGTTGAACATCCTTCCGCCCTGGTGCAGTCCCACTCTGTTCTGGGGCACACGTTCATGTCTAGAAGATAAGCCTCACTGAAAACAGCTGCCATTAGGCCTGGGTCATATTCGAACAGGAACTCAAGTTACACCAGGCGTTGTGTTCATTTCATGGAGGAAGAGGGCGGTCCTAGATGGAGCGCGGTGCAGCACCGTGACCAAGAGCAAGTTGGGGAGGAAGGGTTCACCTGGGTGATTACACCTTCACATCAGCATCTCTGTCCACAGAAGGAAGTCAGCGTAGGGAGGAGCCTGGAGGCAGGAGCTGATGCAGAGGCCATGGAGGGTGCGGCTTACTGGCGTGTCCATTGTGGCTTCCTCGGCCGTTTCCGTATAGAACCCATGACCACCAGCACAGTGACGGCGCCACCCAACATGGGCCGGGCCCTCCCACAGCAGTCACCAGTTAAGGAAAGCCTCTACAGGCATTCTCACTGCCTGATCTTACGAAGGCATCTTCGCAAGCCCCCTCAAGTGGCTTTGGTTTGGTCAAGTTGACATAAAACTATCCATAAAACTTCCTTTGTTCCGCGATGCCTTTTTCACACGTTACCGCTTCGGGTCTTTGCAAGCGCCTGAAAAGCGTGGAAGCCGAGGCTCAGAGGGGTTAAGTAACCAGAGTTACACAGGCAGCAGGTAAAGAGCCAGGCTTCAAAGACCAAGGTTTGAATCCTGCCCGAAGAGTCCTGGAAAACCAGGGGGAGAGGGTGTCACAGGGAGTCCCCTGTGACAAGAGCCAGATTGTTCTCTACATGTTGTCTGCCATCACCAGCCAATCTGGTCATTGTGTCTGTCTGCACACACATCTGTTCAAGCTGCCCTGTAAAATGGGCTCTGCAGAACGCTGCCAGTAATGAATATAAAGATTAAGAATGAGAAGCCCCACACCTAGGTGAAGAGCTACAGAAAATTAAAAGCTGCCAAGAGGAGAATTTGTCTTCCTCAGCACAGGATACCCTAAATGGCTGTACAATCTCTAGTGTTTAGCCCCCCCAAATATACATACAAGCAATACTAAATGAATCCAGCAGGTTGTACACATAGGTAAACACACACACACAGACAGACACACACAGATAGACACATACACACCACAGATGCACACACATATTCACAGGTGCACACTCATACACAGGCACACACATGCATGCACACATACATGCACTCAGGCACACACACTCACATACCACAGATGCACACACACATGCACACATACATGCACTCAGGCACACACACTCACACACCACAGGTGCACACATACATGCACTCAGGCACACACACTCACACACCACAGATGCATACGCACATGCATGTGGGCGCACACACGAGCACACACACAGACACAGACACATGCATGCACACGTAGGCCTAAGTGCACATGTAACAAGTATAGTTAAACAATGAGGGAGTAAGAGTTTGAAAGGGAGTGAGGGGTGTATTAGAGATGGGAATGAGGCAGGAGGGGGAAAAATAATTAAATTTTGCTTTGAAAGCTTTTGTCCTTCGAGAGTTCCTACAAGGGCCTCGCTGTCTGTGCCCATTCGCTGCTGTCCCCTCTTAGGCCCTACTTCCCAGGCATTCCTGGCAAGACCGACAGAAGCTGGAGTCTGGCCCTCCACTCCCACTGGACATCCGGGATTCATAAAAGCTCCAAGGGGCCAGTTCTTGGGGACTGTGTGCTCCAACCAGCGGCTTATTCCCTGCTCACTCAGGGACGGGAGTGCAAATTAGGAACTGGCGGCTCCCCAGTGAGTGCCCACCCAATAGCCCTGAAGCCACCTCTTGCTTGTGTGAGGAGGCCACCTTAGCTAGGGAAGGGGAGAGAGAGGAGGGGAGACTCGTGTATGGAATGCTCCTTGATGCCAGGCTACACCTCTGTAGTTGGAATATTCTTTGGGCCGCCGACCAGCTCCCAAATAAAGACACAGAGACTTATTAATCATGAATGCTTGACCCTAGCTGAGGCTTGTCCCACCAGCTCTTTTAACTTGATTTAACATGTTTCTATTCATCTGTGTTTTGCCTCAGGCTTTTTACTCTTTCATTCTGTATGTCCCATTTTCCTTCTTCCCCCATGTCTGACCGGCCAGCCCCAGCCTCTCCCTGGCATCTTTTTTTCTTTCTTCCCCTGGCCTAAATTCCTTCTCTTTACTCTCCCTGCCCTGAGGTCCTGCCTATACCTCCTTCCTCACTATTGGTCATTCATCTTTTTATTAGATCAATCAGGTGCCTTAGGTAGGTCAGGTAAAACAGCAACACATATAGTTACATAGTTAAACAAGTACAACACATCTTTGCATCGTTAAAAAAATTCACAGCAGATCTCCATCTCCCCAAATTTGTCACCCCATTCAGAGGAGGGCATTAATGACCTTTCCTTTACTGAGAAAGGAACTACAGAGGTACTGGGGTTGCTCTGACCTTGTATAGTTGATTCTGAAGTTGCTGGGTTTCTGGTCAGTGGCCCTGTGTGCCCCTAATGTTTGCATTAGCAGTTCTGTGGGCTGGGGTGGGGACAGGCTGCACTAAGTCCTGGGAGGAATGTCACAGTCATTCTGGAGATGCAGCAAGGCCAGTTTCTAGTGCTAAGATGTTGGAGCCCAGAAGAAAGACCTGTAGGAAGGATGGTTGTCTCCTGTGTTTCTGCCACTCTGTGGCCCCCAACTGAAAGCCCACAGCACAAGTCACCACAGGCCAGAAAATCTCATTTTCCCCTGTGATTTCTAAGGTCAGCAAAAGAATCACAAGTTCTCCTCTGAACCAAGGTCAGGCAGACGGGTAGGGAATACCCACAGGATTCATACTTCTGCTTTGGGTCTTTGGGAAAGCATTTGCCCCAACACAGGATGGTACAGCAGCCATGGGCTCACACTGTGAAGCTGACGAGTGCCAGATCTTTTCCTTGAGAAGGCGTGACCAAGAGAAAGATCGAGAACCTGGGGGAGGGATGCTAGGACTCTTCAACAAGATACTTCCTCAAGACCTGGCTGACTTGTTCAGCAGCTGTAGTATGGCACGTGCCTCACCCCAAGTTTCTGGCTCCAGCCCTCAAAGCTAAAGTCTGCACACAAGTGTCCTCATGTCTGGTGCCCCGCTTTCTCCTCTTCGATGTGTCTAAAAGAAGCTCCCCTCCTCTCTGCCTGAGCCTTCCTGACATTCTGTATTCCCAGGACTGTTCCAGAAGCCTGGAGACCCTTTGCTCTGTCTATCTTAGCTAGTCAGTCACGGAATTATACCGAGTTTGGGTTCTGAATCACATGGGCTCCACCCTCTCCCTTCCCACTTTGGCGTATAAACAGAGTCTTCCTACCCCCAGCTCCATCTAGTTCCATTCCAGAAAAAAATACACTGAGAAGCTTTCCATACAGACAGCAAGGTGGCCTTGCTCCTCCATGCCACTGTTCTCCCCATGTCTCTCCATCTCTTGGAAGACAGAGCAGGGCACCTCCACCCCTCAGTGGGCCCTCCCGCCTCTGAGGATCTGCTTTGGCACTCCAGCAGCTATCTGTGGTGGCACTTGTGGGTCAGGACTATCCGGGCAGCGGGAGAAAGATGAGAGTCTGCAGACCCGAGCATAGCCATCTGCCATGATCTGACAGGGAGGAGTGTGCTGTTTGCCACATACACGCTATCCCAAACGCACATATTGAATCCCACCTAAGGTGAAAGATCATGAGGTGGTGTCTTGGAGAAATTATTTAGGTCATGGAGGTACAGTCATCCTGAATGGGGTCACAGCCCTTTGGAAATGACCCCAGAGAGCTCTCTTGCCCTCTTTTTACCAGGCAAGGATACAAGGAGAAGGTGTCTGCTATGAACAAGAAAGAAGCCATCACAGGAACTGTGATGTCATGTTCCAACCACCAAAACTATGAGAAACTCCTGTTATTCATCAGTCACCCAACCATGATACTTTGTCATAATGGATTAAAGCAGGTGGCCATTAGGAAGACTGGGCACTACCTTGGGGGACTGGGTTTCACTCCTTCTCATCTCTGACCTGCAGGGAGGAGTGCAGGGATAGAAAGTGCATTCCATCATGTGACCAGTGATCTACTCAACCATGGCTATATTGTGAAACCCCAATAAAAACTGAAAGCCAGGTGGCTTGATTCTTGGTAGTTCACACATGACAAGAGCTTTCCCTCTGGCATAGTGGCTGTCCCCTGCCTCCTGCTTTCTTGGGTTTACAACAAACTGGTAGTGAGAAGATTCATTTGTTGAGTACTTGGAGTCATTTTTAGCAAATAATGAAACCCCCAAAACAGTGGTCTGTGTGGATGCCTAGACATGTAGTCAGTCAGGCAGAACTGTGGTCAGTCTCCTTATAAGAACTCACCTCCTGCGTGCTGTCTTTCAGGACACCTCCCAAGCTCACTGTTGTGTGATCCTGAAGCCCACCCTGAGTCAGGTGACTTCCAAGCCCCCGTGGCAGAAGCAAGAAGAGAGCCAGTGTTAGGTGCCTGTAAAGAATCCCCCTGGGACAGCATGGCAGGGCCCCAAGTGGGAGGCAACTGAAGAGACTGATGGAGAGTCTCTCACAGCAATATCCATGTCACATCTTTGGGGACCAGCAGCAGCAGGGTGTGCAGCACATCTTCCTGGGAGACCGGAGCCCAAGGGATCAAGCTACAGCAATGCCATCTGGGACTGGGTAATGTCACTGAGAAGACAAACTCAGTCCTGGAACCTAAGGCACACAACTGCATTAAAAAAAATTCATGGTGAAACCTGGGTGCTTGAGGTTCTCAAAAGAAATCTTTGAAAATTCCCTTGAGTGGCTGGAGCTGAGGAATACGCCCCTGCAGGAGAGTGCATCCAACTGTTTACAAGGCTCATTCTGTTTGGCTCTCAACCATGCAGGTGGGGCTCCACTGGCTGAAGCTCCTGGGCATCTGTGAAGTTTGCCCCAGTTGCCCTAAACAGTTGTCCATGGGCTGTGCAGCTTCCACCACCGACCTGTGGGCTTGGAGTCCAAGAGGAAGATGCTAGCAGGGATGGTCTCTCCTGACATCTCTCTCCTTCCAGATGGCCAGTTCTCTTTTGCTTTGGAGATGGGATCTCACTATGGCTTGTCTAGAACTCTTGACCATCCTCTAGTGTTTGCTGCCTGTACCTGGCTAGCACTGGGGTCTTTGTTATGTGCACCAAGACCCTGTAGACTTGTGAAGTCTCTGGCTGTTCTGCCCACTTCTAGGCAGCCTTGTGGAGCTGGCATTTTCAAGATACCACATACACTGGCTGTTTTTCATTTTCCAAGCCCCACCCATATGAGAAGGGACATGTTGTATGCATTTGAGAGCTCAGATGTGTGCTGGCATGTGCCGGTGGTGCTTGGCAGTGGTCTGGGAACAGGACATGGTAGCAGGAATCAAGGCTATTGGAAAAATCACAAAAACATGTGTTTTGACGATGTTGTAAACTCTCTAGTCTGTAAAGAAATCCAAATGATGTAACGGGAATCCAGACAGGCCCAGGCCCAAGTCTTCTAATTCCCACCTCTGTGCCTGGGAAAGATGCTGATCCCTCAAGACCTACAGCTGGGCCCTGACCACAGACACAGCCTGAGACAGGTCCACAGGACCATTGCTAGGCAGGATGTCACTTATCTCTTGTGACTTACTCAGAAGTTCCACCCAAGACTGCTCACATGCATGAAGCGCAGTCAACAGACTACGGATCAGCTTCAAACTTCTGTTGGGTCAGAATGTGTGCTACCTGTAAATGACAATTGTAAGTGAGTCCATGAGAGCCTGAAATAATAGGATAGCAGATATTTATTGGTGAATGATTCTCAAATGACAAATGAAGTAGAGAACCACCACAGCCTTCTGCCCAGGGGTGCTGGAAGCTGTTATCTGATCTCCCGCCCACCATCCAAGAGAACTTGAAAGAAGAGAGCATGTCCTTCAGCTTTTAAGTTGTCACGTAGGCAGAGACAACTGCTTGCTGCTCCAAGTCACTGGCTAACCAGATAGAAAACCCACAACAGTTACCTATGCACGCAGTCATTCGTTTGACACTTGCAGAGTCCTTTCTGAATGTGTTTACAATAGAGTTTCTTGATGTGCCCACCAGACTAGAGCAGTGGCATCAGCATCGTTGAAAATGTGATCCTAGAGCTGGGCCTGAAAGGAAGATCTTGAATTGAAACCCAGCCTGGACTATGTAGTAAGATCATGCCTCAAAAAAAAATAATAAATAAAAAATAAAAAACTCAAATAAAAAAAATGACACTGTCGGTGAAAGCTACCTGGCCACAGCTGACTCACCCGTCAACACCCAGAAGGGTCCCGGCACTCGGTGCTTTATGAAGTCCTCATGACTGACTCTGAATCACACTCAGGCTTGAGAGCCATTGTTCTAGAGTGCTCTCAGGCCTGGGAAGGGAGAAGCACGAATTAGAACATGAGGGTCATAGAGAAATGAAAGAGATGGCCAGGGTCAATAGGGAAAGGCAGTCATCTGAGGGCACAGGCCTGAGCCAGGTGCTCAAGTTTTCAAACTCAGTAGCACTCGTGTTAAGTTTTCCTTGTAGTTCATGAGATACTTTGAGGGGTGTAGACGGGAATGGTGCCGTAACATTGGACCTACAGGGAGATGCTCTTGAAGCTGGTGTTGCAGGTGGATTGGAAATGGCCCCGCTGAGAAACAGAAACGCCAGTCAAAGCTAGAGATACAGCTCAATTGCTTGTTTATCACATTCAAGACCCTAGGTTGGGTCTTCAGCACCACATAATCTGGGCGTGGCAGCTCGCACTGTGACCTTGGCACTCAGGAGCCGGAGGCTGGAAGATGAGAAGTTCAAGGCCATCCTCTCTGGTTCTATCTTACCTTGAGAACAAAACAAATTGGCCCTCGGAGGCTGCTGTAGTTAAACAGTCCAGACAAACAAACTGAAGACTCGACTTGGGAAAGTAATAGAGGGTGGGGAGGGGATAGATTGGATTTGAGCAAAGGCAGCTCACTGAGCTCACTAATCACTGGGTGCAGATGATGCTGATGAGTACGTCAAACAGTTTCCAGGCTTCTAAATTTTAAATTACACTCATCTATTTTCAAGTCTGTATATATGAGTATGGGCGCATGTCCCTGGAATTTGGTTCTCTCCTTCAACCATGTTCGTCCTGGGGATTGAACTCAGGCCATCACACTTTACAGAAATCACCTTTACCTGCTGAGCCTTATCACCGGCCCTGATTTCCAGGTTTCTGCCGTGGAGGTCTGGTTGGCGCTGATGTCATTCTTTGGAGCACAAGACAGTTTGGAGGGATCTGTAGAGTTCAGTTCAGGACATGTTGAATGTGAACTTCCGTAGAACTTCTGGAAGGATCTGGAGGGCTGGGACGGTGGAGGCCAGGCTGGAGGCACAGTGGGAGGCGGAAGGGCTCCTGGGGAGCATGGGGATAAGCTGGGTGCAGCCCTGGCCCAGCCTACCGTGAGACAGCCCTCACATCATTGCATTCCACTGAGTAACTCTGGCTTGAATAGGACATGGAAAGGGATCGGGACATTGTGTGCAGAGATTCTCACGTGGCCAGAGAGCTGGACTTCAAGTTCAGGGTAAGTCAGTGTGGTCACGGCTGCCAGAAATGTGTTCCCAGGGCCACTTTCACCAGTGAGAACAGAGCTGTCTGGATGGGGTGTGAGGCCTCCTCCGTGTGGCTTGGATTCCGCAAGGTCTCCTGGAGAGGAATGAATTATGGCTAGGCAGGAAAGAGCAGGCTGGGACCATAAGGGACTAGTCCCCCAGAGTGGCTAAGAAGCACACACACTGTTCTCAGGGGAGCAGGGGGGCAGTTTGGTCCCCTACAGCTGGCCCAGCAGCTCCACTGGAAAGACTGAGAGCAGGGGTGTCTGTGAAGATGCCACAGGGTCTTTCTCACCTCAGAGCTGTTGTGAAGAGCTCCTCTGGTGTCTTGTGATGTTAGGTTACAACTTTAGAGATAACGCAGAAATGCTGGTTTTGATCCTGTGTAGTTTGGGGTGTTTTCCCCTAAAGGGGAACTCCTGAACGTGCGATTTATAAAGAAGTGATGGTTCTGGTGACTAGGATGCCCAAGAGCATGTCGCTAATGTCTGCTTGGCTTCTAGTGACAGTCACACAGCAACAGGCCGGTGGATAGATACCTGCAAGAAAGATAAAACACTAGAACGCACATTCTCGTGGTCACTAATCCAGTCTGGGAAGACAAGGACTCACTGGGCACTGAGAGGTTTGACCCCATCCCTCAGGAAAGGGTCAAACCACAGCAGGGTCCTCCCTACAGGGTCTGGTGAATGTTTGAGATGGGTTCCTCTGGAGTCTTCGGAATAGCCAGAGGAGTGGACAATTCACATCCTCTCTCCACAAGACTTCACTTGACAGAAGAGAAAGCCTGAGGGGCCACTCAGAGACAGCCTTCCCTGGACAGATCATGGGAGGCCTTTTGCTTTTGTCTATCATTTTGATAAGATGCTTTCCCTGTCTCTGTCTTCTCTCTGCATGTTTCCAGGATGCAGCTTTGACGTGTAACTAGCTGGGGCTGAGAGGCGTGGCTGCAGACACTGTTGGAGGCATTGGGAAAGCATCCAGCGGCTATTCTTGTTGACCATAGCAAACCATACAGGGAGAGGCAGGCACCTCTTATGGGGCCCCGGGAGGTACATTTGGCATGCTGCTATGCAGGCTTCAGTGTGTCTGACAGAGTCCACTGTCACCTCAGAGTGCTCTGATGATGAGGGCCAGCTGTGCATCTGCAGAACATTTAGAGGCTATGGTGGTCCCCTGCTGTGACTACACTCAGAGGTGCTCCAGACCCAAGGGCCAGCAGTGAAAGAGGGTATTAAGGGTGTTAAGACATGGAGATGATAGGTCCTCTAGATAGGTTTAAGAAGGATTCAGGGTTTCATACCATGCTGGAACAGCTATGGAGAGCCAGGAGTCACGAGAGAAACCCTAGAGCCAAGCATGAGCTGTGGAGACCCAGCACGGCGTCCTGAGTGGCACTTGGTAGGGGGCAAAGCTCTCCCTCATCTTTCCGCAGGAGGATGGTGTCATGTACGCACCAGAAGAACTGCTCTGGTGGTAGGGGTTGTCTGCATGGTGCAAGATGATTGGTCACCCAGGCCAGGGGGTAGATTGGGGGAGGAAGGGTAGATGCCTAGGGAGGCAGGCCAGCAGGAACTGAAAGGTGACCCTGGAAATGGCGGGGAGACCCGTTCAGTAAGCTCCACCGTGGGTGTCTTAGGTATGCTGGCTATTTCTTTTCTGACAGTTCTTAAATCTCCAAAGCAAAAAGAAATAATCCTTTTAAAAAGTCGTAGTTTGTTGTACTTGTTTTCTATTTCTTTTTTTTAAAGAGAAATGTAGGAAATTAAGTCACTATATCTCAGGCCTCCAAGTTGCCTGCAAATTCCTGTTGAAAACTTGGACAGGGGACTTGTAACATCCTTGTCAGCTGTCCTTATTAACTCAACATTTTATTTAAATTGCTCTTAGCACCTGCCTCCAATTACTCTGCTTTGGCAGGAGCAGCGTTCTAACTAAGTGCTCCTCTCTGCTGTAGTACCGCGGCACCCCAGGCACAGCCATCATCTGTCTTCATCAAGCCAGCCTCAGCAGAGTGACAGAGCCATCCAGAGGGAGCAAGGATGGCTAGTGCTGAGAGGCCACTCCGCCCGCCACAGCCTCTGTGGTGCTCAGGAACCATTTGTATTCATTACTGCTCTTCTTAATCATCGTCCCAGGCATCCGGGACCCCTGGCTAGCGGACGCTGAAGGCACAGGAGGCTGTGCGACGGAGGCAGCCGGGAGGCTAATGATGGTGCTGACGCTGATGACAGTGACGGTGAGCGGTGGCGGCAGCTTTTAATCTTGATGCTGATGAGTCCTGCCATTTCGGGAGCACCTGCCCAGGTGTGCAGGTCCTGCGCCTGTCACGAGAGCTAACTCTTCTTGTACATTGTGTCGCCCACAACTCTAAGGTCAGGATCCTCAGGTCTTCTTCCATGCTGTAGATAAGGAAATGGACCCAGGTTCATGGCCATTTGTTTCAAAGACTAATCTCGGTCTTTGCGTTTAAAGCCACAACGCTATTTCACTGCCCGCCTGCGGCTCCCATCTGATGCTTAGAAAGTGACACACACACACACACACACACACACACACACACACACACACACACACACACACACACCCTGCTCTCAGGAGAGAGTCTCTGGTCCAGCAGAGGTGACTTTCGTGAGTCACAGGAAAGGTAACTTTATGTCCATGAGTGGTCACTTCCACTAATGTCATCAGGGGGCAAGGATCTTAAAGAGGCAAGGCCGTGGTGGAAGATGGCCCTAATTCCCCTTGGGCGCAGACCCTGTGGCAGGACATCGCCTACCACCCATGCGTCCCTAAGGACTGGCTGGATGTGGCTAAGGCAGTCCTCCCTCGCCTCCTGGTCACCCCAGGCACAGCCTCCTGTGCTGCCTTCAGTGTCCGCTAGCCAGGGGTCTC
Organism: Mesocricetus auratus; assembly: GCF_017639785.1. NCBI lineage: Eukaryota > Metazoa > Chordata > Mammalia > Rodentia > Cricetidae > Mesocricetus > Mesocricetus auratus. Next base: position 97,967,173 of record NW_024429190.1, on the reverse strand, counting down.
CGGATGCATGGGACGATGATTAAGAAGAGCAGTAATGAGTACAAATGGTTCCCGAGCACCACAGAGGCTGCGGCGGGCGGAGTGGCCTCTCAGCACTAGCCATCCTTGCTCCCTCTGGATGGCTCTGTCACTCTGCTGAGGCTGGCTTGATGAAGACAGGTGATGACTGTGCCTGGGGTGCCGCGGTACTACAGCAGAGCGGAGCACTTAGTTAGAACGCTGCTCCTGCAACAGGGTCTGCGCCCAAGGGGAACTAGGGCCATGTTCAGCCACAGCACTGCAGAACTCTTTAAGATCCTTGGCCTCCCAAGGGTACCCTTGGGCCTGCCTGGCCCAAGGACCAAGTTTACCGGGTAGGCTTGGGGGGCCCTAGTTGCATCCTCCCGTTCCTCCTTGATGGTGCAGGACTCCGCATCAACCGGGCCTCCAGGTCTAGGCCTGCGGTTGTCTGGTCGGTCACCCGGGTCCAGGTCCCGCGGATTTTCCCTGAGGGCGGTATAGGGAGGACCCAGAGCCTCCTCGCTCCTGGGAGTATAAGCCAGGGTCTGGAGTTATCTGGGGCAGATGGTTCGGCCCATTCCTCCTCAGCTTCGTCTTTGGAGGACCTCTCCTGTTCCTCTTCTGCCTTCTTACTGAAAACAGAGTTACCCATACTGATGATCTCACTTTCCCTGACAGACCGCTTGGCCTCAGCAGAGATTTGGGTCCTTCATGCCCCAGATTTGGGCACCAGATTCAGGGTCTTAACAAACCACAGGATGGTTGAGCTGGGTCTGAGGAAGAGGAAGTGTTCTGCTGCCTTCCAGTGTCCTAGAAACAATCAGACACAGCAGGGAGTCTAGTCAAGCAGCAAGCATCTTTTAAAGGAAAACACCGCTGAGAGTGTGTATGTGTGTGTGTGGGGGGGGGAGGGTGAGCATGAGCTGTTCCTGCAGTGACTTCATCTGGTTTGATCTAGGAAACCAATCATCTCTTTTTGTAAACAACTCAGGATTCGCCCATCTGACTTCCCCTCAGCGCCATGTTTTACTGGTTTGTGTGTCCTACAGAGCCTTAGTCCTCCTGCTTGTCCGTTGGTGCCTAATGCCTGGACCAGAGAAAGGGAGACGCCAGTTGTCTAGGTGAGGGGCTTTGGAGAGATAACCAGGTGAATGTCTTTTGCCTCCTGATTTTAACTTAGGTTTTGAAAGAGAAAGTTGAGGTCTTGTCACTAGGCATCTTTCTGGTTCCAGAGAGTGTAAAGTCCCAGTGGCCATGACAAGTGATCGAGTCTCCTCTTGTTCTGACATGACAAATGCTGAGAGTGAGCTTCAGAAACAGAGATGAGGGCTTGACTCTTACCTTCTCTCCCAAGAGCCCTAGGGATATGTGTGATTTTGCTAGGCCTTAGTAGGTTCCCTTAAATGGAAAACAGAGTTGAGCATGGAGACATTATGGAGAGTAACTGAACTTATTTGTAACCCCCCTAGGAGACTCTGACTTTCTGTGTAGAGTCAGATAATGAATGTTGGATGTTTTATGGTCTCTGTCACAGCCATTCACCTCTGATGGTGGTTTGAGATCAGCCATAGACGATGCACAGACAGATGAGCATTTATTTCTAATAAAGATTTATTGACAGAAACTGGATATTCAGAAAACATCCTATAGAAAGCAGTATATGTTCAGTTAATGTGAGGCCCCACCTGATGGAAAAAGCTGTACTGAGTGACACACTGAGGAACATAGTCACCATAAATTATGCATAGAGAATTACAGCAGAGGAGAGGAGAGGAGAGGAGAGGGGAAGAACCTCCTGGGGTATTACCCCATTGCCCCATAACGCTTTTTCCCCTGGCATGCCATGGGCCACAAATAGGGCTGCCTCCAGTAACCTGCTCCTGAGAAGGACTCAAAGAGTATCCCGAGATCCTAGAGGTAGCTGACCATTTGTGTGTGTTGAATGGTATACTCCATAGTCTTGGGAAGTGACTGACCCTCACTGTAAATTGGATGACATTGTTTTGTTAGGGTGGCCCAACCGATGATCCTGGGAGCTGCTGGGAGCCTTGTAGTGCTGTTGACTTTCACAGTGGCTACCCTTGTTGGGGTGGGAAAGCGGAACACATACTCTTGCTAGCTTACAGTAAGCTTTGGGGTCCATCTTTAAGTGAATGAATATTCTGTGTAGTGGTCTTTGCTATGCTCAATCAGGCTACATTGGAAGTTCCTGTCCTTGGGAATCACACACTGGACTCAGGTCCCCAGAAGGACTTCAGTGGAGTGGGGAGAAGAGAACACATTATCCATACCTGGGGCATTATCTCTGTCCACGTGTAGCATGTGAGCATGGTCCTTCTACTCTGAGGGCCTGAGCAGCAATCTGAAGTGGAATTGACACCTTGCAGGAACCATTGCACTCATGAATTCACAGTAGCTATGGTTACCTGCACAAGACCAGCACAAGAGCAAGCCAAGTTAAAAAAGCCCAGCATGGAGATGGGGCAGCTCCCTAAGCCACGTCCCTAGCTGAGGAGATATTGGCAATTGCTGGCTGCTAGAGAAGGGAAAGTTACTTCTCTTTAGGAATGTAACCCTGGTAGGTTGCCCATATCCCACTGGATAACCCCACACCCATGTATATAGGTTGCACTACTTGGACTTGATAGTTTAAAAGATTAAGTAAGTAATAGATAATTATAAAAGGAAAGTACGAAGGAAGAAGGGGGTCGTGTTAGGGGCAGTTGGAAAGGGGAGTAAGGGGTAGATATGATAAAAATACATTATATGCATGTATGAAATTAAAAATGAATTCATTATACACCTTTATTGAAATACACTGAAATAAAGGGAAATATTATTAAAACAAACAAACCATAAAAAGCTAACGATAATCCAAGACAGCGTGGCTCCTGACCTTCACCGCTCTAATTCACCATACTCGCAGAAGTTCTAACCAGTCAGCCAGTGGAGTATTCGCACAGGTGTGTCTCCTCTTTCTGGGAACTTCATTTTACAATCCGAGAGTTCCACAACCTGTGCTGAACTCAGCAGCCTCACCCTGTGACAAGGTGGGTCAGTTCTGTCTCTCTCTGGGATGACAGGAGTCCCACCACAGTCCCCACTCATCACTCGTGCGTTTCAGCCTTCCCAGCCTGTAGCTGCGCACTACCAGAGAGGTCCTGGGTGGGAAATTTTGTGTCCTCCCCCTTGGACTTGACCCCAGAGTCTTTAATTAGCTCCTGACACCAGTGATCCATGATTTCCGCCCGAGCCCAGCTTTGGCTTTCCCAGAACAGACACTGCCCAGGAGCACTGATAAGGCCGGGGTTGGGTGGCTGCACAAGACCCCGTAGTTCTCTGCCTTGCGTGGGCCAGTGTTGCTAATCCTTTAATGAGGGCTACAGCTGCCTGAGGAGGGTAGGGGCTAAAGGAAGCCCTGGCTGCAGAAGCCCCAGGAATGCACTGCACTAACAAACCAGCAGGGGCAGGACAGATCCTCCCACTCAGCCCCAGGCTCCTGGGAACACGTGCTAATTATAGACAGAGCACCATTCTCTGGGGGGAAAACAGGCTTTTCCTTTTTTCATTCTGTACCCCTTGGCCTCTGGTGATAATGCTCTAGAGATGTGACGTTAACAGAAGCGAGGCACGGTGGGTGGACCTTCGAACGGAAAGCCTTCCTGGCACCACCATCCTGCCCTCCCCCACGGGTCCTGTCTGCAGGCATGGCTGCTCAGTGGGCCCCACCCAGACGGGCACCACGGTTGCTTAAAGGACTCTGTCCAACAGTCACCGTTTTCTGCCTACCCCCTACGGCTAGCGGTACTAGTCTCTGAGGTGCGCATCACTGTCCCCAAGTTACAGATTGAGGTGCCTTTGCCAAAAGTCATCCAGCCAACAGGGAGATAAAGCCACAGAGGCTGACACTGGTTCCCCAAACCCACACAGGGACTTTTGTCACAACCCCTCACTTGGTATCCGCTGCAGAGAGTTCATCCAGGATGGTGGACTAAACCTGTGGAGAAGAAGGAGAAAGGGAGGGAGGAAACAGGGAGAGGAGGAGGAAGGAAGAAAGGGTTTCTCTAAACTTGAAGTGTCATCAGAGTGTGGTGCCATCAGGCCTCCACACCTGGGCTAACAACACTGCTTAGGGATGTGGACATTGGCTGTCCAGGGACTACCTGGAGTGTGTGAGCAAACAGCTTTATGAGGCAGATGCTTTCCCCTTCTGCTAAGCAAGACGCCGAGGCAGCAGGTGGCTTCCACAGGACTACGGGCTCCCGGTAAACTAATGCCGCCTTCAGCTACACGTTAAGCATCTTCACAATGGAGTTTATCTCACCTCTGGTGTGACTTTTACTGAGAAGTCTTTCTTTTTGTTGTCGATGATGATGATTACAGAGAGATTAAAAGCACAATTGAAAAATCTGAGGAACACGCCTTCCTCGTGCGAGCTTCCTGGTGTCCATATGACATGGACTGGACATCCCATGAGCTCACCCCTGACTTTGAAGCAGGGAAGGGAGCTGTGTTTACTTTCTCAGCTCAGCACTAGGGGACTGGCCAGCTATCTAAGCTAGTTAGAGCCGGGTGCTGATAAACAGCAGTGGCAGGTTATTTGTTGAAAGTAATTTTGATGAAGATGTTTTCATCTTTAGTGGAGTGGACACAGACACGATGCCCTACGACCAGCTTCCTGCTGAAGGGATGTGTGAGGAAGTTTCCTTTCCCGTGAAGACAGTATCTGCTTCCTGCTGAAGGCGTGTGTAAGGAAGTTTCCTTTCCCGTGAAGACAATATCTGAATCTCAAGTCCTCTGTGGAGAGGACTCCTTCCTGCTGTGACAGCCGGGTGGCCAGCTGGCTATATATCCATGTGGTTTAGTTCTCAACAGCATCTTCAGCCCAGCAGTGGGCTTCCATGAAAAACTTCCTCACATTGCAAGCTGTGTATACAATGCCCTGGATGAGGGTAGGGACCAAGAGAGTTGTCAAATTTCACTTATTCTAGGTGAATGGTGGGATTTTAAGCAACGAGCTTTGAACAGGGACATTTTTGCCACTGGCCTTGTGTATGCAGCATGATACCAGCTGGCCTCCTGGAGATCAGGGTGATATGGGCTTTGAAGTAGGGTTCTTATTCTGGGACTCACGCCTGCCTCCCAATGGAAACAAGGAGGACCGAAAAGTATGCAACTTCTGTGTGCTAACCAGAGTCTAAGGCTTCCCGCTGGAGAGCTGGAGATATCTACAGTTCAGAATATGTGGATCATTTCCCCAAGGTCACATAGCTTCTGAATGTGAACATGGGAATCAGCCCATTTTTCTCCCTCCACTAATAACATGGTATCTGTTCCATGAAGTCTCTGGAGGGTTTTCTTTCTAGGATGTACTGGGAAGGGGAGAGAGCTGTGCAGAAGGACACCATGGAAGGACACTGTGTCAGGAAAGCAGCCCAGGCCCAGTGCTCACTGCTCTGGGCCTGCTTCTGGGCCCGGAGATCACATTCTCTACCCGTGCAGACACTAACACAGGGGCCGGGAGCACACTGCCTTCACTGCTCCAAGGCAGTGCGTTCTTACCCCTCGAGGGTAAAGTTCTGGTGTTTCACCGCCAGAGTTTCACACTGCACTGTATAGGTTTGGGGTAGGGGCGTTAAAATTTCATGGAGGATGTCTAAATTCATTCCGTTGAAAGATATTTGCAAAGCCCCCATTACAGGTTACCATGTTAATCTATCAGAGACTCTATGACTTGCAGATTTATTGCACAGACCCTGGCACCACACAGGGCTGGGTGGAGTCCTTGGTTTGTCACTAGCCAGCTGGTTGCTGTCAGCAGGTCATTTGGCACCTCTGGGCTGTAGTTTTCCTGTCTATAAAATGAAGATCAAAGAGTGCATGGCTCCCAGGAGGTGCTGGAAGAATCCAAGGAACTATCACAGAAAGAACGTGGCTTTGGGGACTGAGAAAACAGCCTGTAGTCAGAGCAGGGGGCAGTGTCACGTGGGTGGACAAAGTACACACTGTGTCAGAGAAGCCGGATCCTGTGGAGGAAACTGAGGCCTAGGGAAGGGACTTGCGGATGGTGTGTACCGGGGGAGGGGGATGAAGGACTATCAGGAGAGACCTCCTGTGAGGTGAGAGGGTAACTCCCACAGCTACAGGAGGAGTGGTCCTGGAGCTAGGACACTCTGGTTCCTCCAGCTTCCACCTCATCCGACCCGCAGGTAAAGGGAGCAAAGGTCAACCATTTTGTTTTTCAGATAAAAGGGACGAGGGACCGAGTCCTGTCCCAGGACCATCCCCTTCCCCAGCGCAGGAGTCCTCCTGAAGTGCTGTACCCTGGGACTGTTGAGACTGGGTCTTCCCATCCCTCGCTGGTGGGATGGCCAGTGCCTCAGACACTCTCTCTAGGTGGGGACCCTTCCTTTGAGGGTTTGCCCAGGATCGGCGTCTTTGCTTCGTGTTGCATTGTGGTACAGAACCTCCACGTTCTTCTACTAGCAGTGCCTGGCGTGTGGTCCTGCCCTTCATCTGACTCTAGATGCAGGCTCCAGCCCACCGCACAGATGCCCCAGGGATGACAACCTCCCATCCAAGCCTGACTTTATCTTCCACCCTGGTACTTGGGCAGCCGGCTCTGCGTTGACCTAGGGAGGCCCGGTGGCTGTGGGTGTTTTCTGTGTGCTAGGGAGCTCAAGGCGGTAGGGCCCAGGAGAAGAACGGAGTCCAGATCTGCCTCTTCTGATTCATTATCCCTACAGCATCCACAGTGCAGTGGCTCCCACCACCTGTGACTCTTAGGGCACTGTGCAGGCTACAGTGAGCCCTGCATGCCACAATCACTGCTGGCCTTCAGAGACCCAAGTTACATGCCTCTTTTTGATCTTGGAGCCTGCTGCTATTGGCTTTGTGTCCCTCTGCATTTGTGTTCCACCCTGGGGTAGTGATAGGTGCCTGAGGGGCCCCTCCAGAGGCACCTCCTCCCCCGCATCTCATAGAAAAGCTCCTTAAGAGTTCATCCCCTCCCCAGAAGTGTGCACAGAAAAGAGCCTTCATCTTCAATGCGAGCCAACTCTCTTCATTTTGATTTGTCTCACAAGAAGTGAGACAGAGCAGAGGTCCCTCCCAGGGTTGGAGTGTAGCATGACAGGAGCCTGGAAACTTGGCAAGGATGCCCTGGATCATAGTTCTGGCATGGGGCCCACTTGGCAGAGGAATGAAAAGAGGCTTCCAGTTGTCCCAACACAATTCCCTCCCCCAGTGAGGCAGACACACACATGAGCCAAAGGGCTGTGGCCTCAGACAGGAATCACAGCCACCCATGGCCTGTGAACCTCAGCACTCCTCACGTGGGGGAGCAGTCAGCAGCCTTTGCTGGACACCTACTGCATGCCAGGTTCTCACAGGACACTTCTGCCCAAGGAAGGGCAGGGAGGCCTTCATCTTCCTACAGCTAAGAGGACAGTGAGAAGCATCCTTCCACCCTTCACAGAGCTACCTCTCCTGTGAGTTTGCCCACAGCAGAAATGATGCAGCTAAGCATGCTCAGCCAGAAGGACTGATTCTTCTTGATTTATAATTTGTGTCTCCATGTGTGATTTGAAAGCATTGTCCCTATGTGGCCCAAATGTTTGATTCTAGGGAAATGGCCCATACAAGCCATTTTGTACTGTTATCTGAGATGTATTATTCAGGTACATTATGCAGTTTTCATATCTGGGAGGAAATTAAGTGGCACTTAAACTTCCGTATCCAGTGAATGAGACTTCCTGTGCTTCCCATGGGGCAAGGACTGGGGCCTGGAGACCCCAGCAGGTGTCCCCCATTTTGTTTGACCACAGGTGAATCTCCCTTTTGTTGTCTGGCCTGTCCCTAAGAGTGTGGGCGTACTGATTACTTTCAAGTCATTGTGACCACATATAATGGTTGGAATGAGAATGACACCCCCCCACAGAGTCTCATATATTTGAATTATTCCCCAGTTAGTAGAACTCTTTCAAAAGGATTAGGAGAGGTAGCCCTGTTGGAGGAGGTATATCACCGAGAGCAGGCTTTGAGGTTTCCAAAGACCACACCATTCCCCGTTAGCTCTCTTGCTGCCCTGCGTTTGTGAATCAGAATGTAAGCTCCCAACTATCGCCCCAATGCCGTGCCTGCTTGCCTGACTGCTGTCACAGACTGGTAGGCCCCATTAAACACTCTCTTCCATAAGCTGCCTTGGTCATGGTGTCTTGTCACTGCACTAGAACAGTAACTAAGACACGGCAGTCTTAAGGCTGGAAAGATTTCTTTTGGATCGCAGTTTCAGAATTTTCTGTGTGTCATGGAGAGGACTCGGTGCTGCAGCTCACTTCATGATTGTGGGAGCATGCGCCAGACACACGGGGACCAGGAGGCAGAGTTCAAGACAGGAATTGCAGTGGCGGAGGACAGGTGTGACCAAGGGCTTTTCTAGTGACCTACCTCTTCTTCCTAAAGTTCCTCAGCCTCTCGAGACAGTGCCACCAGCTAGGGAACAACCATTCAAACGTGAGCCTATGGAGATCATTTCCAACTCATGACTGCAGAGGCCCAAGTTGCAGTGTGCCCGGTTAGTCTCAGGCTGCCAATGTGGAAGAAAGTGGCTACTGGCCACGGTGAAGCAACCCTCACATCATCCTCCCCACCCCACCAGAACCCTGACCACTTAGGAATCTGGTTTTAGAAGGCTCAGGTTGGCCGCAGGCAGCCGCCTAAGCATATCCTGGGCAGAAACAGCAAAGGACTGAGTTGTAAGCCAAGGCAGACTCTATTCCAACTCTCAGGCTTGGGTCCAGGAGGGAGATGGGATGAGAACAGGAATGCAAGCAGAAACAGAGACAACTGAGAGCCCCAGAGTAGCGAGGAGCAGTGTTCGGCCTCGCTCGTACGGGAACAGGTGTGAGCTACACGGGCCTGTGCTCAGGCTCAAAGGTCTTGGGAGCTGTCATGTACACAAAGGCTCCAAGGCCATGGCAGACCTGGTCCGGGAGTGCAGGATATCTAGGGACTCAGGGCTAGTGACCTATGAGTAGCATATGACAGAAGACCAGGTTACATCACGAGTAGGGGACAGTGTAGGAAGGTTACATGGAAAAGATAGAGGCCTAGGGTGGACTAGGAGGGGCCTGCTAGACTAAAAGCCAGAGTGATGTAGGGCCTCTGTCCTCAGGCCCCTTTGGGAGAAGAGTCAACGCGTCTTCAACACAGTTCAACAGTCTATCTCTCTGTGTGCATGGAGGCCTGGTTGGAATCCAGCCCTACCCACAGGCAGCAGGTTATGGATGGTGAGTGCCTTATATGGTGTTGATTAGTTAGAGCCTGCTTGCATACCCCCTTCTAGATGACTTCTTTCACTAAATACAATGCAAATGTGATGTGAACGCTATTAGGCTATCGTTGGTGGAAGAATGACAGAACCGCGCGTTCACTCAGTACACACTTGTGTGTTCCAAGTCTTCTCTGTTTGCGGTTGGTTAAATCTATGGATGAGGAACTTGGGTGACCGAGGACAACTAGCTCGAGTCATACAGAAGACACATGGGTGACGGTAGTGCAGGGGCAGGCGACTGAGGACTCAGCGGAGCACACACTTGTTGGTCCTCACACAGCCAGACCCAGGAAGCTCAAGTCTGGGCAAACGGTCGCTGGCTGAGGGTGCAGCTGAGGATATACTGAAAGGAATCCATCACTCAGTGGCCAGAGCTGCACTTAGGTTAGTGTGTGAACCTCTCTGTACGGACATATGGGTCCTTAGAACTCAAATTAGCAAGGAGGTTTCAAGGAACCGAAACTGCTGTCACTTGCCTGGAGTCACGCAGCGTCTTGGGAGAGGTGCAGTGACGTGGATATAGATGAGCGGTCCCCCACCTGATGTGGCTCCCGAGCTTCTCCGGGTCTTGCAAAGGGGGCAGAGCCAGACCCAGAGGTCTAGCAGTTCTCACAGGAAAGGTCTCACCCACTAGAGCCCAGCATCCTCTGCTGCTCTCCCCCTCCCTCCCTTTGAGCCTCCCCTGTGCCCTGACTAGACAGAGTGCCAAGCAGTGGAGGCTGCAGTTGCTGTGGAGGCAGGAATGCCTGGGGCCCTGGCTAGAAGGTCATGTGGGAAACTTCTGCTTGAGGGGAGCTGCTCAAATGGGCCATTAGGACTCTGTATCCCAGGCTGCTACCTCCTTCAAAGGAGGAAGGGCTCGCCTGGCTTTGCTGCGGAACACGGACAATGGCTTGCTGGCTGCCCCGGCTCACCCCACAGGACGCATAGCCCTGGTGGCCAGTCACTGCCTTCCTGAGAACCAAAGCGACCCATTTGAATGTAACTCTTTTGAAAGGCTCCCCCTGGAGACCAAGCAAAGGATGTGTTCTCTTTGCATCCTTCCCTTCCACACGGAACCCCTAGAGCCTGCACAAGATTGGGCCCTGGAAATTGTGGGGAGGGGAACACTACCTGATGTGGGAGTCCTCTAGGGGACTCTACAGGGGATCACTGTTTGGGAAGAAGGGGAACAAGAACCACATGAGTGTGCAAGGGTTTGGGGGGCTGTCAGGCAGGGGCACCTATGCTGGGAAGGGGAGCCTCTGGGCAACCTGTGAGGCAGACGCTGGGTGGTATATATAGGATTCTCTGCTGTTGGGGGGGTGCAGTGTTAAGTCAGGGAACTGGTGCTATCTCTTGCCTCTGATGACGATCCTGATGACGGGAAAAACCTTCCCCTGCTTGCTGTCATCTTACTTCCAAAGGCTGTTCCCAACAGGTCTGCACGGTTCTAGCCCAGACTGACAGCCAAGGTCTTCCTCTGAGGAGCGATGAGTCTTTCTTGAGCAGATGTCCCTGGTTTGGCCTGTGTGAGCTGTCTGGGCCGGAGGACTGGGTGCAGGGTGGTCAGCAGGTTTGATGGGCGCAGGAGAGAACAGAGACTGTACTTGCTAGGCACTCTGGTCACGTGTTCAGGAGGCAGCATCAAACGCCAGTTCCAAAAAGTTGGTGGACAGTGACATGGGACAGGAGGACTCTGAAAACCTGAACGCAGGAAATGGGAGTCAGGTGCTTCCCAGGTGAGGTCCTTTGGAGCCCTGTGATCACACAGCGGGTGCTTATGTATGCTTGGGCTAACCACGTGAGGGGCCTGTTAGAAATGCCAACATTGTGGGGAGCGGGTCTTCAAGAGACATGCCACTGGCATGAGAAATGGGGAGGGAGGGCCAGGAAGTGATGCGCGCATGCTCACCCCATCTGATCCCTCCCCTCATCCAGGTCCTTGCAGCGGAGACCCATTTGGCGCTATAGCCTCAGCAAAACCAGCAGAGGGCAGTGTGTCTCTGAGAGGGCGTGGGTGCCCTTCCACAGCTGGCAAACACATTTGTGCATTTTTGAGTGTGGGCCCATCTCTGGCATGACTTAAGGGTAATGCAGCCCCCATTTCTAGCTGAGAAACCATCCTCACCTCATCACCTCCTGTGCTAATAATACCCCAGGATGTCACATGGTGGGGGGTGAGGGAACAGCCAGGACTCTTGGACCCCTCAGCTCTGCTTGGCCCTGAGAAAGTCATGCACAGTCCCCAGGAAGAAGGGATCTGGAGCTAGATGCAAAAATAAAACATAAAAGAGGGGGTGCCCGCCAGCCCAAGCCTAGGACCAGCATTCATCGTAACAGGAAGGGTACCCTAGCGTGACCCCGAAGCCTCAGGGACCATAGGAGGCTGTGGATTATTTGGTAACCAGGAACTAAAACTCAGGATACCCTCAAAAGCAAGCAACAAAGCCCTCGGAACATCTGCTGCAACCCCAAGGTGACACAGGAGCCCACAACAGCTGCTTCACCTCTGTCCAGGGATGTCACTGACCGTGTGAGGACAGCTCTGTTAAGGCTGTGAGTAGGGGAGGGGCCGGCTTCCTTGTATGACTCAAGCCTCTGGGTCCACACATGCTGAACCCCAGGGTCAACAGCAGATGGTGGGGGAGTCAAGTCCAGGACAAGGAAATCAGAAGGACTAGAGGGGCCTCAGCCCAGAGGAGGGGGTCTCAGCCAGAGTTGCCCCAATGTCTAGTGGCCTAGAATCTATAGACTGGGCATGGATTCCTTTGAGCGCAGAGTTATTGTCTACGGAGCTTTGCGTCAGTCTGTGACATAGACATGGTGTGTCAGAAGGAGGACAAGAGGTGACCATGGCCCAGAGGTAACCAAGAGGACTGGGTAGAACAGTGTCTGGCGGCCCTCCACCAGGGATCAGCAACGCAGCCATTGTCACTCTGTTCCAGGGTCGGCGGGCGAGGGATTATTGTAGTTTCATTTAATTCTGGATGCAGCATTTCTGTTTTGCAGGTGAAGAACTGAAGCCCACAGAGCTTAAGCCCCTGCCTTGCTTGCATAGCCGGTGAGAAGCAAAACTGGTTACTCTGTCAGACATTTCTGCCCTTGGTCACTGAGGGTCCCCCAGGGAGCTCCTCAGGGGCCATGGGATTCATCTGTGGCTCGATGCCCTTGGCTGTCTGAGATGAGGCAAAAAGCAGCTGTGTGTGAGTCTCTTCAGTGACAGAAGACCAGGGACAAGAACCCAAGAAAACCCTCTAACAGCAGTGGGGTTCTTTAGAGCTGCCTTGGACATTAATACCTGACAGAAGTCCTCTGACTTGTTTATAAACAGTTGTGCAGAGTGATGAGTGAGCAAAGATCTGTGGGTGGAGAGCCGGTTGACTGACCTGGAGTCTACACTCAGTGTGGGCCATCTGCGTGTTGAGACAGCTCTGGGGACAGCTGGGCCCCAGGATTGTGGTAGGACTGAAGAGCAGTGTGTGGGTAGGGGGAGCCTCTTGCCAGCTTCCAGGAGGCCCTGGGTCAGGATAGGCATTAGGGATACTGCATAGAGGTCATAACCATGGCCGTGTTTGTTCTGTTGGTGTGTTTTACTTGGCTTGCAGAGTGCTTCTCAAAAAGAAAAAAGAAAGAAAGAAAAATGGATTGTGTTTTGACTTTTTTATAGAGAAAAAAATCCAGATCTTCAGTTTGTCTTGAAATTTGGAGGTTCAGGCAGCACTAGGAGAGGGGAATGCTGTCATGGAGAGCTCATGAGAGTCCCACAGACCTGCTGTGCCCTTAGCTCTCCCCTTTACCACATGCTTCCTGCCTGGGTCTCTCTGAGCTCCTGGGGACCAGGCCCCTGAAATGATACAGGTGTCCTCTTGAGTCCTTGGTCCTTTCCCATGACTACAATGCACCTGTGAGCCTCCACTCAGACCTCTTGTCCAGGAGAGACACATTGACCGTCACCCAATGTCTTTAATATTCCCAATGGGGGATTGAGTTTATGAACCAAGGAAGGAAGGCTTTCCCCATTTCCAAAGCCATTCAGAGTTTGGGCAGGGGGTTTGGGGAGCAGCTGCTATGGGTGGGGGTGTTTTGGAGGTGCCCCCTTCTCTCATGTAGAAAGTCCAGAGCGGACTTAGCCATCCACACCCCTAGCACTAGGGAAGGCTCCTTCCACCCTAATGGAGAGGGAATAAAGAAATAGGATCCCTGAGGCTGCCTGAGACAGACGTGCACTACAGAGTGACATTAACTCTCCAAGAGCAGGAGCATGGGTGGGACAGCCTGGCACGGTGGGCCAGTATGAGGGCCAGCAGCGGCTAGAGCTAGGCATGGTGGGACAAGGGGGAAGAGTGGCTAAGACAGGGTCCCAGGAGGCCTTGGACACAGCCAGGGCCAGCAAAGGGGGCCTGATTGAGAAGTGCAGAAGGGAAGTGTTCTTATCTTTCTGTTGCCGTGGTAAACACCATGACCAAAGCATCTTGCGGGAGGAAAGGGTTTATTTAGTTTATATTTCCAGTTTACAGTGCATCATAAAGGGAAGTCATATCATGAACACAAGCAGGAACTCGAGTAGAAATTGTGGAGGAAGGGTGCTTACGGCCCTGCTCCCTGTGGTTTCCCCAGCTAGCTGTTTTTATAGAGCCCAGGCCCACCTGACTGGGCATATTCTGGCCACAGTGATCTGGACCCTGCTCCATCAACTAGTACTCAAGAAAACACTCCACAGGGACGATCACAGATCAATTTGATGGAGGCAGTTTTTCAGTTGAGGTTTCTTCTTCCCGGGTGACTAGTTTGAGCCAAGTTGGCAGCTAAAGCTGACTACGTGTGCTGTCTATTTTAATGTTAACTTGATATAAACTTGAGTCATTTGGAAAGATGAAACCTCAAATGAGAAAGTGCTCCCACCACGTTGCTCTGTGGGCAAGCCTTTGTGGCATTTTCTTGATTGATGTGTGAGGGTCTAGCTTACTGTGGGAGCTGCCATACCTGGGTTCATGATCCTGGAAGCCATGAAGAGCAAGCCAGCATATAGTATACCTCCATGAATTTCCTCTGCCTCGTTCCTGCCTTCAAGTTCCTGCCCTGTTTGAATTCCTGCCCAGACTTCCTTTGATGATGAAAGATGATATAAAAGTAAAATCAAAATAAGCCCTATCTCCTCAAGTTACTTCCGGCCATGGTGTTTCATCACAACAGTAGAAGTCCTAAGAAAGACACCATGACAGGGAGAGAGAGGAGAGAAGAGAGGGAGGAGCAGAGCAATGATGAATGTGGGGAAAGGGAAGAAAAAGAGGACAGAAAGGAAGAGACTGGGATGTCATTGACGTGGCTTGAATTTGGAGTGTCTCTCATAGGCTTTGGGAGGCTGTGGAGCCTTTATGAGGGATGTCTAGCTGGATGCAGCGGTTACTGGGGAGTGGCCACCTTGGTTCTTGCTTCTTCCTCAGCTTCCTGGCCTGTGGTGATACGGACAGGCTCTTTTACTCTCTCTTGATGTCATGAGCTGGTTTGTTCTACTATGCCTTCCCAATCGCAGTAGACTGAACCTCTCTGCACCCAGGAGCTAAAATGACTTTCCTCCATTCAGTTGCTTCTGTTGGGGATTGTGGTGACAGGCATGGCAAACTAGCTAATTCAGAGAAGGGACTGGAGAAGCATAAGAAGGCAGAGAAAACTGGATGGCTGTGGGGAAGCAGCTGCTCCTGACTGTGGCCCTCATCTGACCCAGACCTGGGCCTTAGCTATTCCTTCCTTCATCTCTCTCCATTTAGAGAGAGATGGCCTTGAACAGGTAGGGCTAGGAGGTGCTCTGGGCTGAAGATGTTGGCATATGTCTGGTGCTCAAGGGCTTCATGTGACAATAGCTCCTACCCTGTCTCCCAAGAAAGATCTTGGCTTGCCAGAGACCACATGTGGGGATGTGCCAGTAAAGGAGTGTGTGATGGGGAGAGCCAGCCCACAGAGAGGGGTCCAGTGGCCTCAGTATCGAGAAAGCAGGTCTTTCTGAGCCTAGGCCTCAGCCTTCATTCTACCACAGAGAGTCCTCGAGGCTCCAGACAGCCTCCAGCAAGACATTATAGGGACTTTGGGGCTCACCAATGATAAAATCAAAGCCACATTTTCCCTTGGCGGAAGGCAGAGGCATGGTACATTTGGAAAGTAATAAATATCAGAGCCTTGCAAAGCGTTTCCCAGCATCTTCCAGCTGACTGACTGACTTCTCATGGCCCGGGCGGTGTGCCCCCAACATGTGGTCTAGACCTGGGGTTGCAGTGATCAGGGAAGGTGGAGACTTGGCCAGGCCATGGGGTCACTTCATCAAAGGTGATGAGGCCCTTCTAAGTAGATGGCTTGGAAGGCCATGTGCAGACCATGGGAGGCAGGGCCAAGCCAGACTTACTCATGGTGCACCCTTTTTTAGCTATTTCCAAATCCACCTTTGCCAACTGGGACTCAGCATGAGTTAACCCCACTTTTACCCCATGGGCCTCAACATTACCTGTTCTTCCGTGACCTCTTGAGTTTTCCAGAAGCTGCTATGAAGGCTACATATAGAAGACACTGAGCTGTTCCTAAAAATGAAAGGCTTAAAGTCTGTAGGGCTCTCAGAGGACATCTGATCCCTCTCAATTTTATGGCTAGTGATGGTCTTGGAAGGCTGTACACACACACACCCACCCCCACACCCACCCCCCCCATCCCCCCACACTCACTTAAACTCCTTTCTTAATATATTATTATAGCTTATGTTTATTGCCATGTTTTATGTTTGACTTATGCACCTTCTATATTCGTGATAAGGAATTTCTACAAGTACTAGATGTTGCTAGCAAAATGCAATTGTTTTTACTTGTTTAACTAAAGAAAAGACTAAAATTGCAAGGGATCCTGTTTACAAGGTTGATGCTCAATGTATATTAAAATACAAATGTTTATCATGCAGTTCCACAGGACTTTGTCAATTATTTTTCTTAAACTCCTTTGCTGAATGTATGAAAGCAACAGCAAGAAGAGGTTAGGAAACATGAGGTGCAGAGGCCTGGAGAGGCAGAGTGTAGGCCTCACTGTCTCAAGCACCTGATGTGAGGCTGTCCTTGGGCACCCAGTTTGAAGCCCTCCTTCCTTGCCAGTTGCCTCTGAGGTGCCCTGCGCACAATTACTAGCACAACTTCTTTCCCATGGCCTGGAAGCTGTCTAGGTGGTGCACAGGATGAAATCTCTAGTTTGGGTAGTCCTGGCCCTCCTTTTCTCTCCAGGAAGGATAATCTTCTCTACTTCCTGAGACTGGGCCTCAAGCAGGCTCTCTTGTGACATGGTGATGTCTCCAAGTAGAGAAAGGCTAGGATGGAGACCCTCACCATGCTGCGGAGTGACGTCATGATATATGCGATGATGTCACCTGCCTGCCCCCTCTCTCCATCCCCTAGAGCTCCAATGCAATGGCCGAGATCACAGGCTTGTACAGCCTATACACAGGCTCCTGGATGCCACAAACCCAGAGAGAAACCATGACTGCAGATGCTTCACCATGTTTTTCCCTGCTTCCCTCTCCGTCATCTCTGCTTAAACACGTTATCTGCAGAGAACATGCAGCCTTACATCCTCATATAGCCCCATGCTTGTTTCAAGAGGTCTTGGAAGGTCATCGTGGGCGGTTTGAGGTTAGGATTTGACCAACCAATCCAAGCTATGGTGGAGCGATGGCAATCACAGCAGATGGAGGGAACTCTACCTCAACACCATTCATGCCGCCACTCACCACACCAGGCTCCTCTCCTTCACCGAGGCGCAGATATGGATGAACGGTAGAGGGCTCACCGGTTGCTCAGAGAGCTCTTTCCCATTATATAAATGGGAACACCGAGGACATTCAGAATAGTGTGAGTTCATGTGTATGGGCTGCTGTGTTTTGCTTCTGCACTGTGACTATTACCAAAAACCAAGGGACTCCCTGACATTGCCGGGGTAGCCACCTGGCTATGCACAGTCTGAGTTTTGTAAAATTGGAATGACTCTGTGGCCACCCCCACATTGGAGCACAAGGGTTCTTCAAGAGGCTGTTCTGTGTTTGGGAACATGGGGCATAGCTGAATAAATATCTCTGAGCAAAGGCTCTGGATTCTTGGACAAAGAAAGAGGTCATTTAAAAGGTGAATGTTCTTCTGATCATTGCACACACACACACACACACACACACACACACACACACACACACGGGAATGTAAGTAGAAATAAATGACTAGTTGTGGGGTTATCAAAGTAACCTGAGCAGAGCTCCTGATGGAGATAGTGGCATTTACGTGCCAGCCCTGCAGGGCTTGGGGCAGGGTTGGATGAGGGAGTTGAGAGAGGAGGCACATGTCCACACACAGCAGAGGTTCTAGGAGGAATAGAAAGGTCGGGGACAGCAGATGAGGACCAGGTTAGCATGGACCTGCTGAAGTCTGGAGGGAAAGGGAAGTGTGTGGGGGTCGGATGTGTGCATCTGGAGTCAGGGACATAAATCTAAGACAGTAATTGGAGCCGTGCAGCAATGAGATCATATAAGGGGAACGTGTGGGCTGAGGAGAGCAAGGAGCAGGGCCGTGGCCACCACACACATCTGTGGCCATGGAGAGACAGCCAAGACCCGTCCTGCAACCACAGCTTGTGATGGGGCATGGTCTAGAGCCCATGTTTGCTTATGCTCTCCAGTTAAGCAAGAACAGAGGGATCCCTTAACCCCTGCCAGTGGCCTGAGAACAAGCTCCCTCCTACCCAGGAGGCTTTGCATTTAAGGGACAGAGATTGACATGGGAAGCACAGAGAGTCAGACTTAGACTCACAGGCTGATTATCATAACCTCAGGGAATTGTGGTGATCAAATGTCACGGCACATTTACAAAGCACCAGGCATGGCGCCTGACACATGGCTGCTGAGGCTTTAAGGGACTCATAAATAACACCCCATTATTCACCTCTTCCACTCACATCTAGCTGAGCAACAAGGCACCGGAGATGAATGGAGTCTGTTTGGGGTAGGGGCAGGGGGCACAGCCTTGCTGTGTATCCTTACTAGCTTTAAGTCACACAAACTAGACTCATGTAAAAGGAGGGAACCTCTTTAAGAAAATGCCTGTGTAAGATGGGGTTGTGGGTAAGCCTGTAAGGTAATTTCTTAATTAATGATTGACAGGGAAGAGTCCAGCAATTTTGTGTGTGTCTTTGTGGTGTCTTCGTTAGGGTTTCCATTGCTCTGAAAAGATCACAGCAACTCATACAGGGAAACATTTAATTGGGGCTGGCTTACAGTTTCAGAGATTTAGTCCCTTATTGTTATGGCGGGAAGCAAGGCAGCATGCAGGCAGACATGGTGGTGGGCTCCCTGGACAGGGTTCCATCTCTGTAACCATGGAGACTCCCTTTACATACTGTATTAGGAACCCCCCTGCTAATATCAGCACAGCAGATAAGCCTTGCATCGCACCTGTCAAGGCTATGATGCAGAGGGCCCTGCCTGCATGGTCTCCTAAGGCTGGTGTCCCCGTGTGCCTGGACTATCATGCTATCATGAGGGACCCTACTCGTTCCCCCTAGAAGCCTTAGGAATAACAACAACAAAACAAAACAACAATTGGGTGTACCTGGGCAACTTCTCTTCTCTCTACCCTGTCGCAATCAGGAGAGAGGGATCAGTGCAGTGACTCATATCATCTCTAGACCAGAATGGGACTTTGAGGGAACCTACCAGAGGCACAGTGGCAAAATCTGACTGTGTTGCTTGATTCTTCCATTGCTTTCCCTTAGTCGTTGCCACCGTTGTGTTAGAGTCCTTTTGCTTTGATTCTATGTGTATGAATGCTTTAGCGGCATGTACATATATGAACCACTAACCCAGAAGGGGGTGTCAACCTGAAACTGGAGTTACAGACAGCTGTGAGTGACCATATGAATGCTAGAAGTCAAACCTAGGTCCTCTGCAAGAGCAACAGGAACACACAGTCTCCACCTCCCCTGCCCCAATCCCCATATCTTAAACTGCACATGGACTCTCTAGGTAAACTTGGTACATGGATCATTGTACAGCAATGAACAACAAAATAATTAATTCATGTTTTTGTGAGCTTCCGTGTCTTGTTTTCAGACAGACTTTGATGGCGTAGACCAGGTTGCCCTGGAACTCCCAATCTCACCGCCCTGGTCTCTAGAATGCTGGAATTGAGGCATGTGCCATGCCTCCTGACTTCAAACACAGCGTGTTGTTGAAACCTCTCGTTTAGAGAAAGTTCCTGGAAGATCTGTTTGCTGGAAGCACAAATTGACACGGACTCCAGGGTTCCCCCTGGCTGGAGATGGATGGGGGGGGTCTTGCTTCTGAGTTATTCAGAACTGCTTTCCAACTTTCTTCCTCTGCTGTGAAGAGACCCTGACCCTCCCTGGTTCTAAGTCTGCTTTCCTCCATCCTGGACTCCATCCTTCCCAGGCTCTACCCTCCACAGCCTTGTCTGCCTTGGATTTCTGCTGGTAGGTAGAGTTCCAGCTTCTACTGGTTGTGCTCCAACTTCCAAAGGTGGAACCCCATCTTCTACAGGTAGAGAATCCCCTCGTGACCTCATGCTGGGGTTCATTTCTTGGGATTCTAGTTCCCAGCTGTGAGATGTCAGGCCTGGACTCTCAGGCAAGCAGACGAGACCACGGGCTTTTGCAGGGCTTGCCCCGAACAACTGAAAGACCATGATGTGTTTACTTCTTTCAATTAAGTCCTTCCGACAATCACTGGATCTTCTGGAGCCAAAAGAATAAACATAGATTCTATGATGACAATTAGGATAGTCACTAATCTGGCAAAGGAGGAAGTCTTATTCAGACACCCTCTCCATTATTGCTAGGAATCTTAGCGGGCCTTATCCTTGTAGACTCCTGAGAATTTCTCTAGCACCAGGTTTCCCTCTAACCCCATAATGGCTCCCTCTATCAACATATCTCTTTCATTGCTGTCCCCGCTTCTGCCCCCAAGAAAAAAGGATAAATGTCTGCCTTCCTCATCCCGGCCTTGTGTGTGACTGAAGAAAAAGGAGAGGAAAATCAGCAACAACAAAGAACCTCTGCACAAGCTGTAGAACAATCAGATATTCAGAGTGAACAGTATGAACTTAAAGGTAAATAAGC
This sequence comes from Mesocricetus auratus, assembly GCF_017639785.1. Classification (NCBI taxonomy): domain Eukaryota; kingdom Metazoa; phylum Chordata; class Mammalia; order Rodentia; family Cricetidae; genus Mesocricetus; species Mesocricetus auratus. The sequence continues at coordinate 97,946,712 of NW_024429190.1, read as the reverse complement.
AAGATTTCAAAGCACGTTGTGGTGGGTAGTTGCCTTTTTTTGGCTTGTGCCCCCAAGTGCCCAAGTCACTACTCACTTGTTGGAGATAAATTGGTCTGACAATCAGAACCACCCTCATTTTGCCAACTTAATCTCTTCCTTGCTGTTTCTTTGGTAGTGTCCAGGACTTTACGTTTATCAAAGTTGGGCATAGTTTAGAAACAGCAATGGCTCCGTGAGGCTTATAATGCAAACCAGCGCTCCCCTTCCAGTGCGGCCCCTGCCCCTCCCTGGAGGCAGTTGCTAAGAATGCTTGCTGTTTCTTCTGGTACTTCCCTCCTGGACTGAAAATAGAGTGCTTAGATTGTCATTTCTTGATTTTCCAGTTTCTGCGCTATTTAATGAATTCCTAGGATGGAAGAGGAGGATTCAGCCCTTTAAGCCTCCTCTCCTGGCACAAATGCATGTTCTCCTCTCCACTCAACCTCGTCATGGTAGTTAGAGTATAATGTTTGGCTACATCAATATTCCCTATTTACATAGTTATGACTGTGTTCACATTATTCACAGCTAAGCCATGGGGTGCACGGTTCCTATTTTGTACAACCCTTTGCTTTCCCTTCGCTTAGTGTTCCCCTGGGCTTTGGGCTGCAAGGGGGCTCTCCTTGGAGTCTATGCAAATGCTGCTGCTCATGGCTGGGCTTTCTCTCCTGGTGACATCTGTCCAGGGCCTGCCTGCTCCAGTGCAAACAAGTTCTTCTACTAGGCTGCTTGGCTGGTGTCTCAAGGTCTGGGGGACCCCTTGAACTTCATGCCCTGAGTCCCTATTTGAGGACTCACTGGTCACTTGGTTTTCTCCTAGCTTGGTGAAGTATTTTCTCCCACAGCTTCCTGAGAACTGTGTTGCCCTAGGAAAACGTTTTGAGAGCATGTGCTAGCACATATGAGTTAGTCCATGCTTGCACATATGAGTTAGCCGATGCTTGCATGGCCCTAGAGGATTGGATCGTGATTTCTGGCCTCAGACTGGGGTGATGAACTTGCTGTGCAAGCAGGAGGGCCTGAGTTCAATTCCCAGTATTCATAAAAAAAGCCAGGTGAGGTGGCACGCGTCTGTAACTCCAGTGCTGGACAAAGCGGCCAGTGAGCACTCGGAGAGGAGGAATTGTGCACCAAGCACTCCAGACAAAATGACGAGCTCCAGGCTCAGGGAATTCCGCGCCCCCAGAATACCGTGGAGAGCAACAGAGGAAAGACAAGTTTTGCCAGAGCCTGAGCTCCACAGCCATGGATAAGGACACACAGCACACAAGTGTGCAGGACAGGAGGGGGCATAGGCTTTGACCTGACTCTCAGGCAGCTCTCAGCACCGTCTCTCTAATGGGGCTGCTGTCTGGGGCCCGGGAGCCCTTTTGATCTGACTTCTTGCATAGTGAGAAAACAACACTCCTTTTTCTTTGGAGGTCATGTGGGTCTCATGCCGTAGGTGATTTTTTCTTTCCTCCTCTGCCATCAGGTCCTCTCTACTTCTTCCTTCCTTCCTTCCTTCCTTCCTTCCTTCCTTCCTTCCTTCCTTCCTTCCTTCCTTCCTTCCTTCCTTCCTTCCTTCCTTCCTTTCTATCTCTACCACTGAGGCCCATCTCCAGCCCTGGGTTCTGTTCAGGGAGAGTCCTGAGTGTAGGTAGCCCAGGCTGTCTTGAATTTTTGAGCCTTCGGCTTCAGTGTCCCCAAAGCTGGGATTACAGGCATGTGGCACCACACCAGGCTCAGTAGCATTTTTTTCTTTTCAAATGAGGACATGAGCTTCGCAATCTGGTAAATATCCTTTAATTATTTTATTTAATTAGTGACTCCCTTCTACAGATTTTCCTGTTCTCTTTTGTGAAACTCTGCTTTTGAGTCCTGGGCCCCCAGGGCTGATCCTCTGATTTTATAAGGTTTCTCTCGGAGGCGCCATCTCTTTGTATTCTATCTTTTGGAAGATTTCCCTTGGTCTTTGTGTTGAATTTGTTTTAATGCTATTGTTTTGGACGGTTGCCACTTTAATTTCCCCGAGCACTCTTGAAACTCAGAGGCTCCTTTTGACGTTTATTTTATTGCTATTTTAACAACGATCAGTTTCTAGCTCACAGAGGCAGTGTCTTCTTATTTCCTGGAGATTTGCTCGCAGTTAGCTTCCCATTGCTTCCCCCTTGCTCTTTGAGATTTCTCAGCCTCCTCCAAATCCTTTTTCTCTTTGATAGTTTCCATTTCTGGATTTATGAGTAAAGCAGCGCATTCACACCCTCTGCGTGTCTGGCTACGGCTCTGTTGGAGGGAGGCTGAGCGGGGCCATTTTTCCTGGGGTCCCTCACAGCCTTTGTCTACAGGAATCTTATTGAGCTGTCAACATCCTCAGAGAAGAAGCATTCACTGATGGACTTAGGGACTCTAAGCATAGCCCAAAGGACTTCCCGGTTCATCACTGTGTGGGGTGAATTTCATATCGCATTCATTTTCAGCCTGGCGTCACGATCTGTATCTGTGGCCTTGTTCATGGGTCCATAAACTTGGTGTCTTCTCAATGGAGCAAATAGTTCTGCAGGCTGTTTATCTCCTTTTCATCCCCACCTGCTCTTTCCCCTCTTTCCCCGAAAGATCAGCGATGCAGTCATGTACTCTGGGTGGCCAGAATAAAGCGCGAGTAATAACCTGCCCACTCTGTCCAGCCCCGGCTTCCCCGCCCCCCTCCCGCCCCCGCCCTCCACGCCCACAGCTCAGCCCCTGCTCCGGTCTTCTTGTGGTCCCTGTAGCCCTCCAGTGCTTCTCCATCCAGAGTTTCCCCTTTGTTCAACTCATTTTCCACTCTAGTCTTTCTCTTTTTGAAGCTTCTCTGGCGTTTACTAACTTCTATTACACAAATGAAATGTACAGGTGGTCGTCGCAGAGGATGTGCTGAGAGGACACGAAAATCCCTCTTCAGCAAACCTCTTCTTCCAGGTGCCCACGGCCGCTCCCGATGTGACATCGAACCGTTCTCTAATCACTTTCTGCATACTTATGTATGTACACATGTTTAACCGTATGTATACACATATATCATTGATTTAGTGTAATGTAAATTAGATACAGCTCTGTTGTTTGCTTTTTTTTTTAACTAACTGTGTCTTAGGAGTATTTGTCCATATCCACAGAGGACTTTTAAAAACTAGCTTTGTACTCTCCTACCAATGGACATACTAATAGGGAGCTTCAGGTGCTTCACTGAGCATTAAAATCTTACCGGTTCCTCCCGACTGAGATAGCCCCACACTTCTGGTTCCTCCATAAGCAACCCGAGGCCAGTGTAAACAGCAGAATCAAGCTCAGACTCACTAATCAGAAACTTCCGGCTAGACTTTGTGTGTGGGGGGGGAGGCGATTTATTGGAAGCTTGCCAAGTCTGCTTTCTTTGCCTCCCTCCTCTGCGTGACCTGACACACGTATTGTATTGTTTCTCTGCCCAATAAAGTCCGTTTTGTCTAAAGCACGTTTTGTTTTATTCTTTTTTTTTTTTTAAGAAATGAGAACGGGGCTTCTAAACTGTCTCTTTTCTAATGAAGTATGTGTATATCTTCAGTTCGATGCATGTATGCAGCAGACCTTTAGGACATATTTGTAGAGGTAGCATTTTGAATAGTGTATTTTTAAAAATTCAAGAAGATAAGCAATTTGCTTTCTGGAAGGATGGCTTCCAGGCCAGCCTTCTGAAACGGCTGGGCAGCCCTCTATGCTAGTCCCGACATCTCTGATAGGTCTGTTGGCTCCCTTGAAGGCAGAACTTTGGATTTGTGTTTTGATGATCCCTAATGTAGGAGGATCCCTTTACATACATCCGGTGGGATCCCTGAGGCCAAATGGAGATGAGCTCATTGTCCTCACAGCTGCCCACTCACACCCACTCAGGTTCCTACAGTGGCTTCCAGTCAGTCTGACCCCACACAGCCCACAGCACCAGTGTAAACATACAGCCTTGGGTTCGAATCCTAGCAAAACATTCCCATCCATCCATGTGGCTTCCTGTCCTTCCCCTCCTCTGCCTACAGAGTGGATGTCATTGGTCAAGCTCCTAGAAAAAGAGGGAGCTAGGGATAGAGGCCACACAGCTGTGGGATTTGAGGCTCTCAGGGTGCTGGGCTGCTGTGATGTTTTCTGACACTCTCTTTGGAGTAACACTTTGGTGGTTCATAGGGAGCTCACATTTGTAGTTGTCTCCTGATGGAGACAACTGTTTCATAGGTTGGGACCAGAGGTGGCGGGTCCAGCTCTGGGACCATGAGGATTGCGGTCCGGGGCAGGTTATGGACAGCAGGCAGATAGGGAAACAGAGACCTGTAGACGTGACCCACATTGAAAGTTTCATTGAGTGGGAAGTAAGAAAAGAGGTAAAGGGACATAGAGACAGAGAAAACCAAAGAGAAGAGGGAGACAGGAAAATTCCTGTCTGCCCCAGGGGAACAGAGGGAAAGAGAAAGCTAAGTGGACAGGGGTATCTCTTTTAAAGGGGTCCTTTGCACCTGCATGCATACTGCGCAACCACGGAACCCTGGGCTGGCCAGGGTACTGCCTGAGTGCATTCTGCCAGATGACAGAGCCGGGCCAGCGTAATGCCTGAATCCTCAACATGGAGGATCTCTCATGCTGTGGGAGTGACTGTAGTGCCCTCCCAGGGCTGTCTGGCATCTGCCTTGTTTTGTGCCCTAATGAGCAGATGTTGCCACATTCAGTCATGTTTGTTTTCATGTCAGGAGTCATTCTATAGGACCTATCTTGACATCTGCTCCCAAATGATTCCCTGAGCTATGAGGTATGCGCACACACAGGTATAGGTATGTGCCATGTGTCTCAGAAGGTTCTCAACTGACAGTCTGCCTTCCTGAGGATTCCTGGAGCTCTCCTGCTCTCAAGGAGGTGGGAGACATGGAGGGCCAGCCAGTCCTGTAGGCAAGGTCCACATGAGGCCCAGCGCCCAGACCCATTCCTCTGACCTTGAGGTCTCAGGCCAAGCAAAAGCAACGGAGTCATGGCATCCCGCGTGACACTGTCTCCTCCCACTTTTCCATCACGTGGTCTCTTTTCGGATTTGTAAGAGTTATTTTGGGCTTTGAATCCTTTGTCTCTTAGAAAATCTCACGTGTCATCTGTTTTCTAAATTTTGTTATGTGTTTTGATCTGCGGAAGTGTTTAATTTTCATGAGATTATCCTGTCAGCTGTTTCCTTTATGGCTTCTGGGTGTTGGGGCTTCCTTCCATGGGCAGGGATTTCCCCACCCTAAAGTTGTAAAAATAATAGATTTTATTCTTTAAAGCTTTTATGATTTTGTTTTTTTCCACTTAGCCCTTATAAATCCTAATTTTTATTACAAAATATATCCTAACATGCCAAAAAAAGACAACACAGAACACGTGACCAGACAGTAACAAGGGCCTTCTTTCTGCTCTGTGCAGGCGTCCTGGGAAAGCCGATTCTAGCTCTTTCTGGTTCACTTTCCTTTAGACACATCCAGCTCTGTTTCCAGAAGATGGAGTTGATTTGATGTCATTCTACCAAGTGGTAAGATGATATGCTCTGAAAACATTCTGTTGTTTTATTATGGATTTTATAGGGGTGCTCTTGCAACGTTAAAATCTACCTCGCTTAAAACAGGTAAAATGGGGCTGTAAAAAGGTACCACAGAGAGATCCCGTGGGCCTTTACATAGTTTCCTCCAACAGCGTCACCTTACACATTGTCACACAGTGTCACAGCTAGTCTATCAACTTCAGTATAACAGTGTGTTTATGGGGGGGTGGAGACAGAGACAGAGACAGAAACAGAGACAGTCCTGTTCACCACTGTGCCTTGCTCCGAGGGAGACCAGAGTGTCTAAACAGTGAAGAAGGGAGAAGCCTAGGAGATGACATCTTCAACCTGGGCATGGACAGGCCAAGTGAGGGCTATGGATCGTTGCTTCTTCCCTCCAACAGGTAGTAAGTGGGTTGGTATTGCTTTGTTTCCCCCTAACAGGTAGTAAGTGGGTTGGTACTGCTTTGTTTTGATTTTTCATAGGAAGACAAATCATGAATATTTCCCTTCTTCGCTTTTGCCGCATCTCATAAACGTAGGGGCAATCTGTGGGAGGATGATGTGTGATGTTGACACTGGATTTGGAGAAAGCGTTTATTTTATAAATCCATCCAGTTGCTCATGGCCATCGGGTTCCTGGTCCTACTCAAACCAAATGCCATGACTTCTCATCTTGGTGACTACAAAGTCAAAATGAGGAAGGCAGAGATGGCAGAGAGCAGAAAGCTTTAGTGCCTTCAGCAGGTGAGATGAGAATGTCCTCCTACAACATAGGAAGCCTGGGGATTTGAGGAAATACGTGGTCACACAGCAAAGGACTCTGACCCTGAGCATGCTCAATTTAAGAAGCACCCTGCAGAGCATGCTCTGTTTAAGGTCATAGATCAGGAAGGAAAGGAAGCAGACAGCAATGCTTTTGGAACACTTGATTATGGAAAGGTCACCTTGAAGGTGTATTAATATTATTAAGAGTTTGTAGCATAGGGCTCCTGCCTCACTGATCTAACAGTAGCTTAAACACAAGATAACCTCAGGCCAATGCAAGGGAAGTGAAGAAGCTACTGCCACCATTGCTAGGAGACAGGAGAGCATGCTTGGTTGCTAAGACTGAAGATGAGTTTCAGCTGCTATCCCTCTGGAAGTTCAAGACAATAAATCAGCTCACTAAGGGGACCACCAGGGTGGGAACTGCTTAACCAGTTAGAGAAAGCATAATGTATCCATCTGCCAGTGCTGATGCAAGGTGTGGGAACTAAAAAGGATGTATCTTAATATAGTAAGGGATATATATATATATATCAAATGCATGGCCAATAGTATACTCTACAGAAAAAAAAAACCTGAGGTATCTCCTCTAAAGTCAGAAATGCTAATTCCTCCTCCCTTACTCAATAGTGTTAAAATCCCCAGGGCAGGGCAAGAGAGAGAAACAGAACAGATACAAGTAGGAAAGGAAGACATCAAATTACCCCAACTACAGATGACAAGTACTGTACACAGAGGACCCCAAGGACTCCAGCAGAAGCTCTGTCTTATAAGCCCTATCCACAGAGAATCAGGACACAAACCAATGTAAAACAGTAGCTTTCTACATGCTAGTAACAAATAAGATAGCTAGTTTGGGCAGAAATAAAACTTTCACAGTAACTTCAAAAGTTAAAATGCTTAAGAATATATGTAATCTAGGGACTCTACCTCAGCGAGACCTGAACATCCCAATGCGGACTAAGCAGAAGAGAATAACCTTTAAAACAACTTTATGAAAATGATAGAGGCTCTCAGAAGGATATGAGAAAATCCCTTAAAGAAATGGAAGGAAAAAACAAACCAAAAAATACAAGTAATCAACCAATCTCTTAAGGAAAACCAAGAAAAAACAATCAAACAGATGAAGGAAACAATTCAAACAGTTCAAGACCTGGAACTGAAATAGAGACAATAAAGAAAACACAAACTGAGGGAATGCTGGAAATAGAAAAGCTGAGCAAATGAGCAGGAACTACAGATGCAAGCATAATAAACAAAATACAAGAGATGGAAGAGGGAATCTCAGGCATTGAAGATACACTAGGAAAAATCTGTTAATAGACCAAAGAAAATCTTAAGTCCAACAAATCCCTAACAGAAAATATGGAACATAGTGAAAAGACCAATAATGGGTATAGAAGAAAGTGAAAAAGTACACTCAAAAGCACAGAAAACATTCAGCAAAATCATAGAAGAAAACTTTCCCAACCTAAAGAAAAACAAGGCAATAATAGTACAGGAAGCTTAAAGAACAACAAATAGAGTGAACCACAAACAAAAAAATCCCTCACCACATGATATTCAAAACTCCAAACCAGAATAAAGAAAGAATATTAAGGGCAGCATAGGAAAACCTATCAGAATCATATCTGACTTCTCCATGGAAACTCTGAAAGCAAGAAGGTCCTGGATAGATATTCTACCAACACTAAGAGACCATGGATGCCAGCCCAGACTACTATACCAAGTAAAGCTTTCAATCAATATAGATGGAGAAAAAGATATTTCATGACAAAACCAGATTTAAACAATACATATCCACTAATCCAGCCCTACAGAAAATTCTGGAAGGAAACTCCAACCCAAGGAAGTTAACTATACCCACAAAACTCAGGCAATAGATGATCCCACTTTACCAATAGCCAAAAGAAAAAAGGAGTAGAAATAGACACACAATGCCACCACCACCAACAGATCCAAAGCAAACAAAAATTAGCAATCAATGGTCATTAATATCCATCAATATTAAGGGTCTTAACTCACCTATAAAAAGACACAGGCTAATAAAATGCATATGAAGACAGAATTCAACTTTCTGTTATATACAAGAAATGCACCTTAACTTCAAAGACAGATGGTACCACAGAATTAAGGATTGGGAAAAGATTTTTCAGTCAAATGGACCAAAGAAACATGCAGGTGTAGCAATCCTAATATCTGACAAAGTAGACTTTAAACTAAAATCAATCAAAAGAGATGAAGGAGGTCATTTAATATTCATCACAGGAGAAATCCATCAGGATGAAGTCTCAACTCTAAACATCTGTGTTCCAAATACAAAGGCATCCACATTCGTAAAAGAAACATTACTAAAACTCAAATCACACATTAAACCTCACACACTTATAGTGGGAGACTTCAACACCCCACTTTCACCACTAGACAGACAGAAACTTAACAAAGAAACAAAGGAACTAACAGAAGTTATGACCCAATTGGGTTTAATAGACATTTATGGAACATTCCATCCAAACACAAAAGAATACATCTTCTTCTCAGCACCACATGGAACCTTCTCTAAAATTGACCACATACTCAGCAATATAATGAACCTCAACAGGTACAAAAAATTGTTACAACCTCCTGTATCTTATCAGACCACCATGCTTTAAAGTTAGAATTTATAACAACACAAATTGCAGAGTCCCAAAAACTCATGGAGATTGAACAATGTACAATTGCACCATTTCTGGGTCAAGGAAGGAATAAAAAAAGAAATTAAAGACATTGTAGGATTCAGTGAGAATGAAGATACATACAACATACCTGAACTTATGGGACACTTTGAAAGAAGTGCTAAGAGGAAAGTTCATAGCACTAAGTGCCCACATGAAGAAACTGGAGAATAGTCACAACAGAGAATTATTAGCAAATGTGAAAGCTCTAGAACAAAAAGAAATAAATTCATCCCGGAGGAGTAGATGCCAGGAAATAATCAAATTGAGGGCTGAAATAATAAAATAGAAACAAAGTAAACAATCAAACAATCGATGAAACAAAGAATTGGTTCTTCGAGAAAATCAATAAGGTAGACTAACCTTTATTCAAACTAACCAAAAGGCAGAGAGAGCATGCTAATTAACAAAATCAGAAATGAAAAGGGGGACATACTAATGGACACTGAGGAAACCCAGAGAATCATCAGGTCATACTTTGAAAACCTGTACTCCACAAAATTTGAAAACTTCAAGGAAATGGAAAATTTTCTGGATAGATATCACTTACCAAAATTAAATCAAAAACAGATAAGTAATTTAGCTAGACCTACAACCCCTAATGAAATGGAAGCAGTCATCAAAAGTCTCCCCCCACCAAAATAAAGCCCAGGGTCAGATGGTTTCAGTATAGAATCTCACCAGAAATTGAAAGAAGAGCTAATACTAGTACTCCACAAAGCATTCCGCACAATAGAAGCATAAAAGACATTGCCAAATTCTTTTTACTAGGCTCCAATTACCTTGGTACCCAAGGCCACACAGGCACAACTAAGAAAGAGAACTACAAATCAATATCTCTCATGAATATTGATGCAAAAATACTCAATAAAATACTGGCATATCTAATCCAAGAACACATAAAAAAATCATCCACCATGATCAAGTAGGCTTCATCCCAGGGATGCAGGGATGGTTCAACATATGAAAACCCATCAACGTAATCCACCATATAAACAAACTGGAAAAGAAAAAATGACATGATCATCTCACTAGATGCTGAAAAAGCCTTTAACAAAATCCAGCATCCCTTCATGATAAAGGTCCTGGAGATATCAGGGATAACAGGAACTTACCTCAACATAATAAAAGCTATATACAGCAAAACAACAGCCAGCATCAAACTTAATATAGAAGAACTCTAGGCAATTCTGCTAAAATCAGGAACAAGATGAGGCTGTCCACTCTCTCTCTATATCTTTAATATTGTACTTGAAGTTCTAACTAGAGCAATAAGACAACAAAAGGAGATCAAGGGGATGCAAATTGGAAAGGAAGAATTCAAACTTTCCCTATTTGCAGATGATATGATAGTTTACATAAATGACCTGAAGATTTCTACCAGGGAACTCCTATAGCTGATGAACACCTTCAGCAAAGTGCCAGGATGCAAGATTAACTAAAAAAATCAGTAGCTCTACTATATACAGATGATAAATGGGCTGATAATGAAATCAGAAGAACATCGCCCTTTACAATAGCCACAAACAACATAAAATATATTGGGTAACACTAAACAAAGTGAAGACATGTATAACAAGAGCTTTGAGTCTTTAAAGAAAGAAATTAAAGAAGATACCAGAAAATATAAAGATTTCCCATGCTCTTGGATAGGTAGGATCAACATAGTAAAAATGGCAATCTTGCCAAAAGCAATCTACAGATTCAATGTAATCCCCATCAAAATTCTGGCTCCATTCTTCACAGACCTTGAAAGAATAATACTCCACTTTATATGGAAAAACAAAAGACCCAGGATAGCCAAAAAAATTCTGTACAATAAAGGAGATTCAGAGGTATCACCATCCCTGACTTCAAGCTCTATTATAGAGCTGTAATCCTGAAATCAGCTTGATATTAGCATAAAAATAGACAGGTAGACCAATGGAGTTGAATTGAAAACCCCGATATTGATCCACACACCTATGAACACCTGATTTTTGACAAAGAAGCTAAAATTATGCAATGGAAAAAGAAAGCATCTTCAACAAATGGTGCTGGCATAACTGGATGCTGTCATGTAGAAGACTACAGATAGATCCATATCTATCGCCATGAACAAAATTTAAGTTGAAATGGATCAAATCCCTAACATTAATCCAGCCACACTGAACCTTTAGAAGAGAAAGTGGGACGTATCCTTGAACAAATTGGTACAGGAGACAGCTTCCTGAACATAACACCAGTAGCACAGACATGCGGATTGACAATCAATAAATGGGACCTCCTGAAACTGACATGTTTCTGTAACGCAAAGGACACAGTCAACAAGACAAAATGGCATTCCACAGAGTAGGAAAAGATATTCACCAACCCCACATCTGACAGAGGACTGATTTCCAAAACACACAAAGAACTCAAGAAGGTAGTCACCAAAACACCAAATAAAGCAATGGAATCTTGAAAATTGCAGGCAAAGGGATGGAACCAGAAGAAACCATCCTGAATGAGGTAACACAGTCACAAAAAGATAATCATGGTTGTACTCACTCATATATGGATTTTAGACATAGAGCAAAGGATTACCAACCAACAATCCGCACCTCCAAAAAAGTTAGGAAACAAGGAGGACCCTAAGGGAAACGTCCAAGAGAAGGGGAAAGGAACCAAATCTCCTGAGGTAATTGGTAGCATGAGGGGAGGGAAGAGGGAGTTAGAAGAAAGAGAAGAGGAGGGGAGAGGAGAGCATGAGGGAGCAGGAAAATTGAATCAGGGGAAGAAAAGAGATACCATAATAGTGGGAATCATTATAGGTTTAAAGAGAAATTTGGCAATAGGGAAATGTCCAGAGATCTACAAGGATGGCACCAACTAAGAATCTAATCAATAGTGTAGAGGCTACATTATACTCCCCTATAATGAGAATAATAGCTACTTTATATGCCATCCTAGAGCCTTCATCCAGTAGCTGATAGAAGCAGAGGCAGACACCCACAGCTAAACACTGAGCCAAACTCCTGGAATCCAGTTGCAGAGATGAGCAAAGGGGTCAAGACCAGGATGGAGAAACCCACAGAAACAGCTGAACTGAACAAGGGGGAGCTCGTGTTCCCCAGACTGATAGCTGAGGACCCAGCATAGAACTGATCCAGACTCCCTGAATATAGATGTCAGTTTAGAGGTCCGGGCAATTTGTGGGGCCTCTGGTCATGGATCTTATCTGTCCCTAGGATATGAATGGACTTTGGGAGCCCATTCCACATAGACTCATGGAGAAGGGTGTAGGCCCTGCTCCAAATGATGTGACAGACTTTGAAAATTCCCCATGGAAGGTCTCACCCTCTCTGGAGAGCAGAAAGGGGATGGGATACGGGGCAGGTTGGGGGGGGCAGAGGAGGAGGGAAGGGAGAAGGAACTGGGATTGACATGTAGAAGAAGCTTGTTTCTAATTTAAATTTAAAAAGGAAAAGAAACAAAATTGATCCATTACAAGTTTTTGATTTCCTTGAGCATTTTGGGATATGGGAGAATGACAGGCAAAGGGGGAGAAGATGCTTTAATGAGACCACAATTGCCTTTCTTAGGATGGTGTATATTTTATTTTATTTTTTGTATAAAGGAAGTTCTTGTGCTCTTTGTGAATATTTGATGTACATTAAAATTCTTTCATTTATTCCCAAGACTTCCAGCCAGTGTTTGTCTACATTCACTGGAATATATAAAAACATCTAATTATAATGAGAGAACAGGAAGTTTTTAATGACTACAGCTAAATGGTTGCTTTCATGGGACAGAGAATTTATTTCCCCCTTCCAGAAAGTGGAGATGCTCAAAGAGCTCCTCTCTGTGGATCCGCCATTTGATTCTTGACCAAGCTGACCTAACTAAAAATAATAGAAAAGACTGCCTCTAGCAAATGGTGCCTGGAAACTGATCATTCATGTGTAGCAGAGTGAAGTTAATCCCTATCTCTTACCCTGTAGAAAAAAAAAAAAAGAAAGCGATGGATCATATATGTTGCTCTAAGACCACAACTTTGAAATTGCTGGGGAAAAATCCTTCAATGGCGTAGGTAAGAATTTTCTGGAAAGGGTTTCAGGCAATACCCTTAGGAATTTGTCAAATGAGGTCGCATGAAATTTAAACAAAGAACAACAAAGTAATAGAGTCAGCGCATTGAGGCCCACGCCTCCCTTCACAGTGTTACTGTTTTGGAGGAGTTTCAGATTAAGGCAGCATCTGACTCTAGAGTCTTCGGTCCAGTCTCTTACGTTCTCATACCTGTGAGAAGATGCCTGATAGAAGAAGTCAAGGGAGATCCATTTTACTTTGGTTCAGCATTTCAGCTGGGGGAGAGGTCTGGTGGAGGGAAGGACTCTACGGTACGAAAGCCTGTAGCGTGACTTCTTACATGGTGATTCACCAGGAAACAGAGTGTGGTCAGACTGTAACCACTACAGTTCCACCCCATCATCCTGTATCCTCCAGCTTGGCCTCACATCCCGAACTTCCCAAAGCAGTGTGACTAGATGGGGACTGAGTTTTCAAGCACGTGGGGCGCTGGAGGGCATCTCAAAAAGTCAAATCAGAACATTCAGTCCCTGACCCCCCCAAAAACCCCAGGCCATCTCATATTTGAAACTCATTCATTCATGATTCAAGAGGCCCCATAATTTGAAAAATCTGAAATACTGCTCATGAAGCCAGTCTTTTCTGTGAGTCAGGCAAACTCTTAGTGGGCACCTCTGTAAAAGCAAAGGCCAAGCACCTACTTACAACATGCAGTGGCACAGGGTGACAATCCCACTATAAAGGGAGTAACTCGAAGGGCACACCAAAGCAAGACTGGGAGTCAACGGGCAAACATTAAATCCTATGCTCCTATGCCGCTTTGGAGCATCTTGGTGACATGATGTGAGATCCAACATGCTTGGACATCCAGTCCCCATGGTTCTTCTACCTGCAACACACACAGGCTCATCAGGGCTGGCTCTGCTCCATGCCTGGAGCTTTCCTTGGCTGCAGTTTTTTGTGTCCCAGGAGCACCTGGGGAGAGCAGGCAGGGCCTTGACAGCCTGAAAATGCAAGCCCTCTTGCTCAAAAATCAGGATGTGGTCCTTTAAGGACACAAAACGTGAAGATCACGTGCTCACTCTTCTCACCTTCTCCGTGATTTTCATTTGTTCAGTGTGGAGAGATTCAGGGGAAAGCAGAGCTTGAGCCCGAGTTCCCTCCCCAGTCTCTGTACCGAAATATTGTACCCAAGCCAGAGTAGGAGACATGAAGTCTGACATTTTCTATTCTTAGGACTGGCTGCCCAAAGCATGGAGGAGAAGGCACTCTGGGGATTACTGTCTTCAAGTCAAGATAGCAGTACATAGATTAAGGTCAACAGGAGGCTGAGCATCTCATGGTGCAGTCATGTCCTCAGGTATAGATAGCTGCTGCTGCATCCATCTAGTCACTGATGTGGCCCATAATGATCACACAGACCCCACGTTTGACCTTGACTTCTCCCACATCTGTGCCTTGGTTTCCCATAGGGCCATAAGGTGAGCACTGGGGCTGGCTAGGCTGGTAGGAAAGGAATGGAACAATGTCTGAGTTTAGGCTTCCAGCCCAGGGCATGCTTTGCTGATCAGTCTGAAGCTTGTTGGAAGACAAGAGAAAAATGACACCTGGCAAGAAGAGGCACTTGTAGTGACCCCTCGTGGTGAGTAGAAGAACTTCTCTAACCTCCCCTGCTTGGGAGTTGTGGGGACAAGATCCCCCCCCCCCCCAGGGCAAACTTCAGACTGCTCACCTTAAGGAGCATCCAGGGTATGGTCAGGAGTGACTTCCCCTAGGGACAGGAAGTGGTTGATCCCTGGCACCTCACTCTACGTGAGAATCGTTAAAGAAGGGAAAGGAGAAGGAAGAAAAAGAGAAATTATTTCTGAATTTTCATCGACAGAAGAATCAAAATGAAGGGAGTGTTGCTCAAGCCTTGGCATGTGGACTGTCATAGTGTCTAGGCTTCCACTCTGGCGTGTATGGGTGATGACAGCAGATCAGGCAGGTGGTTACACATCGCAGCTATTCGCCATGTCAGCATCGTGTGGCAGATAGAATTTTGTGGTCCTTTTTTGGAAAACAAAACCCTATGACTCAAAAAGGTGGAATACAGGAAGTAAGGTCATGAAGTCTGCAGCTAAAATGCGGGGATTTATACCTTGGTGGCTCTGACCCTACCCAGGACACTAGGCTCTGAATCCTCTTTTCTCCACACTGTGTGTGAGTGTGCACGTGAGACGTAGCTACATCTCCAGAGAAACACTTTTAGAATGTCCCCAAAGAAAAGGAGACTCTAACTACTCAAGTTGCAAGGTGGTGCCAGCTGGGAAAAGTGACCCTGGAGACAGGGCGATGAAGAGCTGAGGGAGGAGCAGTGGCCCCCATTCCAGACAGTCATGGCCTACGAGGTGACCCAGAGTGAGCCTGCCCCTCCTCAGGTACCAGATTTAAACTCAAAGACTTGGATTTGGGGAACAGTTCTTGGAGAAGAAAGCTAGCACACTCAGGAAGGTCTGGAGCACGGGGAACTGTCCAGAACCACAAATTAACACAGACCCCTGGTTTCTCAGGTGGCTGGAGTAGCAGAGATACTTCCCATCACTCCGGGGGTGTGGCACATGCGTGCGTACATGTGTGTGTGTGTGTGTGTGTGTGTGTGTGTGTGTGTGTGTGTGTACCAGAATAGCTGATGAAAGTCTGGGAAAATCTACGTCTTACCACACAGTCAGGAACTATGCCTGGATGGAGTGGGACCCTGGCGTCTAAGTCTTGTTCTTTAGGCACGCTATTCACTGGCTCCTGCAGCCAGGGTTTCTCAGCTCCTTCAACCCAGTCTTTGATCTTTGTCCACTTTCCTTATGAAGTACTGACTGACCACCTATGCACATAGAAGTCTTAATTGATGTGTATTTCTCAGGTGTTATATTTCATAACCCACCTGCATTATGGAGCTCCGGTTCACTGGAGGAGTGACTGTAGGCTGGTGCTAGTGGCCATCATATGCAACTATGACTCCCGTTCCATACATCTATTAAACCTATGGCCATTGTACACAACTATGACTCTCATTCCATACATCTACTAAACCTATGGGTCAAACACACACTGAGTAAAACCATGTGAAGATATTTATCAACCTAGTGTGACTGGGCCATATGGTGAAGAGTGAGGTGGCAACGCCTAAGCCCAGTAGGGAAGGAAGACAAAAGCTCTTCTTAGTTTGGGGCAAAAATGTACAGGAGAGGCCTCATTCTCATGAGGTTTTGTCAGCTGTTCAGTGCAACACATATGAACACACACACACACACACACACACACACACAACACACCCCACACACTCTCACTCTGAATTTCCCTTCAATTATCTTTCCCAGCTGTCTATGTTCTGGACCCTCTCCTGGGTCTGCTTTGTTTATTCCTGCTCTCCTTTTCCTGTTCCAAGCCAGGAAGAGAGACGATAAGTGGAATCCCCAGCTGACAGCATGACACACAACCCATCAACTTGTGACATGCTTTGTTCCCGACATTATCATAAATATCTCAAATGCACCCCGAAGTCAAAAGCACAGCATGGCACCCGAGTGCTCCCTACCCATCCTACGGCCATTTCCATTTGGCCTCTGAACTCCTTACTTGCTGACTTTTGCTGAACTGTTTGTAAGTGGTGCCCATCAAATCCCTGTGTCTTTAAACCATTCAGCTTTTATTAAATTTTTCTCAGTGTAATTGACACATTCATTATCACACCTAAGAATAGCACTGTGGTATCATCTCATACCCAACAGCTCATTTACAAATTCTCCTCGCCCCTCCAAAAGGGTGGTTTTATAGCATCTTTGAATCCAATGTGTGAACCAGGTTCCACACTGAGCTGGCTTCTTCTGTCACCTCCTTTTGCCCTCTTCCTCTTTCACCTTCCCACTGTCAAGTCCCAAAGGACAAATGGCTAACTTTGGTGCCTATGAGCATAGCAAAATGCTCACTTAGTACCTGTGGCTCCCCTTAGCCATCCTTCAGCAGGCCCTACCCTAAACCTCCCTTCTTCTGACTCCTGTATTACTCAGTCATTTCCACCACATGTTCTCTGGCTTCTCTCTCCCTCTCTTGGTCCTCTCTCCTCTCCTCTCCTCTCCTCTCCTCTCCTCTCCTCTCCTCTCCTCTCCTCTCCTCTCCTCTCCTCTCCTCTCCTCTTCCTCTCTCACTGTCTGCCCCACCCCACGGCCTGGATCAGTCTGTTGGTCATGTGTAGTCTATTACTTCCTCTTGCTGCTCTGGACTCCTCCAGATGCCTCTGGCTGTTCTCTCCTTTTATCTACAATAAAAACCTCCTCAGCCACACCTTAGAGTGGCCATGCCCTCATTTTCACTCACTCACTCATCTTGCTTTTTTGTGTTTTCTTTTTAAGTCTGAGACAGTTGTTCTGCTCTATGGTGGCCATGTAATAGACTTGTCCTGAGTGTTTCTCCCCCTGGATGCAAGGTTCCAAATATCTACTACCGTAATTCTAGGTTCCTTGGGACTAGGCCACCCTCAGCAGACCTGAGGGGAAATACACAGATGGAAAGCGAACACCAGTAGGGCTCTCAGCCTTCCTATTTTAATACACTTTCCTTACCTGTTAGCTTCTTTCTACCTAGTTGGTCATACCTTCAACTTGTGATGTTAGGCTGAGCTCTTGTTAATCTAGAGATTCACGAGAGAAAAACCAGCTCCACAATTTTGAGGCAAATTTGAAGCACACTTTAATTAAATACTGGCCAGGATGATGGACTCTGGCTGGGTCTACCCCTGGATTCCCAGGGAGTGGCTACAATTCACGTTTTTCAGAGTCTCAAAAGGGCAAAACCCACAGTTCATTTCATTTCCCATCAAGTCCAATCAGGGACAAGTATACATCCTGACCTATTTCCTTCCCATGTACTCCCTGCCTACATCCAATCAGGGGGAAGTATACATTCTGATGTATTTCCTGCCCATATATGACCAAGCACATCTGGTACAGATGGGTCTGTAACAGACTTTCTCTTTTGGACCACCAATCAGTTCCCAAATCATGACACAGAAACATATTATTAGTTATGAATGATCAGCTTTAGCTTATGCTCTTTTCCCCCTTTAACTTAAAGCAACCCATTTCTCTTCATCTGCGCTTTGCCTCAGGGATTTTTACCTTTCTTTCTATATGTCTTCCCCCGGGCAGCATCCTCTCCTTCTCCCTTCCTCTCTTCTTTCTTGAGCCTAGCTTTCTCCTCCTATTTATTCTCTATGACCACCAGCCCTGTCTGTCCTTCTCCTGTCTAGCTGTTGGCGGTTCAGCTGTTTTTAGACCAATCAGGTACCTTAGGCAGGCAAGGTGAAACAGCGAAACATCTTTACATAGTTAAACAAATGCAGCTTAAACAAATGTAGCACATCTTTACACAGTTAAATATTCCACAACATTGGTCAAACAAACAAAGGACAAACAGGAACTTATTCTTAACTGTCTTAAGTGCAAACAGAACCCTTACCCTGAAAGGTACATTTTTCCTATTTTGTTCTCACATTCCCCCCTTGAGTTGTGTTCTGAGTTAAATCCTTGACATTGTGATGGGTACCTATTTATATTGGGATTTAATAACTATAAGACTAATGGTACCCAGACAGGAAACGGAAGTGTCAAAAGCCCTGTGCTAGCTGACACCAGAGTTACTATCTAGAAGAAGCTTGGAAATGGATGGGGCATCAGTCGTTTATTTCATCTCAGGTTCCCTGTTTTCACTGTTTCTTTGAGTACAGCCAGATTAGAATCCCTAATGGTTTGTTTAGAAACAACAATTTTCTCTTAAAATCATGTAATACTTTCTCGTTCTGCATAAATCAGGTCAAGTGTCCTATGACACCGTAGAACCATTTTATTTGATAATCAACTTGTTGATAAATCTGGTCTCACTTTCCTGGTATGCTAAATGGCATTATAGCTAGCCATTTTGTCCCCTATGCCAGCAAGTTTCCTGTTAATCTAACATTCCAGCCTGTTGGTGGATAACGGACGATGCACTTCTTTAACTACTTGCTGCTGAAACCAAGACATCATTGTCAAGCCCCAGGAAGGCTGGAATGCTAGTCAAAGGAGGGGATTCAGGCAATAGGACACACACAAGAAGCACCTGGTTAGCTGACCCAGCTGAAGGGATGGGAGAAACCATATTGGCTAGACTGGCTCACATCAGCTTTCAGTTAGGTCCAGATTTCAGTAGTGTACAGTTCATAGCTGATCTCTGGATGGAGTCTGTCAGCCAAGTGGAAATCTCCTGAGAAAAATATAGACTAGGGACAGAATTTCAAGTTTAGGGACTTAAATTAAAATCTTACATTTGGAACTTTCACCCCCATAGTCCTAGTAATTGGGGGGTCAGCCCAAAGACCAGGGGAGAGATCCCACGCTCAGGAATAGACAAATGGGGAAATTTAGGTTGGACTTATCTGGAGTCCCTTTGAACTGTGAGACATGGATCCAAGTTTTATGACTCCCTTGACTCCCTGAAGCTTATGTGAATTTTTAGTTTACAAAAATTTTAGATATATTAGCATTAATCTATATTGAAATCCACATTGTAAAACAGATGAAATAGACTCATGCTTTTGAGTCCTAGCAAAAACTATAGTTTTGGGTTAAGAGGCACTGACATTTTTTCCTCTGTTCAGAGAACCAGTTATACACACTGGACAGAGATGTGGTTAGCTCAATGAGAAGTACCATTAAGTTTATACTTAGAAGACAACCAATGGGAATTTAAAATCTTGAGCTTGTGATTGCTACACCTGCTTGTTTCTTCAGTCCATTTGATTGAAAAATCTTTTCCCAACCCTTAACTCTGAGGTACCATCTGTCTTTGAAGTTGAGGTGTATTTCTTGTATACAACAGAAGGTTGGATTCTGTCTTCATATCCATTCTGTTAGCTTGTGTCTTTTTATAGTCAAGTTAAGACTGTTAATATTGATGGATATTAATGACCATTGATAGTTAATTCTTGTTCGTTTTGGATTTGTTGGTGTTGGTGGTACTGTGTGTGGATTTCCACCCTTTTTTTCTTTTGGCTCTTGGTAAAGTGGGATTATCTATTGCCTATGTTTTGTGGGTGTAGTTAACTTCCTTGGATTAGAGTTTTCCTTCCAGAACTTTCTGTAGGGCTGGATTAGTGGATATGTATTATTTAAATCTGTTTTTGTTGTGTAATATCATGTTTTCTCCATCTATAGTGATTGAAAGCTTTGCTTGGTATAGTATTCTGGGCTGACATCCATGGTCTCTTGGTGTTTGCAGAATATCTAACCAGGACCTTCTGGCTTTCAGGGTTTCCATGGAGAAGTCAGGTGCAATTCTGATAGGTTTGCCTTATGTATTACTTGGCCTTTTTCCTTTGCTGCTCTTAATATTTTTTCTTTATTCTGTTTTTTGATTATTTGATTTGATTCTTTGTTTATTTGATTATTATGTGGTGAGGGGAATTTTTGTGGTCCACTCTATTTGGTGTTCTGTAAACTTCTTGTACTTTCATTGGCAAGTCTTTCTTTCGGTTCTCTTCAGGTGGGTACAAGGAGGTCCAATACTTTGATGGCTCTCCTTCTCCCGTAGGTGAAGGTGGGAATAATACCAGGATGGTGGCAGACCCTGAATGAGCTAGTCTGCCAGAATGGGTTCCCCAGTGTGCAATCCCCAGGCCTCAGGAGGCTCCAGCAGAGCCCCAAAATTTCCTTTTAAAAAGTTAAAAATATCTCAGCTGTGTGCTCCTGAAATATCAAACTAAAGTACATTTTAGAAAAAGATTGCAGAGTGAAGATACAGGACACAGTCATAAACCTGCAGAAGGCAAAATCAATCTTCAACAGTGAAAACAATTCAATAGTCAATATCTGAGATTCCGCTGGGAGTTTTCCAAGTGGCTTGTGTCACTCTCTGGCCTTGCCCTTGGCATCATGCAGCCTTCCTTTTAGGTCCCAGGCAGCTACATTTCCTTGCAGCTGGTGTTTTTGGACTCACACGGAATCAGTGTATGCACAGCTGCTAGGGTCCCCTGCCACACCTTGGCAAGTCTCAGCTATTCTCCATGATCCTTTCGTGTCTTTAAAACCAATACTGGGCTACTCTTATGTTACAGAGTTTGTGCATGGAGGTACAGTTTTAGCACCTTATGAAACAAGTGTTGTTTAATCCTGTCTTTCTTAAGCCTTGTTTAATCCTATCTTTCCTAAGTCTTGTTTTCAAGATAGGACAGGAATGATCACACAAAACCCCATCCTAATCAAAAGTATCTTAGAGACCTGCTGTTGTCTCCTTGGTCAGCCTGCCTCAGGTGGTTTCCCTTACTCAAGACAGTGGTGAAGCTATGTGACATCTTTACTCTCTTACCCTAGCAGAAAATGGCTGCCTGAAGATGACAGCAAGCCATGTGCTGCTTATATCCCCAAAGGGATCATGCCATATGGTTACTTTACAATTACCTATGCATAGATTTTTCAATTACTAACCTGTATTATGGGTTTTAAGTTAACTATTTGCTGCAGATATTGCAGATTTTGCTTAGCCATAGAAAGTTCATAGAATAGATTTAGGTAATTAAATGAAACCAGCCATCCCCTTAGCTGTTCTGCTTTGCACTTTTCTCCTTGTCATACTTCTTGATCCCAGACATAAAGACTTTAAAAGCATGCCTGCATCTGACAAAGGGAGAACCATAACCCAATTTAAGAGCCAGCTTTTCAATAAAGTAGAACAAGCATGAAACAACTTTAATAGTATATCTAAATGACATTTGAATCCCTGTTACATTAATCCCAGTAACCAGAAAGCCTAGAGGTAAACTCTGAGCCCTGGTGGCCAGCAACAGGAGAAACAGCACAGTTGTCTCACACATTCTAGATCAGTCAGAAACGCACAGTGGCTACGATACATTGATGCATTCAGCTGAGTGTGACTCAATTCCACCTCAGCTCCACGTTTGCAACAGAACTTACGGACATACCAGAAAACAGACACACGCACAGACACAAAACAGACAGACAAATCTTTACAACAGTAAAACAGATAAAGCTCTCCCTACCTCCTTCTGTGTTGCGGTTCCAAGGAGAGTCACCCGGGTAGCTGCTGTAGTGAAGCAGTTTCAGGGTGTGGTGCTGGACCTGAAGCTCCAGCCACACAGCGCTGCTACAGTCGGGCAGCCCACAGGCATGCTTTGGCACAGGCCTGGGGCTTTTCTTCAAAGCTGCCCACCAAGCCCCAAGCTGGCCCTGGGCATTGCGCTCCGTGCTAACGGTGCGTAGACCTGCCCCATATTGGCATGAGACCCCATGTCCCCAAAACTCTGCCATTGCTGGGACGACTTTTGGAGCAGTGCTCCAGCTCATCAGTTTTATCGTTTGTCCATTCAGTCACCAGGAGTCAGAAAGACAGATACAGACATAAGGCAAAACACAGAGAACACAAACAGACAACAGAAAACATAAGACAATATCAACAATTAGAGCCATTTAGAGGTCCACCAGTTTGACCAAAAGAAATTCTCTTAACAAATATGAAACTACTCTATAGCCTCCCAGCACAACTCAGATGTTAGTAACCTGCCAAAGACTGGACCTCCCTGAGTTCTCCTTGGCTCACAGACTTACAATCATCCTCTTCAAACTCTCTTCTTGGCCCCCAGTGTCCTGGATCCTATGCTTCCTCAACTCTGTTGTGCAGTGTAGGCATTGAAACCCTGCTGGCAGGCATTCTCTGAATAATTCAGCTTACAGTCTCATGAGGGGGATCTTCAGGGCTCCAAGGCATGTCAGAAGAGAAAAACTGATGACTTTGTCTGAACTCTAAGCAATGAGAAATGACCAGTGTACCATGGGATGTCTCCCTTTGCCTTGATCAAGGGTGCATAGAGCTTGTCAGATCCTCCTCAACCCCAGATCAGAATATCCCAGAACCAGAGTACTCAAACCAGGCAGAAAAGTGTCACAGAAAGATAAAAGGGCCTTCTATGATTTACCAAAAGGAGCCATTCATAAAAAAGAAATGCTCGCTTTATTCTTTTTTTGGTATGACCATTCACTGTAGGGTCCGATGGTGTGGAGGCATGTCCTGGAGCCTTGGATTAATATTCCAAAGTGTGCACTCCCAGGGAAGCTCAGCCCCTCAAAGGTTCCAGGGTGCAGGGTCCCATGGATGGCTTGTCTTTGCTGGGGCCTCTGAATGTTAATCCCAAGATTCATGAGCAAAAAAATCAGTACCACAAATTTGATCCAAATTTAAAGCACCTTTTACTTAAATACTGGTCAGAAAAATGGACTCTGGTCAGGTCCACCTTTGAATTCCCAAGGAGTGGCTACTGATCATGTTTTTCAGGGGCTTAGAAAGCCAAAACCCACAATTCATTGCATTTCTTATCATGTCCAATCAGGGCCCAGTATACATTCTGACATATTTCCTGCCTGTGTACCTCCTGCCAACATCCAATCAGGGGTTTCCTGCACACATACCCCTGCACACTTGTGATCAAGCACATCTGGTACAGATGCCTCAAACACATTTAGGAAAAAGAGGAACTTATTCTTAACTCTCATAGCTGCAAACAGAACCTTTAACCTACAAGGTATATTTTTCCTGTTGTGGTCTCACCCTATGAATTCAGAGGACTGGGCTGAAAGGAGAAAGGTAGATGGGCCAGAGTGGCCAGATGACATCCTTTGTGTCCAGCCCACACTGGCAGGACATTTTGGGTATCAGTTATGGCACAGGCAGGATGACTATAGGGTAAGTGTCCATATGCTTCCTGTGTGGTGGTCAGAGACTTTCCCTGCAGCTTCCAGAGAGATAGCCTGCAGGCCAACAGCCTCTGGGGCGGCAGGATTCCCTGTGCTTCCATGGTTGTGACCGTGTGCAGAGCGACTGAAGCAAGCTTAGGCAGGGAGAGGCTTGGGTGTCATATAGTTACTCAGACAACGCCTCAGACAATCATATGATGGATGGAAGCATGGATGCGGCTCTACGGAGCTAAGCAAGGGGCCGCTCCTTTATCTCTCACACCCCCATTTCACAGCCCTAGCAGTGGGCTATGACCACTTGGAGATTTGTAAGAATCCAGTGCTGTCAGCAGTCAGGGGACAGGGACTTGTGGGAGGTATTGGTTCTAAGGAGGCTGCAAAAGGCTTCAAGTATGATACTCTGTGGGGAAAATAACCATGCCTTTCAGCTTTTGAAGACCGTATGCTGTTGGGGTTTTAGTACTTTTAATGACCAAGTGGACGTGACTAATGAGTGATACTTCTCTAGAATTTTCTAGAGTGTGATTTCCGTTGTCATCCAGTGAGAGCAGAGATAAGGGAAGGCAGCTAAGGATTCTCTGCGAACTCACAGTGGAAATAGGAACCCTTATGGTACTCTGCAGGAGCTGCCGGGAGCTGGGCAGAGCAGGCAGACATGAGTATGGCCCCGTGAATCTCAGCCAGGATGGCCAGCATCTGGATGGACACAGTTGGAAACAAGGTTGAACCAGGCTCCACTTGCCAGCTCTGTAGTTCCAGACGCTGGTTTATAGAGCCCAGGCCTTGCTTGCTAAACATAAGGAACTGACTCAACACACAAAAGTTCTCAGACATGGAGACAATAAGGACAACAACACCGACATTTATTTTGGAACTCTTAATGCCAAGCTGACCAGACCTCTCTTGGAAAGAAAAGTTTAAGCTTTGGACTTCAGCTCTAAAGAGAATATGAGACTGGGCCTGGGTACTTTGAGGTCACTTGTTTAGAATGTTCCATGAAATAAATTCTGCCTTTATTTTCCTTCCACAGATGAGGGGACTATCCACAAGAAAGCTTGCTAGTTGTCCAAGACCACAGCTAATGCGATACAACCACGACTTAAGCCTGGCCAGCCCGGCTTACACCCTCACCAGTCCCCCATTCTGTGTGTCCTCACTGTTGTTCAACTGTTGGCTCTGGCTGGATTCCCCACAGGCCACCCTCTGTTTACCTTCAAACTCCAGGCAACTAGCTCATCAGCAAGCTGCACAGATTTACCCATCCTCCATAGGTCCACTTCCTGTCATTTGCCAGCCCACCACTCTCGGTCACAATGAGCTAGGCTGGTTCCAGACACAGACAGCTCTCAACCTGTGGTGGCTTACGATATCAGGCTTATTTCTTACTCTTACTGTATGTGCGCTGCCTTGCAACGGGTGTTTCTGCTCCATTTTATCCTCACTCAAGGACTCACAATGGCAGCTTCTAGAATGTATTTCCCCATGGGAGGGGAGAGAAAGCAAATGGTTCTCAACTCTCTCTAAAATTGGAGTGTGTGTGCCAAAGCTGATCACATGCCTGTTTCTGAATTCACAGGCTGGGGCATGTGGCTGTGTCCTGAAGAGAGGTGACCTCCTGTCTCAGCCTCTTGAGGGAGGTCTTTGCTGTGCATAGAGCCCCCCACATGCTTGACCTGGTTCTGACTGTGACCTGCAGCCCAGCTAACACCCAGAGGGATCTTACAAACATAAGCCACATCGCTTTATTCTTGACCTCTGAAATCTCACCTATCCATCTTCTTTTTTTTTTTTTTTTGGTTTTTTAAGACAGGGTTTCTCTGTATTGTTTTCGAGGCTGTCGGTCCAGCCTGGCCTCGAACTCACAGAGATCCGCCTGCCTCTGCCTCCCGAGTGCTGGGATTAAAGGTGTACGCCGCCACCGCCTGGCTCCTATCCATCATCTTATTAAAAGTAAACGTGGCATTTTGCAGTATGGTCTACAAGGCACCAAAATAAAGGAGGGCAAGCAACAGCCGTCCGGCTAAATCTTCAGATGCTAATTCATCTGGCCAAATCTGGCCCCCAGCCCATTGTTGCCAATAAAGTTTTACTGGAACGCAGCACACCCCATGCAGTTCCGTATTGCTCCTGACCACGCTTCCATTGCACAAAGGCAGAGCTGAATAGACACAACAGAGGCGACTGTGACTCCACAAACTTCATTTACCACCTGGCCCTTTGCGGAGACAACTTACTGGCTCCTACCTGAGTGACCTGAGCCCAGTTGTCCCTTGAACTTCAGTTGTCCCTTGAACCTCACGTCCCACCTTCCGCCTCCCCCACTCTCAACACTGCTCATTCCATTTCTCCACGACAGCTCTGAGCCTTCTTCCCCTTGGTAATCTCCTCCGCTTGAAATTGCATGGCAGGGCTATTCATGGGTTCCTGGTTCTCTCTTAGGTCCTGACTTAAGACTGAGAGACCTAGAGCGCCTCAAGAACCCTGTCAGTTCTCCTCACAGTCTCTAGCCTCTAGGCCTCCAATGCCAGGCTGCCCAGTGCTCTCTTGGAAAGGACAGATTAAGTTTGGGCTTTGGCTCTAGGAGAACACAAGAGTTTTCATAGCTGCCTTATGTCTGCAGATTTTGACATTCGCATTTGAAGAACAAGGGCAATAATCTTAGTGTGTGTGTGTGTGTGTGTGTGTGTGTGTGTGTGTGTGTGATCACTTCCAACATATTTCAGTCATCTCTGGGAGGCAACCTTTGAGCATCTCCACAGTCCCCGAAGACAACAACCTGCTTTGACTTTGAAGCCAAATGGGATTCTGAAAAGAAAGTTACAGTCCATTGAGAAACTTCAACAGAGCGTGAAGAGCAGAGGGCTCCCTGTGGCGGGACTGCAGTTAGGCCTGCCCAAGCTAGAGGGGCTGGCCCAACAGCCCAGGCAAGGCTGCAGAGGCAGCACAGGGCAGGCAGAGGCTAGGCCGGTCTCAGGACCATGGTGCGCTCAGAGAACCCAGCTGGGGGAATGCAGCATCCTCCTCCTTACTGTAGGGCTTGAACATTTTCAAATGAGTGTAGAGAGTCTGGAAGAAATTAGTGAGACCAAGCTTAACTAGAATGTTTAGGCAGAAGCCCAATCAGTGATGACAGCTAGGGAGGACGGTCCTGGGTCCCTGACCCTGTCAATCCCTGGCTTCTTCTACCCTTCCTGACTGCGCTGAACCCGACCAGCTTGACCGGCCACTCACTTCCTTGGCTGCCTACTTAGGTGCTGTTATCTGGGTCTTTCTAGAAGCTTCCCGTGCTCTGCCTGCCTGATCCACCACAAATGGCTTCCCTCTGTCCTCCGGTGACAGTTCTGACTTAGCTTCACACTTAAGGCTGCTTGTAGCCAGTGGTCAAGATCATCTCTGTTCTTTCCTCCCGGGTGGGCTCACCTTGCTTCGAACCCCCGGCCCTAGAATCTGTCTCGGGTCATACTCTTCCCTGGTCTCTCCTACTGCTACCTACAAGACTGAATCCATCCTCCCCAGGCTGGTTTCACACCAGCTCCCCCGTGATGAGTCCCGTGGCAGGATTAGCACCTCTACCACGGAGCTGCAGACATAGTGTCTCTCCCTGGTCGCTCTGAGAATCAGTACCAGCCTGGTGGGAAGGAAGGGTTATTAACCAGCCTCTGGCTGAATGCTCACAGTTGAGGGCATAGCACTACTTCACACTGATGTATAGGTGACCAAGGATGTTTCATGGGTCTTTCTCCTGGCCTGTCTTTGCTGAAGTGGGGGTAAAAGTTGTGTGGTAAACAGACAGTATGGTGGAGAGCGACAGCAACCTCATCCAGAGAAAGCTTTAGCTTTGCTATGGATGGTGAACTGACCGTAATTATTGACAGGTCACTAAGTGGGTACCAGGAGTTGCGTAGTCTCCCCGCATCCTGTGTAGGGAGCCACAAGGTTCTGCTAAGTGTTGGACTGGAGGCTGGGAAGAGGTATCTGCTGGCAGCTGTGGACAGTCACAAGCAGCCATATGGCTTGCAGAGGGATGGGTTACAAGAGGAGTGTGGAGGGTATGCTGCAGAGAGGAGTGTACGGTTGGGAGGATCAGATGGCCGGAGACTTTGGAGAAGCCAGCGGCCCCTGCCTATGCCCTGGAGACTTCACCTCTTGTTCCCGTTCATGAATTTTGGTGCCCCTTCAGGTGCATTGGTGGCTGGCTTCGCACCGCGCCCCCTGTGTGAGGCATACCCCTGTTGTTGAACGGCAGAAATAGATGAGGCTGTTTTCTGTGTCCTGTGGCGAGGTTTTGCCACATTTGCTGTGTCCCCAACACACACATGCGTAGCCCCAGATCCATGGGAGTGAGCCCGTATTCTAGCCCTCTCGGGGGCTTGAAAGCAGCACCTCTGTGGCTCTGTTTGTTTCCTGGAAAGCTTCCTTGGACACTGTCCTGAGGACATGCTGAGCGTTTGGCAGCTTGCCTGGCTCCTGTTCCCAGTGCAGGCTGTGGCTCTGCCAAGCACCTTGCCCACTGGCGTTTAGGAAGAAAGGCCCAGCAGGTCCCTGGACACATTCTAGTTGCTGAACAGAGCAGTCCCAGCCTTGAAGTTCCCTTGAACTCCAGGAGCACTATGCAGGGGAAGAAAAGGCCTTCCATCGGCGTCGCCAGGGGGTGAGGGGGCGCCACAGCATGGAGGCAAGGGGTCAGATAAGTGGGAAGGCCATGGCAACCATGTGTGGGGTGGAGTCCACCAGGGCATGTCTAGGCCCTCTGGCTCTGCTGGTTGGGGTTATAACTATCAACTTCCAGCATCTCTCCCTAGTCTGCCTCCACAGGGGACAACAGGGAGAAATGGCCCTGAAGAACCAGGTACAGGTGACAACAAAATACCACACCATGGAAGAACAGCCTTTCTTCTCCTTTCTGTTGGCAAAGTCCATTTGATGCTTCTGGTGTTGGCCGGTCCATCTGTCCGTCTGTCTGTCTCTGTGGTGTGTGTGTGTGTGTGTGTGTGTGTGTGTATGTGTGTGTATGTGTGTGTATGTGTGTGTGTGTGTGTATGTGTGTGTATGTGTGTGTATGTGTGTGTGTGTGTGTGTGTGTGTGTGTATGTGTGCACGCACGCGCATGTTGGGAGGGTGGTTTTGTTGCTGTTGCTCTTTGTCTGTTTGAGACAGGTCTGGGTAGTCATCCCAGGCTGGCCTTGAACTCACAAAGATCTTCCTGCCTCAGCCTCCTTGCCGGCTGTGATCACACGTGTGTGCCATCACACCGAGCTTGCGCAGTCAGGTTAGGTACTGCACCTTTGGGGTGGAGTGTCAGGAGAGTGCACATGGCTCCCCTAGGAGTGGAGCGGGACCCGGCCACGCTTCTCTCTTCTTCCTCTCCGTGGCACATACTATAATAGCAGCGTGGTGGTGGTGGGGGCTCCAGAATTTACCTCAACGCACATTGATGCCAACTGTGCTTCAAGTAGTGACTCTCAAGTCCTTCTCTGGCGGCCTTTTCTCCCAGGCCTTCCCCTGTTTCTCTCCACTTAAGAATGACCCCCGCTTTCCAGTGGCTTCTGCTACCCTGCTCCAAGAGTGTGTGTGTCTCTCTCATGTGTTGCTAGCAGGTCTCCCTTGGTGGGCACCTGCATGTCATTAGCTTTGTTCCTGCCTGCTGATAAATAAAAAGGACCCTGCTTTTGAACTGGGGCGGGGCTTACAGTTCAGGGCCTGTTGCATCAACTCCCATTCTGGGAACTCACTGCCCCTTCATGACTTCTGATCCTTTGCACAAGCTGTTCCCTTTTCTGGAATATTCTTCCTCCCTATTGCCTCCAGGCAAGGGCTAGGGTGTGGGGAGGTTTGGCTTTGGCTCTCCAAAGGCGTTTGGGCTGGATCCTGCTGGCGGCAATTTTCAGACTTGCTCATGAAGTAGAGCTCCTGGAAGACATGAGCTGTCTGCAGAATTCCACGGATTGTTGGTCAACTTCATTCCATCCTGACAAATGGAACCCATTAATTAGATGGAAAGATAGCCTCCATTTATGTGGAGTGGTCCCATCATGCGCACTCGTCTTGGCCCACATACAACACTTTAAAGGAAACACGTTTCCGTGTTCTTTATGTAATGTGTGTTTTCTGTTTACTCATTAAGTCTCTCATCGGCTTGGGTTCATAAATGTCAAGTGTATCTCTTTACAAGGACTGCTTTCCACCCTTGTGCTTAAGTTTATTTTCCTTTAAGATGAGGATAGCCTGGTCTAGAGAGCTAGATCTAGGACAGCCAGGGCTACAAAAAGGAACCCAGTCTTGAAAAACAAAACAACAAAACAAACAAACAAAGATGAGGATAGTGATGCTGATAGAAAATCTGAGTGTGTTAAAACCACTGGAAGATGTGAGACAAGGTTAGGATATGCTGGCAGCTTCTGTCCTCATCGCTGTCTGTATGCCTCCCACAGGCATCTCTAGCTGACACGCTGTGGTCCAGACTTCCTGGTGGAGACTTGTGTGTTTTTCAGGGCAGTGTTGTACTAGGCACCACACCCACAATGCATGTCAGCATGTGAAGACGTCTACATCTACATGGAGGAGCTGGACCAGTGCTTCTCAAGCCTCTTACTGTTGTGACCCTTTAGTACAGTTCCTTGTGTTGTGGTGACCCTCACCTATAAATTACTTTCGTTGCTGCTTCATCTGTAATTTTGCTCCTACAATTGTGAATTGTAATGTAAACGCCTGACATGTAGGATATCTGATGCGTGACCCCTGTAAAAGGGTTGGTGGAACACGCAAGGGGTCATGACCCACGTGTTGAGAACCACTGGTCTAGACAAGGTTAAATTATCACCATAAGAAGGTGCTCATATGAAAGGGAGACAGAAAGGGTGGTGTTTTCATTAGCACGGTGGAAATGTGGAGACCCAGGAATCTTGTGGGTGCCACTTTGACCTCAGAATGCCTGCCTGTGTTCTCAGGGCTCACAGGTCAGAGAGGAAGCCCATCCCTAATGGGCTCCATCACTGTCCCTACTGTGTTGAATAGCTGCCTCCAGAAGCCACTGGCAGGAAGTCCATGCTGCAATGATGGGACTCTGGAGGGAGCTGTAAGGCGGGAGATGAGACCCGTGAGCAGCAGTGTCCACCCGCCCCCGAGCCTTGCTCACTATCCGCCTCTAGTTCTGGGTGATAATCTGGCTTTTTAAAACCCTCCCCCCATCACTAAAGGCTTGGCTCCTGACTTGTGAGACTTTGGGAAGGAAGTTGGGGGACCGTCAGGAGTCAGACCCTACTTGGTTACATCACTGGAGAAGTGCCTTGTAGGGGTGTTGGGGTACTAGGCCCTTGATATTTCTTTTCTTTTCTTTTCTTTTGCTTCTCAGATTCAGTTTCCATAGGTTAGGAACTTTCTTCTACCACGTGCCCCAGGCCAGACGAACCTTTGCTTCTCCAACCTGGCTCTCTTAGTCAGGTATTCTGTGTGAGTGGCAGAAAACTGACTAACATTTGTCACTAGGGATGTTTCTGAGCCTCTGCCCACATCTAGAAAGTGGGCATAATATTTGCCTTTTAAGACTGACAATGAGCCGGGCGGTGGTGGCACACACCTTTAATCCCAGCACTCGGGAGGCAGAGGCAGGCGGATGTCTGTGAGTTCGAGGCCAGGCTGGACCGACACCCTCCAAAACAATACAGAGAAACCCTGTCTTGTAAAATCCAAAATAAAAAAAAATAAAACTGACAATGAAATAAGCGCAATGATACAGTCCCTGGGACACTGCAGCTTGCCGATAACCGTGACACTCTGGCTCCTTGGTGGGTACCATCAGGACAGGGGAAGGGGAAACCTCAGCTCAGAGCAGCTTCACGGCTGCTACCCTGAGTGGGCCCTGAAATTGCAGCAAAGAGAAATGATGTCCATGGAAAGGATTGTAATGAGAACAAGAAGCCAAAAAGTAGAAGAATAAGGCTTGGAGCCGCAGTGAGGGCTGCCAGCAGGGATCCCTAGTCTGTACTTGAACGTTTGGTATGGTTCCCATTGCCACCCCATCCCAAGGGCCTCCTGGTCCCCAGTGCTTGTTCTGTGTGTGTGGGAGGGTACATGTGTGCACAGTGCATATGTGTATGGGTGAGTGTATGTGGACGGTAAAGTAGTGCTTACTGGAAAATTCTTTCCCCAATTAGTTTTTTCTGCTTAACTCACTAATTAGGTAACTGTCCAGAAAATCTAATTTTGGCAGTTTATTCATGGTGTGGTTGTGTTATTCTCAAATAATCTGAGCATCCCCCGTCAAAGAAAGCTAATTGGATCCAGTTTGTTTGCAGTGAAACTACTTGAAAGCAAGTGGAACCTTCTGCTCCCTGGTGTGGGCCACAGCAAGGACAGCTGTCTCTGGTTCCGGCTTTGGAATGCTTACTTACGGAGGGGAGGGTCACTGTCAAGGTCACGAAGGACCAGTCCCAGGACTCTGAGGATACCCCAGTTCTCAGGACAGCGCGACAGCCTTGCCCTCTGCTCCTGATCACACTTTGTCCTCTTTTAGGAGACGGCATATGCTTGGACTTTGCCCCCCCCCCATCCTCGTCTTTCCAGTTTCTTCCGAAGACAAGGGCCAGTGCCCCAGCAGGAGGAGGGTGGATTTCCAATGTGAAACAGAATTTGGTGGAGCCAAGCTGGGGATGGCTTTCCTGCTCAGGTCTTCTCTCGGGCAGGGACCGAGCCTCTTTCAGGAAATGCTGCAAGAGATGCCCCATTGGTCAGCAGGGGTTCCCTCAAGTCAGACCAAAGCTCAGGACTACAGTGGGCCTGCAGGTGGAGGAGAGGGAAGGACGCTGAACCATGTCACGTGACCCAGCTTCTCCGCCCATTCGTCCCTTCTTTCAGGGCTCTTCTCCCAAGCTGACCTTGAGCCCAGTGCTGGCGGTGCCTAAATGCCACCCTGAATGGGCTCTAGCATTCAGCACCCTGGAACGGCGCTCAAGAGGCAGAGATCTGCGCTCGACCCCCTCTATGGCCCGGAACACAGTAGTGAAAGCTGCTGCACGGAAGTGGGCCTGAATAGGAATGAGGTGCAAACTGGCCACAACTATACCATGGCTTCTTACGGGAGGAGGAGGAGAGGAAAGGAGGCCATAGTGACATGTGGATGCCTGTTCTCAGCTCAGTTCCTTTGTTCCTCTGGCACAGTGGTTCTCAGCCTGCACGTGCATACACACACACATACTCACACATGTACACACTCACATGCATGCATACACATACACCATCCACAATATCTCCATGCATATGCATGCCCACACGCATGTACACATGGAGATAGCACTTACTCTGCAAAGGAACATGAGACTCAACTTTTTGTAGGACGGAGACGGGAGGAACCAGACCTCAAACTATTCAGGGAAAATTCTTAGGGAGATTTTTTTAATACTGCGTCAGAACACATAGAGGATCTAGACAAAACTGTGTAAACTAAGCAACAGGTGAAGTTCAGAAACAGCAAGGCATCTCTACAGTGTATCTTACCCACAAGGATAAAGAGGACTGGAAAGGAAGAGAGGGGTGTTTATAACTCACGAGATGGGCATAAAAGATATCCTGAAGGGAAAGAAGCCCAAGAAAAGGGAAGAAAGTCCCATCTAACGTGTCCTGCATGTCATGGCTGGAAGCCCCATCTAATGTCCTTTATGTCATGGCTGGAAGCCCATCTAACATGTCCTTTATGCCATGGCTAGAAGTCCATCTAACGTGTCCTTTATGTCATGGCTATAAGTCCATCTAACATGTCCTTTATGCCATGGCTGGAAGTCCATCTAACATGTCCTGTATGTCATTGCTGGCAGTCCCATCTAGCATGTCCTTTATGCCGTGGCTGTTGAGCATTTCCTGTGTAGCAGGTCCTGCTATAGACGCAGGCTTGCGCTGCTTCATTGGACTGTCCCGGCAGCCTGTGCTGCAGAATGCCATGGTAAGCGAGAGCAAACAGGCACAGAACAGCCACAGGAGAAATCCATAATGATATAAACTATATATGTGTGTTTCTTCAGATACACGCTTATTTATATACTTATTGGAGAGAAGACAGAAAAGTGATCCCAGACACACAAATACATACACACTCATAGATATGCACACATGACAAACACATACACATATGCACTTAGAAACATAAACGTACTTAGGCATATACCCAGGGATACACATGCACATATTCACACACAGGTACCATTACACACATAGGTACACACACACAGCTGTGTTGACACCTACCTATCTTTATCTACATACAGTACCCATATGTTGGTGTAGAGTCAGTCAGCTAGAAATAACCAGCTATGAGCCTATCCCCTCAAGTCTCATTTCTTTTCTTCAAATAGCATCACTTAAATTTCCTGTGACTCTATTTAGAACAATTTGCAATAGCGATGCATGCTTAGCATTTGTGAATGATTGTATGTGTGTGTATTTGTCTACTCCAGTTATTGACTTTATAGGTTTAAGCAATTTGCTATTTCCCAAGAGTCCCACCTTCAACATTATTTTGTTCTTAACTTCACCTAATGGAATTGTTTTTATATATTTATTCTCATTTCTTTTTCTGTTTTCCGATTCTCATTTCATTGCTATTTTTATGTCACTAAAATGGATGCAATTTCATTTCCTACAGTCTTTGAGGCTTAATCTTGTACTTTGAAGGATTCAGTGTCTACTGAAGAACACTTACCAGTGTTCCCCCCCCAATTTTTGAGTCCCCCAACCTGAGATCCTTGGTCCCTCCTTTCTAGCAACATCAACAATGAGAGAGTGGGGGCAAAGGCAACCATGAGATTGGTGGCTGGAATGGAAAGCTGGGACCTGCTTGCAGCAAAAAGAAATGGATCAGTCAAGCTGGCCATACTCAAGAGGGCTGGGTTGACCTCAGCAAATCAAAGACAGACTGGTCCTGCATTATTCACAGCTCCTTGGGTTATGGCCAGTAGAATGAAGAATGCTTGTAATGACAATGGTATGGACTTAAGGCCACAGGGACAAGGGTGAGGGAGGAAAAAGAAAGGGAGGTGGATGTGTATGCCAGCAGTGGCCTTGGAGTGCCTTAGTAAGAATGCTACCAGCATGCATGTACACACACACACACACACACACACACACACACACACACACACACACACTCTATGCACAGTAGGCCCACCTTGGAGACTTCCTGACCTCCTCACTGACTTCTACATTTTGTTCCTGGTTATTCAGAGTGAAGCTGAGCCTCATTCTGGGAAAACACACTCACCAGCTAAAAGGTAAAAGGCATAGATGGTCATGTTCACACTGCCATCATAGTTTCCAATTTAGAGGAAGTGACAGTGATGAACAATTTTCACTTGGTGGCTCCACGTTTCGTAAATCCAGCTCTCTGAGGGAGGGATTTCACATATGAAGTAGGTTCCTGCTCCCATAGTGTGTTCAGTGTGTTTGGCCGTGTAGACAGGCCTTGAATTGAGTCAGCTGCGCATTTGTGATTTCAGAATTGGACTTCTTTTTTTTCTAGGATCTCTGAGGTCCATCATCATAATCCTTGTTGCTAGTAGTTATTTTATTTCTTAAGACATCTTGTGTTCTGGCATTCCTACTTCTCATATTTTGAAGAATGCTTCTTGTTGCCTTTATATTTCAGCAGCCCCTCCGCTGAGTGTGAAAGTGGAGTAATGGGTTCATCCCCAGCGCTGTGCAGTGCCTGGTAGTATCTTCCAGCAGTTGCTGCAGCCGTAGTAATTCATGAAAAATGGATTGCATTCTTTGTTTCTTGTTCCAAAGTGTATTTATCACTTAAATTTAACTCCTCAACTAAGCATTTTCAAAAAATTTACACATATTTTCTTTCTTGTATGATACGTGCTTTTTTTACAAGAAAATGGTGATTTTTTTATTTCATGAATTTTTTCTTCACATACAGATTTTGTTTCAGTTTCATAGTTCTTGGAGACATCAGTTCCCACATCGTAGTCTTCATGATCTTCTCTCTGATACTTTTATCCATTCCCATGTAAATATTTTTTAATTATTAATTTTGGTGTATGAGTATGTGTGTGTGCCTGATGTAGGTGTATGCAACGCATGTGTGTATGGGCAGGCAGAAGTCAGAAGAGGGTGTTGGATCTCTTGAAACTGGATTACTTGTCTCAGAAACACTCATAGAAGGGAGGGGGAGCTGGGAAGAAGAGGGGGGAGAAGAGGAAGAGAGTAGGTCATGGGGGAACAGGAAGGTTGAGTGGGGGGTAGAATAGGGGGAAGAGAGAATCATAGGTTAGAAGACAGATCAGGCACCAGAGTGACCTCCAGTGATCTAAAGGGATAACACCAATTGGCAAGCTAAGTAATAGTGGAGAGACCACCTCGAATGCCCATTCCTGATAGTGAACTAAATGTCTATAACCATCTGGGAGCCTTCATCCAGTGACTGATGGAAACAGAGGCAAACACACAGTTAAACACTGAACTGAACCCAAGGAACCCAGTGGCAGAGAGAGAGGAGTGATGAACAAATTGGCAAAGAATGGGCTGGCAAAACCAGCAGAGACAGCTGATCTGAACAGGGGAGAGCTCTTGGACCCCAGACGGACAATGGGGAGGCTAACATGGGACTGATCTGGACCCCCCCAAATGTGAGTGTCAGTGAGAAGGCCTGGGCAACCTAAGGGGCCTTGAGCAGTGGATCAGTGTCTATCCCTGGAATACAAACAGTCATTGTGTGCCCATAGCACAAAGAGGGATACTCTCTCAGCCTGGACTCTTAGGGGAATGCCTAGACCCTACCCGGAGTGAAATGACAGACTCTAGATATCCCCTATGTGGAAGGAATTGGCAATAGGGTGGGAGGCTGGGGGGGAAGGGGAGTGCGGGAGGAGGGGAAGGAGAGGGAACTGGGATTGACATGTAAAACAAGCTATTTAAAATTAAAATAAAAAATGATAAAAAAGAAATACTCATAGAAGATGTGATGGCATTACATCCACAAATCAGAAAAAGAAAAATCTTCCATAAACACTTCTTTGTGTGTTATCAGAGGGCAGGGAAACAAAGAGAAATTAAAATAGCATTTTCCTAAATCTCAAAACCAGTATAATGTCTAGAAGAAAATACAGAAAAAGATCTACATAATATAACCAAGATGCCTTCTAGGAAGAGAGACATGGGCTGTAGAATGAAATGCAGGGGACCAAGCATCCATCCTGGAGATACTTCAAAATGTGAGATGGCAGCCGTGCAGAAGCAGAAAAAGTAATGAATGCGTGGAAGACAAAATCCAATGCTTCAGACTGGAAAGAGTTGAGGGCAAGCTGGGAAGAGAGTGGAGGGGAAGTTCCAACAGCACTAGAGAGCATGAGCAAGCTAACTGCGTGGAGGAGAAGTCACACGTCATCGGCAGGGACTGGGTTGACGCAGGTGAACCTTCAGCATCCTAAGGCAAAGTTACTAAATCCGAGAACTAGGTGTGGGAATGAGAGGGGACCTCTTCAGTTTATACAGACTCAGCAAACTGGCCCCTCACAAAACATACCCCATAAAAGGACATCAGTATTTATGTATTGTTTTTATTAATTCTTTGAGAATTTCATACTACGTATTTTTAACATTCATGGCTCCTTCCCCAGCTCCCCCATTAGTAACCTCTCCACCTTCCTATTCCATTTTGAAATTATGTCCTCCTCCTTGTCATCCTCCTCCCTCTCCTCCTCATCATCCTCCTCCTTCTCTTCCTCCTCTTCCCATAAAGTCTACTTTGTATTGTCTAGCTAGTCTTGTGAGTCAGGCCTGCCCTGATGTGTGCTGAACCTACCCTGGGTCACATCATTAAAGAAAATGACCCTCCCTTTCCCAGGAGCCATCACATGCCAAGTCCTCCTCAGCTGCAGATAGATTTCATGACCACCTTCCCACCTCTGTGCTGGGATTTTTGTCTGGTTGGAGTTTGCACAAGTCTTGTGCATGCTGACACAACCACTGTAAGTTTATGATGTACCTGTCCTGCTGTGTCTGGCAAACACTGTGCCCTTGATGTTACCCGCCACCTTGGAGAAGACCCCTGAGTCTTGCAGGGAGGGTGTGCTAGAAAGTCCCATTTAGGGTTGCTCATGCCACAGTAAAAAGGACATCAGCCTCTATGGGGGGAATATCCAGAAAGAAAACAGAGCCATGCATTCTAAGAAGGACTGAAATAAACCCAGAGACTAAGAAGGATCCTTAAATGACAGTTGGGTGGCAGCCCCAAAATCAAATGCACTTGACACAATTATGATTCAAAGCTCAAATATCTTACGAATGTAATTTAGGAGTCAAATGATCCCTCTGCCACCAAGTGAAATTAAAAGCAATCAGATTCTCTAGACAAAACAAAAACATGTTTTAAAAATGTCACCGCATGACTGTGAGACCAGGGCAAAGCTGGCGAAAACTTAGGAAACTTCTGGCAGCTAAGAAGGGAAATCTATTTGACTTTAAATCTCAGAGCGCTCTCGGCAGAACAGAAAACATTACTACTGACCCAGAGGAATATTTTGGTCTTCATGTAAATGTTTATTTAATAAAAATACATTACTGAACCATAGGAAATTGCCCTAATTTTTGTGGGTAAAGGTTTAGAATGAGGAAATTTATATGATTCAATGAATAATAATCACGTTACCTCAAATTATCTTAATTGATTTTTATTCTTAAAGGCAAAATAAATAAATCGTACAGGATGCAATTATAGTTTCGGAGTAACTATAAAGGATAATAAATCTTCGAAATTTTAAAGGCTGTGGTGCGGTCAGGAAATGGAAGGCTGAGGACACCGGGGATGGGGATACAGGCTTATTTATCTATTTAGTGAGGACTCACAGGATACCGATTGTATTTCACGGGTCAAGAAACAAGGGCAGCTGTATGATAAAGTGAGTGTATAAATGTAACAATGTTGAGAACTGGAGTTTCATTGTGAGAAAAGGAGCCATGAATACAAACTAATAAAAACCCCTGTTCCGTTACATTTCCGTTTGAAATACCACTACACATTTGGGGCTTGATGCATGTCTGCTTATCGATCTACCTATCTTGACTTTTCTAGCTCAATCTACTTACTTAATGGACAGGATGTAAGTGGCAACAAGTCCATCTTAGATCTTTGTGTCTAAATACTGTCTTCGGTAAAATGCCAGGTATACCTGGGGAAAATGGTGGCTTCTGGGTCTGAAATACAGAAATTGCAACATGACTGTACTAATCAGGGTTCTCCACAATAGCAGAACTTTGAGAATGAATCTCTCTCTCTCTCTGTCTCCTCTCTCTCTCTCTCTCTCTCTCTCTCTCTCTCTCTCTCTCTCTCTCTCTCTCTCTCTCTCTCTCTCTCTGTGTGTGTGTGTGTGTATGTGTGTATGTGTGTATGTATGTATGTATATATGTATGTATGTATGTATGTATGTATGTATCTTACAAATGGGAGTCTAGCTAATTCAACAATGATGGACTGTGAAAGGAAAGCCCAAGAATTGAGTATTTGCTCGGTCCACAAGTCTGGATGTCTCAGCTGGTCTTCAGTACATGCTGGAATGCCAAAGAAGTAGGTTATAATGCCAGTGAATGAAAAGACTTGCTAGCAAGTTGAGAGCAAGCACATAAAGAACAAAAGTTTTCTCCTTCCATGTCCTTGTATGGGCTTCCAGCAGAAGGTTATTCCCAGATTAGAGATGGTTTTTCCCAGCTCAAATGATCTGTGTTGAAAGGATTCCTTGCCAACTCAAGAAACTGGATTAGAAGCGCATCTGCCTATTTCAAATTAAGCAAGATTACCAAATAGGTGTGCCCTCCACTTTGGGGTTCATTTAATTCCATAAGTAATCAAGTTGACAACCAAGAATAAGGCTGGGCATTGGTGGCGCATGCTTTTAATCCCAACACTAGGGAGGCAGAGGCAGGCAGATCTCTGTGAGTTCAGCCAGCCTGGTCTACAGAGTTAGCTCCAGGACAGGCTCCAAAGCTACAGAGAAACCCTGTCTCGAAGCCCCCCCACAAAAAAACCAACAACAAAGCCCAACCAAGAATAGCTATCACAATGCCCCTGTCATGTGAGAAAGTAAGAATGGAGAGATGTCAAAAAGACTCTGAACCCACCTTTCAAGGGCGTTCTTACTGATTATATTCTTGACAACTCAAAATTGTATTAGTTACTTTTCTTATTGCTTTGACAAAATACCTTGAGAAAAGAAATTTAAGAAATGTTTTATTTTGGATCACAGCTGAGGGTGTTGTTCATCATGGTGAGGATGTCATGATGGCAGCTGCTGACATTATATCCATTACAAAGGAGCAGAGGACTATGTTGTGCTCCACTGGATTTCTCCTTTGTATTCTGCCCAGGACCTCAGCTCACGAAACGGTACCACCTGCACTTGAGGTTGGTCTTCTCACTCCAATTAGCATAATATGAATAGTCACTACAGACATGCTCAGAAGCTCATCTCTTTAGTGATTCCAGAGTCTGTCAAGTTGGCAATCAATATTAATCATCACATTAAAGACCAAGACGTACAACACATTGGAAAACGAAGTCTATAAAGTTATACTGGTATGAGAGACACTGCTTATATCCAAAATGGTCAGAGTATTGTCTTTATACACTTGTCCAAACTGGAAATGATCCATTAGCAATAGTGTACATTATTTACCTTCGAGCCCCCACTGCAGATGCTCACATAGTAGCTGCTACATAGCTTCATCTTCTCTCAGTAGCAGCTCATGGCTCCTTCCATGATAGCCTCTCTCAGCCCAGAGTCTCCAGCAACATGCCTGCCGACTTGCTTGGAATTTACTCATTCTTGTTCAGTTCAGCCCTCCTAGACACTCTTTCTGGCTCCACCAGCAGCAGTAGACCACACAAAAGAGTTGTGTCCACTGCTCACATCAGCCAGGCCCGGTCTTGTCTTGTCCTATATTCAAAGCATAGTAATACCTGGTCCTCATTCCCAAGATCATGATTCAACTTTTAAAAATCAGCCCCAGTGAGTTACATTCAGCCAGAGTGAATTAGAAATATGTAACCACGTCTGACAAAAGGAGTTTCACTTGTCCTGTCTCAATAGACAATGCAACCCTGAACATGGCACTTCTTAATCCTGGCTCAGCAGAGAGGAAATCCCAACCATTCCAAAATACCTTTCACCAGATTCAGCTAAACCTTGCATAATAACTGCGATTTGTTATTGTCAAATATTTGGTGACAATATCAATCAACAACCAGTATTTATTGAGTGTTTGCAATGTGTGAGCCACTGTCTAAATATTTCACATGTATTTGCTCCTCATGTCAAATCCAGTTTCCAATGAAGCCAGTTTCAGTAATAGCTAACATTTGTGTTAGGCTGAATAAAGTGAAATTATTGCCATTGGACCATTTTTGGCCCACAAAATAGCAATTTCACATGGCTCAGCCCCATATCACATTGCATGACTTATGCCAGCCCTTCCAGTGCCAGGTGGCATGGATGGAGGCCCAGTGGTCAGAGGCAAGGGGAGAATTTGGACTCAACCTACATCTCAAGAGCATTAGCTTCTAAAAGCGAACAGAGTGTTGGGGTCCTTAGCCCTTAAAACCAGGGCCCCAAACTCTACCAATGAGAAATGCGTAGTTCCAAGGAATGAAAGGAGTCTCTTTGTTTCAGAGGAGACCATGGCGGAGGAAGTGTCAGGCAACAAGGGAGCTCCCGCCCCATGATTAGCCTGGAATTTAGTCCGTGGCTAGGCAGTAAATGCTTCTGCCAGCAAGTGGGATTGGCAGTGCTCTGCAGGCAGCACTTCAGAGGCTCCCAGGGGTTTTAGCTAGGGCTGTGCTTGAACCAAATGGAGGGTACAGGGCAGGTCACTTGTCTTCAGGTTATAGCTTGTCACTGAGGGAACCACAGTGATGCCTGAAGGAGGCTGTGGATCATAGGCATCGATGGAGCTAGGATGAGGGAGGGGTAGGGGACATGTCCCTGCAGGAGGAGAGGCAGTGTTCCATGGTGGAGAAGAGCATGTGTGAGTGCATGGCAGCTGACAGGAAGGTAGGGGCAGAGGTTACCCGAGCCATTCTCTGCCCAGGATCAGTAGCTCCCTCGTTGTCTTTTTTGTTATTGTAGTTTTGGTTTGGGAAGACAGGTTCTGACGATGTAGCCCACACTGGCCTTGAACTTGAGATCTTTCTACCTCAGGCTTCTGAAATTGAAAACACACCCAGATGCCAAGTCCACTAACCCTCCTGTCTACTAACAACATCCCTACTTCATTTGGCACATCACTGTGTTGAGAAAGACCACAGTGTCTCATTTCCTTGGTGGGCAGAGGCTGTAGACACAAGTGTTGGTCATTGTGTGGAGTCTGGGGAGACTTCTACCAAAAACCATATCACAGTCCCTGTTTCTTCATTTCATCCATACATGCAGCACTCAGGACGCTACATTTAGGCCACCAGGCCAGGCTCTGACACTTTCTCAAATCCGCAAGTGGTGTCTTCTTCCCCTGAGGTGTAACCTTTCAGGAGCCGACCTTTCTCCTGATGTCCCTAGGCTCATGGTTAGACCATCCTCCAGGTTTGTCCCTGTGCATCATGTCACCTATATACTGACTGGGTAGTTCATCAGGCTCCAGGCAAGAGCTTCCCAGATGGGGTGGACGTCGCAAGGGAGCGTGCTCTGCTGTCACAAAGCAGCCAAGTAACTGTAGCATTGAGGTTCACACCACCGAAGTTCAGAAGTCATTTTCTTTCATTACCCACCCCACCCCACCTGGCCATGGCACTCAGGCCCATTGCCCTGGAAACCTAGGAAACCTCTAAGGACAGAAGCTGGACCCATGGGGTCAGCCCTCTGTCTGAGAAGCCAGAGCCAGCCGCTCATCGATGAGATGCTTGTCCAACTCTGGTATTTCCTGGTTCTTTGGGTTAACTCAAAGCCCCCCAAGCCCCGAGTTTTCCCTTCGAGCTACCTGACTGCTCTCCCATTCTTTTACCCAACAGCTCTTTGATGGTGTTCTTCACTCTCGAAGCACTATTGATCACACTTTAATCTGTTACCCCCAGGAGACTTTTTAAAGAAAGTCTTGCAGTTCTCAGCCACCCAGCTGATGACATTTTTGTCCCAGCAGTCCCAGTGAAGACACTCTGTAGCTAACAAGCACACTGTTAAATAATTCCCTTCTCTAGTCGACAGCCTTCTGGATGATTCTGTTTGGTGCTGACTGATACGTGATTATTATCTCTGGGTATACTTTTGGCTGCCTCAGAGACAAAGGAGACACTGCATGAGTAGACATCCTGGGCTCGAAATGTACCTCTTTAATCTTACACTAAAATGTTGCTCCCTCCCGGGGTGCAGAAGGAGGTTGAAAGAGTGTCATGGTCCATTTATTGCTGCCTAAAGGCTGTGTTCTGGCCCATAAAGATCCATGGAGTCAGGCGAGGCCAGACGGAACTATCCTGAAGACACGGACAATAGAACCTCTCTGTGTCTTAAGCTTCCCAGGATGGTCTTCTGCAGGGCTTCCCCGCATGGCTTACCTTCTGCTCTCTTTGTGGGAGGGAGTAGCTGCATCGTGAATGAAGGAGTACATTTCTGAGCAGGCAACCAGACCATCGGCCAGCTTGTTCTGCGACACCTGGAACTTTCTAAGACACAGTGCAACCAAGACTTTTTGTGTGTGGAGGTGGCAAAACCACACAACACATTTCTTTCTTGGGGTAAGGAACAGCCAAGCTCCTGGAGCGTGAATTTCTCCATTCGGCAAAATAATTTGTTTTCAGCATTTACTTGTGGTTTTGCTACTCCAAGAAATGAATACAGATCTTTGGTCAGTTCAGATTTTTCGTCTGGCCATGGTAGCACATGCCTGTAATCCCAGCACTTCAGGGTTAAGGCAGAAGAATTGAGAATTTGGGACCGGCCTTGGTGCCAACACAAAATTCTGCCTCAAAAATAATTACTCAAAACACTACACAAATGAATCTGATTTGTTTTTGACTATGAGATGATTTTAGTATTGTTTCACATGATAATTAATGTCCATGTCTAGTCACGGCTTTTCTGAAATAGATATTTTTTTAAAGAATTTGGAGAGCTAGTTCAGTGGTTAAAATGCTTGTTGCTCAAATGTGAGGACAGGAGCTTGGAGCTCCAGAACCCACATAAACCCTAGGTAGGTGTGGTAGCCCCCCTGTATTTCCAGTTGTTGGAAGGTGAAGAAAGATCACCAGAACTAGGTGGATATTCAAACTGACTGCACTGGTGAGGTTTGAGTTCAACTGAGATATCTTGCTTCAACATAGAAGTTGGAGAGCATTAAGGAAGACCTTTGATATCTCTCCAAACACATGTAAATGTACACAACCATGTAAACATGCACACACACAAGTATGTACAGCACATACTCGAAGAATGATAAAAAAATACCAGCCTGTCTAAAGAGTATGACTCTAAGATAATGGTGACATCCATAACTTCTCAGCTTCTCACAGGGCCAGAGCCAACAGACAGCACTTCCAGGAGCTGATCACATGTGAACAGACACACAGGCTGCTGCTCATCTCAAAGCCAAACATTGCTTAATGTAGCCTGTCAGGTACTTTTATGGCTCCCAACTGTGAAAGAGGAGAGCAGGATCAAGGGCGTTTAGTGACATGTTCATGGTTATACAGAACATGCCGACTGTAACTTTGTAATGCGCTGCCTAGAACATTTCCTATACAGTGTATTCTAAATTTCCAGGAGAATGTAAATCATTACTTTTATGAAGCGTGGATCTCGGGCATTAAAACATAATGTATGGCCAATATAGAAAGGCAGACCTGCTGACACACACAATAGCATGAATGACTAGTAAAATAACGTTCGAGGCGGGAGCCAGACATCTGCAAGAAGCTGTATGAAAGTGATGTGTGGTTACAGGAAGCAGCTGGGTGGTTGCTTGGGATGTAAGAGGAACACATGAAGGAGTGGGAATGGAGCCGTTGCCCTTGGCCTTGCTACCGTGCCCCGCCCTCCTAGAAGAAAGTGAAGTTTTGAGACCATCTCCATTTCATGGCCAGAGCTGATTACCAAGTGGGAAGGCCATTTGAGGGAGGCTCTGGGAAATGACTCTAACA
Source organism: Mesocricetus auratus (assembly GCF_017639785.1). Classification (NCBI taxonomy): domain Eukaryota; kingdom Metazoa; phylum Chordata; class Mammalia; order Rodentia; family Cricetidae; genus Mesocricetus; species Mesocricetus auratus. Next base: position 97,901,736 of record NW_024429190.1, on the reverse strand, counting down.
GGATCTGCTCTTGGGATTCGCCCAGGGATGGTTTTGGGGAAAGTGCTCAGCCCCCTGAGAAGGACACTGGGCATCAGACCAGACTTCCCTTCCCTCCAGCAGTTAGAGCAGAAGGCTGTGAGGATGAGACTGGGCCTGCGAACAAACAGGGAGCTCTCCTGTTAGCCAAGAGCGTTCAGCAGCAATCACTAGCCAATCCTAGGAGATGCCAGGCCCAGTCCTTACCGGCAAATAGTGTCCTTCAAAATTCCATAAGCCTCACTGATCATTCGGGCATTAGTGACCACTGTTCCAACCACCTGCCCACTCTTAGACAGCCAAACTAGTAAAATAATGATAACAGCATGCCTGCTTATAATACCGTTTGTTAACATATATTCTTAATTTGGGGGCAATTATAATATCATTGCAACATTTTCCCATTCCACTTCCTCCCTACAAATCTTCCCATGTACTCTTCTTACTCTCAATTTCATGGCCTTTTACAATTATATATATATATATATATTTCTTATATTGGTTTATTGTGTCTACAATGAAAAAACAAAATATTTAAGCTACACAACCCTGATTTAAAATACCACAAATAATTCTGGAGCTCGAAAGAAAGATGTCTCACTACTTAAGATCATTTGCTGCTCTTCCAGAGGACCTAGAATTTGTTCCCAGACTCCACACTGCAGTTCATACTGTCCATACTTCCATTTACAGAGGATTTGCAATCTTCTGGCCTCTATGGTACCTGGCAAGTGGGTGGTATATGGACATACATGCAGGCAAAACAAATCCTACATATAAAATAAAAACAATCAATCTTAAAATGCCACAGATTCATTACCTTGGATTTCCAGAAGTCAATAACCTACCGACATTCACAACAGACTAAAAGCCTCATGTCATCAAGATATCATTCTTTTCTCAAAGCTCTTAGGAGATTCCATTGAGATGCTTCACTTGGCTGAAATAATTCAGTTCCTTATGGTTCTGGCTCTGAGTCATCTGTGTCATAGAAGCAGCACTGGCCCGTTGGATTATGACTCTAGGCTCTAGCCTCAAAGCCAGCAAGGACAGGTCTAGTATCCTGGTCCTCTTGTTTTTTATGTCTGTCAACACATTTCATGTTTTAAAAATGTATGTTTCAGGTATGCATACGTGTGTCTTTGTGTCTGTTGGGCTGTGTGTGTACAGTGTTCCTGTGGGTCAGAAGAAGGCATTGGAACCCCAGAAGTTGGATTATAGGTGGTTGTAAGCTGTCTGATATGGGTGCTTGGAATGGAACTTGGTCCTCTGCAAGGACAGTGCATTCTTAACCATTAAGCTATCATGCCAAGCTCCATTGGCACATTTCATTACTCATGTACCATCTCACACTTACAGTTTGAAAGGTCTATGTGACTGAACTACATAACTGAGGTTTACCTTTTTGATTTTAAGGTCTATAACTTCATTTCACTTACAAAGTCTTCCTTTCCGTGTAATATGACATGCTTGAAAGTTCCCAAAATGAGAAAGTGGATGTCTTTGGGGAAGAATGGGAGACATGGACTATTTTGCCTCCATTCATTCCTTACTATATCAAATGACTACTTTTCTGGGGAAGTTTAGCATGCCATATTGGATTTCCATTGCAGAGTTGTTATTATTGTGGATATGGATAAAAAATATGAAATTTGATGTGAACATGAGTGGTGTCGAATTTCTGAAAAGTCTAGAAAAGAAAACCCAAAGTGAAATAAAGAAACTGGATCCCCTTGACTTAAGGGCGCATGTCCAGGAGTTTAGATTGACATGGCCAGAAGTTAATGAGCAGACCCACCCCAGGAAACTTAATTGAGCTCCAGGAAAGAGTTCTGTTTATCTCTATCTGTTCTCATCCTCTCTATCTAGGATATAACACAACCTCCCAACTGAATGGAACTCCTAGAGAAGTGATACGTAAATCATAAAATATTATTAAAGTAGAGAAGGTACACTAATCTGTGGGTATAAAAGTAAGAACTGATGTCACAGTTCATGACTATGACCATTTAGCAAGATAGCATTAGGTCCTCCATTAGGGCCTATGACTTCAAGGATATAGCTGAGAGTTTACCCATGCTCCAACAGAGGGTCAAACACTCATGCATATGCAGTCAACTCTAAGTGGACTCGTTGACTTAAAAAATTATAATAGAGCACATAAAGTTGTAAGAGAAGAGGGGTGCCATAGGGGAGAGACAGAAATGGAGGGAAATTGTGCATTCAATTAAAATTTATTGTATGCAAGTATGAAATTCTTGAATAGTAAAAAATGAAAGCAACTGGTGATCTTTATTGGTCCCTCCACGTCTGTTTCCATGTATTTTTTTATTTTTTAATTTAAATTAGAAACAAGCTAGCATCACATGTCAATCCCAGGTCCTTCTCCCTCCCCTCCTCTCCCACCCCCACCAGTTCCCCCAACCTCCCATCCTATCACCTCTCCAATCCCCAGGGAGGGTGAGGCCTTCCATAGGGGATCTTCAAAGTCTGTCATATCATCCCTGGCAGGGCCTAGGCCCTCCCCCATATTTCCAGCCTGAGATAGCCTCCCTCCACATGGAATGGGCTCCCAAATGCCAGGGCTATTTTTCCAAATGCACAAATACAACTTTCTCAGTCCATATGGTATTGCACGTGCGCGTACATGTGTGTGTGTGTGTGTGTGTGTGTGTGTGTGTGTGTGTGTGTGTGTGTGTGTGTGTGTTTTCAGGATTGCCCCCTTGGTACTGACTGGATAACCAATTGGTGTGCTCTTTCCTTCCCTGGGGAAGACCATTTCTCACACTCTCAGAATTCCTTAGTTGGCTGTCCTTCTTTCTAGAGTTGAATTCTCACAAGCTTTCTGCATTCCATGTTAGCATATCCTACAATTTACTCCATGTTCAGGTCAAGGTTAGGCAGCTCTGCTGGTGAGACTTTAAGAGTGTAATTCTGATATTTCTAGGAGACATTGCTGAAGTGGCCAAGAATCTGACACGTTTCATTTAGGATTCAGTGCTCCAAAGTCTCTCATATTCTGTACACTCACCTGCTGTGGGTCTCTTCTAGTGACCATCTGCAACAAGAAGCTTCTCTGACAAGGGTTGGGTGAGACACTAATCTGCAGGTATAGCAGTGTGTCTTTAGGAGTCAAATTGTTGCTGTGCTCCTTTAGAAGAGTAGTAGTAGTAGGTTTTACCCTAGGTCTGGGACCTGCATAGTATTAGGTTCTCGATCACTCTTGCAGTGTCAGGTATGGGGTGACCCTGAGTGGAACTTAAGTCCAATTTTAAAAAGTGGTTGGTTATTCCCATAATTTTTGTGCCATGATTGCACCTACAGTGTGTCTTGTAGGTCACTGCTGTAGGTCATAGAGTTTGTACCTGGGTGATATTTATGATTACTGTTTTCTTCTGGTAAAGATGACCTTCTAGTACCATGAACACTGTGACTAGCTTATTTCAATCAATGTGTCAACTTTCCTCTTGTTTCTACAAGGAGATGGCCTCTCCTTGACAGGTCCTTGGTTTTTTTGTTTGTTGTTTGTTTGTTTGGTTTGGCCCTGAATTCAACATCTTTCCTTCTTTTCTGCTGGAAACGTCCAGCAGTTTGGAGCTCTGCAAGCTCTGTCACATATAATGTTGGGTTTTCTTAGGTGCTAATAATGAGGGAGGTGTGGCTGTGGGCAGTGACATGCAGTATAACTTTCATAGTCAGCTCTGGAAGACCACGCCTTGGTGTAGCCTCATCATTCAGTCCTTGTTATACTGGGAGACTCTTCTTCCCCATGGGATCCAGGGTTTTCCTCACCCAGAGCATCATAGCACTGCGCCATGGACTAAATCATGAAGGCCAAGGTCATGACTTCATTGGCTTTGAGTTTCAGGAGCCTGAACACAGCATCTCACCTCTCGCCTCCCTTTGCCCCCCCCCTGAAACCTACGGTGGGCAGGAGAGCTGGCTCCAGAACCAAGAGAGCATAGAGCTAGTCTCACCCCTCATCAGCTGTAGCACATGGGACAGCAGGCACGGCACCTCACCTGGGGAGGACACTAGAGCTGACCCTGTTGGCAGGCGAGTGGGTGAGCCAGTTCTGTGAACTTGCAAGCAGGAGAGGGGCACCTGCCCCCTCCCCCATGCCATGTGGTGGCATGCGTGGGGAATTATGTCCTCTGTCCCCCACTCCTCGCCAGCTACAGCAGGTGGGAGAGCCAGCCTCGGGGGCATGACATCAGGAGAGCTAGCTCTGGCCCTCGCCAACTGGAGCAACTGGGAGAGCAGGCCATATGCCTTAGCTGGGCAGAACAGTAGAGTTGACCCTGCTGGTATGAGAGCGTGAGAGCAGGAGAGCTGGCCGGGCTCCCTGCTGCACACTGCACTGGTGAGCTAGCTGGGCCAGTGATGGAGTGCTCACCCTGGTGGTGACAACCCAGCCACCACCAGGCCCTTAAGTGGGGCGAGTTAGTTCACCCCAACATCCACCTCATCTGTGAACTGCTGGAGCATGTGAAGGGGCCAGATCTGCAGATTCGAAGCTGCAGGATCTCCATGACACCAGACAATAGGATATCCCTGAAGAGACCCAGTGAGGTGCCGGGATCGACAGAGTAGTAGAAGCCAGAGGCCTCGAGCCAGACCAACAACCCATGGCAAAGAACACTTACAAGTAAAGATGTGTGGACTAAGGGGTACACTGTGACTCACTGGGTCACACTACAGCTTCCATGTTGAAATTTTCTTTCTTCCTCCCTCCCTCCTTTCCTCCCTCCCTCCCTTCCTCCCTCCCTCCCTCCCTTCCTCCCTCCCTTCCTTCCTTCCTCCCTTCCTTCCTTCCTTCCTTCCTCCCTCCCTCCCTCCCTCCCTCCCTCCCTTCCTTCTTCCCTCCCTTTCTCCCTCCCTTCCTTCCTTCCTCCCTCCCTCCCTCCCTTCCTTCCTTCCTCCCTCCCTCCCTCCCTCCCTTCCTTCCTCCCTTCCGTTCTTTCTTCTCTTCTTTTGATTTTTGGCCTATGCTTTTAAATTTTGTTGTTTTGGGGAAGGTCACAAGGGCAGAGGTGAAGAGAAGGGGAGATGACTAAGACTGGGATGCATGATGTAAAAGCCACAAAGAATCAACAAAGGCTTTTCAAAAGTCAACATGATTAGATTTTAAACATAAGGAAGCACATTGCTCTGATAATAAAATAATATTCTATGAAATAAAATAGTGAAAGGTCTCTGCTATAATTTGAATGCGTACCTCCAAAAGTCCATGTTGAAAACCTAGTGCCCAGATTCATATGCCAATGGTGTTTGGAAGCATGGCCTTTGCATAGAAGCAATTAGGATTAGGTGAAGTCTGGAAGGAAAGTCATTATAATAGCATTAATGGTTTTATAAACAGAAGAACAGAGATACAAACTTGCTCTGTCTCATTGTGAGAGTTAGGGCGCAGCACGAAATGTTTTTAAAATAAATCATTATGTCACATGTACCTGGCTATAGCAAGAGGAAGCCACATCCATTGGTGACATAGCTTGCTGTGTGACTTATGAGCTGGGAAACACAGCCTGAACCCACACTCCCTGTGCCTAGCCTGAGGCATGGTTTCATTTCACACTCATATGCATGGTGGAGCCGGAAGCCAGGGTTCGCCTCCATACTCTATGGATTCCTCTAGCTCTTGAATTGGCTTTCTAACGAGGATTTTGTTTTGTTCTAAATGTGTCTTTCTGCATCCATGATTCCTAGGTACCTCAGGAGCACATCTGTAAAGCCTAGAATCATACATCATGTTTGCTGACATGTCCTGTGATTAGCTTCCTTCAGGATCTTTGCCTCCCTTGTGAGTGTCCCAGGCCAAGCTTCTGTGGGCCTTCTCTCTCAGACCTCTGTGTGTCAATGGCTCCTTGTCCTGAGGGGGCGGGCACCCAAGGCTCTGCCTCCCTGGGAGAATGGTCGCTGGTCCATCTGGCCTCTAAATTTTGCCTGCTCACCCCATTCGCATTTCCTGAGCAGAGTTGAGTCTTTGACTTCGTTATTTATGAAGTGCGGTTATTCTTAGCAAGCTTTTCAGTCATGTCTCTGTCACTCAAAAGTGTTTTTCTTAGAATATATGAGCTGGTTTACAGGGACTGTTTGTGGTCACAATTGTGTGGTTTTTATATACACTGAATCAGAGGCTAATGCCACAAGGAAACTATAAACTCACCAGGGACTTCATTTCTCTTCTACATTAAAAAATAAACTCATGGCGATGTAACTCTTGCTTGTATCGGGTGGGAAAGCCTAAGTGTAGAGCTCGCACAGAGGACATGGAAAGCCTGATGGCCACTGCCAGGGCATGCCTGTGTCCTTTGATCTTCGTATAAACTATGTATTTCTTCTTTGTTCCATGAAAAAGGAAGAGGATGAAAGATTTTAATTTAGTGGTCATGGTCACAGGTTCTCACTGCATGGGGCGTGGGATCTGACAGCGATGCATGTGACTTTGCTCCCTGCAGGAGCAGCTGATGTGCCAGTGCAGACGTATGCTCTTTGCTTCCTACCTAGAGCCACAGCTTCCCTCCGGGCACAGTAGATGTAAGTGTAACTTCAGGCCTAGAGGTCTCTCAGTGGAGAAGCCCTCGCTGCCCAGGGCCTGGTTCCTTTGCTGTGTAATGAGATATCACTCCTTTCTGAGAAGAGTTTGCTGTGGTTTGGATGTGTTCCCCAGATCATATGTCAGGAACGGAGTTCCCAGTGTGTGGTGTTGAGAGATGGGACCTTTAACGGGGTGATTAGGTCATGGTGGTTCTGCCCTCAAGGATGGATTGATGTGGCTCCCCGGGGAGTGGGTACCTCGTCACAAGAATGACTTTGTTCTGCAGGTTGGGTCAGTCTCGGCTTGCTTTCCTCGAGCCCTTCCTCGAGCCCCTGTCGCGGGATGACACAGCAAGAAAGCCCTTGTCTGATGCCAGGACTTTTGTTTCTGGATGCCTCTAGAATGGAGTTAAGTAGCTGATCTTGATAAATTATTATCTTGACTGTTCTATAGCAGTGATGCTGTAGGACGAGTTCTAGAAACTTCCAAGGAGATGGTGCAGATGCAGCTCTGGAAGTCTGCCAAGCTCTGTCCAGCAGGTTCATTCCAGAAAGAATTAGAGCTAGCTGGCCATGGATTCTGCCACATGCCTGGGCCCAGTCACACCAGCCACCCTCCAGCCCCTTTCTGACCCTGAGCTGACTCTAGAAGCTAAATGCCTCTGAAATAACTCTCACCAAGGGCAGGCACTAAGTGAGGCTTTGCCTCTTTCTTTCCTGTAGATTTTGGTTCAATAAAAAATGGCAGGTAGTACAAATATCCTCGATCTACTAAAATTGTAATTAAAAATGCTCAAGGTCTAATGTCAATGGGTCATGGCTTTTCCAAGACTGTTTTGAAAGCAAAAGTGTTAGATTCAGTAAAAATCCTTCTCTATGGGCTTACTCTTAAGTTTTCAACCCTGTTGCACACCAGAGGAGATGCAAGACTTGCATTTCAATCCATTCATCCTTAAATCATTGAAGTTCTGCAAGGGTAGTTGAATGTCTCAAAGCTCCTTTCTGGGGACAGACAATTCCACTAAACTTCCATTGAACAAAATCAGATCCCCAAAGACTGAGAAAGGACAGAAGCCACGATTCAGAGTGCTTTCAACAACAGGCTTGGCTTTCTTTGGCTATACCTACACTAGATTATTTTATATTCCATGTTCCTTTGATGAAACACTCCAGTAGGAGACATCAGTTTCCTGATTCAAGAAGCCATCTTCCTATCTAGTTACCAACACAGTTCTGTATAAACAGACTGCCTTTTATTCTCCTAGTTAATCTAGAATTCCAGCCCATCTCTCTGGTTTCGTGTCTCTAGATGGGCTGGGAACTGGCTTAGAGTCAAGACTGCACTGGGCAGCGCCTTTGACTTGTAGCGCCTAGAACTGCACATGTCTCAGTGCTGCGGAGGAGACTTTCAGACACGGTAGAAGTCGGCGATGAATGAGAGACACTTTCCCACAAAAGGGACTGGAGAGTGGAGCTGGAGAAGGATGGAGTGGGTATAGCAGGGAATTTGCTGAGGGCTGGTGCCTTGGATTTTCTGTGTAATTGTCTTGGGCTTGGTTGTGTCATCCGTCCACTTAGTGTTCATGTGAAAATAAAAGTGTCTGGTCTATAAGACCCTGGACTCTAAGGGTTTGTCTATGTGGTTCCCTGTTGCATTCATAATAAACTCAGTTGGAACTCAGTTAAACATTTGCTAAAAGGCAGACGGAATGAGGCCCAACACCCCCTTAACTTTCATTTACCTTAGGGAAGAGTTCGTACCATGTAAAGAGAAGCTTTTTCCTTGAGAGAAGCCTTCCCGCCAGCTGCATCAGTCCCAAATAAACGCACAGGAGGCTATATTAAGTATGAAGCTGTTGGCCTTGCTTGTTTCTTACTGGCTAGCTCTGACTTAAGTAATTACCCCATAATTGTTAATGTCTCTGGGAAGTTTCTGGGCTTCCTACCCCATAGCGTTACATCTCGACTCTCCTGTGTTTCTCCTACCCAGAGTCCTTCTGGACTCCTAGTCCCTCCTATCTTGGTTCCCTATTGGCTCAACAGTGCTTTATTGACGTAAGACTTCCCCAACATCTCCTCTTTTCTGTTTAAACAGAAAGAAAGGTCTTAACTTTAACATAGTCAAATTGTGTATAACAGAACAGTTATCAAGTAAGAACATAGTTACAATATTTTAGCAAGATTTAAAGAAAATATCATCTATCCCATCCTTGTGAGTCCAAAGTTCTATGTAGCTTATCTTTTATCATAACTAAGGAAAACTGTAACTATAACTATCTGTCTTCAACTCCATCAAAGACCACAGAAGGATAATATATAAACACTAGGATTGACAGAGACATCTTACTGCCTGGACAGTCACCCAAAGTTCCTCTGTCACATAGGGGCATCCATCTTCAGCCCATAGGCCACAGTGTGTCTGGAACACTTCTCAGCAAAGTAGGAAATTTCAAACTGTCCATCTGCATCAGCAGTCTGTCAGTCATTTTTCTGTGTCCTGCAGAAAGTCTCGTAGACTCTTTCATGAAGCAGGAACCCTGAAGGACTATTTGAGTTCAGCAGTCACTTTCCTGTGGGTCCTGCATATCGAGATCATACAGCAACAGTCAAGCAGTCCAGGCAAAAGCAGTTTCTTGCCCAAATGGCTAACCTTGCCATGTTGAAAGCAAACTCCATAACAAGTTTCTTCGATGCCCATCTTCCTCTCAGACATAATTGGTGCTGCCAGGAGCAGACATTTCTCACTGTCAAGAAAAACCCTAAACCATTTTAAATGCCATTTTTTGAAGGTCTTTGAGAGGTTTGAAGACTGTTTATCTATCTCAAATATATTTCTGTATATCTAGAAAACCTAACTTACCTAACTATAAATTCTATTATCATTAACTATCTATAGTCTGTATTCAATTATGCATTGTGTTTTAAAAGATCAGTATAAGCACAATACTTAATCAAGAGGAGAAATATACACATCACAAAGTTGACCTTGAATTTGTATCAATAAATGAAAAACAATACCCATACCATAGTACCACAAATGGGTTAATGTGTTATCTTGGGAGTGAATGAGTCAAGAGTGAAACGGTTCATTGGGTAAAGGCTTTCTGCCAAATCTGCCAACCTGAGTTCAAACCCCAGGGCCTACACAGTGGAAGAGGAGAACTAACTCCCCCAAGTTATCCTCTGAGTTCTACACACATGCTGTAACACAAGTGTGTATGCAGATGCACACACACACACACACACACACACACACATACAGAGGGAATGGGAGAAAACAAATAAATAAAATGTGGAAAAGAAGGGTAAGGTTTTGAGGTATAGCGAGTCCAGCCTGCCCTTGTCACTCATCCTTTCTAGTGTGGTTCAGAAACTCCATAGTTTAAGTCTTCATACTTAAAAATCATTTCTCAATCTGTAAATAACCTGAGGAAATGGCATTAAGTATTTGGAATTCTTAAGGTCTTCCCTGATAGCACTGAAATAAGGAGAGAAATTCCTGTATTAGTTCAACTTGAGGGAGGGGAGAACTGGATAAGAAATAAGTATTCTGGGTTTGTAGTTCAACCTTATAAACATTGAAGGGAAGACAAAGAAGGGACAGAAGGAATCTGATCAAATATACAAAATAACATATACAAAATAATCATCACTAGACAGACGGGAGCAATTTCCCACAATGCAAACATTAGGAATGTTGAACTTAGAAACGATGGTTAAATACAGAGTAGCGGCTATGGACAATATTTGGGCTTTTTGAAAGTTTGACAGGTATTAAGTGGGCCCTAGACCCTTAGGCAGATTCAGAGTTCTGCCTTTAGCTGTACAAGAGGGGGCTCCTCTCTTAAATGAACATTCCTGTATCTGGAGAGGAGCAGAAATTCAGCTAGTAGAGGTGGAACACGGGCGTGGTCTCTGATATGACCCAAACCAACTTCCTTAGATGCCCCTGCCTTGACCCGGGTTTGGCTGCTGAGAGGCGATGGACAGAGGAAGGCTGAACAGGCAAGCCCCATCCCCAACTCCAGCATCCATCTCACAGAAGGGGTCCTTTCTCACCGTATTTGACTGTTTGGACATGATAGTTGGACAGAAGGCCACCCTTCTTTGAAAGCCAAGTTCTTTCAGGTGAGGGCACACTTTCAAGTCAGTGCATGGATTGCCCATCAGTTTTTCTGCCAGCTCTATAGAATATGTCGTACCTGGTAAGTCTTAGCGATTAACAACCTCACCATCTTCCCTTCTTTGGCTGTCTCCATCTGGGGCTCATTAGGATCCCGAGAGGCAAAATTCATCTCTTGCTGCTGAATGGGAGTCTTCAGAAGGCTGGGGCATTTGTACAGCAGAACAGGTGACAGCAGAGAAAGGCCCACTGTGTCGCCTTTCCAGCATGCCACCAAAGCCTTTCTAAACGTGAGTGTGGGAAGCAGAAATGGAGGAATATTTTCTTTACAGGAGTTTATGACTCCAGAAACCCAGAGAGCTTTGTGGTCCACTCCCCAGTGCGTCCAGGATAGTGTTTAAACACAGGGCAGAAAGGAGCAGAAGATTAGTAATCCCCTTTTCATCTAGCTGGATAAGCAGATACATAAGTATGAGAGGATGCTGTGCTGGCTAGCTTCACGTCGACTCGTCACCAGCTACAGTCATTTTGGAAGCAAGAACCTTAGTTGAAAAAAGTTTCCTACCAGATTGGCCTGCAAGCCAATTTTCTTAGTTGGTGATTCATATGAGACGGCTCAGACCATTGTGGGTGGTGCCATCTCTGAGCACGTGGTCCTGGGCTACATAAAAAGAAGGCTGAGCAAGCCAGTAAGCAGCACCCCTCTGTGGCCTCTGCACAGATTCATACCTTCAGGTTCCTGCCTTGAATTCCTGCCCTGACTTCCCTTAGCAAAACAGTGTAGTCTGAGAGTTGTAACCTGAAACAAACACTTCTCTCCCCAAGTTATTTATGGTCATGGTGTTTTATCAGAGCAACAGAAGCCCCTAACCAAGGCAGGTGTTTACCTAATCAAAGCCTGGATGCTGTGGCCCCGTCTGTCTCCAACGAGTCAAAGACTCATGAGAATCCTATGCAAGCTGTACCCTCGACAGTCTGAACTTTGCTATGGTCTAAACATTCATGCTGTGGTGAGAGTGGTTTTCCCAAAGGCCCTGTGCTGGGTTGTAATCCCCAATGTGATAGCATTGGGAAGTGGAGTCTAACAATGGGGCATCAACGTGCAAGGGCATTTCCCTCGTGAGCGGATTAGTGTCCTTGTCTCAGGAGTAAGTTAGTCACCTCTAAAGCAGATTCAGCAGAGTCACCCCTCTCTCCTGCCTTCTACCCCCCACTATGTGTGGACACAGCAGGAAGCCCCTCACCAAATGCCAGCTCCACACTCAAAGACTGGCTAACCTTCAGAACTGCAAACCAAATAAACTTTTATTTTCAAAATTTCATTTATTAATTTATTTGGGGTGTGTGTGCGTGCGCACGTGTGTGTGTGTGCATGTGTATGTGCATGTGCGTGTGTGTGTACATGCACATGTGAGTGAGTGTATGTGTGTGTGGTGTGTGTGCATGTGTGTGCATGCGTGTGTGTGTGTGTGTGCTTGTGTATGTGCGTGCGTGCGTGTGTGTGTGTGTGTGTGTGTGTGTGTGTGTGTGTGTGTGTGTGTGGTCATTGCCCTCACGTGGAGGACAGAGGACAACTGTGGACTTGTGGGAGTCAGTTCTTTCCTTCCACTATGTGGGTCCTGGGCTCTCTTGAAAGCAGGTGATTGGCAGCTAACACTGAACTGAACTCCTGGAACCCAGTGACAGAGAGGGAGGAGTGATGAGCAAAGGGGTCAAGACTGGGCTAGTGAAACCCACAGAAACAGCTGACCTGAACAAGGACCCCAGACTGATGGCTGAGAGGCCAGCATGGGACTGATCCAGACCCCTTGAAAGTGGGTGTCAGTGAGGAGGCCTTGGCAATCTCTGGGACCTTGGGTAGTAGATCAGTGTTTACCATGGCGTATGAATGAACTTTGGGAGCCCATTCCACATGGAGGGAACCTCTCTCAGCCTGGACACATGGGGGAGGGCCTAGGCCCTGCTATGAATGAAATGACAGACTATGGAGATGCCCCATGGAGGGCCTCACCCTTCCTGGGGAACGATGTGGGGGGGCTGGTGGAGGGGCAAGAGAGGAGAGGAGGGATCTGGGATTGACATATGAAGCAAGCTTGTTTCTAATTTAAATTAAAAATTATATATATATATAAAGGAAAGAAATCGAGGCTTGGTGGCAAACCCTCTGAGCCACCTCACTGACTCAAACTTCTATTCCTTATAAATTACCCAGTATGAGATATTCTCGCATCAGAGTTGAGCTGACCCAGGGATCCAGGCTCTGTGGCTAAGCCCCTCCACATCTCCATGTTCAGCAATGGGTGTCTTGGCTTCTCTGTGTCCAGCCTTGTATCCTCTGCCGCTGTTGCTTCTTTGCTATCTGAGGCTGTCCCGCCCCCTTGATCAAGAAGCTTGATTCAGTGGGACAAGCCCACAGAGAGTGCAATCCTTGCCAGCCACACAGAGTAAAGGCTGTGGGTATCTAAGCAAGGGATGCTACGAGGGATTAAGTGTGCTCAGTGGGATCTTCTAAAGAATGCCAAAGGAAGAAAAACAAGTGAGCAAACAAACAAAAACCCATTTTATGCCCTATGGTTTATTCCCCCAAACAATAAAATTGGGAATAACCAGAAAACTTGGGACCTAAAATTACCTAACCACAAGAAATCTAAAAATAATCAACCGAGCATCAGTCAGGCAGAGAGGCTTTGAAAAGAAAGCAAGAGAGCATTTACCAAGCAATTTAAATGTAGATTCTCTTAGAGTTTGTGGACTTGGATCAAACCATTCTCAGAGTAACCTCTTTAAATGGCAAATTTAATGAAATAGAAGAGAGCTCATGTGGCCTCAAAAGTTAGCTAAGGCATAACTTCTGGTCCATAGAATAAGAGTGGAAGAAGGAAATAATAATAGTATGGAGAAACAGACTAGGGTTACAAATGAAGTGATACGGGTTTATTCCTTTGTAATCTTTGGAGAGCATCTCCAATCAAAGCTGACAGAGATAGAAATTCAAAAAGCTGGTGCATATTTTGAGAAAGTTTACCAATGCCCCCTGGCCTTGGGAGTCAGACTCTTGGATTTGCCAAGCTACTCCATTTTCTTTCTTCTCCATCTTTCCATTCTTTCCCCACCCTTTCCCTCCCCTTCTCCTGCGGGAAACATAGTAACAGAGATGAGGAAACTTAGTAGAAACTTCTGATGACCCAAGATCACGGACCAGATGACTCTCTGCCTTTATCTTGACAATCGAATGGATGATGGGCCTAGGTGAGCTACTGCCTCTACCTGAGCCCCATCTACAATGTAATCCCACCTCTGGGTGAGAGGAGGGGCACCAATGGTCTAAATCTATTTTTGCATATCTTTAGTAGCATGAAGCATGTGCATACAAATTCCATAGAATTGGATTAGTAACCCAAAAGTCTGCCTCTCTGCCAAGGAATTTTAGTGTCCACTAATTAGTAGTCATTCTAGCAGGGACTGGATTAAGCTTTTAAAGGATACTCTTGAAGAAACACACATGATGACAGGGTCACGTGGAAATGCTCATTGCATGAGCTCAGATAGTCAGTAGAACCCACTCTTGTTGAAGAAGTCACGTGTACTTTGCAAAAGAGAAGGCTGTGTGGATGTCCATGGTTTATGCTGCCTCTGGGGGCTGTGATGGTGTCCATGGTCTGTGATGAGGCAGAGGACTGTGCTGATGTCTGTGGTCTGTACTGTTGCAGGAGACCATGCTGAGGTCCCTAGTACATGTTAACACTGGAGGCCATGTGGATGTCCGTGGTCCATGCCATAGCAAGAGACTATGTGTAATTTCACAACCCAAGCTCCTGCTGACTACAGATGGTTAGGGAGCGTCTTTTGCAGTGGTGCTGATAACTGCAGAGTCACAGGTGCTGATAACTCCAGAGTCACAGGTGCTGATAACTGCAGAGTCACAGCTGAGAAAGAGAGACATAGCAGGCTCTGTGACAACCCCGACCCCACCCCACCAGACCTGGAAAAAAAGTATCAGTCTAAATAGGAAGCCATCCAAGAGAACTCTTAAAAGTTGTCATAGGGATGCTGAAGTACAGCTCTCCACAGCTGATGGCTTCTGGAGGGGGTGGTGGTGGGGAAAGACTCGGTTTTCTTTAAAGGGATAGGCACTGGGAGTTAGATAATACTCCAGTGACTATACGGGCAACACAAAGTGGACTTCTCCTCCTCCTCCTTCTTCCTTCTTCTTCCGGGGTGGGGCAGCTCACAAGGGTGAGAGGGATGATCTGAGAGGATTGGGAAGTGAGTGTGATTGGTGCATTATGTGAAATTCCAAAATAATCAATAAAAAAATTATGTTAAACAAGAGTTCTGATGTAGCCATACCTTAAAAGTTGTTGTGATAATTGTCACAAGGAAACTTTCTCCCAAGGTTGTACTATGCTTAAATATGTCAAATGAAACAATTCAGGGTAAGACTCTAGAAGTTTGAACCATCCCAGCTAACTTAGCTGTGCTGAGCTGGATTTCTTTCTCGCCTCTTGCAGATCCTCCCTCTGGCAGCAGCAAGCATTTGCAGAGACCTCCACATGTTTAATCTGGGCCACTGTTTCAGAATACAGTCCATCACAGCTGCAGGGGCACGAGGCAGCTGGTCACACTGCATTGGCAGTCAAGAAGTAGAGTGATGAATGAATGACATCATTCCTCCTTTTGTTGGAGCCTGGGCCCTCAGCCCTCCGAATGATAGCTCTCAGGGCAGGTCTTAGCATATTAACTAACCAAATCTAGAAACTTCCTTGCAGATGTGCCCACATATTTGTTTCCTTAGAGATTCTAGATCACTCTAAAGCCAAAAATCAGAATTAATCATCACAGCGTGTGTACATATGTATGCACAGGTTTACTTTCCTGTTGTTGTGATAAGATATTCTGACAAAGGAAACTTGAGGAAGAATGGGTTTATTTTAGAGCACAGGTCCAGGCTTCAGTCCCTCTCAGTGCAAACACGGAGTGGCAGGAGCTTGAGGGCACTGGTCCACGGCATCCATCATCAGGGACAGAAAGCCATGATTGCAGCAATGCCTGTGCTCAGCTTCTCTTCTCCATCTCAAGCAGTCTAGGATCCACCACTCAGGGAAAGGCCCTGCCCACAAGCAATACGGCTCTTCCCATATATTCCTTAACACAATGCCTCACAAATAGTCTTCAAGACTTAGTTAGGGTTCCCGCTGCTGTGAAGAGACACCACGACAACTCTTATG
Organism: Mesocricetus auratus; assembly: GCF_017639785.1. NCBI lineage: Eukaryota > Metazoa > Chordata > Mammalia > Rodentia > Cricetidae > Mesocricetus > Mesocricetus auratus. The sequence goes on along the minus strand of NW_024429190.1, from coordinate 97,885,827 downwards.
AAAGGAAAACATAAAAAGACATTTAATTGGTGCTGGCTTACAGTTCAGAGGTTCAATTCATTATCCTGTCCTCACAGTGGGAATCATGGCAGCACACAGGCAGACACAGTGCTGGAGAGGTAGTTGGGAGTTCTACATCTGGATCAACAGGCAGCAGGAAGAGAGAGTGAGCCACTGGGCTTGGCTTGACCATCTGAGACCTCAAAGCCCACCCCCCAGTGATGCACTTCCTCCAATAATGCCACACCTTCCAACAGTGCCACTTCCTATGAACCTATGGGGGTCATTTCCATTCAAACTAACATAAGGAGTAACCTTAATCTAAACACTCACAAGTGTGCTCGAAGCCTGCCTTTTAAGAGTTAAGTTGATATTTCAGCTCAGATACACAGAGGAGGGCGTATGCCCTCCCTCAAATGATGTGACACACTTTGATGATGCCCCACAGAAGGCCTCACTATCCTTGGGGAATTTGTGGGGGTGGGTTGTGTGTGGGTTGATAGGGGCATGGGAGGATGGAAAGGAGAGGGAATGTGGGGATTGATATGTAAAATGATTGTTTCTAAATAAAAATGTTATAAAAATAAAAAACAGAAAGAAACAAATGTAAAAAAAGTTGATAGCGTAGGGTTGGGGATCTGGGGGTTGGAGGTCAGAGGTTGACACTGGTGCCTTTCTCAATATCTCTCCACTATATGTTTTTGAGATGGTGACTCTCACTAAACCTAGACCTCATTGATTTGGCCAGGTTGACTGGTCAACAAACTCCAGAAGTCCTCTTGTCTCCACCGCCCTAGTGCTGGGGAGACACTGTACATGACATTATATGTGGTTCTAAGGGTATAGACTCAGGTCCTCACTCTACCAACCAAGCCATCTCCCCATATATTCCTTTTTTTTAAGAATTATCTTACTTGCCATTCTATAGACTATTCTAATCTTTGGACAATGTCTTCTTCAAATCTAGAAAGCCTCTCTTTTTCCCCTGTCTCCTTTTCATGGAGCCCCTATGAGGTGTGTTTGGAGACTTTAATCTATCCTCCCTATGTATTAGATACCTTTCATGTTTTCCTTCTGTTGACTGCTCTCTTTGCTAACTGGATTATAAGACACTTTCCAGTTTGCTCTCTAACTCTCTTCTCCTTGAATCCTGCCTCTCCCTTCTGCCGTCTTTGCTTTTATTTCACTAGTAGATGTCTGCTTTTTCCAAGTGCTCCCATCACTGATGATGATCTCTGAAATTGAACTCACCATTTAGAATTCTTATTTTTGGGATATATTTCTTCCTTGCTCAGGGATTGATCTGTTTTCAGTGACTTGGCTGGGAAGTTAGCTCAGTTGATGAATGAAGTGTTTGCCTTGTGTTGCTGGTGACACCCCTGGGGGTGGGGGTGAGAAGACGCAGCACCAGTGACTCAGGCACTGGGAGTCAGCGAGTAGCAGAGCTGCTGCAGACTCCTTTATTAAGGAAGTGAGACCTGCCTTTATAACCCTCCCAAGGTCCCAGGTGACTGACTCTGTTGCACTGTCCTTTCCTTATTGGTGTCTCTGGTCAGGAGTCTGCTCATCAGCACTCTCTCTGAGACGTGGCTCAGGGAGGAAGTGCCTGCCATGCACACTCATGCAGGCTGACCTGGGCACCTGCAGCTTGGATAGGTAGGCTGCAGTTCCTCCTACAGCCTTGCAAGCATGCGGACCTGAGTTTGATCCCTAGAGGCTTCGTTTAAAAGCCTTGTTTGGTAATATGCATTTGTAATCCTAATGCTGAGTTTGTAGAACAGGTGGCTCCTTTGGGCTCATTGTTAAATTCCAGAACAAAGGGAGGTCTTGACTCAAAACTGAAAGGTAGGGTCTGTGCTGGAGGAACAACACTTACGGCTGTGCTCTGGCCTCTATAGTCAAGTATGCACACATGTGCACCCTCCCCCCAGCACATACACACACTCACAAATAAATAAGATAAAATGACCTACTTTAAGCTAGGCATGGTAGTATATACCTTTAATACAAGCACTGGGGAAACAGAGACAGGCAGATATCCGTGAGTTCGAGGACATTCAAATAGTGCATTCAGTGAGTTCCAGGACAAGCAGTGCTGTATAGTGAGACCCCATCTAGAACTGAAAGTCCATTTACAGTCCCTTTTATTATTTTCATTTTCTTTGGAGGTGGAGCCCTGCCTATGGGATTGGTGTGTCATCATTCACACTGCTGCACTTTTGTTTGATTCATACTTTTGGCTTTTTAGCTTCCTGCTTTGGGTTTTATTCCTGTGATTACCATTTTAAACATTTTCTTTATAAGTTGTCTGGTTATTGTAAAGTGATTTCCAGAATTCACCAGGCTCTCCAAGGCTTGAATTTCAGAAGAAAATCTTCTTTAAGGTCCCAGAATTCTGTCTTCTGGGAACTTTCAGTCAGTCCCTGATCTTGTGAGCTATAGACAGCTAAAGGCCACCTCACATGGAATGCGACGTTGAAGAACTGTGTGCTAAGTGGCTCTGCTGTGACCCCCTTCCAACCTTGACCCCCCTTTTCAGTTGCCTCCCACTCCTCGTGTGACCAGAAATCTGAGTAGCACAGAAACCACTTGCCTAAGGAAATCCACCGGAGAAAGGTCTAAAGCCCGCACATTTTTCTGCAACCCTGCGTTGCAACTCAGAACTGGTCAAAAATGTGACGGGAGTCAAAGGGGGCCTTCAAGCTTGGCATCAAAGGCACTTCTAGGATCAACTGAAAATGGATTCCTCAGATTTTTCCATGTTTGTGTGAATGCTTGTGGGGAGAGGGGTGATAAGAATAGATGTATTGGGACTTTATTGCCTCCAGATTGAGCCATGTCTGCTGCAATTGCTGGACCAGATGAGTCCTGAGAGGACATGGAGTGAGGGGCTGAGCCGAGACAGGGAGCCATAGCTGATTCGCACAGTTCCTTCCACCACTACAAAGACTGAAAGGGGCCACTCTCTCTCCAAAGAACTCTCTCTGGGTTTCAAACAGCCATGGGTCGTGTTACAGTGTTATTGGATGTGATTTTTCAAAACCACACTTCACTTTGAGTTTGCGTCACTGTCAGCTTCCTCCGTGGCTGCAGAGGGAGAGGATGGAGCCTGGTTGAAGACTCAGTGGTCATGCACACATTTCCACCCTTATAGATGACCTTACAGGGTAGAGTGGGGGTTCAGCAACCCTGAGAGTGTTTATTCTTGGCAACTGGGATTTCCCGGGCCACTGGTCTACTAGAGGCCATTGTTTGAATTATCTCCTGCCCAAATTAAAAAAAAAACATCTCAAGGCTGATGTGAGACCCAGCTCCAGCATAGTCCATCAATTTTGGGAAGAGAAGCTCATATCTACACATTTCGAGATGCCTGTCCTAGTTGGCCTACCTCCCATGCTTCTTATGCTGCCTTGCATGTGGATAGTTCTCAATAACCAAAATGAAAATCCTCAATAATAACCAATCCATTGTCCCTATCCAAGAACAGCGGAGGGATGAAAAGCAAAATAATTTATTTGCTGAAGTTTTAGACCTAGAAAACCTCAAAGGAACGAGGCAAACCTTTCTTAACTTTTAGATTTTAGTATATTTTATGAGAAACACAAGCTGCCTGCTTTAGAGTCGCTTACGGTACCTGATTTGTCAGACTCCTTTTATGAGTGGGTGTTTGCTGTCTAAAACTCCATGTAACTTGTTAAAAGTGTAATGTTAGTGGACATCCCTTGACCCCCAACCTGAGTCTAGCCCATTTTCATTTTTCCTGGGGACCTTTGAGGTCCAGGGCTGCAGCTCTTTCTACGTTGGGGGAACTTGATGGGAATTTGAAGCGAAGGAGTTGTGGTTAAGTTCTTCTCAGATCTTCCACCAAGTCTTAGAGGTTTGGCCAGACATCTTGAACATCCTTCCCAGAGGAGAGTAAGTACAGCCTTATAAAAATATAGCATTTGTGTTGCTTTGACTTGATGAAGTCTGTGTACTTGGAGAGCAACATGATAAATGAATGTGTTTTTCTGTGACTCTCTCTAATGAGTCTGCTGCCGGAGGGTTGGCATTCATGTTCACAGCATCTGAGAGGATAGGTTCTTCTTTAAAAATATATTTCAAAATCAAGGGAGAATTGCTGTAGTGAAGTGTGTGTGTCTTGCACATATAAACTGGCAATTATTTACCCTCATATAAGCAACAACTAAAAGTTGCCTTCCTGATTTTACCACTGTAAGGGGGTCAGTTTTGTGAGCCCTGTCAATATTTCCCAAGGCATTTAAGATCTTGTGAGACACTCTCTACTGGAGTGTGGTCTGTACCAAGCAACCTTCTGTCTCTTCTGAGGTTATAAAGTCATCGTGATGTCTGCCTTCTGGGTCATCTTTTGCACTGACTCCCCCAGCTCTAGCTTGGGGTATGGAGGAGGCCAGTATGAAGAGGCTAGTGAAGACAGGAATTAATGTCTACAGCCAACAGCCATCAAACCTTGAGATTTACCACAGCCGGATGAGTTGACCTGGGAGCAGGTGGTCCCCTGCTATGTTTTGAGATGATTGGCATGGTCAACACCTTGAAGAAGCCTTCAAGGGAAATGCCTGATCCAAAAGTATCCAGCCAGGCTGTCTCTGGACTCCTGACTCACAGAAACTGTGATATAATGTTCAATTGTTAGTTGATTCTGGTAACTTCGGTCTTACTTTGTTATACAACAACAACAAAAAAAAAACTAACACAATCACCATTGATTAGTTTTGTGCTTGAGTGTCAGGCAAATGAAACAATAGAGTATATGTTCTTTCATCCCTGACATCATTTTTAAACAGGATATCTTCACAATTCATTGGTATTATGTGGTACTGTTCCTTGCCTGGATGTAGGGCAGTTTATCCATTCTCTTGTCGTAAATCATTTGAATTGTTTCCCCACTAAAAATTTTTTAAATGAAGTTCAAAAAGTGCTACAGTCTCTTTAAAAAGATTTATTATTGTGCTTTATTTTATGTGTGTGTCTTCCTGAATGTATGCATGTGTGCTGCGTGTGTGCTGTACAGGTAAACAGAGGTCAGAAGAGGCCACCAGAACCCTGCAGCTCAAGCTACAACCTGCTGTGAGCCAGCGTGTGAGTGTTAGGAACTAAACCCAGGTCCTTTGTAAGAGCAGCAGGCGCTCTTAACTGCTGAGCCGTTTCTCCAGTCCACGGAAACATTTTTATGCAAGTCATTCTGCATGCAGTTTTGCTCTAGTAGTAAGATGCTGCATTGTTACATTAATTCTGGAAGAAACTTCACTATAAATTCCAAAATGGTTGCGTATTTTTAAGTCATTTTGTAAAGTCTCTATCCAATGATGGTTTCCACTTAACTTCGCTTTGATTTTGAGACAGGGTCTCATATATTACACTGGCCTTGAACTCAGCTGATAGCCCACGGTAGTGAATTTCTGGTTCTCCTGAGTGCTGTTGTTACAGACATAAACCACCATGGCTGACGTTCACCGTGCTGGGGAAAGATCCCAGGACTTCATGCAGGCTCTGTGTGAACTGAGCTACATCCCCAGTTTCACTTATGCGTTCTTCCCAGGATTTCTTCCAAGAAAAATTAGGTCGTGAATATCTACATCATTCTTTAAAACTGTTTAAGTCTATCTTTATGTTATGGGTTTTTTGCCTACCGGTACTTCTGTGCACACATGCGAGCCCTGTGTCTGTTGTAGTCAGAAGGGGGCTTTGGATCCCCTGGGACTAGGAATACAGATGGTGTCAGCCACCCACAGGATGCTGGGAATGGAACTCAGGTCCCTTGGAAGGGCAGCCAGTGCTCTTAACTGCTGAGCCATCTCTCAGGCCCTCATTCTTCATTTTAAAATATACATACAAAATTACAAACTACTTTGAAGTATACTACCCAATTTTTAAATTTTTGTGATATTTAATTTATCATTATTGATTTCTAACTTCATTATAGTCAGAGAATATTTTTTATTGTACTTCATTTTTTAATTATTGAAGGGGCAACTGAGATGACTCAGTGGGTTAAAATGCTTGTGGCCAAGCCTGATGATCTGAGTTATCTGAGTTTAATTCTCATACCCATGTGATAGAACCAGAGAACCAATTCCCTTAAGTTGTTTTTTCTCTAACCTCTACATGTGCCCCCACACACAACACACACACACACAGAGAGAGAGAGAGAGAGAGAGAGAGAGAGAGAGAGAGAGAGAGAGAGAGAGAGGAGAGAGGGAGAGAGAGTTGTTTTAAAGCAAAAATGTAGTTTTAAAATGTATTGAAGCATTTAATGGCTCAACATATTGTCTAACTTATGAATGTTCTGTCTGATTTCAAAGGTGCGCATTCTGTTTTTATTTGGAATAGTGTTCTATAAATATCAGTTAAAACAAGAAATTGATCTTAGTTTTGTTTAAGCTTTGTTTGTGTTACTCTGTGTATATGTGTATATTTCTATTAGTTACTGAAAGAGGGACGTTAAACCCCCATTTATAATTGCAAACCTTTATTTTTTGTTTATTTTTGGCTTTTATTTATATATTTTGGACTGTTATAAGACTTAAATTTAAAAAAAAGACCTCCAATTTTAAGTGTACTTGATCAGTTGGTTCTTTTATTAGTATAACATTATACCTGTATCTCAGGAAGTATTTCCTGTCTTGGATTCCACATTCATTTCTGATTTCAATATGTGCATGTCTGCTTTCTTACATTTTGTGTTTCCATGAACCTTTTTTATTGTTTTGCTTTCAAATTTCCATGCGTTTGCAATTCAAGTGTGCTTCTTATAAACTATCTACAGAGAAATCTGTTTTATTTTCCACTCTGATAAGATCTGCTTACATATTAAAGAAAATGTTTATATTTGTCCACCCCTAATTTCCCAAATACAAGTGTCTATTTGGTGATATTTCCAGTCAGCCTAAATTTTCTTCAGTGATTCTTTTTTATTAAAATAAATATTAATTCATTTTACCAGTCCCAGTTTACCCTCCCTCTCCTTCTCCCACCCCCTACTCCCCATCCACTCTTCAGAAGGGTAAGGCCTTCCTTGGGGAGTCAACAAAGTCTGGCATACCAAGCTAGGCAGGACCAAGTCCCTCCCCACCGTATCAAGGCTGAGCAATGTGTCCCATCATAGGGAATGGGTTCCAAAAAGCCAGATCATGTACCCGGGATACACTGCAGGGACACCCCCCCTCAACAGATCAAGCCACAAATCTGTCACCTACATTCACAGGGTCTAGTTCAGTCCGATGCAGGTTCCCCATCTGTCAGTCCATAGTCCGTGAGCTCCCATTAGCTCGGGTCAGCTGTCTCTGTGGTTTTCCCCACCATGCTCTTGACATGTCCCCCCATTCATATGCTATAGTGCAGCTCTGCTGGTCACACACTCACACACTGTTTTAGCGTAAAGTTTTCATGTTTGCGAAAATAACTTATTTTAGCCATGCACTTAAAGGATAGTCTGAGACACACAGAGTTGTGAACTGTACTTCTCTTTTGAAATCCAGCAAATATTTGAGAGAGGTTTCACTGTTTTCATAAATTATACTAAGTTGGCTGTTGTCTTGGTTATTTTTGCTTTGCTATAATGAAACATTATGACAGAAGAAACTCAAGGGAGAAAGGGCTTATCCTGGATCACAGTTCAAGGGTACTGCCCATTGTGGTGGAGGGGTCAGGGTGGGAAAGCTTAAAGTGGAAGGGCACACCACAGGTGTAACATATGACGTCTCACTTCCCTTTCTCTATACAGTCCAGAGTCCCATCTATATAACTGTGGCATCCAAAGTGGGTGAGGCGTCTAATCTCCGCCAATGTAATCCTAATAATCTTTCACAGGAGCTCATCAGGCAGATGATTCTAGATCTTTTCAAATCGACAATTACCACTAAAAATCACAACTCTTGTCAACGTGACACCCAAACATATCACTTTTAAGATATAACCGTCCACTCCTTGTTCCCATAGGTTCATGATTATCTTACAATGTAAAATGCATTCAAGTTTCTTGACTGTGGACTCCTACAAAATAAAAAGCGCATTGCATACTTCTAATATATAGTACCACAGAATAAGCATTGTTGTTCTAAAGTGGAAGATCATGACACAGCAAAGAAGACTCAGATCACATCAAAATAAAAATCTATCAGGACAAAGACTAAATTCTGCGTCTCCACGTCTAGCGTCAACTGGGCTCTAAAGAGCGTGTGTAGCCCCGCATGTAGATTTTTTTCCTGGACCAGCTGTGTTTTGTGCCTGCAGCCTTCCTTTGTTGATGTCCCTGGGCCCCAGTATCTTCAACATGTTACAGTTTCCATTGCAACTTCGCTTTGCCTTCATGACCTCAAGCAAGGGGCCTGGTGGTCTCCCTACAGGGACCCTGACTTTGCTATACAGGGTCTAGTCTAAGTTGGCTGCTCTCTGAAGTCATGAATTCTTTTAATATATACTTTTACTTACTTTAGAAATGATCTTATTTTACATATCAATCCCAGTTCCCTCTCCCTTCCATCCCTCCAAGCCCCCTACCAATTCCCCATCCCATCCCCCATCCACTCCTCAGGGAGGGTGAGGCCTTCCATGGGGGATCATCAAAGTCTGTCACATCATTTTGGCACTTTGGCAGATGCTTATGTACTTTTATTGCTACCAAGTTAAGTTTCTCATAGATATTTTGCTTTTCTTTTGCCTCCCCCCTCTCAGAGAAATTGTTTCACTCTGGCCCAAGACTCAGTAAAGACTTAACAGGGAAACCCGGTGCAGATTCCCAGGGCACTCTGGGAAACTCAGTTTGCCTCATTACTCTGCTTCTCCTGGGCTTCCCCTTGTTTGCCTTCTTAGCTAAGTGACATTGCTCCCTCAATGTCTGTAGACAAAGCTCTAGTGCTTTCCCAAGTACTAGAAGTGTCCCTGCCAGACAGGAAAAAAATGTGAAATGAAGCTTACGATGGGTGGTGTGTGACTTCTTCTCTTAAATACCACTGGTATGTGCTTCCTTTGGCTAACTACTAACATTTTTGTACTTATTTTGTAGTTATTTTTAATAGGAAAGCAAGTCCAGAGCTAATTATTCTGTGATGATAATGAGTACAAAACCCAACCAATCAGCTTTACATTTTGATTCAAGGGTCCCATGCATTTGAAAGCAGTCTTTTTGATTTGTGTTTCAATATTGGCTCCTTGTATTTGTTTTGGAGCGCACTTGCCTCCAGCTCTGACCTGAGCTACTAGAGGTGTAGCTGTCCCTATGGAGAGAACTTTTGGGTTCCAGTGCAAAAGCCCATAAAGGCAATTCTCCTTGTCCTTAAAGACCAAGAGCAAAGGGAATTGATTGTCTTCATGGGGTTTTGCACTGGAGTCCAATCAGTCCTTCCTTTCCATTAGAAGGAGAATATTCACCCTACACTTCTTTCCCTGTTTCATTTTGGAAACACTCACTTGAATATAGATTCTGAGCAGAAGAAAAAAAATGTCTCAGAATGGAAAACTTACATAGAGTCTTATCCAAAGAGTACTTAAATGATATTTAGGTGACACATTGGACTTTAAGCTTTTGAGTTGACAGAACATTCTAGAGACTATAGGAATGATGCAAGTGTAACTGCATGCAAAGAGACAATGGATTTTGTATACCAAGTAAAGAATGTTCATGTCCTCTCCAAATGCATATGCTCAAGTTCTTTTTTAAAGATTACTTTCAATTATGTATGTCTGTTTCTGGGCGTGGACACATGAGTGCAGGCACCTGCAGAGGCCAGAAGATGCTAGCAGAGCTTCAGGAACTAGGCTCAGAGCAGGTTGTGAGCTGTCCTATGTGGATACTGGGACTGGAACTTTGGTTCTCTACTCTGATTGCTGAGGCATCTCTCTAAGCTAATCCTATGCTGAAATTCTAGGCCCCAATATGATGGTATTAGAAGGTAAGGTCTTTGGAAAGTGATAGGTCAAGGCCAGGTGCCTTATGGGAGCCCCAGACAATTCTCCCATCATTTTCTACCATGTGGAGTTCCCGCATAAGGACTGTTTAGATGTGCTCACTCACCGGGTACTGACTCCATCAGCGCTTTCACTGTGTACTTCCTGCCTCCTAAACTCCAGAATGGTGAGTCACAAGTGTCTGTTACCATTTTCCACCAAGTCCATGGCCATCTGTTCTGGCATCCTGAATGCACAAAGGTAAAACCACAGTTTGTTTCTCATTCCTTCAACTCAATTTTGTCAGATTTGGGGACTGGAGGACCAGAATAGAGAGTCCTGCTCTTTGCAGTCGGTAGGGGTTTAAGGCTATCAAAACTACTTTTCTCTGTGCACCATAATCCCTGACACAGTGGGGAGGAACAAAGTTCTCTTTGTAGACTCTCAGGGGATTCGCACTTTTCATAAACCAGGCGAGTCACTGAGCTACACATAACTTTCAAGGGATAGAGAAGGATATTCTCAGGCAAACCACATGAAGCTGGAACATTGGGAATGGCTCTAATGACTGCATTGTCCTTTTATGAGCTTCACTGATCCAGCTTGGCCCATTTCAAACACATTTTCATTTGGCAACACTCACATGTACTTTTGCCAAAAGCCACTATGACTTCAAACTGGCCATTTGTCTCTTAGATACACGTTCCATGCTTTCTCTTTAAAACTCTCATGATGAATAAGAGACCATCTCAGTCAAGGTTTGTTCCGGAGTTCATCTTTTCTAACAAAGATTTTCTTTTTAAGGTCCTGAAGTTACATTTTAGCTAACCTTAAAAAGATACATCAAAGATAAAAAGTTTAAACTTTTGTTAGGAAATAGGTCCTGTGAGTTGTCATTGGCTTCTCTTCCTCTTGAAGCTTTCTTAATTGGCCGAGAATTCCATGTAAACTTGAATTCATTTGTGTGTTAGTTCAAGGAACTTTTTGTACCACAAGTAATTATCTTCAGTTTCCTCGCATTGCTTATAGAATGAAGGCTCACAGAAGGGATAGCCCTCTGATATGTGAGATGTATCGTATGTTCACACTCCCTGAAACTTTTTCCATCAAAAAGAGCCAGAGGATATTACAAAGTGCACAGAGAGAAAAGAGCGGATATGAGTGTGTTTGGAAAATGAGCTTTAATTATTTTAGTAGTACCTGTGCGTAAAGACCCTAGGCTTTAGTTCTGACAGCGTGGATTACGTGGACATGCCGTTCTCTGGCACTCCTGGAATATGTCACATCAGTCTCATGCCACTTAGTTATAAACACCGTTAATATCAGGTCACGGAAAGCGATTCATTTATACAGAGAAGCGATTCAGTCACAGGAAAATGGAAGACAAAGCTGTGAAATCTGTAAATTAAACATCGACACTAAATCCTACTCCAGTTTCTGTTTAGGAGGTCTCAGTGCATAGCTTAACAAACTTTAACAGCGTAATGGAGAAGGTCCCCAAATCGATGCTTCTAGGGCCCTGGTTGTTCACACCCGGTTAGGAAACACAATTTCAAACACCTCAAAATTAACCGTGTTTCTCCCTCGTGGCAGTGGTTTCTTCAGCAAAAGTGCTATTCCATCCTAGTGCACAAGCCTGTCATTCCTATCATCGAGACAGCTGTTTCCTTGGGCCTTCCTCCTTCGCCTCTGCTAGTCCACGGGTGACGTAAATGCTGCTATCAGCAAGGGAGGCTGCTCTGGACTCGATATCATCTTCTCAACTCCACTCAACTTCTCTTAATTCAGGGAGATGTGCTGGAACTTAGTAACGGACAGGAAACTAAAGACTGGCTCAGACACACGTCCTCCTGGATTGCCCTCTTAGGGTGTCGTAACGTGCCCATTGTCTCTAGTCAGTTTCTTCATTCTGAAACTAACTGACCCACCATTGATAGAGTCTGTCTTGGTTTTTCCTTATTGATATTTCCAGAACATATTGTTTCTTTTTCTTTCAGCCTAAGTCACTGACTGCCGAAGTGGGTTCCTGATACACAGCCCACACTTACAGTGTGCTTTTAAATCGGCTCCACCAAGCTCTGTTTTCTAATTGGCGGTTTTCGTTACTTGAGCATCATGATTGTAGTCTGACTTCGCTCTGTCAAGTCCATCCTGTCTGGGATTTTCCTGTATTTTCTCAGGATGTTAAAATACGTGTACAGCATGTGTGTTCCTGGTTCTCCCGCTTTCCCCTCCAGAGGAAGTGATGGAAGTGGAATGGAGTAATCAGGGCCTCAGAAACCTGCAGGGCAATGGCTGGAGAACGGTGTTCCTATCCTAGACGTCCCAGGAGAAGAGAAGAAGGAGACATTGATGGAAAGGGTGGTTGAAGAAATAATGGCTGCAAGTTTCCAAACTTTGCACAGATCTGCGAGGTTTAGCAAATGCAAGATATGACGAATTCAAAGAAATCCCAGCCAAAGGCATGTCATAATGAGTTCAGAGAGTGAAAGAGAAACATTCTTGGAAACAGCCTGAGAGAACCCTGGCCTCTCAAGAGGCCTCTCCTTTTGCATAACAGAAGAGATTCTCTGGAACCTGCCACCCAAGAGGAAGCAGCACCACATGTCTGTCAACCTTGATGCTATAGCCAGAGAAAGCATCAAGACTAAAGAGGCAATAAAGACATTTGCAGGCAGAGAAAGGTTGAAAAGTTTGTCAGCAGCAGTCCTGAGGTTAACAGATGGCTGAAATCTTTAAAAATAGAAAGCACACAGAAAAGAATTTGAAGCTGCAGGAAGATAGAGCAATGTTATAGACCACGTCTAATTATTGAAATAAAAGTAATCGTTACCTGGTAGTCAAGACACTAGGAGTCAGAAGTTGAGAAAATGAGCCATCTCAGACATTAAGTCGGTGCTTCACTCAGAGTGGCAGAATATTGAAGCTACACAAATATATTGCAGCACCTCAAACAGCCACAGGAAAATCCCAGACGGGATGAGCTTCACAGGGCTAAGCCAGGCTACAATCATAAACCCAGGAACATCCCAGACGGGATGGGCTTCACAGGGCTAAGTCAGGCTACAATCATAAACCCAGGAACATCCCAGACGGGATGGGCTTCACAGGGCTAAGCCAGGCTACAATCATAAACCCATCAGGAGATGAGAAAAGAGAAATGGAGAGAACAACCTCGATTTTCCAGTTAGGAAACAGAGCTTGGTGGAGCCGATTCAAAAGCACACTGTAACCGTGGCTGTTCATCAGGAACCTACTCCACAGTCAATGACTTAGACTGAAAGAAAAAGAAAAGAAGAATGTGTTCTGCAAATAATAGTCAGGACAAATCAGGATAGACTATATCAATAGCAGGTCAGTTAGTTTCAGAATGAAGAAAATGGCTAAGACAACAGGCCTGTTACATCACCATAAGAGGGCAATCCAGGAGGACGTGACAACTCTATATTTATTGCACCAAACAACTACCAAGGCCCAACATGTGTAATAGATGTTGGTAGAAGTGAAAGGAGAAACATCCACATCCACAGTTATAACTGAGGACTGCGATGCCTGTTTCAGCAACTCAGCTAGTAGGTAGAAAATTGCCGAGGGCACTGAGGATCTGAATACACAGCCCCCGCTCCCCAGTGACGTCTCATCGGCACACTTAGAATGTTCCACAAACTGCAACAGAATATACCCCATCCCGAGTACAGAGAATTCACCCTAATGCTTAACCTGACTTTTAATTTGCTGAGACCATTTTAAGTCATGCTAAGTATTAGGCTGAATTTGATCACTGGGACACACATGGTAGGAGAAACCAAGTTTCCCAAGTTGTCCTTTGTCATCCATGTACACGTGCATGCTGTGGCCATTCACAAACACACACTCACACGTGCACACACAATGATAAAGCAAAAATGAATAAGTAAATAAAGTGCAAACAAATTAAGCCATACAGAATATATTCTCTCATTATAATGGAATAAACTGGAAATAGGCAACAGAAAATAAAGAGGAGAGTCTCTGAAGATTTGAAAATCAAATAATCCACAGATCAAAAGAAAGCTCCCAAGGGAAACTAAAAATATACAGTGATGAGTGAAAAAGAAAATGCAGTGTATTCAAATAAGTAGAGAGAAGCTTAGGCCAGTCCCGAGAGGGTAGCATCTAGCACCTTCGAAGAAGGGGTGATCTCTAGACAGTAATGTATGTAGGAGTGAACCCCACAAAGCTATCCGCCCATGAGGGCGGGGACAAGCAAATCAGCACAGGTAGAGATAAAAGGAAGTGAAAGGAAAAAGGACCTCCTCTTTTGGAAGCCAGCCATGCTTCTAACTCCTAGCTTATATGACTCTCTCTCTCTCTCTCTCTCTCTCTCTCTCTCTCTCTCTCTCTCTCTCTGGTAAATAAATATATTGTATCCCCTATAGCATCAGCTATCATCATTATCTGGTGTCAGGAGTGGGATTGGAAGCCCAGGCCTCTGTGGCTGGTGGATACCTGGCTCAGGCCCCCGAGGTGAGTGCTACCCTCCCTGATAACGATGATAACTACAAATGCACGTTTCCAGACTGGAAACGGGAGAAAGATGACACTAAGCCTGCAGTGGGCTGAACGAAAGGACAGAAAGGAGCAGGGATGAAAGGGCTTGGGAGGTTGGTTGCTCAGTGCTCAGCTTACGGACTCTATCCACTTTACTCTCAGCATCGGGGAGGGGGCAGAAGTCAGTGACACTGAAAACCCAAAACAAAAGACTGCCAATGAAGTGAAAATGTGCTCTTTGAGAGAGATCAAGAGAGCTGAGAAATCAGTGGAACTGAGACCAAAATCAGGAAGGAAACGGGGGGGGGGGGCTATCACTGCAGATTTTGCAGTCATTTGAAGAATAACAAGGAAATATTATGAGCAACTTAACTGCAAGACACTCCACATCTTAGAATAAACCAGTTGCTCAAAAGCTACCAAGCAGGTAGGGTGCCTTGTAACCCAATCAGTGAAGTTATGACTGGGATCACAAACAGGGGACCAAGTGCTTTCCCGGCATGATGTAAGAAGCTGGGCATGGTGACACATGTGGAATCCCAGGGCTGGGTCGGCACACAGGTGGGCATGGTGACACATGTGGAATCCCAGGGCTGGGTCGGCACACAGGTGGGCATGGTGACACATGTGGAATCCCAGGGCTGGGTCGGCACACAGGTGGGCATGGTGACACATGCGGAATCCCAGGGCTGGGTCGGCACACAGGTGGGCATGGTGACACATGCGGAATCCCAGGGCTGGGTTGGCACACAGGTGGGCATGGTGACACATGCGGAATCCCAGGGCTGGGTTGGCACACAGGTGGACTGCTGAGGCGTGCTGGCCACACAAGCAAACTAGTAGGGAAGCATTTGATTACAGTGAGACCCTCAAAAGCCAAGGTGGATTGCTCTGGAGGAGCAGAATTACCAAAAGTTTAGTAATTTCCCGATATCTTCTTACAATAAGTAAACTGCAATGTATTAAGGCACAATTTGTAGGGCCATTCTCCATGCAAAAAGAATTTCCCTTAAATATTAAGAAATTTATCAATAAAGATGAACCAAATAATCAAGATTCTGGTCGCTACCATTTCAACACCACTAACTAAACATTTCTCTTCGGTATTTAGTGACAACATGTTCAATTCCCTCCTCAGAGTGGGTGGTCAGACCCAAGTATCCTAGCAAGGCTCTTGGGGCATGGAGGTCACCACTCTGCATGCATGTTAGCATCACCTGGGGCCTTTAGCAGACTGTGTCAGGTTGAGTCTGTCTAGGTCGGACCCAGGCATTCGTATTTATAAAACATTCCTGAAGGGTTTCTAAACAGCATGCTGGATGTTAAAATGGAAACCGAGACACATAAAATTTAAAGAGTTTATTTGTGCTGACAGGGATTCACGAGCTATGAAACAGCCAACCAAAGCTGGCTTAGGGAATCCTCTGAGGGATGAGAAGGGGAAGGCTTCATTAGGGTGAAACCAGAAAGAACGAAACAAAAATACACAATTGGCTTCAGTTACACCGTAGTTCTGTTTGATCTTTCTGACTGGAAAACCCCTGGTTATATGCTATATGCTGGCAGAGTCTGGTCTGATTGCTTAACTTTGTTGCATTTGTTTTTACAGTGGAGGCATTTGTGAGCTGGCGAGATGGCTGAGTGGGTAAGTAGTTGCTGCAGAAACCTGGCAAGCTGAGTTTGAGCCCCAGAACCCAAGGTAGAGGAACAGACATGTTGCCAGATGTCTTCTGACCTCCAGACACTTTCTGAGATGGCCCCACACTTTAGCTATCCCAGTGGACCTCTGACACACAGTCATCGCTACTAATAAAAACCTTCAAAGAAACAGAATAGAGGGATTTGCAAGTAGCTCATAGGCATTGCTTAGTGTGCAGATAAAGCAAGGTGATGATCACTTGCTTGGTTTTGTCTTCTTTTGGGGTCCGGTTCCCAGTTTAATGTAATAGAGCACTTCAGAGATGCAGAAAGGATGTGAGTAGAGGAAGGTTAAGTTTAAGAAGAGGTGGTTGAAGGAGGAGCTTTGAGAATGGCCATGAAGGAAAGTTTGATTTCATAGACCAAAGTGGTATTGTGGGAGGACCACATCTGGACCACACCTGCAGGAATCTCCGTTAGAGAAAGTGCATGCCTCAAAGCTTAGAGGGAACAATTTACTTGGTGCAGTCTTTCATTGGAAGGACTGTCGCCCAGTCCCCTGGGACTTCTCAGGATTTGGAAGAAAGTCATCTTCCTTCTGTTAAAACATGCAGAGGTGTCCTTACAGGGAACAGCGACTAGTTAGCAGATGGGGGAAGAAAGACTTCTGGGAGATGCGACTCAATCAAACTGAGCCAGTACTCCATACACTTCATGCATTGTTGCTGTTTATGTTGCTGTTACATTGTAACAAGCAAAGGCTCTAGGAGGCTTCCTAAAGGACCTGGAGTATGAAGCCACCATCAGTTTCCCAGCACCATAAAGAAGCTGGTGAGCATTCCAGGCAGAGGGAACAGAGTACGCACAGGTCCAGAGCCAGGAGATGATCAGCAGTCTTCAGGGAGATGCATGTGGGTTGGGATTGCTGGGAAAAGAGAGAGAGGCAAGAGTGTGGTCAGGCTTGAAGATCACAAACGGAAGTTAGACGTATAGATCTGGTGCCATCAGCAAGCCCACAGGACTCCCATCCATTTCCATAGGCATTCTCACGGGGCAGTGTGCTCTGGCAACAGAAGGAATGCTGGGGGTTTATATTTCTGATTTCAAGATTTTTTTACACTGAATTTATGCATTTGGAAGATGTTTTAACTGAACACAATTTTTCTTTTTTAAAGCACATCTTTTTATTGATTTGTTGGGGATTTCACACCATGAACCCCAATCCCACTCATTTGTCCCTCAATATCTGCCTTTACTTTTGTAGTGTCCACCTCCAAAGGAAAACTTAAAAGGAAGACTAAAAATAAGATGAGAATTAAAAGTAAAATATTAATTTAAAACAATGTTACAAAACAAAACAGCAAACAGCAACAACAAAACCACTTTACTCCTCCATCTTCCCTCCTCTCCATCACCTCTTCATGCATCTCAGGGGCATTGGGAGCTGCAGTGTATCATGCAATGTATCTTTTTGTCCAAACAGCTTTACTTGCCGATGTTCATTGTGAAATGTGCTCTTGGTCAGGTTCAAGGCCTCTGGTTTCTGGTACACCTTCAGTACTGGACGCTCACCGAATCTCCTCTCAGGTATCCTGCTGTTGCCCATGGAGATCCCACCACTATGGTTTAGAGGGTCAGTCCCTTCATGCACTCCAGCATGTCACAGATGAGGTAGATGTCCAGTTGTACCAACTCAAAGCCCTGCATATGGGCCTGCGTAGTAGCTGAGCCGGTCAGTCCAGGCTTCTGGGACCAGCTCCTTCAGGCAAGGGATGGAGCCAGCTCTCCCATGCCCATGGGTAGGGGCGGGGCCAGCACAGCACAGCCCTTGTACTTCAACACACGGTTCAGCACATAGTTTGCATAGACTCCTGTGGTAGCATGGGCAATGGACATCAACACAGACCCAGCTGCAGAAGGACCACAGGGCTAAACGTGACCATCAGTAGCAGTCACCATGGGCTGGGTGGAAGTGTAGCCTCTCAGATTGGCATGGGCCCAGCAGCAGCATGATCCTTGAACTTCAATATGGCACCAGGTGGCAGCCCAGACCCTGGGGAGTTGCATGGTCTTCAATAGCAATAGGAGCCCCTGACATCAACACAGGCCCCGGCTGCAGCAGGACAGTGCACTCAGACATGACCTTAGGCTGCAGCTCAAGCCGGACATGACCATGACCCCATTCAGGGCACTCAGATATGTATGCTCCTGGCAGCAGCATGACCCTTGGATGCCAACATGGCCTCAGGTGTTAGCCTAGACCCCAGGCATCTGCATAGCCTTTGGTGGTAGCAGGAGTCACAGACATCAACACAGACCCTGGCTGCAGTAGGGCCACAGACCCAGACATGACCTTTGGCACCAGCTCAGGCACAGACAACATCATGGCCCTGGGTGTCAACTCAGGCCACCCAGATTGTGATGGCCCCCAAGGCAGCAATTCCTCGGATACCAATATATCCTTAGATATTAGCCTAGACCCTGGGCATCTATGTGGCCATTGGTGGTAACAGGAGCCATGGACATCAACACAGACCCTGGCTTCAGTAGGGCCATGAATCCAGGTACAGTCCAGGCCTGGGCATCACCATGGCCCTGGGTGGCAAGCAGGCTTCCCACATCAGCCTATCTGACCAGTTTTAATTATATGTTAAGGGCTCAATTATAGCACCTCAAATTAGGGTCCTGAGTCACCAGAAACCTCTAAAGAACTCTATTTTTATTAACTTTATTTATTTTACATACCAACCACAATTTCCCCTCCATCCTCTCCTCTTGTTCCTCCCTCCTCCTTTTTACCCCCTCCACCCACTCCTCAGAAAAGGTGTGGCCTCCATGGGAGTCAAGGAAGCCTGCTACACAACTGTCACCCACATACGGAGGGCCTAGGTCAGTCCCATGCAGACTCCCTAACTGTCAGTCTAGAGTCTGTGAGCTCCTACGAACTTGGGTCAGCTGTCTCTCAGGGTTTCCCCATCATGATCTTGAACCCTCTTGCTCATATAATCCCTTCTCCCTCTCTTCAACTGGCCTTGGTCCAGTGGCCGGCTGTGAATCTCTGCATCTGCTTCCATCAGTTACTGGATGAAGATTCTATGATGTCGAAAACTCTTAAGGAAATTATATAAATGCAATTTGCATATTTCATATGTACAGAGCCAGCCCTGCTATGGTGGGATGTGCCCCTCCCAGCTCATGTGTTGGAGATTTAATTTACATATTTCATATGTACAGAGCCAGCCCTGCTATGGTGGGATGTGCCCCCTCAGCTCATGTGTTGGAGATTTAATTTACATATTTCATATGTACAGAGCCAGCCCTGCTATGGTGGGATGTGCCCCTCTCAGCTCATGTGTTGGAGATTTAATTTACATATTTCATATGTACAGAGCCAGCCCTGCTATGGTGGGATGTGCCCCTCCCAGCTCATGTGTTGGAGATTTAATTTACATATTTCATATGTACAGAGCCAGCCCTGCTATGGTGGGATGTGCCCCTCCCAGCTCATGTGTTGGAGATTTAATTTACATATTTCATATGTACAGAGCCAGCCCTGCTATGGTGGGATGTGCCCCCTCAGCTCATGTGTTGGAGATTTAATTTACATATTTCATATGTACAGAGCCAGCCCTGCTATGGTGGGATGTGCCCCTCTCAGCTCATGTGTTGGAGATTTAATTTACATATTTCATATGTACAGAGCCAGCCCTGCTATGGTGGGATGTGCCCCCTCAGCTCATGTGTTGGAGATTTAATTTACATATTTCATATGTACAGAGCCAGCCCTGCTATGGTGGGATGTGCCCCTCCCAGCTCATGTGTTGGAGATTTAATTTACATATTTCATATGTACAGAGCCAGCCCTGCTATGGTGGGATGTGCCCCTCAGCTCATGTGTTGGAGATTTAATTTACATATTTCATATGTACAGAGCCAGCCCTGCTATGGTGGGATGTGCCCCTCCCAGCTCATGTGTTGGAGATTTAATGTACATATTTCATATGTACAGAGCCAGCCCTGCTATGGTGGGATGTGCCCCTCTCAGCTCATGTGTTGGAGATTCAATTCTCAGGGCAGCAATGCTGAGAGTCGACGTCTCCCCGAATTCATTAGGTCGTGAGGACTCTGCCCCTCCTTTTGCACTAGAACTGTTATCACAAGAGTGGGGTCCTTTAAAAATATTTATTTATTTGTATCTGAGTGTTTTGCCTACATGTATGTGTGTACACTGTGTGCATGCCTTTTAGATATCCTTTGGTCAGTCCCTGTCAGTATCTGTACTTTAGATTGGCCTGAGAAGTCTTTAGCATGCCAGGTAAAACAGCAGAGAAATACAACCTGTCTTGGCCCTTCAAATGAAGCTACACTCTCCTGAAGCCATCATCCTCCCTGGCAGTCAGGGATCTGCATCCAGGTGCTGCAGAGCTATATCTCCCCTGGCATTCATCCAGACTCTCCCAGACCTGCCTTGCTATGGAAGGATTAGGATGCAAACCAGATGGGACACCACTTAGGAACAGTGTCTGCTGGGCTATCATTGGTTCAGGGAACGGCATGGTAGCTACTCCAATTCCCTTTCTTTCCCATCACCCCTTCTGTTCTTTCCCCAACCTCCTCAACCCGGGCCCTCTGGAAAGGGATAAAGCTATGTCCTAAGCTGAATGGCACAGACTGTTTCATTTACCCTGGAATAGAGTTCTTTACTTGTTCTTCCAACTTTCTTCAAAGATCACAGCTTGGAGAGCAGATCCAAAGCTGCGTTTTAACTCCCCAGTCTGCTGACTAGTTGCCTTTTGCAAGGGAATGGCGCCTCTGTGCCTCTGTTAAACTGGGAGCGTCAGCTGTTAGACTGTTTTGCAGTGGTAGATGCTGGCACACAGTAGGTAGTTTGGACACACAGTATCTTTGTCATCCTGACTCTGCTCTGCTAAATCAACTATGATCTCTCCGTAACTGCCCCTTGTGTTCCCCTCTGAGAGCACGGTTCTCCTTCAGGCAGGGGTGGAAGCTGAGATGCGGGTACCAAGATGCCTGCGCATTGACTCCTGAACATTTTTGGGACTCCCAGCCCCAGTCATGTTTCTTCCTCATATAGATCAAAAAAGAGGACACAGGAGGTTGGAGAGAAGGCTCAATGGTTAAGAGCACTGGCTACTTTCCCAGAGGACCCAGGTTTGATTCCCAGCTCCTGTGTGGCAGCTCAGAATCACCTGGTATTCTAGTCCCAGGGGATCTGATGTCCTCTTCTGGCTTCCATGGACACCAGGAATGCACATGGTACACAAAAATACAGGCAAAACAACCATACATATAAAATAAAACAATTTTTAAAAGATTAAAAAGAAAGGGCACAGTCCTGTAGCAAATCTTCTATGAGTTGCAGTAGCTCCCAAAATAATCTACTGTGTTTCATAGAAAGCTTGACTTTTATCACTAACATTTGAGTATTGTGATAGTTTAGCCCACATTGCTGTAGCCTATGATACAAACTCATTTCCATTTCTGGGAGAGGAAAAAAGAGGGAGAGTGTAGTGGCAAATGGTATCTCTGTATCTATATCTATGTATCTACACATAGATGTATCTATAGATGTCTAGCTAGCTAGACAGACAGGCAGATCCATCTTTTCCCAAACTCACGAGTCTGTAACATTTACCTCCTTGTCGTGGGCAGTTGAGGGACATGAGGTTTATGAGGAGACACAGACAAGGCCTCAGGTAACCATCTGCCTCTAGCACCAGGCTGAGGCCTGAAGGCTGCTCGGCTCTACAGTTGGCACATGTGGCCTGGACACATAAGAGGCCTCGGGACCTTCTGCCGTTTTCCCCACTGTGAAAGGGTCCCTGCAATCCCAGCAGCGTCTGAGAGCTACAGTGTGTGTCCCTGCCTTCCTCTGTCCTGTGGGAAGCACTGACCACAGAAATGGGAGGCTGGAAGTCCACATACTGACCACTATTTCCCCTCTTCTCCTGAGCCCTAGCTCTAGGGAGTCCCACGGGTACTCAAGCAGGAGAGGTAGGGACTGTAAACCATGCCAAGCTCCTGCTTGACACCTGGGAGCTGCTTGAGGCATATTTTATGTTTTTGACAATAGCAACGCATGCATAAATTGGCAGCATTAGCACCTGCCGGTATTAGTGTCCTGCATGTGTCGACGCCTCTCTCTTCACTACATTTATGTAGCGCCATGGCAGGCGCCATAGTTACCCCATCTGAAAGACTAGAGGCATCAATCCAAATGCTGCCCCCATGGCCTATCATCGGCTCTCCTGTCCTCTCTGGAGCCTAGCATCAGAGCAGGCTGGGGAAGATCTTGCCTGGCAGAAGGTAGGGAAAGCAGCTTAGGGCAGGGTGCCACCGCTTGCAGGAGGGATGGGGTGAGGGGAGGCAGCAGCTTTTCGACTTGATGGATTTCCTGTCTGAAATTCCCCCCTGATACTCTCCAGATGCAGGAAGTGCTTGAAGTAAACATTATTCAAAAGCTATCCCAGGTGAATAATGCCATAATAAAACAGAAGGGAGTGAAGGTTGAGTGTCAGGGGACTTTTGCTGCAGTGTCTGGCCAAGCTGTAGTAGGGCTGGGAATGCAGGAATGATTTTCTTCAGTGTGCTGTGTGCATGTATCCTATAAACTCTAACTCCATGTCCAGTTCTCAACCAACAAGGATTCTAAATTGGCCATATAATCTGGTTTGGGGTTTTCCAGCCTGCCACTCAGCCTGCTTCACCAAGGTCAGAGCATCCCAAGAGGCCAAAGTGTCACATCCAGCTGTTAAAATCAGGTTGATGAGGGACCAGACCCATATAGTGGGCTCTAGGGCCTGCATTTGGTTTGCAGACTCTGAAGAGAAACCTGTTCTCATCGCGGTCCCCCCACTTTCTGACATCCTGCTGAGTGGCAGGAGCTTAGACGTTATAGCCCTTGGATTTGACTGACGTCACAAACCTCATAAACCTCGGTTCTCTCGTATGCTACTCAGAGGTGGTGGCATCACTCTGAGAGAAGGGACTGGCTGGTTGTGGGGGGAGAAGTCAGAGACCAATGAAAGATATCCTGGGTCGCAGGAGCCAGTGAGAGCGGAATCAGAGGCGGGGAAGCGAGTCTTGAGTCTTAGGCAGGGTCTAGGAGTTGTGTTAGTTACCTCTCACTGCTGGGACCAAACACCAATGAGAAGCAGCCTGAGGGAGCAAGGATTTAGTGTAACACAGCCCATCTCTGCAGGCTCGGCAGCGGGAGCATGAAGCGACCAGTCACCTGTCTGCAGTCAGGAAGTAGGGACGGGACTGGCTCTGCTCATTCTGCCCCTTCCACCTTTTAGAAACTCTGGGCCCTCAGCCTACACACAGGGCAAGTCTTCCCTCCTCAGTTACAACTCTCTGAAACAACCTAACAGACACACTCAGAGATGTATGCTCTATGTGGTCCTAAATGCAACCAAGTTGACAATGAAGATTTGCCATCACAGTTCTACCCTTTCTGAACTTGACACCTCTAATGTGCATTCTTCTCCGCCAGCTGCCTGGGTCCCCCCACTGTCTCAACCCCCAAATAACACACGAGACGCTATATTAATTATGAAACTGATGGCTGTTTGCTATGGTTTCTTAATGGCTAGCTCTGACTTAATTATTGACCCATAATTACTAATATATATTTTTATAAGTTATTTTCTTGCCGAGAACACCAGACTTGCTCCTCTCCTCCCGAGATCACGTGGTGGCTCTCCACCCTTGACTACATTTCCCAGAATCCTCCTCGACTCCTAGTCTCCCCTATCTTGCTTTCCCATTGGCTAACAGTGCTTTATTTATCAACATACACACAGAAGGACCTCCCCCATCAGACATCCAAACACGTTAGTTTTAAATCATGACATTCTACCCTTGGTCTTTAAAGGCTTTATGAACGGTTCATGATACAAAATGCACATGGTTCATCAATGAGTCCCCTTAGGTAGAAATAGTGTCAGCATTGTTGAAAAGTCTTTACTTCAAAACCTGTTTTGAGACTCAGCTAACTGTAAGGCCTGAATAATTTGAAGTTTCATATGTTTAATATACAATGGAGCAGAATAAACACTACCATTTCAAAAAGGAGAAATGACAGATATAAAAAGAGCTACTGGGCCCAAGCAAGGTCAAACCTCAACAGGGAAGACGCCGAACACAGCTCCGTGTGTAGCATCTGCAGCTCTTGACAGCATTTCCTGTACTCCACAGGCTTTGGTAGCTCCCCCTCTCTTGCTCCGTCACCTGAGGGACATGTGGCCTCTTTCTTTTGATGAGCCCACCTGGTACCTGATGCTGTCCTTTAAGAACATTCCACATATATGGCATCTCCACCATCCTAAGGTTTCCATTGCAACCCTGGCTTTTCCTTCACAGCTTCATGCAAAACCCACTCAGAACTCGCACCCAATGAATCCATTCTAGCATCGTGTGGAGGACACCAAGATCTGTTGCCAGATCACAATGTAACCTGGTCTCCTTTCATGGCTGCAGACTCCTCTGGGTGACTGTCTTGCTCAGGCAAGAAGACTTGAAGGTGTTCTTTTACTCAGCCTTGTTTCTTTCAAGTGAAAGCTTAAGAATTTACATCATTGCACTGCAACTCAGGATGGACTTAGGCGCCCACAAACCTGTAGTCCAAGTGCAAAATATGAAAAGTTTTTATTTAATTGTGGGAATCTCTTTAACAATTGCAGTCAGTTTGTTCAAATTAACCTTGTTTACCCTGCCCATAGCTTCAACCAGCTTACCCCTTTCTTTGCCAGACTGCATATTTTTAACATCTTTCTACTTCATATTCTCACCACAGTTGTGACTAATAGCAGTCAGCAGTAACCACACCACACTTGAACACTGTGTTATCTTGGAATTTCCTTTTTCAAACAACTCCGTTCGTTTGTTAGTTTTGAACTCGGTCTCACTCTGTGCCATAATGTAACAAATGGTTTCTAGTCCAGTTCCTCATGGAGTTGTTGCACGCCTCTGAATGTCATGACCACGGTCTTTCCTGTCTGTTTCTGGTCTTCTGAACTCTCATTGGGACGGTTGGGACGGCCCATGCCCTGTGCTTACAGCTTCTCTGGTTTGTGGCTTCTAACTCTTCTACCCTTTTCCCACAAATCCACCCCAATGAACTTCAAGCCACATGACTATAGTCACAGCCCTGCTTCGGTATCAGTTACATATCAGTTACATTTCTTTTCACTGTGATCAAATACTTGATAAGAAGTAGCTTAGGAAAGATTTATTTTAGCTTGTGGCTTGAAAGGATCCACTAAGAGTGGTTAGTTCAAGAGCTGTCTGTTCATACTATATATTCAGTCAAGTAGCAGAGAGAGAGAGAGAGAGAGAGATACCGATGTTCACCAGGCTTTCTCTTGTCCCTCTTATATTCAGTCTTCCAATCTGCTCAGCACAGGTGCACCCCTGTGTCTTCCCAGCTGTGCAGCACAGGTGCACCCCTGTCTCTTCCCAGCTGTGCAGGGCAGGTGCACCCCTGTGTCTTCCCTACTCTCAGTGCAGGTGTACCTCTGTCTCTTTTCAGCTGTGCAGGGCAGGCCATTTGTCCCGGGTTTGAGACCTGCCCTCTGGCTGTTCTGTGCAACAGTGGAAAGGAGGAAGTCATCACACAACCGGCTCCACAGGGAGGGGGGGGCAGGACCCCGGACATGACTGTTGAGTCTGGCACCAGACAGGAAATCTCCAGGGCAGACTAAGGACTTGAGTGAAGTCAAGATATGGCAGTATGGAGAGTATACAGGGACACGTGGCATACTTGGAATGTGGTCATTAGTGACCTTTGAGAGAGTGCTAGAGGACAATTAGGCTCACACTACTAGCAGAGTGAGGGCCACTAAAAGACTTCAACCAACTTCAGTGGGACAGGTGGCTTATCAGACACCAGGAGTTCTCCTAGAGCAGCGGTTCTCAACCTCCCTAACGCTGCAACCCTTTAACACAGTTCTCGTGTTGTGGTGACCCCAACCATAAAATTATTTTGATGCTACTTTGTAACTTTAATTTCCTACTGTTACAAGTACAAGCATACCTTATTGCAGGATATCCGATGTATGACTCCAAAGGGGTCACAACCCACAGGTTGAGAACTGCTGTCCTGGAGGGTGGAGGAGAGGCCTGGAATTGAGAGGAGAAGTCTTGTCTCCTGTAGGAGGGAGGAAGAAGGCCGGAGTGAAGGAGTCCCAGAAGCAAGCAGCAGAGAAGGGAGGGGAGGAGGCTGAGCCCGCAGCTGCCCTGGGCTTAGCTCACTCAGTAACAGGGCCTGCGGTGGTGATCACTCAGCTCGAGTTGTCACAGGGGCTGCTGCCTGGAGAGGGGCACACAGGAAAGTGGCCCTCTTGCAAGGAGGAAGGGCAGTCGGCAGTGGGGAAGGGCTCTAGCCCTCAGAGACTTTCCATGGCTCCACAGACCAGGTGGCCTCTGAGTGCTTCAGTTACACCCAGATGTTCAGTTTAGGGTCCTTACTTCCTCCCTGTTGCCAACATACACACTTAAGGGCTACCCAGGACCAGCTTCCTTACCCTCTGTAACAGGAATTGTCAAGAACACGCTGCTGAGAACCTAGAGAAAGATGAGATTTGGTCCCCATTCCAAGGAAGCCACAGGCCAGAGGAACAGGGAGATAGAGGGATGAACACAATGGAAGACATGTGTTTACACACTGCGATAAACACGGAGGAAAAGAGAAGAAAGCACCTGACTGGGAACTGCAGCAAGCTGGCTCTCCCCCTGAGGACTGAGCTACCAGGAGCCTGCTGAGAGAGCCTGCCACACCTGCCCCCACTCAGGGCAGAAGGCAGAGTGCAGAGGGCAGAGAGGGCAGAGCTCACACCCACTGGGAGAAGGAGTGTCTGAGACCCATCTGCATCCACTGTGAGACCCATCAGTGAACTGAACCTGCTTGTACCTACTGGAAGAGAACCCTGGACCCGTACTCACCAGAAAAGGAAGAGACCCCACCTGTAACCACTGAAAGAAGGAATGGGAAGACGACAATACAAGAACAAATTCAATGACAGAAAAAAAATATGACACCACCAGAGTCTAGGGACCTTACACCAGCAAGACCTGAACATCACAACACAGATGAAACAGAAGAGAACGACAGAGAATGACCTAAAAACAGCTTCATAAAGATGACAGAGACCCTAAAAGAAGAAATGAGAAAATGTTTCAAAGAAATGGAAGAAAAGACAAACCAAAAATTACAAGAAACAATACAAACAGTGCAAGGTTTGAAAGCTAAAATACAGACTAACACACACACACACACACACACACACACACACAGTCTGAAGGAATGCTGGAACTAGAAAAGGTGAGTAAACAATCTGGAAATATAGATGTAAGCATAACCAACAGAATACAGGAGTTAGAAGAGAGAATCTCAGTCGCTGAAGATTCACTAGGAGAAATAAATTCATCGACTTAAGAAAGTTTTAAGTACAACAAATCCCTAACACAAAATATCCAGGAAATATGGGACACTGTGAGAAGACCAAACTTAAGAATAATAGGTACAGAAGAAGGTGAAGAATTCCACCTCAAAGGAGCAGGAAACATATTCAACAAAATCATAGAAGAAATCTTTCCAAACTTAAAGAAAGACATGCCAAGGAAAGTACAAGAAGCCTACATAACACCAAATAGAGTGGACCACAAAAGTAGGTCCCATCATCACATAATAGCAAAAACCCCAAGCATACAGAATAAAGAAAGAATATTAAGAGCAGCAAAGGAAAAAGGCCAAGAAACATACAAAGGCAAACCAATCAGAATCACACTTGACTTCTCCGTGGAAACTCTGAAAGCCAGAAGGTCCTGGATAGATATTCTACCAACACTAAGAGACCACGGATGCCAGCCCAGACTACTATATCCAGCAAAACTTCCAATCACTATAGATGGAGAAAACAAGATATTCTACGACAAAACCAGATTTAAACAATACATATCCACAAATCCAACTTTACAGAAAGTACTGGAAGGAAAACTTCAATCAAGGTAACCATGCTCATAAAAACATATGCAATAGATAATCCAACTTTACCAACAGACAAAAGAAGTGGGGGGCAAATCCACAATTACATGACCAACAACAAATTAAAAAAAACAAGAATTAACACTCAATGGTCATTAATATCCCTCAATATTAATGGTCTTAATTTGCCTATAAAAAGACACAGCCTAACAGAATGGATATGAAGACATCTATACTTCTGCGGCATACAAGAAACACACCTCAACTTCAAAGACAGACATTACCTCAGAGTAAAGGGTTGGGATAAGATTTTCCAATCAAATGGATCCAAGAAATAAGTTGGTGTAGCTATCTTTGTATCCAACAAATTAAATTTTAAACTAAAATCAATCAAAAGAGATGAAGAAGGTCATTTCATATTCATCACAGGAAAAATCCACCAGGATGAAGTCTCAATTCGGAACATCTATGCCCCAAATACAAGGGTGCCCACGTTCATAAAAGAAACATTATTAAAACTCAAATTATACATAAAACCTCACACAATTATAGTGGGAGACTTCAAGACCCCACTCTCACCACTACACAGGACCACCAGACAGAAACTCAATAAAAGAACAAAGGAACTAACAGAAGTTATGACCCAATTGGGTTTAACAGACATCTATAGAGCATTCCACTGAAACACAAAAGAATATACATTCTTCTCAGCGCCACATGGGACCTTCTCTAAAATCAACCACATACTTGGCAACACAGCAAACCTCAACAGGTACAAAAAATTGGAATAACCCCCTGTATCTTATTGGACAACCATGGTTTAAAGTTAGAATTCAACAACAACACAAACTGCAGAAGCCCTACAAACTCATGGAATTGAACAACCCTCAATTGCACCATTCCTGGGTCAAGAAAGAAATGAAAAACAAATTAAATACTTCCTAAAATTCAATGAAAATGAAGACACAACATACCCAAACTTATGTGACACTTTGAAGGCAGTACTAAGAGGAAACTTCAAAGCACATAGGAAAAAAACTGGAAAATAGCCACACTAGAGAATTAACAGCACAACTGAAAGCTCTAGAACAAAAAGAAGCAAACTCACCCAGGAAAAGTAGAAGCCAGGAAATAATCAAATTGAGGGCTGAAATCAATAAAATATTAGCAAATTGAAGCCAAGAATTCATCAGAAAAGTCATCCACCATGACCAAGTAGGCTTCATCCCAGGGATGCAGGGATGGTTCAACATATGAAAATCTGTCAATGTAATTCACCATATAAACAAACTGCAAAAGAAAAACCACATGATCATCTCACTTGATGCAGAAAAAAACCTTTGACAAAATCCAACACCCCTTTATGATAAAGGTCCTTGAAACATCAGGGATAACAGGAACATACCTGAACATAACATAAGCAATATACAGTAAACCAATAATTAACATCCAACAAAACAGAGAGAAGTTAAATGCAATTCCTCTAAAATCAGGAACAAGACAAGATTGTCCTTTCTTTCCATATCTTTTCAATATTGTACATGAAGTTCTATCTAGAGCAACAAGACAAGCAAAGGAAATCAAGGGGATACAAGTTGGAAAGGAAGAAACCAAACTTTCACTATTTACAGATGATATGATAATTTACATAAGTGACCCGAAAAAACTCTACTGGGGAACTTGTACAGCTGATAAACACCTTCAGCAAAGTGGCAGGATATAAGGTTAACTCAAAAAATCAGTAGCCCTATTATATACAGATGATAAATGGGATGAGAAAGAAATCAGAGAAACATCACCCTTTACAATAGCCCCAAACCACATAAAATATTTGGGGTTAATGCTCACCAAACAAGTGAAAGACCTGTATAGCAAAGACTTTGAGTCTTTGAAGAAAGAAATTAAAGAGGATACCAGAAAATGGAAAGATTTCCCATGCTCTTGGGTTGGTAGGACAAACATAGTAAAAATGGCAATCTTTTCTAAAGCAATCTACAGAGTCAATGCAATCTCCATCAAAATCCAGCACAATTCTTCACAAACCTTGAAAGAGCAATACTCAACTTTATATGGAAAAACAAAAGACCCAGAATAGTCAAAACAATCCTGTACTATAACAATAAACAGCACATTTGTTGAGGGTATAGGTAACTGTTTATTGTAGAAATTACTTACAAGAGAAAGCAGGCAACAAAGGTGACTCAGCAGCTTTCTCCACAGAACCAGAAGCCGAAAGGAGAGTGTGTGTCTCTCCTGCATGATCTTTTATTACCACACCCATACACGCATCTAGTCATGCCCAAAGTGGGCGTGGCTAGTGGCACAGTCCTTAATTCTCTACCTACAATTCCCCTTTTAGTCTAAAGAAGATATTTAAGCTTAAAAGAAAACTACCTTGTATCAATGAACAAAATGTCCCAATCATCTATCCCATCTAAACCTAAGCTTATCTGAAAGAAACACCCAAGTCTGAACACCTCCTTCCAAACCCAATCCTAAAATAATTAAAAACTGACACTTACTGGTGTAAACTATCCTGCAATATCAACAGTAGAGAGAGGGGGCGTGGAATTCTAAACAACTTCCTGCTGAAATAGGATGATGACAATCTCATGAGGACCTGTGGGAAGAAAAATGTTAGTGTGACAAGAATCTTAAATAGGATAGACAGTCTCTGTTTGGCAGGAGATTCTTGATTGAAGTTCTTGACTGGAGTTCTAGTGTTGATTGAAGCTCTTGTCTGAAGCTCTGGCAAGATTGTAGAAGGTGCACTGTATTAATTCCTTGGTCTGGAGTTGTGTTGAGTGATGTAGTTCCAAGCCAGTTTCAGGATGGTGCTTGTCTGGTGGAGTCAACGATGTGGGGGCAGTTCAGATGCATCAAGTCGAATCAGGTGGAGTCAACAAAGTGGGGTCGCATTTTCTTTCCAAGCCAGTTGAAGATTGCTGTAAGGAATTTCCTTGTTCTCTGGAAAACTCAAATATTAATGTTAACAAAGAAATTTTCAACTTTTATACGTATACATACTGGGAAAGGCAACAATAGGGAAGATAGTAAAACATGAAGGAAATTAGACTTTCAGAAAAGAAATCCACAGATGACAGTCCCTAATTTTATTTTCTTCTGTCTTATATCAATGGCTCTTTGATATAATACAGAAATTCTGAATTTTATTTAAACAATATGCTTGAATTTAGAGTAGGAGAGCCAATACAACTCCAAAACCAGCTTTAGTTAAATGAATGGTGACTAAAGCATATTAGGAACAAAGAGAAATGGGTATTATAAAAAACAATATAGAGAGATTTAGACTTTGATACCACACAGTGAGTTATTGTTTGTTTGATGGTCCTCAGGGTAGCTATTCATTCTTCTTCAGGTATCCATATGTCCAGTATTTTTTGCTGAGTTTTCCTGTGAAGACAAAAAACAAAACACTTCTCTTTCCTTTTATGAGGTCACTTTACCCATGGTAGAATATGACCTTGTAGATGAGCTGTTATCTTCTTCCTCCTGAGATGTCTTCTGTTCTGATCGAATCTTAATTAATTTTAATGGAACCCAAAGTTTTTCTTCTCCTGTTGAAACAAAGGCAAAACCCCTTCCCCAATGTAATACATATCCTGGTTTCTAGACTGAGGTCATAACATCCTTGAAATACACCGGTTGGTTCAGTTTAGAAGGTTTTTCTGTAGTCCAGTGTCTTTCTGTAGCAGTTTGTCCTTTTTCATTAGCATTAAGAAAATTCAATGTGAGTAAAGCATTATGTAACCTGTGTTTGCGTGTCTTTGTTCCCTCTGGCTGTTTATGAAGCATTCCTTTTAAGGTTTGGTTAGATCTTTCAACCACTGATTGTCCCATGGGATTGTAAGGTTACATGTTTTATACTATAATATTTGAAAAACTGTTCCAATTTTCTGGAGATATAGGCTGGAGCATTGTCTGTTTTTATTTATGCAAGTATACCAATAACAGCCATCACCTCTAAGAGGTGTGTGATAACAGAATCAGCCTTTTCAGTGCTGAGGGCAGTAACCCATTGGAAGCATGAAAACATGTCTATGGTATAGTGTACATATTTCAAACTGCCAAGTTCTGGAAAGTGAAGAACATCCATCTGCCAAATTTCATTCCTGAGAATACCTTTGGGATTACATCCTGCTGTAATGGAGTTTAATTGTAGAATGATCAAGTGGGGCAATTTCTTACTATTTCCTTGGCTTATTGCCAGGTGATAGAAAAATCATTCTTTAAACATTTGCTGTTAACATGGTGTTTCTTATGAAATTCTGAAGCTTCCAACACACTTCCTATTAATAAACAATCAGTCTCATCATTGCCTTGTGATAGAGGATCAGGCAGACCTGTGTGGGATCTGATATGTTCATCATATATATAGGATGAGTTCTGTTTCTGATGATTTCCTGTAATTGTAAAAACAATGAGATCAATTCTGTGCCATCATGAACTAATTCTGCAGTCTCAATGTACAAGACAACTCTCTCTGCATACTGAAAATCCACAACTATATTAAGAGGCTCTGTAAAGTCTTTAATGTCCATGAGCACGGCATACAACTCTGCCTTTTGTACAGAGTTGTAAGGGCTTTGAACCATTTTACTTGTATTTCCTGTTTTATACCCTGCCATAACTGATTTGTTTGCATCCATGTAGAAAGTAAGAACTCCAGAAATAGGTGTTTTTCTCATGATATGCGGAAGAATCGAAATTGTTTTTTTATGTTACTAGTCATTCTCAAAAATTTACTGCAAGCCATTTGCCAATATTCATTATCCTTCCATAAGGAGGAAATTTCCTCATTAGTTAAAGGTACAATAATTTCTGCTGGGTCTTTCCCAGTCAGTTGACAAAGCTTTAATTTATCTTTTAATATCAAATCAGTGATCTTTTCTATATACGTTTTCAGTTTTTTATTCTGCTTATGTGGCAGAAATACCCATTGTAGTATGATCTCTTCCCTCTGCATTAAAATTCCTGAGGGGGGTATTCTCTAGATGGTAAAATAACCAGAATGCAGTCCAGTTTTGGATCCACACGGTCCACATGTGCTTCTAATATTCTCTTTTCTACCCATTCTAATTCCTTTTCAGCCTCAGCTGACAGTACTCATGGAATATTTAGGTCTTTGTCTCCTTTTAAGGCCATTTTCAGATGTTTTAAATCATGTCCTTCTACTCTGATAATTGTCTGTAGTAGAGAGATTTCTCCTAATAGTTTTTGCAGATCATTGAGAGTATGTTAGTGATCTCTTCTGTTCTGTACTTTCTGCAGCCTAATATTCTGTGAGTCTATTTTATAACCTAAATAATTAATATAATCTTCTCTTTGTATTTTTTCTGAGGCAATTTGTAATCCCCAGCGAAGCAAAGTTTCCTTTACTGCTTGAAACATCTTTTCCAAAGTACCTTTATTTGAATCAAACATATAACAATAGATTAATGATCGTGGAAATTGTTTTTGAATTATTTCCAGAGGTTTGTGCACAAAATGCTGGCACAAAATCAGGCTATTTAACAGTTCTTGTGACAACACCTTCCACTGAAATCTTTGTACCGGTTGGGAATTATTATAGATAGGTACTGTGAAGGCCAACTTCTCTGTCTTTTTCTTGTAATGGTATAGTGAAGAAGCAATTTTTTAAATCTATAACTGTAATTGGACAATCCTTAGGTATTAGAGAAGGTAGTGGCATCCCAGGTTGTAGAGAACCCATAGGCTGAAATACCTTGTTGATTGCTGTAAAATGAGTAACCATTCTCCATTTTCCTGACTTCTTTTTAATAACAAAACTGGTGAATTCCATGAACTATTTGATTCTTCAATATGTCCAGCATCTAGCTGTTCCTGAACTGACTTGTCCAAAGCCTCTAACTTCTCAGAGGTCATAGGCCATTGATTTATCCAGACAGGTTCATCTGTCAGCCATTTTAAGGGTAGAGCTTTTGGTTGCTCTGTAGGTTTGGCACTAGTGTCCTGTTTCTGTACAGCCTATATGTTTGGCATCTGTTTTCTGTAGTGCCTTACAATATTTTTTTCTTGTCTACGATTCATATCTGATACAGGAGGAATGTTAATCTCTGTACTCCATTGCTGTAATAGATCACGACTCCAGAGATTTATAGCAATATCTGTGACATATGGTCTCAATCTTCCTCTCTGTCCTCCTGACCCAATAAAGTTAATCCATCTAGTGCTTTGTTTTACTTGAGACAGAGTTCCAATCCCTAAGAACTGAACGTTTACATCTTACAGAGGCCATCTCGAGGGCCAAGACTTTATGAAAGTAATGTCATTTCTATTGTCTAAAATCCCTCGTTAATCACTTTATTATTTACTTTAACTGGCAACTTGGGTCTGTGATCCTGTATAGAAGTTTGCCAAAATATACGTTTTTTATTTCCTCTAGTTACACTTGGTTCATCCTCTGTAGCTAATGTATCATTTAGTGCTGTATTATTTACAATAGGCAGTGGATCTTCTAGTTGTCCTGGGAGAGGCTGTCTTCCACTGTTACTGGGAAAGGCCGGACCACCTTTAATATGAGGGCCTTCAAGAGTCCCCTGGACACATTTCCTGGCTCTAAAGGTTTACCTTCCCTGTCAGTGATCGACCAGAATTCCTTGGTCCAATGTGTCTGCCTTTGCCACACCTCCTGCAGAGACCAGAATGCTGAGGCCTTCTGTTTGAAGCATTCTTGGTAGATGTATTATTTCTAGGAATGCTTTCTCTACAGTTCCTGTTCAGATGTCCTATTCTACCACAGTTAAAACACTTAGTATTTTTATGCCTTTTGAAATTTCTGGAGATTTTCTCCCCTACCCAGGCTTCTATATCATCACGGTTAAGGCATTTGTCATCTTGGTGCCTCTTGAAACACGTAGAAATCATTTCACTTACACAAGTTCCTGTATCCTGATTTTATATTCAAGGTTAGCTGTATATACGACCCATTCTTCTAATGGTGCTGATCTTATTTTTAATGGGCAAAGTACCTGCTTGAATTGTGGATTTGCATTCTCATAAGCCAAAGATTCTATGAGGAGTCACCTAGATTCAGAATCTGTTACCTATACTACTACTTCTCTGGACAATCTTGGTAAAAATCCAGCGAACCTTTCCCTTGGACCCTGTACTACTTTGGTATAGAGTTGCATTGCCTCTCTGGTTTCATAACCCTTATCTGAAGCACTCAAAGCAGCTGTGTGGCATAAAGACAATATTGCTCATTATATGCAGCCCGAGCCTGTGGGTCAGCATGAGCACCCTCCCCAAGAATGTTGTCTTGGGGGCTTTCATAGTCTCTCTTTAATCCCTGAATCTCTAGGGCTTTTGCCTCTTGTCTCCATAAACCTCTCCATGATATTTGACATGAATTTTCGAGCATCGCTGAGGCCAATTGGCTCCAATCTCCAGGGGTTACTCTATTTGCAGTGGCCCATGAGTTCAGGAGCTCCCTGATCATATGTTCTGTATAAGTTTGTCATGTTTTGCCCCATTCTTGAACCATTTCTTTAGTAAAATTATATGGATTATCAAACAGATAACCACTATTGTAGGTAGAAAGTACCTTACAGGTAGGTCCTCAACCCTTTCCAATATCCATTCAAAAAAACATGAAAATTCTTAACGTCCTGCATTGTAATGTTATTCGCCATATGTACAGAGCAGTTAACATCATTACCAGTGGATTTTTATTCCTGCTGAATTCAGCAGGCCTCCAGTAAAGGAGCCAGTAGCTTCGAGAGGGGAACAGAACTAGATAGAGAATTCTCAATAGAGGAATTTAAAATGGCTGAGAGACATTTGAGAAAGTGCTCAACATCCTTAGCCATCAGGGAAATACAAATCAAAACAACTCTGAGATACCATCTTACTTCTGTCAGAATAGCTAAAATCAAAAACACCAAAGACAATTTATGCTGGATAGGATGTGGAGAGAGGGGAACACTCCTCACTGCTGGTAGGAGTGCCAACTTGTACAGCCACTTTGGAAATTAGTGTGGAGATTCCTCAGAAAAATGGGAATAAGTCTAACACAATATCCAGCATTTACACTCTTAGGCATATACCCAAAAGATGCACATTCATACAACAAGGATGTCTGTTCCACTATGTTCATAGCAGCACTATTTTTAATAGCACAAACCTGAAAGCAATCTAGATGCCCATCAACTGAGGAGTGGATAGAGAAGGTGTGGTACATTTACACAATGGAGTACTACTCAGTGGAAAAAAACAATGGAATCTTGAAATTCACAGGCAAATGGATGGCACTAGGAGAAACCATCCTAAATGAGGTAACCCAGTGACAAAAAGACAAACATGGTATGTACTCACTCATATATGGATTTTAGGCCTGAAACAGGGGAGTGCCAGCCTACAGTCCCCAGTCAGAGAGTCTGGGCAACAGAGAAGACCCTAAAAGAGATATGCATGGTAACCCAGAGAAGGGGAAAAGGACAGAATCTTCTGAGGGGATCCCGAGCATGGTGGGGGGGGAGAAAGAGAGGGGGTGAACAGGAGGGGAGAGGAGGACATGGGGGAGCAGGAAAGTTGAGTCAGAGGAAGAATAGAGGAGAGAAGGATGAGAAGACATCATAATAGAAGGAGCCATTATAGGTTTGAAGTGAGATCTGGTACTAGTGAGATGTCCAGAGGCCCACAAGGATGACACCTGCTGGCAATCTAACCAGTACTGGAGAGGCTACCTTAAATGCCCTTCTCTGATAATGTGATTGCCAACTTCCTTGTATGCCATTCTAGAGCCTTCATCCAATGGCTGAAGGAAGCAGAGGCAGACACCCATAGCTAAACACTGAACTGAACTCCTGGAACCCAGTTGCAGAGAGGGAGGAGTGATGAGCAAAAGGGTTATGACTTGGTGGGTAAAACCTATAGAGACAGCTGACCTGAACAAAGGGGGAGCTCAACGACCCCAGACTGATAGCTGAGAGGCCAGCACGGGACTGATCCAGACCCTCTGAACATGGGTGCCAGTGAGGAGGCCTCAGTATCCTTTGGAGCCTCAGGCAATACATAAGCATTTAGCCCTGTCATCCAGATGAAATTTGGGAACCCATTCCACATGAAGAGATGCTGTCTCAGCCTTGACAATGGGGGAGGGTGCAGACCCTGCCCCAGATCATATGACAGAGTTTCGAGATCCCCCATGAGGGTTCTCCTCCAAGGAACCCTCCTTGGAAAGTGGAGTGGGGATTGGGGGAGGTTTGAAGGGGGTGGGAGAGGAGGGGAGGGAGAGGGAGCTGGGATTTACATGTGAAACAAGCTTGTTTCTAATTTAAATTAAATAAGAAAATATATAAAAAAAGAGAAGGAAGCACCTTGAAAGAAAAAGATGGGGTAGAAGGGCTTTCCTAGATGTTGAGTCAGGGAATAGTTATCTGAGGAGGCCAATATAAAGATGATGCTGGAGAAGCCACTAGAATCTGGGCAGGTAAGGAGTGAGAAAATGAACTTGGGGCCTGAAAACCACAGGACAGGGTTTGGAGGAAGTAAAATACAGGTGCTTGAGGGGGTGGGGAGTAGTGTGGAGAGGCAGAGCCTGGTGCTGAGGGGGGCGGGAGACTGGAAAGCAGCAAAGAGATGTCCTTAGGAGTCCTCATAAGTGGCGATGAGGTTTGGTGGGCTCTACTGAGGTGCTGGGGAGGCCATCTTGCTGCCTGCTGAGATCTTGGCGATGCTCTGAAAACCCCAATAAGCCCTAGTGAGGCCCTGTGCAGCTGGGTAGTTCTGAGTACTTGAAGCAGGGACCCTATCTAGAATTTGAGTCAAGTCAGGCACCTAGATCCAAATAGGCACTCGTGGTCACTAGCCTGCTGGGAGAATGGATATGCTGGCCCCTCCTCAGAGGTGGGGCTGGGATTTAGGAAAGTGTGGGCCTCACAGAAACCCCCACTAGCCATGCCCTGCTGTCTTGGACCTATCTGAAGGATTTGGGACCTGGCAGCTAACACAGATCCTTTGTTAATTACTGCCTGACACTTTAATGTTCACATTTCATTACATTCTCCATCACTCAGTACAAAAAAACAAAAACACACTAAGCCTTGGAGACCTATAAGCCAAATGAAAAGACTTTTGTAAAGACCTTTTGAGTTCTTGCTGAACCCAAATGTGTTTTTCTTTTTGAATGTACCATTTGTGTGACACGGGGCAATTGAAATCAGAAAAGCCTACAGATCTAGGGGCACACTCATATTAACCCCAACATACATAACATGGAACAGAGACACCAAAACCCCATCATCCTGCTACTGACTCCCTAGTCCAGCCCACATACTTTGTTTCTCTTCTGGGACCAATGCAAGCTAACAGGAGAGTTTTCCCTTGAGTTCCCCAGGTCTGAGTTCATGGTCCAACTTTGTCATCTAACCTGAGTAACAATGTCTCCAGTCCCTCATCAATGGAGCAGTGGTGATGAATGACTCCCTCAAGTGTGAGACACCTTCTTTTCCATACTTGGACCATCCACTTTAATCAAGGGACTTGTTATGTGGGTGCCACATTGTGAGCTAATTTTATATTTTAAGTAAATTTCTATGGGAATGTATCCTCCTGAGGACTCTGCCTTCGTTCATTTGAGCTCCTTTAACAGAACACATCAGGCAGGGAGAAGTGTATTACTTTATGATTCTAGAGGCTGTGATGTTCAAGATAAGTCTTAAATCTGATGAGGGCTTTTTGGTTGTTTGTTTTTGTGTTTTGAGACAGGGCTTCCCTGTGTATCCATGACTGTCCTGGAACTCCCTCTGTAGCCAGGCTGGCCTTGAACTCAGAGATCTACCTGTCATGCACCATCATCACCCGGCTTTCTTGCTGCATCATTGCACAATGGAAGGTCAAAGAGATGACAAAAGCAATACCTCTTTAGGCCTTTTAGATGAGCATTAATTCATGCATGAGCATGGATGTCTACTGACTTAAGCACCTCCGGTGAAGTGCTGCCTCCCTGTACGGTTTGGGTTATGTGGATAAGGGATTATGTTTCCAACACATGTTTTGGGGGAGAGATTTAAACATAGTAGCCATGGTGTGCATGGATACATCAGTGCTACAGAGCAGCTTTGAAGAAGTTGGGATGGACAGATGTTCTGAGCCATCTTCACATACTGCTCTTCTGAGCTGTCCAGCGTTCTTCACACTGATGGTGAGGTCCTTCAGAAGTTTACACCTTCCCGGCACCACTTTCATTTCCTTTACAAGTTTCTCTGGAAGCAGAAAGGAAAGAACCATTCTAGCCAAGGGCAGTTGGCAAATTTGTATCGACAGCAGCTGCCTGCCCAGAACTCTTCTGCAAAGAGATGTTATTAACCAAGCTCCCATCAAACCAAGGTCTCCTCCACACTGAGTCTGGGTAGTCTGTAGTGACTTATATGTAGCCAATGGTGGAAGGGATCCTGCACAGTTTTAGAGTGGATCAGAAGAAACTCTCCCTCTTGATCACAGCACCTACTGTAGGACACACTACCTCTTGCAACGCAATTGCCTTTCATGAAAGATCCAAGACCAGCTGATAGTCAGTCACCAAATGGGAAGCCAACTTGTCACAGGCTTTACTGATGAGTAAAGGCCATCTCTTGATGATGGCTATCTCCAGCTAATCCCAGATACCAGGAGACAGAGACAAGTAAGTCTCTATGTGTCCTGACTGAAGACAGTTTCTTTTCTACCTATTCCTGCAGATGTTTAGTCCCCCCCAAAAACCACACAGAGACATATATTAATTATTAACTGTTTGGCAAATGGCTTAGGCTTCTTACTGGCTAGCTTTCTCTTAACTATTAACCCATAACTATTAATCTATGTATTTCCATATGGTCTTATCTTACCAGAGAATGCCTGGGCATCCTACCTTCCCAGTAGCTACATGGCATCTCCCTCTAGCGACTGCTTCTCTCCTTTTTCTCTTTCCAGCATTCTCCTATTCTGATAGCCACACCTATACGTCCTGGCTGGCTACTGGACAATCAGCATTTATTCATCAACCAATAAGAGAAACATATATTCACAGCATACAGAAGGACGTCCCCCATCACCTGACCCTCAGTATCTATCAGTGATTTAAAAAAAATATTGTGTATACCACTAAGTTCAACAGTACTCAATCAAATAACAACTGTAACTGTGGTATCCAGATAATATATTAAGAGAGGTTGAATTTGGAAATGGGAGATGGGGGTGCTATAGTACAATCTTTAAGCCTGGAGAGATGACAGAGACAGAGAGAAACACTAAATGTTTCTGTGTCAGTGTCAGTATTGATAGATCAGAGCTAGAGATTTAAAGTACAGTTCTGGTTACTGTAGTGATGGTCCCATTTGGTTACTATAGTGATGGTCCTACTTGATTGCTGTAGTGATGGTCCTACTTGGTTACTGTAGTGATGGTCCTAATTGGTTACTGTAGTGGTGGTCCGACTTGGTTACTATAGTGATGGTCCTACTTGATTACTGTAGTGATGGTCCTACTTCACCATTTCTTTCCTTTCCAACTCTGCAGAGGAGACTTCTGGGTTTGGCTTCCAGACACCACAGTTTATGTCTCTATTGAGTCATAATATATCAGATAATCTTTCTGACTCATTTTCTAATCTGAAGAAAGAAAGTAATAACTAAAAATTTTAGTTGTGTGTACCTTTCTCCTTCCCCCCTCTCTGTCTGTCTGTCTGTCTGCCTGTCTGTCTGTCTGTCTCTCTCTCTCTGTGTGTATGTGTGTGTGTGTGTGTATACATGTGGATGCCTGTATATGAGTGAAATTGTCCTCAGAGGCCAAAAGAGGGTCTCAGAGACCTGGAAGTTGGAATCATGAGATCATGAGTGCTTGTGAGTCATTGAACACGGGCTCTGGGAAGTGAACTCAAGTCCTCTGCTAGAGCAGTGTGTTCTCTTAACCATTGAGCCATCTCTCCTTTGTATTTAAGCCACAGTAATGAAGCTTCTTACCCTGTAATGCTTGAGAATTTGCACTGAAGGCCTCCCTGGTGACTGGTACCTGCTGATTCTTGAAGGTCTTGCTTTATCTGTGGCATCCAGCCTGCTTGCTGTCCTGCTCTGCATCCACGGTCAGCTTTCTTGGCTAATGTGTCTCTGTCTCCTGCATGATTTTCTTACCTATCACAGCTTGATTCTTAGCCAAACTGATAACTATAAATGTATCTACATGACCAATTAGAAGACAGATGGTAGCAGACAGAATTAAAAATGTCATGCAACCAAACACTTGCTTTTATGATAATACTATATAGACTGTCTGAAAGTACAAAAATAGAAATGACACAGGCTGCAAAGGCCATCAAAAGAAGGCAGGGATAGGATTATTAGAATCACTTAGACTTCAGACATAAAAAAAATTGCTTGGAACAGAGGATGACACTGTGCAATAATAAATTCCCAAGGAGACATATTTATGGACCAAACAATGGAGCACAATAACACAAAACCAAACAAATATAGAGCTGAATATGAAAGTCCCCAATTCCTGGCCTGAACTCTTCAAGTCTGAGCTCTGAAAATTATCACGAATTAGAGGAATGGAAAGAGATGAGATAAATAAATATACCGTATCTTGGATGGAACCCTGGAGAAGAAAGCATCATTGAATGAAACATGAGGAAAACTGAATAAATGGTGGACTTGAATAAAAATTGTGTATCATCATTGGTTCACTACCTGTGGTAAATAAGGAAAATGGGTGTGGAGTAAATGGAGACAAAGCTGTATTTGATTATTTTGTATTAGCATATGCTGATTACACACAAAATGGTTATGTTATGGCATTTATGTACATATATAACGTGTTTCTATCATAGCCTCCTTGGATTATGCTCTCCAGTTCTCCTTTCACTCTTCTTGATACCCTTCCTCTTCTTACCTGGTCCCTCTTCTATTTTCATGCCTTCCATTATTTGATGCTCTAGTGAAGTCATTAGGGTTGTTTACAGGAGCATGGGATAATTACCAGTGACTACACCACTGAAGAAAATGTCTTTCCTTTCCTCATTGGCCCCTCCCCATGCCCTCCTTATGACTTATGTCCTTTCTGCCCTGTTTTCTGCAATGCTCCCTGAACTTTGGAGGGGATCCTCTACTAGTCCCATTTATGGCCGAGCAGTCAACAGTCCTTATTCTCAGTGTGCTGATTGGTTCTGGGTCTCTTTAGTTACTGTGTCCACTGCAGAGAGGAGCTTCTCTAATAAGAGCTGATACTAACACTGATGTATTTGTATAACCATAGCTATCTAATGGCATGTTGGTGGGAATAGCTATGTACATGTATGGCAGCATAGGAAGATAAGGAAATCTTGGGGGGACATGAGAAGAGGAAAGGAGCCCCTATCCCAGGAATCTAGTTGAAGTCTTTGGCCTGTGAAGCAAATTTCAGAATAATCAAAAACTACTTAAGGCAGGTCTCCCTTCCTCGATGTAAATCTGTTATTATCATGAAGTCTTATTTATAGGAAAAGGATATATCAAGACATCTTGAAATCCAATATATTATCATATCACTTATCAGAAGAGAAAGAAGAGCCAGGTGGTGGTGGTGGCGACACATGCTTTTAATCCCAGCACTTGGAAGGCAAAGGCAGATGGATCTCTGTGAGTTCGAGGGCGGCCTGGTCTACAGAGCTAATTCCAGGACAGCTAAGGCTGTTACATAGAAAAATCCTGTCTCGAAAAACCAGAGAGAGAGAGAGAGAGAGAGA
Source organism: Mesocricetus auratus (assembly GCF_017639785.1). Classification (NCBI taxonomy): domain Eukaryota; kingdom Metazoa; phylum Chordata; class Mammalia; order Rodentia; family Cricetidae; genus Mesocricetus; species Mesocricetus auratus. Next base: position 97,843,000 of record NW_024429190.1, on the reverse strand, counting down.
GAGAGAGAGAGAGAGAGAGAGAGAGAGAGAGAGAGAGAGAGAGAAAGAGAGAGGAGGAAGAAGGAGAAGGAGAAGGAGGAGGAGGAGGAGGAGGAGGAGGAGGAGGAGGAGGAAAGGATTCTTAGAAAATTATTGAGATGAAACTCAAATTCAACCAAAATGGTGTCTGCAGCTAATGTGAAGGTGAGTTATTGCAAATATCCTTCAAGGACAGGAGTCCTTCCTGGAATGGGCCTCAAATTCAAATCAGAAAACAGTCAGTTACTCTGTTGCTGGCTTGACAGCATTGCACCCGTGGATACTTTCTGATTGGCCAGCTGGTAGTGTAGCATGCAGTATTCACAGCTGAGGGGAAAATGTCTGTCCCAGCATCCTTCATAGCTCCCTCTGACAGAACTATGTGAGCTAGCCTATTTGAAGAAGTTTCTAAAATTCAAAAGTTTGCTTTTCAAAAATGACAAAAAATTCAATATCCTTTTAGACGTTCATTTCATAAGCAATAAAAAATGGGGCATTAAGATGTTTCCACTGCTCATTCACTTTATTGTCCTGCTCAAAAGTCAGAAGTGTTATGGATCCTCCCTCTGTCTGGACTATCTCCTCGAAGACTCCACCCCTCAGTTCCCATTGGCCTTCCTTGGACTGAAGCAGCTCCATTTTCCCCTGGACTGAAGCAACAGACTCCTCGTGGATCATCCTGCTGTCAACCTCCCTCCATCACCAAGACCCAGCAGTTACATCCTCTTCACATCGTACGTAATAGTCTTAAAATGTAAGTAAGGTCAGCTTCCTTCTTTTAAAAATTTCCCATATTGAGTCTCCACTGACTCCAAGGAAAAAACAAGACTCCTTTACACCTTCCAAATTCATACTAGTCTGCCCGACTCTCCAGCTTTAACCCACTGCCCACAACACTCACTTTGTCTCCAATGATCCAAGCATCTGGAGTTACTCAAGATCTCCCTGACTTGCAAAATTGTCCAGACATCCTCACGTCTTCTAATCCTGCATCCGCCAGCGCAGGCCATCTTCTGTTCATTCCATGCCCACTTCTGTTCAAATATGCTCATCTCTTATCATTTAGCCCCAAGGGAAAGATGCTGAACTCAAGTTATCACTCTCTCTGCATCCAAACCACAATGGCCTCCGACAGAGTTCTTAGGGAAATCACACATTCCCATAAACTCTTTGAAAAAATACATAGCATGGGTGATATGGCACTTATTTTTGTGTCCCCAGAACCTATGACAGTGAATGCTAATGGAGATTTGGGTGGTCAAAGAGCCCAGGAAAAGGCAGTCAGAGAGCAGGGAAGAAATCCAGCCTAGAGAGCTGCTGCTGAAGTCACAGGGAAGTGAGTGGGTGTCTGGCTGGCTGGGCTACACTGTTAGGTCTGTGTAGGGGCTCAGGAGAAGGCTATTGGAAAGCTCTAGTCACCCAGAACATCCAGCAGAGCATCTGTGGATGACATGCTTCTTCCTCCTTAGAGTGCTTGCCCCTAATCATTAGGGCCTAATGAGTCTTAGCTGAACTGTCAAATACTTAGTTCAGTTCATTTAATGGTGGTTATTTCCCAAAGTCTTGGTTGCATGCGAGGAAGCAGAGCTAGACAAGGGGCTGGAGCTAGCTGTGGCACTGGCTTCCCCCTGTTCCATCAACCCTTTTCATGAACGGACACAGCAGCCAGAGGCTCACATGTGAATGTTTTATGAGTGGTGTGCGTGGTCCAGGCATCTGACTCCCATTCTCTGCTCACAGCTGGGAGCAAGTGTAAGGAATCAGAGGAGAGCTGGAGCAAGTGTAAGGAATCAGAGGAGAGCTGGAGGTTTGTTGGCGTGGGGTTTACTTTGGCACTTGGATGCAATTAAATCCAGGGGGTTACAAGCTTCTTGGTGCATTATCCTCTTTTAAACAGGCACTTTAAGACGGTGTTTCTACAATGAACGATATTCACCACCACTGTTATATATGGCTTCCCTTTCCCTCAAACAATGCCTTCTTTCCTTGGAAGACAAAGCCGCTTTCCCTTCATCGTAATTGAATCCAAACATCTGTCACCCACAGAGGCATGGTTTAGAGATTGGCTAATGGATATCTGGCTCACAGAGCAGACAAAACCACACTAATTCGCCGCAAACTCTCACACCCGGGCACATGCCCCAAATGTCTCTCGACAGGAAACAATACTTCTTGGTTATCATTTATTTGAATAAAAATGAGACAGACATGAAGAGATAGAAGGAGAGTAGCAAACAGAGCTAGGGCTTGGGGGGATGGAGACCTGGGGTCTAATCATGACCTCTTAATTAGTTACAGAACCTTTGATCAGAGGCATTGCATCGCTTGCTGTTTCCATGCCTGTGAAAAAAATGGGAATGAAACAACTTTCACCATTTAATTATTGTAATCCATCCACCACACTACAATGTCCACGCATGTGTGCTTTTGTACAGCAGACTGTCCGCCAGCTGTGGTCTACATCAACCGGAGCCAGCTATCCATTGGCTAGCCTCTAAGCTGTGTCTTTGTGGTGACAGATGCTTGGATCCCATCGTGAATCTTAAAGACTTAGCAGATAGGCTTCCTCGCCAGGGAGGCTCACCCTGGCTGCCACTGCAGTTACCACCTCCCTCTTAATCGTCCCAGAAACATCACAGCTAGGCACCGACATACTTAGGTGCCAACAGCCTCATTGCACTCTCAATCTGAATAGAACAGCCAAGGTCTGGTTTTCCCGTTTCTTAAGAGGTAGTGAGCAAAGATTAGCTTAAGACAGAGACTAAAAAATTAACAGGAAAATCCTAACCGAGTAAGTAATGACTTGAATGACAATACTCATTTGTCAGTGTTGGAAGTTCTGTACAGTTGATCACAGAGAAAAACATCCTTAAAACACACACTATGGCCATAAAGTTTTCCCTGTATTTGTGACTCATTGCACATGTGAATATACAGATACATATGTGTGTTCTTCTAAGTATACTTTCAATAATAAATGTTGTGAGGTTTGCACAAGTTTGTGTCTTACCAGAATTTGCTGGAGTTTTACCTTTATCCCTCCTTCCCTTGCATGCAAATTTTTATTGGTTTTGGATTTTAAATATAGACAAGTCTTTTGTAGACAGATTATGCTTTAATTTTAATGATCCCGTTTGATGTTTATTTCTACTAGAGTTTCCAATGTTCACATTAGTTACTATTCCTATTTGTTTTCTTTTATTTCGTCGTGTAATGCCCCCTCCTCTTTTTTTATCCTCTTTGCAGCTTCCCTCTTGGATTAATAATCTTGATTCTTTCCTTTTCCCATTTAACTGCCTTGGATGTTAGCAGTTCCAAGGGAGCAAGTGTTCCTTGGCATTTCTATTTAAGGCTACATTCTCCTCCTATGAGCAACATCTAATCATATTCAGTATCTCTGACCTCATCCCAAGCAAGAAACTGATTTTAGCCGGCTCCAAACTCTCCAAACACCTTTGTTTCGCCATCTGTGTTATTGTCTGTAATAACTTCGGTACACGCTTTTCCCGTCAGGAGTTGATGGTGTCTATTGATGGATTCCTTCTAAACTCTTCTTTCTGCTTCCATGTTCATTGCTGCCCAACACTCATGTTACTGCCTTTACCCTCCCTCTGGTGATTGCGGACCAGAATTCCTGGCCACATGTGCACCACCATGTTCCCAGTTCATGACTCCACTTGCCTTACATGTCGGATGAGTAACCGCCTCTATCATTCCCTCCACCCCAGGGGCAGGTTTATCTCTACCCATTGTCACAGATAATGTCTCTGATTGGATTTCAAGTAATTGTGCCCAAGAGGCCACCCTCCTTGTAGGCTTAATGCAAGAAGCCTGACTGGGGACCACTCCTGACAGCGGAGGGAATTTGGTCCGATTTTCTGAAGCAGTTGGCTTGGTGGAGCCAGCACTCGTTTCCACAGCCGCAGTCTGTGCAGTGTGGGTCCATATCCTGTCTCTGGCCCACAGTAGTGTTCATTTTGTTTATAAATGTAATTCTGTCTTTACTGAAATGTAACTGTATCCCTAAAATGACCATTTAAATCACCCTGTTGTCACGTCTATGAGTATCACAAATCTATTTGAAACTCAAGAGTCAGACATCAACACTGTTAGTGTTAATTTGCAATTATTTTAGGGTTGGGATTGGAAGGAGGTGTTCAGACTTAGGTATTCCTTTCAGATAAGTTTAGAATTTAGGTGGAATGGATATGTTTAGTTTAGGATAAGTAGATTATAACTTAATTATCACCCTCTACGTATATATGTTGTATATGTTTAAGTTTGTATCAAATTTAAATCTTCTATTTAGACTAAAAGGGGAATTGTAGGAGTGAACCCCATAAAGCTATCCGCCCAACAGGGCGGGGTCAAGGTAGAGATAAAAGGAAGTGAAAGGAAAAGGGGCTTCCCTTTTTCTCCTGGAAGCCAGCCACGCTTCTAACTCCTGGTCTGTGCGACTCTCTCTCTCTGATAAATAAATATATTGTTTTCCCTATATAGCTTCGAATACCGTAATACAACACTTTGCTTGCTTTCTAAAATTTAGCTTCATTGCCTTCGTTTTACTCATTCCCTGGGTGTGTGCCTGCCTTCGCCTGGTCAGATGCTATAACAGAGTATTTCAGATTGGGAGACTTCAGCAATAGAAATGCATCTTCCCACAGTTTGGGAAACGTCTGAGGCTAAGGTGCTGGCAGGGTGACTTCTCCTGAGGTCACCTTCTTTGGCTTCTGGACAGCTGCCTTCTCGCATGTCCTCATGTGGCCGCTCCCCTGCACTCCCTTCCCTGGCCTCTTCACATTCTCATCAGGATACCACACTTTAACTGGACTGTGCTCTGCTTTTGACCTCTGTTAGGGCTGGAGCTGGGACTGAACATGAGCAGCACAGCAGACGGAGACTTGTGCATTTGATATTTCCCAGTGAAAGCTCTCAATGAGAACAGAGTGCTGCCATCTGCAATGTGAGGTTAACTGCCACCAGAGCACATACCTGCAACCTCCAAACACCTTCCTTGTATTCTGGGCGTAAGAGGCCATGTGACTGGACTTCAAATTATTGCAGTAAGATGAACCAGAGAAGAAGTCACATTACCTTGAGGACAAACTCTATTCTGGAAAATGATAACAGCAACAGCAGTGTCAGCAACAACAACCAAGAAAGCAAGCAAACTACATAAAAATCTTCCTGCTAAATAGAGGTTAGCAAACATGGTAGTCTTATCCATGGAAGACTGGTTCCAGGGCTCCCATAGACACAAAAATCACAGATGCGGCAATAGATTGCACCAGTTGGCGTGAAATGATGAGTGTTCACACACTAGCTGAATACCTCCTCCCATACACTTTAAATCCTCTTTGGGTTACTTAGAACACATGTGTGTACCATGAAAATACTTATTGTACAGTGTGGTTTGTGGTGCAGTAGGAGAAAAATAGCCCATGAATGTTCATTCAATACAGATGTGATCATCATAGACTGCCGGGCCCTCCAGCAGTCAGAGCTGTGGGAAGGGCTGGTCTAGCTGGTCCCTTTCCAGGGGCTGAGTGGGATGGTGAGTGTTAACGACCCAGAACGCCCTCCTAGTCACCAGAGAGAACCACGCTGAGTTGTGGAGACCCGTCGAAGCAGAATCTTGCTTTATTGTAACAGGCATGCACTTATATAGAGTTGAGAAAGTGGATGGGGACTTCAGGATGGGGTGAGTGTGAGGCTCGATAATGTTCCACCAAGCCAGCAGTCGCTGGGCAGAGGCAGTTTTGCTGAGTCACTCCTATGCGGAAGTGATAGCTCAGAGACAGGTCTCCAAACTCTAGCCAGGCTCAGGAAATTCCACTAGGCCTTGTGTTCAGGCCTTTTGAGGCTCAACAATAGACCAAGGCACATTTTCAGTTCCATGTCTGTGGTTGCTTAAATGCCTGGATGTGCATCCTGTGGACATGAGTCTTAGTTGCTTTTCTATTGCTGTGGCTAAAACATGATCAAGACAACTTATAAAGGAATAGTTTAGTGGGGATTTTCAGTGTCACAGAGTGAGCACCTGACCTCCATGGGAGGGAGCACGGCAGCAGGCGGGCAGGCAGTAACTGAGATCCATAAACTGGAGGCAGAGAGAGAGAGAGAGAGAGAGAGAGAGAGAGAGAGAGAGAGAGAGAGAGAGAGAGAGAGAGAGAGAGAGAGAGAGAGAGCACTAGCAAGTTAACTGGGAATGGGAATTGCATGGGCTTTTTGAAACCTCAAAACCCATCTCACGTTACATACCTCCTAATTCTTCTCAAATAGTTCTACCAAGTGGGGGAAGCATTTAAATATTTGAGCCTAAGGGGGCTGTTCTCACTCAAACCACAGCTTCACTGTTTTGCATTAGGACTGTCCTTTAACCAGCATTCCTGGGGGAGGAGTCAGAACCTCAAACCCTCCTGCCTAGAGTTTCAATGCTACGGGATGGGTTGAGAATGGCTCTTCTGTTAGTCAGCTTCCTGTCACTATCACAAATTGCCCGAAATCGTCAGTGTATGAAGATGAAATGTTTATTCAGCTTCATGCTTCCTTCTGGAGCTTCTAGTTTCTGATCAACTGGCGCTGTTGCTTTGTATCTATGACAACCTTTGTATCTATGACAACCCTGAGGTAGAAGGGGTTGGTGGGGCAACACTGTTTACCTCAGGGTAAGGGAGCAACAGAGAAGGAGGCTAGAATTTTGTTTTTCTCTGGGTGACCTAAGGACCCCCCACTAGATTCTATCCACTAAGGATTCCATCACCTCTCACTAGCACCATACAGATGAAACCTTTGTTTGGTTTTTAGAGACAGGGTTTCTCTGTGTCGCCCTGCCTGTCCTGGAACTAGCTCTTTAGATTAGGCTGACCTTGAACTCACAGAGATTTGCCTGTCTCTGCCTCCCAAGTGCTGTGATTAAAGACGTGTACCGCCATGGCCCTGCAGGACCAAACCTTTAAGACATCCAACATTGACATTATGTAGCACCTGATTGGCTAGAGATGGCAAGAAAAGACTCAGATGCCCTTGAAAGGAACCTATAGTGAAGGAGAGGGGAAGGCTGATTGGTCACCCCAAGCAGACTCGAAGATGGCTACGACATGACAGGCTGAAACTAAATGTCCCTCCACTCAGTCTCTAGGGCCATGTCTTGGGCTCATGCATGGAAATGAGGGTGAGTTTCTGTGTGCATGGAGGCAGAATAGCTGGGCTTGCTGTCCACCTGAACCAAGTCTGTTTAGCAGAGTCCATCAGTCCTGAACATCACAAGGAGACCAAAGAACTTAAATATCAGAGGGATATTTAACAAGACTTCTGCTTACATACCAATCTTGTGAAGGAACGGCTACTGCCAAGTGGAAGTCAAGACAGTCAAGATGACAGACATTTCTTTGTGGATCTGACATGTTCATTTCACACTGACTTTGTACTAGAAATTGAGTTAGTCAGGGGACACTAAGGATTGGCATAACCTGCCTGCAAGGAATGCCTTGTTGGGTAGAGAGTACCGTAGCCATCCCTGCCCAGGTAGACACAGTGCAGAGAAGCCTGGATTGCTGGATGTTGGACTTCCTGTGAGAAGTGGCACTGAGCAGTGCCTCTAGGTGACAAATGCAGCAGGAGAAACTCCTGTAGTCAAATTTCAGACGCATGTCTTCCTTTTACTCCTCTGAAGGCAGTCTGGCCACCTAGGGCTGGGGCTAAGTACAGATGTTCCACTAAGAGGCTAAAGGTTACCCACTGGCCAATGTGTGAAGTCTTGGGTGTTTGTGTGGTCACTTCAGCATCAGAACTCTCTGTCCTGCACTCTGCGAGCTCATCCATAGGCAAAAACATTTCCCATGAACTCAGCCAATCTGGAGCTCATGGTGGAGACACAGGGACCACACTCCCCACCCCAGCCTGGCTGCTGTCTGCCCAGACTGGAATGCTCCCCAGGAGGAACCCAATCACCAACTCCTGCCTATGTCTGCTTTCCATCACCCTGTTCTCTCAGCTACCCCTGACACTGAAAAAATACTTTGCAATAGCCAACTATCTGCTGCCTGTGCAGAAACCTCACCTTCCCAAGGGAGGCTGAGATGGTAAAGTGGCCCGTGGGGGCACTTCAGTTCATGATTGGTTTAGGTCTGGGGTGCTGTTCTGGTGCTGGGGCCTTCACTGAGGGCAAGATGCTTTCTGGCAGAGGTCTGAGTTATAATGAGGCTCTGTTTGTTTCAGAATCTCAGTTTGGTACCCTGGGGGTGGTGGCTAACAGAGCCAGAGAGCACTCTAGATCTTTCCTCCCAGTTTTTTTTTTTTTTTTTGGTTTTACCAGACAGAGTTTGTCTGTATTGTTTTGGAGGCTGTCGGTCCAGCCTGGCCTCAAACTCACATAGATCCACCTGCCTCTGCCTCCCAAGTGCTGGGATTAAAGGCGTGTGCCACCACCGCCGGGCTCCTTCCTCCCAGTTTCTTAAGTTGCTGTCAATAGGACTTTGGCAAAACCTGATCTTCATCTCCCTCAAATAAGTTGGAGAGACAGCAGAAGTCTCTGCCCTCACACATGTCAGCAATCGAGTGAAGTCCCGGGAGGCCTCACACCCCTGCCTGCTGAGTATCACGGGGGTGCTGGTCTTGTTTGAAGCCAAGAGCTCATAAGCATCCTATGTGTTGGAAAGGGAGACATTGTAATACCACCTTTTCATTGTGGAGTTAGGGTTTGCCAGGGTGCCTAGGGATTTGATGCAGCGAAGGGTAGTAGGGCTGCTGACACACTGGGTGCCTCAAATGTTGTGCAGCGAAGGGTAGTAGGGCTGCTGATACACTGGGTGGCTCAAATGTTGTAGAAATTCCTTTCACTGACCCTCTTTGTCCAGGCTTTCCCTGTGGTCTGGTTGGGATATTTAATAACTGAGAAGTCTGGCAGGAATTGGACCAGTTCATGGAAGGTAAGATATGTTCCTTAACATGGAGTATGGTTTCCATGGGTCAGTTGAAGATGCCTTCCACAGTCAGGGCCAGGATCATAAAGGTACTACCCTGAGGAAAAGTGGGGGCTGGAGCCAGAAGAGTTACAGTACCTACCCCTGGGGATCATAGCCATCAGGCCTTGTACCGAGAGTACATCCATTGGAGGTAGGAGCACAGGTGCGGGGAATGCACGAAAGAGTTGATCATGTTCTTGAGGTTATATTGCATGCATTTCTGTGCTCACCAAAAGGCTTACTGAAGACCAGGGATATAGTTGCTAAGAGACCAGATGGGTATAAGTGGAGATTTTTTCTAATGGTGAACAGTTTCGTAGAATGTATGTTGTATATTTCAGGCCACCAGACTTCTTCAAAAGATGGTAACATGAAATAAGAGATTAAGCAAATGTAGAAAGTAGTACAGTGTAGAAAACCATCCCCATCCTGGATAGAGCATGGAAAAAAACAGAAATCCACTCAGAGGGAGGAACACTTTTATCTACCAAGGAGTAGGACAAGCTGAGAGGCAACTTAGGTTAAGTTCAAAATGACAAATACTGAGTAGTAGGAAGTACTTGTTACAAACAAGGGCTACGGGAGTCCAGAAGCCCAGGAGAGGTTCAATCACTCCAACTAACTGCTCATACACTCAAGCCAACAGTTTCCACCATGCTCTAGCATCATCTATTGAAAGGATTCTTTGAATTACTTCGGGCAAATATTCAAAAATCAAGTGGGCATATTTGCTTGGATCTGTTTTTTAGGTCATCTCTCTCTAGTGTCCAGTCTACCGCCCCTTACTCCTCCAACTGATATTACACAAACTTGATTACTCTTGTAGTAATAGCTTTTGAAATCAGATAGCCCAGATATTTCTACACATTATTTTAACATTTCCTTTGCCTTTTCGCGCGCGCGTGCCTCTGTCCATCCACGCTGCCCAGACACGGCTGACTCTGATCATGCCCATCTTTGCATCTCATGTGTCCCTCAAGAAGACAGAGGACTGTGTTAACCTCTGGGAAAAGCTATGGGGATAAAACACAGCCCTGGCCTGTGCGAGCTCAGCAATAGCAGCAGCTAGCCCCCTCTGCTCATGCGTCTCCGTGTCTAAGGCAAAAGGCACTAAGTCCAGACAGCCACTCGGCCTTGGACTGTTCGAGCTTCATGAGGGATCGATCCTAAGGAAGAAATGGCCGTGCCGCTTCCACAGTTGATACCATTGAGACTTCAAGCCTTTCCCCAAGATCACAACGTCAGTAAGTGACAAAATCCTAGTCCCTTTCCCTGCCATTCACTGAGCCCTTGGGAGGCTCTCTGTAGTTGCTGAATGAGTGGGAAAAGGTCAAAATGAATTGTGCCCTGTCTGCTGAGACGTTTTCCCAGAGGTAAGAAAGCAATTGCTCTCTGCCCTTCTGGATTTTTTATTACTGTGACCACACCCCTGTCGCAGGCCTTAGGAACCCATTAGGGGTCCAGTGGCAGCAACGCCCTCACAGTTTGAGCATTAGGGGTCCAGTGGCAGCAGCGCCCTCACAGTTTGAGCATTAGGGGTCCAGTGGCAGCAACGCCCTCACAGTTTGAGCATTAGGGGTCCAGTGGCAGCAGCGCCCTCACAGTTTGAGTGTTTGAGCGAGCACTTCACCTCCCCAGGAGACCTCGTCTCACACCCTTCTGACTGGTTAATTCCGGTTTGCTCACTGGTGGGCGAAGGTCTAGCCTGAACCTGATCCAGGGAAGTCAGGGGACTAACCCTGAGGTGTAAGAAGGCCCAGTGCAGATGAACGGCAACCCCGGAGTTCTCAGGACCTACTGCCATAAGAGGCGAGGGGGTGTGTTCAAGGATCCATGCCCAACATCCCGGGGACCCAGATTTATGTAAAGATTGGCCTGGCCTTTTCTGTGCTCCCCACACACCCCTCAACTTCCATGAGCAACTGGGCTTGCTCAACCGAGTTTGGGGGACAAAGCAGAGCAGCCACCCTAGTGACAGGAGTCTATAGCGGCTTGTCCTTGATGCTGCCGGGACAGGGGAGCTTCTATTTACCCAAGATGATCACCTGCCAAGGCTAGCCTTGCCTGCCCTGGGAGTCCTGACAGAGGCCCCTTCAGGCTTCCTCCCCTGCAGAGGCCTCAGCACTGCAAGAGCTCAGCCGGCTCCCAGTGAACCCCAAGTGACCCTCAGGGGCTTTATTTTCATTTCTTCTTGGCAGCATGTAACTTCCTGCTTCTAAGAAAAACATCTTTAAACAGAGCCATGAGCCGGTTCCAGGGTGTCCCTCACGTCCCCCAGCTCCAGCGGAACACCGTGATGAGCTGAGTGGAGCTCATTGGAAGCACATGGTGCCTGCTTCCTTTCAAAGTCCCCAAGAGTCTCAGGCCTGGAGGAGCGGGGGTGGGGGCGTTGATAAATCATGTTGCAAGTGTTATCTAGTCTCACGTTTGAGAGGAGAGGCCAGGAGGAGGAGGAGTTGGGGGGGGGGGTGATGCACACAGGGGAGAGTGAGTCTGTCTGCCCAGGCGAACGGGTGTTTATTAGGCACCTACCACCACGAAGCCCAGGAGAGCAGTAAGCCTAGGGTCAGTGAGGACCTGTGTGGAAATAGCTTCAGAGCGTGTCATGGAGAAGGCGCGGTCAAGCTTGGTGTGGGCAGGCTGTGAGGCAGAGGAAAGTTCTTCAGGGAGTAAGTATAAGGATTCGGGCATTGTGCTGGCCCGCCCCGGGCATTAACTGGCGGAATTCACTCAGGCAGTGCCCTGGTCAGCCCAGGGTTCCGAGGTTGCGCAGTCTGTACAGACAGACCCCAGTCCACTTACGCTCTTTTTCTGCTCCCCTCCCTTTCTGCCCCCCCCCCACTTCCCCACTGTTCCCCTGGGGCAGACAGGACTTTCCCTGTCTCCCTCTTCTCTTCTGTCCTCTCTCTGTTTCTCTTCTCTTTCCTCCCCTCCCCTTTCTAGTAAAACTTCTCACTTAAGCTTTGTCTGCCTGGCATGTTTGTCCTCTGCCAAGGCCCCCCCATGCAAGGTTCCCCTCACGCTTTATCACAACAGTAAGGGTGAGGCATCCGGGGAGCTCTGTCTGTGCTCCCTCTGTGGATCAAGGAGGTCTCAGTTTGTGTGATCCTGAGAGGAAGGTTCTAGTCGTCTTCCAATCTTCTCTGAATACACAGGCAGATTCATCTTCCTCTCCCCACCCTCCAGAGACCAGGGAGCTTCAAGTGAGGCTTGCACAGAGATTCAGCAAACCTGCTAAGGTGAAGTTCTGGATACAACAGCGTGGGACAGAGAGGAGCCTAAAAAAGGAAGTTCTGAGAGCTCAGGAGCACTGCATTACCCAGAGAGGCGCCGCCAAGGAGGGAATTCTGTTAGCACTGGCTGTGGAACCCCCAGCTAGGGAAAGCAAATGGCCTTGCTCTCTGTCCTGGCCGCGATTTAGGTCAGGTATGGGCTTGGTGACTGTAAGAGTGTGGCATTCCTTTGTCACTAGTACCCTTACAGACTTGGGGAAGCAGCATCCTGTCTTGGAATTTTACACAGGATCTTACAGTCGGGGTCAGGGTGCTGACCGTTTCTGACATGTGTTCACTTCTCTGTGCACGGGGAGCAACGACACTCGGGTGGTAGGGCTTGTTTGTTTCCGGGTTTTCTGCCATGTTTTACTTTTGTGTTCATCTTTTTGTCTCAAGAAGGTCACAGTGGCTTCTGAGCACATAGGACAGAATAAAATGATTTAAAAATGAAGGGAGAGAAGCAAAGATAGAAAGATTTAAACCAGTCCACGAACAACTAAAAACTGCATACCATAATTTGAGTCCTGCTTAGAAGGGTTTTCTGATACCCATGTGATAATGGGACCCAATAGCTCCATAGTTGAAGGAAGTCTCAGGGTGAAAAATACCAAATCCCCAGAGACTCCCAACTGTCTCCCGTTCCAAAACGGGGCGAGAACTGAGCCTGGTTATGTTTTTCTAATATCTGAATCTTTAATTATAAGTTGAAAAATATAGTTAAATACATTCATGAGACATGAAATGGAGTTACGATCTATGAGTGAGTGTGAAATAATTAAATCAAGTTAGTTATTACATTCGCCACCTCAAATCTTGCCTCTTCGAGGCAAACACGGTGAACGGAGTGAATGAACATAGCGTACATTTCAAAACAACGACGATGGAATCGTGAATGTTCTCACCTGCCGTGGTCTTTTGTTTATTACGCTGTTTTCATTATCATACTAAACAACGGGTTTCACCGGGAGGTTTCCTTGCGTCTCTCTCTGTAGACGTCATTGCACCTGCGTTCATTCCTGCCCTCACTGTCCTCCTTCACACCTCCCTCTTCTTCCCCCAGAGACTCCGTTCTGACTTCCCTTGTGATCGTGAGAGAAGCAGTGCAGGGGCCGTCTTTCGTCCCTCTTTCCCTGTCATCCCTCTTGTTCCCCTCCCCCATCTTCTCATAAGGCTTCCTCTCACAGCCTGCCTTTGCCGGGCCCAAAGAAACCCAGGACAAATGACTGACTATAGTGACAATTTGCATATCAAAGCTGGGGCTGGCCTCCAGGCTCTCAGGGCCCAAGTACCTGGTGTGGAGTCCTTGCTGGCAGCCGGGCTCCTCTCAAAGCTCTTCTCACCCTGCCCTCTCTAAACTTCTCCAGTTTCCCTTCCTCCAACTTCCCACTCCTGTATAAGCCAATCATTTCAGCAGCCCTTCCTTGGCTCCTGCCTCTCTCTCTCTCTCTCTCTGTCTCTGTCTCTCTCTCTGTCTCTCTGTCTCTCTCTCTGTCTGTCTCTCTCTCACACACACACTCTCTCTCTCTCTGTCTCTGTCTGTCTCTCTCTCTCTCTGTCTCTCTGTCTCTCTCTCTGTCTCTGTCTCTCTCTCTCACTCTCTCTCTCTCTGTCTGTCTCTGTCTCTGTCTCTCTCTCTGTCTCTGTCTCTCTCTCTGTCTCTCTCTCTCTGTCTGTCGGTCTGTCTCTCTCTCTGTCTCTCTCTCTGTCTCTGTCTCTGTCTCTCTCTCACTCTCTCTCTCTCTGTCTCTGTCTCTCTCTCTCTCTGTCTCTGTCTCTCTCTCTCTGTCTCTCTCCTGTATGGGCCACAGCTTTCGTTGCTAACTAAAATCAAGATTTAAGAACTTTGACAAGAACCTGTGTGGAGAAAGGGTTCTCTACCACCTGAGAAAAAATTGAGTCAGGTCTGGCTTCATGCTCAGAGAGAGAGAGAGAGAGAGAGAGAGAGAGAGAGAGACAGAGACAGAGACAGAGACAGAGAGATACAGTCTTTCTTTCATGGAAAATCATTTCAGATCCACACAAACTAGTCCAGGCACCCAACATCTGCACATACAGATTGCTTACTAAAAATGCCCAGTAGTCTCTGTCTCAACGCCGTTCAAAGCAAATGAGCTCAGTTAGTGACCACAATAGAAACCAATCTCCATGAAGCTCTCCAAATGTGCCCTGGAGCAAACGGTGCCTCCCAGGCCAATGTTAGTGAAACGGTCTATTTGAGCTGATATTTGGAGGCTGGAGAAGTTGCTGAGTGGTTAGGAATGCACACTGCTTTGACAAAGGACCTGAGCTCAGTTCCAAGCACACAGGTAAGGCAGGTCACAACAGCTCATAACCCCAGCTCTAGGAGTCTGACACCTTTGGCCTCCACAGGCACTTAAGCTGCTTGCACATGCATAGGTAATTCTTTTCTCAATATATGTTTTTATTTAAATTAGAAACATGAATGCTTCACATGTCAGTCCCAGCTCCCTCTCCCACCCCTCCTCCCTTGTCCCTCCACCAGCCCCCCACCCAATCCCCACATCATTCCCCAGGGAGGGTGAAGCCCTCCTTGGGGGGATCTCTAAAGTCTGTCATTTCATCCAGGGCAGGACCTAGGACCTTCCCCATGTGTCCAGGCTGAGAGAGCATCCCTCTATTTGGAATGAACTCCAAAAGATCATTCATAAACCATGGTAAACACTGATCTACTCTCCAAGGCCCCAGTGATTTCTGTGGCCTCCTCCCTGGCACTAAATTCATGGAGTTTGTCAGTCCCCTGTTGGCCTTTCAGCCATCAGTTTGGGATTCAAGAGCTCCCCCTTATCCGGTCAGCTGTCTTTGTGGGCTTCATCATCATGGTTTTGACCCCTAAGCCCCGTAGGATGAGGATTATGTAAAAAACTGCAAAATAAATTTGAGGTTAGTTGGGTTGCCATAGAAGTGACACACAGCTCCAGCACTCAGATCTTTGGGCCATGACTATATTTTCATGATACACTCACCATCTGACCTGAAGAAGATAATACTTGCCTACATTTTCCACCCCAGAAGGCTATGTATGAGATGACTCGTGAAGGAGCCTGAGGGTTTTCAAAGACAGGATACTTTTCTTTCTCATGACTTAATCCTGTAACAGTGATGTCCATAATGGTAAAACGCAGGCGATGCTGAAAGTATGGGAAACCTCCCCTTTCCCTTCTGCCTCTTCTCCAAACACAACAGCTCCCCAGTTTCTGCTGCCACTTTCCTGGCCATGGCAAGCCCTTTGTGGCTACAGACAGCATGCTCGGAGCCCACTCTCCTGACCTGACAACTTTCAGCAGTGTCTCTCACCATCCCTCATTAAAAATCAAGTTTAAATCATGTGCATCACAGTGTTCTTAGACCAGACTTTATGATTTTAATTTGACTTTTGGTCTTTTAGTTTTGTGTCTTTCAAATGTTCTTAGAGCTGTGTCTTTACCTTCATTTACAAGATGCCATTTTCCCACCCACTATTTGAGGCAAAGGAATGGAAGTGTCTGCCCTCCATGCTCTCACCCCTTCTCTACAATTCCTCTCCTGCCAGTTTCGTTCTTGCATTAGACTCTATATCTGCCTAGCTATGTATCTAGCTACATCTGTAGATATATCTAGGGGCAGATTTCTCTAGGGATGTGTGTGTGTGGGGAATACCACGTTTATTCTCTTCTGTCTGCTGATACCTTCTATCTCTATTTTCATGATATAAAAACATTCACTTCTGCGTTTCTTTATTGGCAGTTCCTTAGAAAATCAAAGAACAAAGAGATTAATAGTAGATACAGATGATATGTAGATGGGTGATGGATCATCACTAGATGGTAGACAGACAGATAGACAGACAGACGATATCTAACTACTGACTAGATGATAAAATGGATAGACAGACTATGATTTTGAACTTAACATCATTGCTGGGAAGATGGAAGGCTCTGTTGAGAGATCATTCCTGCTGACTAATGGTGTAAGTTCTCTAAGTCTGAGTAGTGATTCAAAGACGAAACTTGTCGACCTCATGCAGCCTTTTGCATAAACAAGTTACACTGATAAGTTAAGGGTCACTGGCAGGCCCGTGAAATCACCAACAAGCCACCATCATTATGATGCTCTCCCTAGAGACAAACTGTTGGATTTCAATTTGCACTATCCAGCCCTCTGGCCGCACATAGAAAATGCAGGCTTGAAAAATCTTGGCCACCAGTGTCTCCGTCAGGAATCAGGGCAGCATTTGAATAGAGTTTTTGGACCTGAAGATGCAAGCGGTTTTTCTGTGACCCGTTTCTCTTTACTGCATCACACAGACTTGTGTGTGTAGAGGCAACAGAGGTGAATAGAGTTTGGGGAAGCAAGACTACCCCCACACAATTCTGAGGTCCTTTGGTGGCCTAGGTTTGGAGCCAGTTCCTTGGACTAAGGCTCCCCACATGGCCACAATGTGCTTGCCTTAGTCTGTTCTGCTTTCCACAGACTGGGAACTTGAATAGAAGTGATCTGTGTTCTCACAGCTGTGGAGGTTGGGAGTTGCAAGACAAATATCCTAGAGGGGTTTCTGATTCTTGCAAGGGCTATCTTCAGGGATTGCAGATGGTCATATTTTCACTGTATGCTCTCTCAGAGGGCAGAGGCATGCTCGAGGGAGGGAGAGAGGCCTGCTATCTTTCTGTGTGGTCAGGGCGTCTCATTCATCCTCTCTCAATTCTCCTGAAGGCTTCAACCCTAATTCAGCTACATGGGTAGCAGCTTAGGACTTCGGCATATGAATTCTAAGGACGTCATCAGGTTCACAGAGGTGCCTCAGAGCGACCAGTGGCATTGAATGCACATTAGAGCCAATGAATGTCATGGAGATCTGGGTCCTCCTTACTCCCCGAGTGTCCTCTGGTGAGTTCTGACTGTAACCGCTTGTTTCAGCAACCTTACCCATAAGGCCTGTCTATGATAAAGGACAGTCACTCTGATACTCTAGTTTTTTTTTCTTGTGTCTGCGTTCCCCACAACGCGCTGGAGTAGCAGTGTAATGGTGTAAGACCATGGACATTTCTAATCTAGGTTCTATTTGTGAGCTTGGGCAAATCCTAGCCTTACCTTCTTCATCTGTGAAATGGGAACCCTAACACCCATCTCCAGGCTTTGGGGACCTCAGTAGATCCTGAAGGTCAGACTTGTAGCGTTGTGCATGGTGCTGCCCATGGAGATTCACCCCCACAGACACACACAGATTCTTTTCTTACCTTTTCAATGGCCAGGGACTTTCTACAGTTCTCTTTGGAAGCCCTGCAAAACATAAATGTCCTGAAATATTTTCAAATGTCCCCTTTCTTAGGGCTATTTAGATACAGCTAGGTTCAAGGCGTGCTTCCAAGAATAAAAGCAAAGCCCCTCTGGTTTCCTGCATGACAGCAAGTCAGGTCCCTTGGTTTTCTCTCCCACATTCTTGAGAGGTTCTTCCACCCACAGTCCCACCTGGCCTGCCAGTCCACCCCCTGGCACTCCTCGGGAAGTTTCCAGAGCAGGGTGTCTCAAGGTTTACCGCTAAGCCTGCTAGTGCCTGTTTGGTGCTTCTTTGCAGAGTGACAAAAAGGCAGGTAGGGACCTTGCAACCCTGGAGATGACAGGAGTACTTAGAACCATGTCTGGCCCACCAGTGACACTCCATAGATGGTATTAAGGAGAATTTTCCCTTAGGGTATCAGCTCTGACCCCGGCCCTCCATGCCACATTTCTTTTGGTTTTGCTCACTGCTCCAACCCCAGTGCCAAGAGAAGTGTGCTGACTGACGATGATGCAGGATGGGTACTTACAGAATGAAGGATTCAGGCAAGATCTCTTGAAATGGCTTTCCATCATCACGTGACCCCGAGGCACACGATGAAGCATGTATGAGGTCTTGCCAAGGTACATACTTCAAAGACCATGCTGCGCAGCATGGGTGGAAAGGAAAGGCAGTCCAAAAGAGATAAGATGGTTCAACGTGAGCAGAACTAGAGGCACAGGACTCCGTGTGCACTCTCTCCCCCAGGCACAGCCTCTTACATCAGCAACCTTGGGCTACTCAGAACAGTCTCTGCGTTGCCCAGATGTTAGAGTACAGCAGTCAGAGGGCCAGACCTGAACTTAGACTCACTCTGCCTGTAACAGCTGGGGTCAATTCTGCAAGTGTTCATCTCTCCATCCTAGCAGATCTCAAATCCTAGCAACAGAGCTTTCACAAGCCTAAGTCAATTGTGAGGGTTTGCATCTCTTTTATTACATGTCACCTTGGTAAACCTCTGCCTCCATTCCCCTTCCTCTGGTTTCACATACGCTTGGGCCTTTGTTTCTACTGGTGACTCCTGTTCTTGAACACTGGCCCATGTGTGCAAATACCCAGCCATGCACACATACGCACACACGCCAATGGTGACCATGCTCTCTGCATCACCAATTCCAGCCTGACGGGCCTCTGCTAAATGCTGTATGAAAAGCTCATCGCTCAGGGTCAATTTCCAGGTGAATAGAGTCATCCTGCATAAGGAAAAACTCAGAACAAACCGAAGCGCTTAATCCTGGGAAGAAGGAGACATGAATTAGGCACTCTCAGAAACTTAGCAAGCTAAAAGGTCTCTGGCTTATCTTCAGGTAGGAAAGTGTTTATGGACATACAACTGGCAAAGAGGTAAGGCTGTGCGGTGTAGATTCAGCCACATGGCTATGGCTCGGAGGTTGCCTCATGTGGACACCAATTAAACATTTGCCAGCCCATTATTGAGTGAAGCTTGGCTGCGGTTCCACTGTGGTCACATGTGTGTACTCAGTTGGTTTGCAGCTAAGCTAGGTTTCAGTTTATTGTATAAAGGCTTGTATGGAGGTCCCCTAAGACCAAGTTTAATTGAATACTACAAAACATCTAAGCAAATGCAACATGGCTCTGACACTGACTTCCTTCTATAAGTAGGATTTTTACTGTAATAACAAAATACAGTCGAAATTTTCCAAGGGTAGATCTGAAATATTTTCAGTATTTAAGAACAAGAGTCACCCATAGAATCAAAGTCCCCCAAGCATATGTAAAAGCAGTCAAGGGGAATGGAGGCAGAGATTTGTCAAGATGACATAATTAATAAAGGAAATTCAAACCCAGGCAGTTGACTTAGGATTGTACAAGTTCCATCACTAGGATGCAAGAAACAGAAAGAGAGAGAGAGAGAGAGAGAGAGAGAGAGAGAGAGAGAGAGAGAGAGAGAGAGAGAGAGAGAGAGAGAGAGAGAGAGAGAGAGGGAGTGGTATGTGAAGTGTTGGAGATGCTAATCATTCATTGTGGGCATTACCTCACAATGTGTATTACAAAAGACTGAGTTATATACCGTTGCATTATATGCCTTACATATATATAGTTTTATATATTTATCAATTATACTTCAATAAAACTGAACAGAATGAAGTCTCAAAGTGCTAAATGAGAACGGACAGTCTTGTATACTGTGAGCTCCAGTGGTGCCCATCAAGCTGCCCTCTCTTCCTCTACAGCACCCCACCCTGCCATGTGAGAGAGCATGCGCCCGACAAGGAGGCATCTGCCATGTGAGAGAGCATGCGCCCGACAAGGAGGCATCTGCCATGTGAGAGAGCATGCGCCCGACAAGGAGGCATCTGCCATGTGAGAGAGCATGCGCCCGACAAGGAGGCATCTGCCATGTCTCTGTGTAGTCCCATTGGCGGGGAGAGCCGGCAAATGCCTCCTGGCATCTCCATTGTTGGCAATGAGGTAGAAGCATGACCAAGAGATGTGTCCAAGCACCCGGGAGCAGCAACACCAGTGATGGTATCTGTTTGATTTTCCTATGGTCAATTAGCTTTGCTTTCCAAACAGTCTGGGGTCACAGCCTTCCATCAGACGGCCTTTCCATGCCCTGCCTGCTCTCTTCAAGACAATGATAGACTTAATGAAGATCGATGGCCTGGTAAGGCCCTGCTGGGCTGCCTTCTCCACGGTGGGGAGATGAGGCTAGGAGGGGCCTTAGGGGAGTGAGTGCAGATACTACTGGGGGCTACCACACCACAGTTGCTCCTCCTGCAAAGCGCCTGTCTCCCTGTTGACTGTATAACCAGGTTGAAAATAAATCCCTAATGAATATGCCTGTTGGTTCCAGCCTTGCAGCCCTCAAGCGCATTCTGTACGCTGAGCAAATCCTAGACTGTAAATGCAGAGCCTGTGGCAGCTTGAATAACTTTTGTTACAACCTTCAGGTTAGAAACTGAAGCTGTCCCTCATAACTTCCAGGAGCAGCTTTAGTCTCTTCTTCTTTTCTTCTGGCTCTGACTCCTTGAGCACTTCCCCTACTCAGAGTTGACATTAGTTTCTAAGCTGAGTTGTCCCGTCTCTTCGTGGGGTCTCATACTCCCTATGCCAAGACACCCATGATGAAGTACTCTCCTCCAAACTGTTTGACAACCCAACCCTGGTCACCACCACCATCCTCTTTCCCTAAGCCTTTGCTGACCTGAGTCAATTCCCTCACTCTACGACCATCTACTCCAAATTCTTCATGTGTGCTATTTTAAGAGCCCTTTGACTTGTTAGCAAAGGGCTAGACATTCGTTCTGAAATACAAAGTCCAGCAATGAGTAAGTTTAAGATTGGCCCTTCCCTGTACCTCCACTAATACCACTATGCATTATACTCTGTGTTTGCATCCCTTTCTTATAAGCAAAGATGTCCTTGGTGGGGTGATTTGCTTCCTCTTTCTGGAGCTCTACCTGGCAGCGATCTGTAAGGGGAGAGCTAGAGAGTAGGGATTAGGGGCCACCACTCATTCTTAAGATTCCCATCCAAAGCCTATAATCCTCCTCCTAACATCCGAGACGTGTGTGTCTTCTCTTAGACCCCTCTCTTGATAAGTCCCTGGAAATAGGCAACATGAGATGCATTCCATGACACAGTTCAAGCGCAGAGTAGCCTTCCTGCTGCAGCGATTTGGCTGGAATGAAGTGAGAACTCTGATTTTAAATTTGTGAGCTCACGGGAAATGAGTAAACCCAGACCTCTGACCCAGGAGACCAGTAAAGCTGATCAGACATTTTGGAGCCACAAGAGTCAAGAAAAGGACACAGCGAGTATCCCAATGTTGGAAGACCACCTCAACCACGCAAGGCCAGCCTGGTCTGGTGTCCTATCGCGACTTGAACTGCTTCCTATCCAGTAACAAAAAGAACCAGGTTATCCAGATGGAACTCAGTGTCCGGTCAGCGATGGACATGCAGACAGATGATTGTACATCAGGGTGAGTCACACAATTATGGCCTCAGTGAGGAGCCATCAGCTTTTGGATAGGTCTGGAAAGTTGTCAGAGATTATCTCCAATGTGCTTTCCATGCATCTTACGATCCTCCTGGCCTATTTGAGACCAGATGGTCAGTAACCTTAAACATATGGGATCTTGTCTTGGCCAAGTGTCAAAAGCTGACTTGATCTCAAAGTACCATTTGTGGTCTTCAGATCAGTGCTCACTTAGCCAACAAGGCTTCACATTAAGTAAACAGGTGGAAAATAGCACATCATGACTCAGACACCAGCCAAGCAACAGCTCATGGCAACACAGCCTACACATTACCGGGCCTCACGGAAACGTCCGTGAGGCTCCAATCACCATACGTGCTCTGGCCACTCCAGGAAACGAATAGTTTCTACATGATGTGCGTAGTCATTTGCAAGACCCATGGCCAGCCCAGAAGGAACTCAGCCTGAATCACTGAGGGGTAAGCCAAAAGATCTTGGTGCAGATACTGGTTTTAAGACAGTTCAAGCTTTCTCCCAGACTTCCCACTTATCCACATGACCGACCGCAATCCCCGAGCTCGTAGTCTACCTTCTGAAGACCTTCTCCACACCCGTTCCCTTCCCCATCAACCCCTCATTTCCTTTCTTTCCCTAACAGGTCTCCCAGGGAGGGAAACGTGAGTCTGAGGGAAGGGGCCAAAGTCTCTTCTGCCTAGGGAACATATGCTGATGCTTCAATTGCTCAGAGGTCCCCAACGCCCAAATGGAACAACCAAGCTCTTTCCCCTTAATTTTCAGAGGCCCACGCAGTTTAGAGAAAATATGCTCCATGTGTTTCTGATCCATCTCCAAGCAGCTCATCCAGACCCTGGGTTTTAATAGTTTGTAGATACACATGATCCATTTGGAGGCAACTTTACAAGCCTTCCATGCTTTCATTTATATTGCAGGAGGAAGCTAGGCTGTGCCAAGAGTAAGTGTACTGGCATCTTCGAAGGTTCACATTAGGCCCACAGCGCTGAAACCTGGTTGAGTACAGGCCATCTTTTGAGAAGGGGCTCGCTCATCTTTGCCCAGACTCTAGACCTCAAAAAGGAAGTTTTCATGGGGGTGGGGTGAACTCAGTGTCTCCAGACATTTCACCCTCCTGAATTTCGGCTCTCCTCAGAGCTTAATAGTGTTGGAGCAGAAGGCAGTACCCCCAGAGAGGCTCATCTGTCATAGTCTTTGGAGGTAGTTGAAATGAACTTTGAGCATAGAAGCATTAATTTTGTTTTCTGGTTGGGAGGTGTTGTGGGAGGTTCAGGGCAACAGGAGAAAGGGATAACACTCCCTGGTGCTAACAGGTACAATTAGCTCCCCAACTGTCAACACAGTTGACAGTAGTATGTCCCTCTCCCAGGGCTACAGCAGGGAACATCCTTGAGAATCAGAACCCAGGCCATTTGAACTTAGTATGAGTAACCAAGAAGAATGGAAGGAAACAGTCTTTCCAGAGAGCCACATACTTGGAACAGAAAGAGGGAGGGGACACAGACTGTCAGTAGAACACAGCAAGCCATGCAACACTTCTTTCATGTTGGAAGACTTCAGCCAAAGTATAAAATGTGCTGCTCAGGGCTCGCTCAGATCTTCCCTCCAGCTGTGGGACAGACATGTGGTGTCTGTGTGGAGAGAAGAGTGTGTATAGGCAAATCAGGATGTAGTGTGCCGGGAACCATCCTGCCTCACCCCTATCATGGGGCTAGCAGGGCCGAAAGCAGGTACACAGCAAGGCTGGGAATCTCAGGATCCAGAGGAATCCAGATTTGCACCCCCCCAGTCTACCACCTAGAGACTAAGTGAGCTTGGTCAAACCTCTCCCTGAATATGGGTATTTGAACAAAGCAGCGTCTTCAGTGATGGGGGGAAGCAAGGAAACATGAAGGTGTTTAGGAAAGGGTGACGTGTGAGTGGTGACAGGGCCAGCATTGTTCGGTCACAGACCACACACACTTCAGGGGACTATACTCTGCAAACTGGTTATGGGGTCTTAGCCCATCTAAAGGTGGGCAAGGTACTGTCTTCTTTGGAACTTGTGTAGTAGGCGTATGAAGCTCAAGGAAGGGACATTAACAGGTGAGCCTGAGGCCCCCAGGCCCTAGGTTTATGTCCCCACCCTGCAATGTAAGGCAAGTTGTTGACTCTTTCTGGACCTTGGCTGCTACAACTAGATAAAAGGGACTTATGGGCAAGAATTACAGGAGAAAATCACTGTGAAAGTGTCAGGTACGAAGCCGGTCGGCACACCTTTAATCCCAGCACTCAGGAGGCAGAGGCAGGCGGATCTCTGTGATTTTGGGACCAGCCTGGTCTTCAAGAGTTACTTCCAGGACAGCCTCCAAAGCCACAGAGAAACCCTGACTCACCCCCCCCCAAAGAAAAAGTGTCGGGTACCACAAGGCAGCCAGCACTGACACAAGGCAGTCAGCCTCAGGAGCTCGGGATCGCCAGCGGGAAGGAATGGGGGTTATGGAGACAGCGTGGGTTTGAGAAGGGCACAGATGTCCTCATCGTCAGCTCTAAGGAAACCACCTCACCGTGCGATCCTCGCAGTATAGAACATCTGCTGTGTTCGAGTGTGAAATGCCCCCTCCGGGTCCCGTCACCACCTGGGCCACGGCAGATGATGCTGGTTTAGGAGGCTGTTGGGAGCTGCAGACGTGGGGTCTAGTTTGGTGGGCACACAGCTGCAGGCACGGATTCTCGGGGCTAGCTCTCTGTTTTCTGATGGGCTGAGATGTGAGCTGACCGCACACATCCCTGCCACCGTGGAGACACCCACCCACAGTTACACCTTCCTTCTTGGACATAAAGGGCTGTGTGCCCCGCAAATCATGAGGCAGAATAAATCGGCAGCAGAGAAGAGAAAAGGAGCTGATACGCCATCCCTGGGAAACTAGGATACCGCACTCAGGCGGCAGAGATTTTACACTCTATGTCATCAGACGTCCACAGCCAAGGACAGAAATCTCCCTGGGCCTGCAAACATCAGAGGTGGACTCAGAGGTGTGTCTGTCAGTCACGGAACGATCTTGGCCAAGTCATTTCCCGTGATTTCCCATCTGCAGAGCAGAACACCAGAGAAAAACGGAGGGGTACTGCAAACCCTTAGCCAACTCTGAAACTACCCTTTTTTTCTTCCTGAAAATACTAAGTCAGACTGTCTTCACTTTTTCCTGGTGGTGATTTCTTTGTGACCAAGTAAACAAAAGCAGTGTTGGGCACACCGTGAACCCCTTCTGCTGTCTGACTGCCCGCTGGAACAGGCTAGGAAGAAAACAAAGACTTGGTCTTGGTGGACTCAGAAAAATAAAACAAAAAACAAAAAAAGATGTCCTGTTGGAATTGGTAGCTCACACCTGTGATTCCAGCACTCAGGGGGCTGAGGTAGGACGATGGAGAGTTGGAGTTCAAACAGGGCTTTCTGGTGATATGATTAGTCACAAACAAAAACAAACAAACATAAGGGCCCTCCTCTCTCCCACTCCCCTGCTATAGGCAGAGGCTGCAGGAGGAAGGCTTACTTCCTCACAGGCTGCTGAGGGGGTGGGAGGGTGCTCCCTCTCACTCCCTGGCCGGCCTTGAGGAGGCTGCCAGCTGCTAACAGAGCCCCTATTCACAGCTGCCTCCAAAGAGCAACAGAGTGTTTCCCTACTGCAAGCACGGGCTCACAGACACCAGGCTCACAAGGAGTTATTTTCTTAAGGGCAGATTTCTTCAAATTCCATTTCCTTCTCTCTTGTTGGTGCCCAACCCCCATATCCCCATGACTGCTGAACGGGAGGCTCTGTGGCCAAGCTTTTCTTGGATCATGTGAATTAAGATCAATAAATATCTGTGCCCGAGCATGACTTGCCCTGGCGCCTCGCTGTGTTCTAGAACAAGGGCTCTGACTGTGTGCAGCAAGCAGCCTCTCTGCAACCTGAACTGTTACACACGTCTATGTTGTGTAGGGATGCTGGGCACTCGGGAGGACATGACCCTTCCTGGGTGGAAATGAACCTAGAGGGCACCCTCCCAAGGGGGATTACTACTCTCGATGTTCAGGCCATGTTGGCTGAAACTTTCACTTTAAGATTTATGGGGTATTTCAGGTATAACTAAGCAGATGTGTTCTGAGAGCACAGCATGGTCCTGTGAGAGACCAAAGAGGAGCCTGTCCTTCCTGTCTGGCTCCTGCTTCTTGTCTACTCTCTAAGCCCCTCTTATCACCTCATTGAACCCACAGCCCTTTGTAAGGGTCACCCCACATAGCCCACACTCACCGGGAACTCCCTGTGCACCCCAAGCTTGCCTCAAACTGTCCAGCCTCCCAGCTTGGACTACAGGCGTGAGCCACCATCTCTGGCTCAGTGATTGACTCTTTATCCTCATTTGACTTACCTTTTCAGCAACAGTTTTTGGTTGATCTATCGTTCTTCATTTCCAAAGGGTCGCTGAGGAGCATGGGGGTTCCTCTTTCCTTTAGCACCTGGCCTATATCCCCTTCTCACTGGTTGACCTGGGAATGTGTGGATGATGGGGGCTGAGTCATCCATCTCCACACCTGCCCCTAGGTGTGCAAGCAATTGACTTCAAAAGCCATCATTCTCTTACATTAATCATTTCAGCCCCAACTTCTCACACAGGCCCAGTCCAAATTAGCATGCAGCTATCCAAGTCTCAAACTTAGCACGACCCCAAAGCAACTGACTCCTCCCTCCCACTCCAATCTGCTCAACTCTTCCTAAAATACACCCCTCTCTATTTTCTTTGTTTTATCTGAATCTCACGATCCAAACTCAGGATTTTTTTTATTTATTCACTTGTTCCTTGTCTGTCTTCCTCGCCAGATTGTAACCAATCCAAAAGAATAAGCCATAGCATTTCATGTTCTGTCCCATGACTCACCCGCTCAAACAAAGAGTGTGTAGTGAATGAATAAATACAGTAATGCTCACTTTTGCAGGACTGTTTTCTTTGCAGTTCTTGTTAGAACAATAAAGGCGTATCTGTAACATTGCTTCAACACATGATAAGTTTTCTTTGAAAAGGAACGTCAGCCCCCAAAACTTGGCAGAGTACTGTCTTACTAGAATAGAATAAATGTACTTTATTTTCATTGTATTTTTGAATACAGTTCCTTTCTACTCATGGGAAGTATTAATGGTTTCCTATTTATACTTGCGGCATAAAGTTCCCTTTCAACTTTATTTACACAGGCAACAGCAGTGGATAGGTTATAAAGACTGTATTAAATAAATAAGGCAGAGTTGGACTTCAGTTACTGGGTGATCAAAAGTAGCTCTCCAAACTGCAAGTGCCACGAAGTTAAGGACCAGATACTCTAGTCTACTCCATGAGTTCACACATTCTTCTCAGTTTGCAATCAGCTCCACCCTTTTATAGCCATCAAAATCTGAATGCATCACAAGCTGAAAATACATTTAATTCACCTAGGCTCCTGAACATTCTAGCTAGTCTAGCAAATCCTCTGAAAATTTGACTAGCCTACAGTGGGCAAAATCATCCAACACAGCCTATTTTGTAGCACTTGTGACTCACTGAATACTGTACTGAACTTGAAAAGCAGAATGGCTGTAAGGGGTACATTCTCACACTATTGTAAAGTCAAAAGCTCTTAAGTCATCTTAAAGCACAGTGGGTGACTCAGCAAAGGAAGGCCGTTTCCCAAGGCCGAGTAGCCAAAGCCAGCCAGCCAGCAGCTCCTGTTCGATTCAGGCATCATCATCCAGATGCCCTCCATGGCAGAGAACACCCTGCAGAGTAGCAAGAGTGAAAAGCACAGCGCCTACAGATGAGATGGGCCAGCAGAGCAGGCACCAGGGTGTAGCTCCATAAGGCAGAGGGAGTTTAATCAGGCGAGGATGGTGCTGCCCTGCTGGAGACACACATGTGGTGAGCAGCCACCAGGTGAAGCAGGAACATGAGAAGCATGCAGGGTGGCTGCCTTGCAACCTTGTCCACAGTGCAGCAGCCTGGGCCCTCAGGAATGGCTGGCTCCCTCTTCACGGGCAGACAGCAGACATGTTTGCTAGATATGATTTCTCCCTAGTTAGTGGGTGAGCTGATCCATGACACAGGCCCGTCTCAGTCCCCTTCGGATTCTCCAGTTTTAATTACTGCAAACTGAAGCAGCAGAAGAACGCTACAGGGCCCTTTGAGCTCTGACTCCTCTTGGGCTGTTGCATTGTACAAGCTGAGAAAGTCCAAGGTGGCGGGTTACTCCACACTGCATTCCTTCCAGGCCTTGTTAAGTACCTCCACGACAGGTGGTGTGACATTCCTGAGAGGCTTGGCCTGTATGGTGGCAAGGGTTCACTTTGCTGGGGCTCACTTCTAAGATGAGGAGTCACTTCTAAGGCCTTATGATTCCAAAGCATCCTTATGAAGCACAGCTGGAAACCAAGGCCAGATTGTTGCAGAGGGTCTAGGCCCATGCTGACAACTTACATATACTTCACCATGCTATACAGAATGATGTGCTTGTTGCTGAATCACATAGCTGCACACGTCACTAGTTAACCCTTTCATTGCTAAGTAATATTCCATTATATGGATGGACCGTCACATACTTACCTACTTACTATGGATAGGCATTTGAGTGGACTCCAGTTTTTAGTAACATATCAAATATCTAACCATTTATAGTAACTAAATATTTATAAACATTTGTAAACGGGTTTTTGTATGGGGCTTTGTTTTGTTTTCTCTTAAGTAAATACATAGAGCCATCATCACTGGGACTCATAGCAGGTACAGCAGTATTTTATGATTAGCTATCACATTGCTTTCTAGAATGGTGTTATTTTGTATTGCTACTGCAAAAGAGTGATTTCACTGTGTTACATCTTCATTAGCCCTGGTTGCAGTTAGTATTCTTTCCAGAAAGTTTGTAATGTGTGCTGAATATTTTAGTCTTTTTTCCACTTAGTGTACCTTGCTGCTTATTTTGTCTCTGCTTATGTTTTTAGCAAGTGGCAACATTTTTACCTATACACCCCAATAATGGTATAATGAATGGCAGCATATCCAAACCCATTACCCTACATACCTGAGCATTTTCTCCAAGTTAACTTCGTGGTTAATGAGAGGACACTCTGTGGTTAGATGGACTCATATTAGACTTATGTCACTTCTCAGTGTTACTACATGACTTTGGATCTGTGACTCACCCTTTTTGCCCTTTGTAGATTGTGTAATGTGAGCCCAGTCCCAGGAGTAAATGTGGATATTCCTCAGTTTATAATGGGCACATCCTGGTATGTTGAAAACACATTACTTGAAAATGTATCAATACTACAATTACCATAATTGGCCTAGCCTACCTTAAATGTGCTGTTTATTTTCTTTGGCCTACAGCTGGACAAAATCATTTAACAATACCTACTTTATATAAAGAATGGAGTAACTCATATTTTATTGAATATTGTGTAGAAAAAGGAAAAAACAGAAGGGTCATGTAGATTTGCTTTCCCATCATTGTAACGTTAAACCATATGTTAAGTTGAACCATGGTAAATTGGGGTACGTTTGTAACCAGGATCTAAGCCTTGATACATGATTCCTGAATGATCTGTGCAGCGGGCACACCAGTGTCTGCCTCTTAGGCTCCACCGTGCATGCCCAAAGCGACCATGGCAGGAGAGTGTCTGAAAGCGATGAAATTATGAGCAAATGCACATGAACTGTGGGACTCTGAAAGCAGAAAGGGAACAGGCCACCACAGGAGATGAGACCTAAGGGACAGCAGGTGTCAGAGTTGGAGAGTTGCCTGGGATAGGAACCAACCCATTGAGAAACCCTAGTGCTCCACCCCCCCATCAGTTATTCCAAAGCTGAGGGTGGAAATGGGCGAAGACGCCGAAATAGGAAGCCCCTTTCAGTTGACAGCAGCGCAGAACTCATTTGGCCAGAGTTCAAGAACACGTAGCTTAGTCCACATTTTTGTTGACCTTCTCCCTGCCACTGTACCTCCCCCTCTCTCCCTCTCCCTCCCCTCTTCCTGTCTAATCTATAAACACATGTAAATACATATACCAGACAATTGGAGCAGGGTCTGTAGCTCCCATACCCTAGAGAAGAGGCTGCTTTCTGTTCTTCGTGCTCCCAGTGGACTGTGTGCTCTGTGTCGCCCCTAGACTACGGAGATGCATGCCTTCACCCCTAACTTCACAGCAGGACCCTTACTCCCCACCTCCTGTGCCCTCAGTGAGCTGCAGGTGTGGCGGGTGGAGGCGAGGACATTACTGCCACGAGCAGCAGCAACCGTGGTCATCTACTGAAGGCGGCCCAGCAGTCCTGCCTGCTGTAGGGGGCTTGAATGCAAGGATGTTCCTAGAAAAGGTCCTCAGAGACGTAGCTTGACTGGCCCTTGGTTCTGGATAGCTTCATGTCAACTTAGCATAATCTAGAGTCATCTGGGGAGAGGGAACAGTACTCCCACCAAATGGACCTTTCGACAAGCCCGTGGTGCAGTTTCTTGGTCATGATTGGTGTGGGAGGTCGCGTTCCACTGTGGGTGGTGCCACCTCTGGGCTGGAGGTTGTGAGTGCTATAAAAGAACAGGCTGAGAAATCCACGGGAAGCAAATCAGTGGGCAGCACCCCTCCACGGCCCCTGCTGGGAGACGGACATCAGTTCTCTCCAATGGGATGCAGTGTACCATCGATACACTGCCGTGTCAACTACTCCAGGATAGTTATCAATTCTAATTGACCAACAAATTAGGACCTCACAGATTTGGAGGGTTGCCTGTTTATTTGGTGTGTGTGTGTGTGTGTGTGTGTGTGTTATTTTATTAAAATCTGGTGGGTTTTCACGTTGCTTTCTTTTAGGGTGATGTTGTATTTTGTTTTCTGGGTTTAGGGCATTTTTTCTGGATTTTTCATTTATTCTTTTGAGAAAGAATTTGAAGTTGGATGGGTAGGGAGGCAGAGAGGATCTGGACATGGATAAACTTGGGGGAGGGGAGGAATATGATTAAAATATATGTAAGTTTAAAAATTATTTAAAATAATAAAAAAAGAATAGGCTGTGCAAGCCATTAAGCAGCTCTCCTCCATGGCCTCTGCTTCAGTGCCTGTCATGGGTTCCCACTTGGTCCTTCCTCACTGATGAACTGTGATGTGAAACTGTAAGAGAAAATAAACCCTTTCCTCCCCAAGTTGCTTTGGCCCTTGGGTTCCATCACAGAACTAGAAACCCTGGGAAAGACATCACCCAGGCACCAGCTGGCCAGAGACTGACTTTGAAGAGGTCCTTGGACACTCCAGACTGAGAAAGGATGAAGCATGTGGGCTAGAGAGGAAGCCAGGGTCACAGAGATGGAAAAGAACGAGGGAAGGGTTTCACAGGAGAGAAGACCCAGCCCCAATGGAGGGGTCCCTGCTGAAAACCTTGGAAAATAAGTTCACTAGGGTTAGCCAGAGAAGCAGAACTGATAGAACGACTATGATTACAAGGGTATTTATTGGATTGGGTTACATGATGTCGTCTGACAACAATGGCTATCTGTTACAATGGAGTTGCTGAGGACCCACTACCTGTCCAGTCCACAAGGATGAATGTCTCAGCGCTTCCTATCTGTTACTGAAAGTCTAGAAGATTCCTGGAGGGCCAACTGGTCTTCAATCCATGCTGGAAGGCCAGGGAAGCTATGTTCCAATGTCAGCAAAGGACGGTGGCACCAGTGACAATGGCATTAGGTTAGATGGACTCACCAGTGAGACCTGAAGGCTTTTCCTTTCAAGCCCCCTTGTGTCTTGGTTGCCTCTGCAAGTTGCAGTCCAGGTTTAAGGTATGTCTTCCCACTATACTTAATCTAATAAGGAAAATCTCTCACAGGTGTACCCAGCAGCTTGCCTTCTCATTAACTCCAGAACCACTGAAGTTTGACAAGCAAGATTAACCATCACTGTGGGTGGCATCCTCAACTGCCAGCAGTATCCAGAGCGGGTACCTCCTGTTAGGATACGACTGGAACGACTTCCATTATGACCAGAGTCTAATGGCCCCAAGCATTTTCTGTGGCAATGCACACAGAAAGAATAAAAAGGTGTCATCACAAAACGCTCTTCACTGGGCATGGTGGATAACGCAGACATGAACCAACATTTGTCTGGTTGCTTCATTTTCCACTCTGAGACCGGGTTGTTGACAATTCAGCAGTGAGGCGAGGTGTTATCCTGGCAGCACGAGGCCTACTTTGAGCTAGCCCTCTCTGAGACTGGAAGCAGTAAGGGCACGGGGCTTCTGAAAATACGTGCTGAATAAATTAATTGAAATAAAAGCCAGCATGCAGTTCAAAAGCTCTCACATCTCCAGGAGTGGCCTCGGATAAGCTTAAGGCTGCATTGAGTGAAGGGATGGACCGGATACAAGGGTGTGCTTGTGGGTGAAGGTTAGGCCCGAAGTCAGGTAGGTGAGCATATGTCTCAGGAAGTACACAAAACGTTCCCTCCTTGGAGCACCCAGCTCTCCACAGTAAGGAATACTCAGCACAGACCTCAAAGGGTGAGAGCTTGCGCCATCATGATGTCCCCAGTGCCGCCTCTAGATCACTCACGCGCACATGTGTGACATAGAGCGGTAGCGCTTAGACCACTGCCAGCCAGAAGGCATGCAGAGATGATCGATGGTGATTGTGCAGCGGTTGTTGGTGCCCTTTACGAGAGGGACTGAGATCCAAGCTCAAACTGGATAGAAGGAATACTCCTCACCAGGGATAATTACCTAACACTTTAATAATCTCATATTCATCTAAAAGAACAAAAAGCTTTGTTTAAAATTTCAAAGTTATAGTAATAGAAGAGAGAAATTATAGTTGACTTGAGATTCATGTGGGTGAGAAGGCAAATGGAGATTTGTAGCCTGACGTCAGGGTGAGGAAGTGGGCGAAACCATTACGAGGTGTTGGTTAAATAAGGGTGCCGTAAACAAGTTTTACTAGAGGTTGTTCCAGCCTGTTTTCTGCTATTGTAAGAGAATACCTGAGACCAGGCAACTTATAAAGAAACGGGGTCTACTTAGATCACAAGTTGGGAATCCAAGATTGGAAGGCAGAATCTAGTTAACTTCTGGTGAGGGCTTTGTGTTGTCAGTGGTGGGGGGGGAGCCTGCTGGGGATCCCCTTGAGTTGGGAAGATACATGGGTTTACAAACATGGATGAGATACCCTTCCAGCACTCCAGCTGTGCGTACCAGTGTACATATATACAGCACATATATAAGCTCTACCACCTAGGGAGCGAAGCCGTGGGTGAGACCAGGACTCTGGAAAGGGAATACAGTGACATTGCAGGCGGAGTCATCAGTTAAGACTGAGAAGCAAACAGGCTTCAGAATGCACATGGTAGAAGCAAGGGCTCTTCTGGACCACCAAGAGACTGTGTGGGCACTCTAGGCCTCAGTGGAGGTGTTGGGGGTTCAGTGGTGAGCCCTCAGGAATGTTGTGAGCTGGTCTGGAGCCAGACAGCACTGAGATGCAGTTGTTAAAGTCTATTCCGTGGTCAGCCTCCCCAGGTGGGCTCTGTTCTTTGGGGTTGGGTCTCCATCACTGTGGTCCTGGGAAAGGATGACCTGAGCCAGGGAGGTACCCGGGGGCTGGTTTGCCTTTCCTCATATGGGAAAAGGAATGTTCCTTCCCTGACATCAGTGAGGATGAATGCTTCGCTTTAAAAAAATCTGTGCTTGAAAAAGGTAAGGTTTCTTGACATTTCTGCCTGAGTATTCTATTTCTGGGACTCTAGCCAAAGTAAATAATACCAAACAGAAAACAAGTGTTGTGCACAAAGATGTTTATTGCAGTGGCTCTTACCTAAGTGCGAAATTGCAAACAATCTCAGGATCCCAGGACCGGATCGAGGATTAAGAACATTCCCCCATAATCCACTCCAGGTATTTATTCAGCCGCTAAAAGTGTTGCTCACACATGCCATAACAACATGGGGGAAATGTTTAAAATTAATGAGAAAGTGGGCAACAGTATCATACATGGCATATGAGTCTGCAGTCACCTTTAGTGTCCTTGGGAATCTGGTTCTCAGACCTCCCCCAAATACCAAATTCACGGGTACACAGGTCTCTCTTACATGTGGTACAGTATGTAAAAGAATCTGCATATGTTCTTCTGTAGACTTATTATCATTTCTAGATGATTTCTAATACCTAATACAATGTAAATTCTATGTAAGTCATTAATACACTGCATTATTTAGGAAATACTAACTCCCCAAAGTCTGTACATATTCAATGCAGATGTGCTTTCTAAGAATACATCCAATCTGAGGTTTGTTAATCTGTGGATATGATCTCCATAGATATACAGGGCTGACAAGAAAATAAACTCATTGCCTTCAGCGTCCTATAGCTTTAGATGCTCCGTAAGTGGCCAGAAAGCCTAGCAGCCTCCCCACCCCTAAACAGACACATGCACGCATCCCAGAAGGTTCTCTATGAAGTGTCACTGAGGAATGTCCCAAGCCAATTTGTTTGTCCACTTGGCACCTTCACAACAGAGAGTGTCTGGCAGGCCCCGATGTTCAGTGAGTATGGGATACATACTTTATCGCGGTAACACCCAGCTGAGGCTTCAAACGTTGTGCGCTCTGTTCCTGCAGGTTACATGGTCACAGCATGGAGGCCAACCACAGACTATGGCACTTGCTGTCCTCATGCATGCAGAATACAACCTTCTGGGCCTGGGATGCTTTGGGTTCTCCCTGCAGACCGTGGAAGGGTGGGAGATGTAGGGGTCTCTTGGCCACATTCAAATGTCCTACCCTGGAAGAAACTTACATCGCCTCCACTCCAATTCCACTGGCCACATGGTGTCATTCCTGCAGAGAGTCACCCTGTCTGTGATGGGAAGAGGATGGCAACTGACCAGCTCTGTTGGATGGCAGGGGACCTTCTGTGAGCCGCATGCCACCAAGAAGATCCCTTGAGAAGGTTTCCAGGTTCTAAGGGCACAAACTGCCACCGTCTGCTCTGACTGCCACCAAAGGTCATGCCAGCCACTGGGTTCCATAATTACCAAGACACTCCGGCAGGTGACTCACCTCTCACCCTTGTATTTGCTGTCCAGTTGCAAGGTGGCAGCATTTACTCTCCACGGGATTCTGTCCCCTGAGGTCATGAATGCAGTTTTCAGACCCATAAGGCCGTAAAGCTGGGCAGGGTCCACACCCAGAGAGCACCACCTACGCCAGCTCTCCCTCTAGATCCACCCCCAGTCGTGGGGGGCAAACCATTCCCTAGTCTACATCAGAAGCTCTGGGGTCAAGTTGTTGAGTTGATTTCATTCCTGTCGTTATCAGGACAAAAAAAGCTTCACATTATGTAAGTCAAACGAACACAGTGAATGTCTGTGACAGAGTGCCATGCCTGAGAGAGCCCTCTGACCCCACCCTCTGGGTGCACGCATTTCTGTGTGTCTGCTTTCTCCTGCGTGACTGTCTCTGTCTCTCTTCATTTGACTGAACCTCATCATTCTCTCTTCCTCGCTGGCTTCCTTTTCCTGCCACTTCCGCTGCTCCCACTTCTACTCCACAGCCCCGAAGGCTGCGAGTTTTCTTCCGTCACAACTCTGTTTCAGATGTCAGTTATGGGATATCCCTTCCCATCAAGACCAAGGGTCAGGACTCGGAGCACAGCCTGGGGAGATCTTCATCCAGGATCAGAGGATCTGCGGGCTGAAGTCATGGCACCTGCTGCTGAGTTCTACTCTTACACTCACTGAAGTGGCTGGTAGAATGCAGAATTTTTTCATCATAGCCCCCAAGGTCCGTCCTTGCTGGGGAGCTGTAAATCACTGGCCACTCTCAGGGGCTAGCATGCCCTCAGTCCACGGCTACATGGACCCTCCCACAGGCATGGCTGGCCACTCTTTCCAAGGTCAGTGGTAGAAGCCCCTGCTACATTGTCACTAAGAGCACCCCTCCTAAGGTCAGACCCACTCTGAATAAGCCCCCCTTTTACTAACTCAATGCATTGGAACTTTACATCTGCAAAGCCCCTCCCCTTTTTCAGAAAACGTAACCCATACCCCACTGCATTATAGCCTTGGAGCTTTCCCCATTCAAAAGATGCAGATTATAAGGCATGTGCATCTGGGTCCAGCATCTCCAGACCACTTTACAATTCTACCCAGTGCAAGAGTCCTTCCTTCCATGATCATCAAATCCAATGCCTTCTACTGGGACAGAGTCAGCGATCCTAGGCTACTGTTTTACTCAATAATTCCTTTGTTCTTGTTTGGAGGTTTTTGGTCAGAGTGTGTGCAGGGCTTCAGCAACCCCCAAATCAGACACCTGGAGTAGGTAGGGCTTCCAACTCCCAGGAACTGCCCTTCTATCCTGTTTGGCTAACAAAAGAAATGAACAAAAGATAGAGAGCAGAGATCAGGTTCTTGCTACTCACAGAGGGCCAACTGGCCTCAGAGCCCTGGGGCAGCCACATTCTTTTCCTCAACCATTAGGGGTGGTAGAGGACATGGGGCTGGGAGGTGACAGCAGTTGTGGGGGGGACTTGGCAGCTGACATGAAGTGTATCAGGGAGGCATTCACCCCACACTTTAGAGCCAGGCCCCAGGTCTCCCATCCAGCTGGGCCATCTCTCAGAGGCTTTCAACACTACCCAGACAGAATCACTTCTGCCCAGAGACCACAGACCAGTGCTTCTGGTGGGAGCCTAAGGCTTGCCTGGGAGCTGAAACCTAGCTCCAAGTCCCAGGTCTGGGATATGGATGGAGCCAGGGGACTTAGACTATAGTCATTTCATTTACTCCTGGGGGAAGCTAGGGTTTGGAGCCACCAGGTCCTGTGTCCCTGGCATCATGCTGTACATCTGTGTGGCAGTGTCCCCTTGTCTTGGCTTGGGAGAAGCTGATGCAGAGGTCAACTGGACTGAATATATGATTCTTCTCCACGCTGCAGGACCAGCGGATTTTGTGGCTGTACCTAACCAACATTGAGTCTCATACCTGGTCTGCGCTTTCATTGCCCACCTAGTGTTCTTAACAAGGGGAACATAAGCTCATGGGCCCACCTTGGAGATGCCAGACGAGAATTCTAACTCCTGCTTTGTTGCCTGATCAGTATGTAACTTTGGATAAGTCAAATTGTGGCATGTGCCTTAGTTCCTTTACCTCCAACTGGACTGGCCATGCTCACTTTAAAATACCAGTATGTAGCCTGAGGTCTAGGAATGAATCTCTCCAGGTCTAGATCAATTTTCTATACTTGTAGATCCCTGTTTTTTAAAAAGATAGATTAGTGTAGCATTATAGCCAAATACTTAGGATCTCCAAATTTACCGACTAGATT
The DNA here is from genome assembly GCF_017639785.1 of Mesocricetus auratus. Lineage (NCBI taxonomy): Eukaryota > Metazoa > Chordata > Mammalia > Rodentia > Cricetidae > Mesocricetus > Mesocricetus auratus. The sequence continues at coordinate 97,806,114 of NW_024429190.1, read as the reverse complement.
GGAAATCTCTACCTCTATGGGGAAGCATCAAGCTGCCCAACAAGGTAGGCTGGGCATCAGAACCCCCTCCCACTAAAGGCAGCCTCCCACTCAAGCCAGGACCTCCACTTGACCCTCTATAGGACAGAGAACTTAGTGCCTCGGGATGGAATTCCATTTTTGATTAGTCAGGGCTGGTCTCTGCCACCTGCATTACAGGCTTTGGAATGCCCCCAGGAGGCTATGCAGCACTTGTTCAGAACCAGCCTTAGACTGTGAATAGATACAGTCAATCTGTGGTGCAAGATAAGGAACCACAAATTCTACCCTGGGTTCTGGGCCACGGTAGCTTTGCTGCCTTTGGGACTGAGAGACAACTGTTTGCCTCTTCAGCCTCAATTTCTTCCTCTGCAAAATGGAGTCAAAGGAACCAGTTTCTCAAAGTAAAGTCAAAGTGAACCATCCTATTGGACAGGAATAGACAGGATGCTTTGGGCTGAACTGTGTTCCTGTAAATTTCTGAAGGCCGCCCGGCGGTGGTGGCACACGCCTTTAATCCCAGCACTCGGGAGGCAGAGGCAGGCGGATCTTTGTGAGTTCGAGGCCAGGCTGGACCGACAGCCTCCAAAACAATACAGAGAAACCTTGTCTCGTAAAACGAAAAAAAAAATTCCGAAGGCCTAACCCCCAGCAAATAGCATAGGCCCTTAGTGTGGTGATCAAGTTAGAATGGAGTCCTGCAGGTGGGGCCTTACCCTGTATGACCGATATATTTCTAAGAAGAGATCAGAACCCAGACACGGAGAGTCTGACTGTGTGAACACTCATCAAGAAGACGCCATCTACAAGTTTAGGAGAGAGACCTTCAAGACACTCACTTTGTAGACACCTTGATCATGGACCTGTAGCCACCAGGGCCAAAGGCTGTTTTGTACCAGGAGGTTTCACTCTGTCCTCGCTGTCCCATTGGTGGCAATCCATCTGTGACTATGGCCTGATGAGCTAAGGTCCACCCGATGCCTAGCACAGGAGAAGCACTCAGTCATGGGCTGCGGAGTTGACAACGTGCCACTGTGAGCTTGTTTGGATTGTAGGTGACACTGTTGAGAGGCTGTGAGTGCCGCCAACCTGTCTAACATGACTCCACGAGAAATGTTGACTCTAAATTACAAGGACTTAATTTTTCCAACCACAGCTAGGCAGCAAAGGACTCTCTGAAAGGACAGATGGAAAGTTCGGTTAATATGTTTATCTTCTGGCTCCAAGGGCCTGGCCCCTGAGCGATGTTCAGGCTAGTCAACCCTGGGGCAAGGAGGATGCCACACACACACACACACACACACACACACACACACACACACACACACACACACACACACACCTCAGACTAAACTTGGGGCTGTGCTGGCCACGGGGACGCTGTCTTGTGCATGGCTGGAAAGTGATAGAGAACCTTGGATTCTATGCCTCTCTACGAAGCCAGCTATCTTTCTCCTTCTCAGGACAGTCACGTGTGCTATCCTGAGGGTATAATGGCCTGGTTTATTCTCAAAGTGACAGTCATATGAGCTCTAGCCTGTTACTCTGCAGAATGTTATTTTGAAGCTCCCTGGGCACTTAGAGAGATGCCAGAAACAGAACAGTAATTCCAAAAGTTGAGATCCACCTAGCCTTTCTCCAGACTAGCCCTGAACAATAGAGGTTGCGGGGCCTGCAAGGCCTTTTTGTCTCCCTGAGCACAGCTCTCCATCCCTACTGTATGTCTATGGTGGGATCTGCTATACAGAGATGCTTAGTGTATGGAGTCAGTGCTGGCTAATGACAAACCCTGTTGCCACTCAGCTCTGGATAAATGACCCCCTGGTAAATTACAAATAAGAGACTTCAGCAGTTCTGGAAAGGACACCAGATCATACCACTTGAAGGTCTCTGGAGAGCAGGGACAGTGACACATCTCAGTATCTGTCTAGGAGCCTGTTACTGTTCATCAAGTAGCCACACTGTCATTGCTGGCCTGAGTCTACCAGCTCCGTGGGGTGTCACAGCCCAGATGCTTGGAGCTGGTGAGGAAGTTAGTGATCACAGTGACAAGCAGCTGGAGCTCCTAGCCCTGGCTTTGTTTAAGAAGACGTCATCCTTGTGAGGCCCCTGTCCCTTCTCTAATCTTCCTGGATCAGGCAGGAGACATATCACATGCTCAAGGTCATATCCCCTTGAGACCTTTGCACCATAAAAAAGGGTTGCAGGCCATCATACAAGGCCACGACTATCTAAGACGTTGCTCATGGTGACTACAGTGGGCCCAAGGCCAGTACCTGACGTGAGGATCTGAAGCCTCGTGGATAACGTGGGGCATTGTCAGTCACAGCAACCCCCATGGTACTGGGAAGGCAGATGAGGCGCTGTCACTACAGTGCTTGGCAGCGAGGAGCCCAAACATATCGAGCACAAAATGTAGGTCAAACCCCAAGGCCAGGTGAAGAACAGTTGTGCATAAGGGTTAATATTGTCAGCTTGTCAGGATCTGCACTCACCTAGAAAACAAGTCTTTATGCACACCTGTAGGTGTTTCTAGATCGTAGTAACTGTGGTGGAAGCGCCTGCCCTAAATGTGGGTGGCACCATCACAGGGAGAACGCTCCCAGACTAAATTAAAGGGACAAAGTGAGAATGTGAGATAGACATGAGCATTCGTCTGTCCCTGTTTCACGGCTGTGGATGCACTGTGACCAGTTGTTTCACACCCCTGCATCACGACTTCCTGGATGACGGCCTAAACCTCGGAAAATGAACTCAAATAAGCCCTTTCTTCTTTTTCTTAATTCATTTTTTCTTTTTAAAATTTAAATTAGAAACAAGCTTCTTTGACATGTCAATCCCAGTTCCCTCTCCCTCCCCTCCTCCCCTGCCCCCCCCCCACTGATCCCCCTATCCTATCCCCTTTCTGCTCCCCAGGGAGGGTGAGGCCTTCCATGGAGAATCTTCAAAGTCTGTCATATCATTTGGAGCAGGGCCTAGAACCTCCCCTGTGTGTCTAGGCGTAGAGAGTATCCCTCTATGTGGAGTGGGCTCCCAAAGTCCATTTCTATCCTAGGGATAAATACTGCTCCACTACCAGAGGTCCAATAGATTAACCAGACTTCCAAACTGACATCCTCATTCAGGGGGGTCTGGAACAGTCCTATGCTGGTTTTCCAGCTATCAGTCAGGAGTCCATGAGCTCCTCCTTGTTCCGTGGGTTTCTCCATCCTGGTCTTGACCCCTTTTCTCATCACTCCTCTCTCTCTGCAACTGGATTCCAGAGTTCAGTTCAGTGTTTAGCTGTGGGTGTCTGCTTCTGCTTCCATCAGCTACTGGATGAAGGCTCTAGAATGGCATACAAGGTAGTCATTAATTGTATTTAAGGTAGCCTCTCAACTACCTCATGTTGGCTAGTTGGGATCAAACTTGTAGTGCCAGATTTCTCTCTATAATGGTTCCCTCTGTTATGAAATCTCTTTTCTTGCTCTCTATTCTTTCCCTGAATTGATCCTCCTGCTTGCTCCTGTCCTCCTCTCCCCTCCTCTTCTTCCCTTCTCTTTCTTCTAACACCCTCTCCCCTCTCCCCATCCTCCCAATTATCTCAGGAGATCTTGTCCCTTTCCCCTTTTCTGGGGGACCATATATGTCTCCCTTAGGATCTTCCTTGTTTCCCAGACTCTCTGGCGGCATGGATTGTAGGCTGGTAATCCTTCGCTCTATGTCTAAAATCCATATATGAGTGAGCACATACTATGTTTGTCTTTTTGTGACTGGGTTACCTCACTCAAGATGGTTTCTTCTAGCTCTCTCTATTTGCCTGCGAATTTCAAGATTCCATTGTTTTGTTTGTTTGTTTGTTTCTGCTAAGTAGTACTCCATTGTGTAAATGTACCACATTTTCTCCATCCATTCTTCAGTTGAGGGGCATCTAGGTTGCTTCCAGGTTCTGGCTATTACAAATAATGCTGCTATGAACATGTTCGAACTGATGTTCTTGTTGTGTGAATGTGCATCTTTTAGGTATATGCCTAAGAGTAACATTGCTGGTTCTTGTGGCAGACGGATTCCCATTTTCCTGAGGAACCGCCATACTGATTTCCAAAGGGGCTGTACAAGTTGGCACTCCCACCAGCAGTGGAGGAGTGTTCCCCTTTCTCCACATCCTCTCCAGCATCTACCATCATTGGTGTTTTTGATTTTAGCTATTCTGACAGGAGTAAGGTGGTATCTCAGAGTTGTTTTGATTTGCATTTTCCTGATGGCTTAGGATGTTGAACTCTGTCTTATGTGTCTTTCAGCCATTTTAGATTCCTCTATTGAGAATTCTCTATTTAGTTCTGTACCCAATTTTTAATTGGGTTATTTGGTGTTTTGGTGACTAGTTTCTTGGGTTCTTTGTATATTTTAGAAATCAACCCTCTGTCAGATATGGGGCTGGTGAATATCTTTTCCAGTTCTGTGGGCTGCCATTTTGTCTTGTTGACTGTGTCCTTTGCCTTACAAAAGCTTCACAGTTTCAGGAGGTCTCATTTATTAATTGTCAGTCTCAGTGTCTGTGCTGCTGGTGTTTTGTTCAGGAAGCAGTCTCCTATACCAATTCATTTAAAGGTACTCTTCTAAGAGGTTCAGTGTGGCTGGATTTATGTTGAAGTCTTTGATCCATTTGAATTTAAATTTTGTGCATGGTGTTGGACATAGGTCTATCTGCATTCTTCTACACACCAGCATCCAGTTATATCAGCACCATTTGTTGAAGATGCTTTCTTTTTTCCATTGTATAATTTTAGCTTCTTTGTCAAAAATCAGGTGTTCATAGATGTGTGTGTTAATATCAGGGTTTTCACTTCAATTCCATTGGTCTACCTGTCTATTTTGTGCCAATACCAAGATTGTTTTCAGTACTATAACTCTATAATAGAGCTTGAGGTCAGGGATGGCGATGCCTCCAGATATTCCTTTATTGTACAGGGTTGTTTTGGCTATACTGAGTCTTTTGTTTTTCCGTATAAAGTTGAGAATTGTTCTTTCAAGGTCTATTAAGAAATGTGCTAGTATTTTGATAGAGATTGCATTGAAACTGTAGATTGCTTTTGACAAGATTGTCATTTTTACTATATTGTTCCTACCCACAAGAGAATGGGAGATCTTTACATTTTCTGGTATTTTCTTTAATTTGTTTCTTTAAAGACTCAAAGTTTTTGCAATACAGGTCTTTCACTTGTTTGGTTAGTATTACCCCAAGACATTTTATGATGTTTGAGGCAATTGTAAAAGGTGATGTTCCTCTGAGTTCTTTCTCAGCCATTTACCTTCTGTTAGTTAATCTGGAATCCTGTCACTTTGCTGAAGGTGTTTATCAGCTGTAGGAGTTCCCTGGTAGAGTTTTTTTGGGTCACTTATGCAAACTATCATATAATCTGCAAATAGTGAAACTTTGACTTCTTTTCCAATTTGTATCCCCTTGATCTCCTTTTGTTGTCTTATTGCTCTAGCTAGAATTTCAAGAACAATATTGAAGAGATATGGAGAAAGTGGACAGCCTTGTCTTGTTCCTGATTTTAGAGGAATTGTGTTCAGTTTCTCTTCATTTAGTTTGATGCTGCTGTTGATTTGCTGTATATTGCTTTTATTATGTTTAGGTATGTTCCTGTTATCCCTGATCTCTCCAAGACCTTTATCATGAAGGGGTGTCGGATTTTGTTAAAGGCTTTTTCAGCATCTAGTGAGATGATCATGTGATTTTTTTCTTTCTCAGATTGTTTACATGGTGGATTACATTGATGGATTTTCATATGTTTAACCATCCCTGCATTCCTGGCATGAAGCCTACTTGATCATGGTGGATGATTTTTCTGATGTGTTCTTGGATTCAATTTACCAGTATTTTATTGAGTATTTTTGCTTTAATGTTCATGAGGGATATTGGTCTGTAATTCTTTTTATCAGTTGTGTCTTTGTGTGGCTTGGCCAACAAGGTTATTGAAGCCTCGTAAAAAGAGTTTGGCAATGACCCTTCTGCTTCTATTGCATGGAATACCTTGAGGAATATTAGTATTAGCTGTTCTTTGAATTTCTGGAAGAATTCTGCACTGAAGCCATCTGGCCCTGAAGCCCTTTCTTCTTAAAGTTGAATTTGACATAGTAAATGAAAGCAACTGATACAGAAAATTGGCACCAAGAAATGAGGGTGCTGTGATAAATCTCATGACTGATTTTAGAACGAGTTTACAGGGACAATGTGGGAGAGTTTTGAGCTTGGGCATAGGAATCTCTAGTGTGTTCTGAGATCAATCTGCCACTCTGATGGGAGTTTGAGTGGCCACACTTCTGAAGGCACTGTGAAGAATGAAGGGCCATCTCATGAAGTTTCAGAGGGGGACAAGGACTCTAGGGGGAACTGTGTTAGAGGCCATTGAAGGTATGCTTTGATGAAGAGCCTGGCTCCACTCCACTCTTGCCATCCTGAGAATACGACTGAGGCTGAACATAGACATCAAGGACTAGTTTATTCGGAGGAAAACGTTTCAAGGCAGGAGAGCATGCAGGCTGGGTCATGGCTGCTGCTCTCACTGCTCACTCCTGTTCGTCTATGGTGAATGAGGACAGAAAGATGTGGTTTACAGTTGCAGAGTAATGACGAGCAGAGATCAGCACCACCCAGCGACATGCACTGATACGTCAGCAAAGGTGCTTTGAGGGCAAGACCCCATCCATTTCAGGATCCTTCCTGTTGAAAACCAAATCTATTTGAAAAGAGAGAACATAACCCGAGAATGCCACTGAAGGGGTTCCCTGCCCAAAAACAATCTCCTAAGAAACTGTTTCTCCAGGGTCAGGCTTCAGCCACTGTGGTCCAAAAGGGGCAAGATACACCATAGTAGGTAGCAGAACTTGGCAGCATCATCCACGTAGTATTCACTTGAAGTTGGTGGGTACTTGTGCCAAGGTTTCAGAATTCCACTACGTTCAGGCAATGTGCACCAGAGGTGGATTTCCTGCAAGGGGGCCCTGGGGAGCCACTGCACGGCAATGAAAGGTGAAGCCTGGCTTGCAATGGAGATCCCAGGAGAGTGGAGATGCCAGGGCAGGCAATATGATGTCCAGCTGGGAAAGCTGCATTTACTGAGTAGAGTCAGCCCAAAGGAGAGTCTGTGTGCACTCTGGGTGGCGGAGCTGGAGGGATGAGGCTGACCAAGTGCTTTGGAGCCCAGGTGATTCCGTCCTGAGCCCAAGATACTGGAAATGGTGCTGCAGGATTTGGTGTTTGCCCTCCTGGGGTTTGGTTTTGCTTTGATCTTTTAACTAATTTCATTTTATGGGTGTGTACAATGCATGCATGTGTAGTGTGAATGTATGTTTATGTTCGTGTGTGAGTGCAAGCATAGGCATTTGTTTGTTTGTGGAGTTTGGAGGATAATCCTGGGTGTCAGTCCTTCCTTGCCTTCCACATTATTAAGACAAAATATCTGTCTTGCTCTTATTCTGACTGGCTAGCCTCTGAGCTTTGGGACACTCTCCAGTCTGAAATAGGCATGCTGATATTGTGGATGTGATTTATATGAGTCCAAGGGATCCAAACTCCGGTCCTCATGCCCTTCATTGAGTTTTATCCACTGAGACATGTGCCAAGTTCTAGACAATATTTCCTCACTATGATTTCACTGCTCCCTTTTGGAGTGAGACTGTTTGATTTGTGTTATTGTATGTTTGAAGCATGTAATTTGCTTTTTGTGTTGTTAGTTAAAGGGATTGCCTGGGTCTCGGAAGATACCCTGAACTTGTGCTTTTAAACTACTTTCGAAGCATTAAAGACTTGGGGGGCTTTTAAAGCTGAGTTGGCTGCGTTTTGCATTATGAGGTGACTACGAGCCAACGGGAACAAGAGGTTTAAACAGGGTACATGGGAGCATCATTTTGACAAGAGGTAGATTTCTGGAGATTGATATTGCAAACTTGAGAGGGTCTAGTGCCTTACCCAGGATGCTCCAGAGAGAGAAATCTTAGCACCTTAGAAATTCAGTGTGCTTATTATATATAGTTGAACAGAGAGACAGGGTTATAATACACAGATAAGCAAGGAGGAGGGGTTATTACACACAGATAAATGAGGAAGAGGGATTATTATGGGTTGTTACATATAACTAAACAAGAAAGAAGGGTTATTACACACAGATAAACAAGGAGACGGGGTTTATGAAGTAAAGCTGGATTGAGGAGACAGGTCTTCCTAATCTGGGTAGGAGTGGTCTCTGCAGGGGAACAGTCTACAGCCCATAAACATTGGGATAGAAAATGCTATGGTGGACATTTTCTGTATACACTCTCAACACCCACACATGTGCCAGAAGAGAAGGCTTTGCCATTTCCTCTGGATCTGAAGGCTCAGGTCCTTGACATGGCCATGCCCGTGTCAACACCACACATTCATTCACTCAAGGCCTAACAAGCTAAGGACACCCTCTGCTCCCCACAATCTAGAACTACCTAGGGAACAAGCCTCTGATCACATCCGTGAGGGAGGCATTTGGTTGGGTTGACAGCAGCTTGGCATGCGCTGGGGGCCCACACGGCATAAGAAGCAGAAAGTGAGCTGAGCACCTGTAGGAGGAAGTCTGATGCCGCCATTAAACATGTGACTTATTAGAGGCGCATACAGATGAGGTAATAAAAGGGCGGTTTACCACACCGCTAACCACACCCACTTTAGGCAGGACTAAAGACATATACGGCTGGACGTAAAGACGTATACGTACGTAGGCGGAACTACGTCACTAGCCAGGCCCACTTTTGGGCATGGCTAGGGGGCGTTACGGGGGAAGGCATAAAAGACAGCACACAGGAAGTCTCGCTCTCTTTTCCTGGAGTTCGGCTTCCGGTCCGGCAGCTAGCTGAGAACTGCTTGGCTCCTCTGGGTTTGGTATCTTGTGAGTAATTTTCTACATTAAATACTTAGCTTTACTGTCAGTAATTGTGTGTCGCGTATCGTTACAGCGTCCGTTGAAGCCTACAAGCACCAGCACATCCTCTGATTCATGGCTGTGGCAGTAATGTGACCAGCAGCCTCACTCTCCGTCTGCCACCCTTTCCTCACCAGGGTGGACAGAACCCTCCAATTGTGAAGTAAACCTTTTTACTCTTGAGTTTCTTTTTTTGGAATACATTATTAACTCAACAAGGAAAGTAACCAATATAGCATCCTTGTACGATTGCTAATTCTATGTCACCTTGACACAAGCTGAAGCCATCAGAGAGAAGAGCACCTCAATACGGAAAGTGCCGGCATAAGATCAGGCTGAAGGCAAGCCCGTAGGGCATTTTCTTAATTGGTGATTGATGGGAAAGTGCCCTGGGCTGGTTGTCCTGGTTTCTACATAAAAGCAGGTTGAACAAGCCACAGGGAGCAAGATAGTAAGTAGCACCCCTCCATGGCGTCTGCATCAGCTCCCACCTCCAGGTTCCTGACCTGCTTGAGTTGCTGTCCTCACTGCTTTTGATGATGAATTGGGAGTGAAATAAACTCTTTATTTCCCAAGTTGCTTTCGGTCATCATGTTTTATCAGCACTAGTAACCCTAACCCAGATACCTTTCCAAGGCCTCGCTAAGCCAAGCCTTCCATCAGGAAGATAGAAGAAGATTAAGGAAAATCACAGGAGAAACAGTCTGAGGAAGGGGATGCCACAGGAAGCGAATGTGTCCATGGCAGGGAGTAAGAGGAAGTAGCTGCAAGGCATCATGGGAGGTAGGCAGACGGACTAGGGCAGGAGAAGCAGAGGTGCACAACAGAGACTCAGCCAGCAGGTTTAGATGCAGCCCTGGGGTTAAGAGCATCTGCAGACCCCCTCTTTCTTTTAACTGTGGCAAAATGCAAGTTCTGCAAGTTTTGCCATTTTAACCATGTTTTACGTTGTGACTCAGCACCCTGCTTTCAGACCATCTCCCGAATGTTCCTGCCAGCCCACACTGAAGCTCTGCCCTCCTCTGCATCTGACTCCACCCACTGCAAGCTCCCCCTAAGCTTATTGCCCGGTGTGAGATGGGGATGACCTGTGCTTTCTGTATGGACTTGACCTTGAGCAAAAATCAAGGACAATAAGGACAGCAGACGCTCACTGAGCTCTGATTATCGACACCACAGTCTGTCTTATGTGAATTTGGGCTCTTAGTGTGAACAAGAGCAGAAAACTGAGGTTCATCATGATTGGGCATGTTGTCCAGGATCCACATCTGAGAGCCTTCCCAAAGCCCAGGGAAGAGGGCATCTCTGTCAGCCTAGAAGTTGGCGTGTTCTACTGGATGACAAGAACCATATGACAAATCCTTGTGACTAGTTTGATCTGCTCCTATGTAGCTTTCGGCATCACCACGACTCTCTCATAAGACAACAGCTATAGAAAGCCAGGGAATATGGAGGAAACTATGATGCCCATTTTGAGATTCAAAAGGACATGTACCCCAGCTGTCCTTATCAGGATGTCAAAGTCACATTAAAGAAAAGCTTGGAGAATGATTCTGCCGCCCTGCCTCGGGATGACTAGCAGAGAGAGGTACTCGGTGATGCTCTCCTCTCTTTCCCTTTTCAGAATCTCTCCTCACCCCCTTTCTTCAAAAGCAGATCTGTACACAGAGAGAAAGACCAGTAGGGTTCTACAGGTGATCTCACATGTGCCTCAAAAAGAAATGCCTAAGTACCACTGCTTTGCAAGCATGTGGCCTTTTAAACTGTGGCAGCCCCAAACCCTGTGACAAAGTAACCATTTTCTATCTTTCCTACAGGATGCTGACTTCCTGAATCTTGATCAAAGTGTAAAAGCTAAAAGAAGAACACTGGGTCCCAATCCCTGTCAACAAATTCCTTCCAGCCAAGAACACCCAGCTTCTACTTGGTTCACCTCTGTAGGAATTTGGGCGAGCTAAAAGAGACCCTGTATTTCAGCTCAGGATCTTCAGCACATCCAGCTGGAATGAATGTCAGACTTTTAGAGAAGGGAGGTATTTCATTAGAGGCATGCACTATGATGGGGGGAACAGAAAACAGCTCTTCTGCTTATTCTGGAGATCTCAGCCTAAACAGAGTGCTGGATGCTAAATGCACTTGTTCGCTAATACCTTTATAAGAAATTAGAATTTTCACGGGTCCTATCTCTTTAATTTGAGGTGAATCCAGGAGGCTGGATGTTGAGCTGAACTGAAAACAGAGATTCACTGTCCTAAATGGAGGGGGAAATTCATATAAGCACCAAAAAAAGCATTTGATTATTTTTCTTTAAGTGCAAATAATATTTTTGGCTGGTAGGACCTTAAGGATAGGCTTTTGCCTTTAGCAAATAAAATGCAGTTCAAGACTCAAGCCAGACTCACCACCAATTTAGACTCTTTTAAAAATTCTTTCAACTTGTTTGAGCCCTTCCAGGCCATCGAAACTGGTCTGGAACCTTTGGGTAACATCTGGAAGAAATGATGTTGGCCAATGCCAAAAACAACGTTTAAATATCCATCGTCCAGCCGAAGGTCTGGGAGGGAGGCGCTCTGCAGAAGGGGAGGAAAGATCAGACCCTCTCACTGGCTTGGAGAATAGCCTGACCTCTAATGCATCCTGCGACCACTGATGTCATGTAGCCAGGAGGTCTGTTCCTCTGGCCAGCCTGGGCTCTGCCATCCCTGTCCGACGTGAGCCTCTGGAGATACACGAAAGTGCCCCACTTTCTGGAGTTTCAGCTTTTCTATGGTGCTGTGACCTTGCCTATACGAGGCTATAGGTTCTTCTGTTTGGTTTCGATTCCTAGTCAGAAAATACATCCGCTTTTGACAGGTTCCGTGGTGATCTGGCAGCCCTTGGATTTTCTGGGAGTTCTAAAAGGGCAATGCACCATTTAGTTCAGCTGTTGAAGTCCAGAAGGAGGAAGAGAGCCCAGAAAAATCTGACATCCAGGACAGAAGGCAGACTGATCATGTAGTGTGCCTGGTTTTGGAGCGCTGTCCCCAGTGTCCTTAGCTGTCTTTTGCTTTGTGCTCGAGTGCCTTCCCAGACAAGAAAGTCAAGGCTCCCTAAGCTCTGGTGCCATTAAAGGTCTTTGCTGGGCAGCTCTTCCCAGTGTCGACACAGAACACTGAAATGTGGGAGAAAAGGGCAAGTGCCGGGCTGAAATCTCCTCACTAGACTGCCCTGTGTATGTTGTGTCCCTTCCTTGATCCTTATTGGTCCCCGCAGAAGAAATCTGTGAGGGTGAAGCAGAGTGAGGCTCTGTCTTTGAACACATCTGTGTTGGGGGTTCCCCCTTCAAGGTGCCAGAGTGCACTAGACCACTCCACAGGACAGCTTAGATCCACTGTGCTGTGAATACGAGCCTGGAGGGAGTCTGGGCATCTTGTCTACTGGAATTCCTGAGGACCATACCTCAGGACTTCGAGTCAAAGGATTATGGGAGGATTTCTTCCCACTGTGTTGTATTACTAAGGGTGGGTATTGGGATGGAGCAGGAGTGGGCTTGCATTCTCTTGCTTGGCTTACTCTTCTGCCTTGTTTTTAGTGTTTGGGTCACGCAGGGCCTTAGAGGCCACTGTACAGATGTTCCAGTGCTGTAGGAATGGAAGCCACTAGTGAGATCCATATGACCCAATTACACTGTGACAAAATTGACTGGGTGAGGGAAGGACACAGGAATTAGAAGTCTGCCATGCTTATCTGGGTAGGAGAGGATGTAGTCCAGATCACCATGAGATGCTCACAAATATAGCAGTGCATATGTGTAGCTGCCCATGGTGCCTCCCGGGTGCAGAGTGGTCATGGGTAGAGCATGGGTAACTCAGGGTAGTCCTAAGAAAGAAGAGAAAGGATGCCTGCAGCTATAGAAGCCCAAGACCTATTTTAAGGGATGAGCTCACAAGATAATAAAGTCTGGGAAGTCCCAAGACCTACAATTGGCAGGCTGAAGGCCCAGGGGAACCAAGGATATTGCCCCAGCCCCAAAGCCAGCAGATTGGGGGTCTCGGGAGAGCTTGGGATGCAGAATTAAGTTTTATTGTTCTTATTAAGTAGAAGAATACTTGTGTTTATATTTGCTTTTCTATTGAGTATGTGCCTATTTGCAAAGCACCCAGTGACATTTTTCACTATCTCTGTAGATAAGAAAAAATAAACATGGAAAGAATAAACAAACTAAAATGATCTTTCCCAACACGGGTATCGTATTATGAAGTGTAATGAGGAAGTGGGAGAGAAGTTTAGCAATCAAGTGTCTTACGATCTCACACAGTAACCAATTAAACAGGAAAATTCCATGGAGTATTAAATTAATCTTCTCAGGGATAACTAATTAGCTAAGCACTGCACACACCCATCTTTCATCTCTTAGTCCATGGAACCTCAAAATGACCCTACTAATTATAATGCAATATTGATAAGGCATGCAGATGTTTTCAATTAATATTTGTAGGCTGGGCCAATTTATCATAATGACAGGACAATAGTTTAGGTGCTGCCAGCCATAAGAAATTTTTTAAATACATCATTTCTGGGAAAGACACCAAGTTTCAAAACCTGAGATGTTTGAATTCTGATTTTGAAAGGCAGAGGCTTAACAGTCAGGACACAGCAAATAGAACTTCATTATCAAATGAAATGCAGCCAATGGCTTGGTTTGCATCACTCTAGACATAAAGATCTGTCTTAGACCAAAATGCCTGCCCCCACTCTCCTTTTCTGAAATGGCGTGCACCTTGGAATCTGCTAAAGTTTTTAATATCTGATAGAATTGCTAAAGTCCAAGGTGAGTTCTCAGCACCCATATAGGGCAGCTCACAACCATCTGTAACTCTGCAGAGTCTGATGTTTCTAGTCTCCGGGGATACCTGCACCCGTGTGCACATACCCCCAGAGAGACAGAACACAGGCACACAGACACAAACACACACAATTAGAAATGAAACACATCTTTAAGAAGTCATCATGGTGATTTTATGGGTCAAAGTGACCGACCAGCGGTCAAGAGCATCTAGGTTATGCTTTGACCACAAATCGTATCTAAATCCCAACAACCGGGCTCAGCAAAGGTTTGTTTGTTTCTCCTATCTGTCTGTTCAGCAGAGGGCTCTGCAAAGTGTCCAGCCTGCAGTCCCTTCCTCCTGTGCACTGTAGGACTTCTTGGAGCAATCTGTGTGCTTGTCTTAAAACTCAACCACAAACTGTTCTTTCCAAACGCAGAGACCACGTCTCATCCGCTGAGACAGGCACTGTATGAAGTGACTACTTTTTCATAGAATAGGCTGTGCAAGAAGTGACTAGTCCCTTCTGGACATTACATCGTAAAAGGTGTTGTGACTTCCTCCTTGTTCTACCTGGGAGAGTTCGTTCTTGTGGAAATTTCCTGCCATGTGGTGAAGACATCTAGGTTGCTTATGGAAGGAGGATCCCTGCAATATGGAATGGAGCCCTCTTTCCAACAGTGAGGGATTGAGATCCTTGCCATCAACCAAGACCAGCATCTTTTTAAATTTTATTTATTCAATTTTTTGGTTTTTCAGAGACAGGGTTTCTCTGTATAGCTTTGGAGCCTATCCTGGCACTCGCTCTGTAACCCAGGCTGGCCTCAAACTCACAGAGATCTGCCTGTCTCTGCCTTTTAAGTGCTGGGATTAAAGGTGTGCACCACCAACACCCAGCTGAAATTTTTTTAATTGAAAAAAATTGTTTTCTCACACAATATATTTTGATTATGTTTCCCATCCCCCGTCCCTCCCCCACACATCCCTACTTCCCAATCCACCCAAATTTATGTTCTTTTCCTCTCTTTAAAAAAAACAAACAAAAAATCAAAGAAAAGAACAAAAAAACAAGAAACATGCAGAAAAACCACAAAAACAGAAACCAAAATAAACAAGTGAAAGAGCAATAAAACAAACAAACAAAAATGCCCAAACAAAGCAAAATGAGACAAAAAGTCTACAAAAATATCATTACGTTCACTCTGTGCTGGACAACTCTTGAGCATGGGCCTGCCCTGATGTGTCTTTATAGTGATTCCAGAGAGAGTCAGAGTTGGAAACACCAGCTCATCCACTCTGGATCTCCACATTCATAACTCACATGGACTATGGAATATCTAATGTTTGTTGTTACACACTACTAAATGGTCGGTGACATGGCTATTGATAATCAGTACATGGAGACAGGGTTCTATGGCTTGGATCTGAGATGTTCCTCCCGAGCTGATGCTTTGAACACTTGGTCCCCAACTGGGGGAAGTTGTGGAAATGTTAGGAGACAGGGTCAATCTGGGGGAAATAGGTCACTGGGGTGGGTCTCTAGGGGGTCTGTCTTCTCTACCCCTTTCTGTCCTACTCCCTGCTTCCTGTCTTGAGTGCTAGGATTAAAGTGTGCATCACCACCGCCTGGTGAAATGTTGATTGTTAACACATAAAACCATTATTTTTGCAAGATCCTAAAATTTATTACATTTTAATTAAATCCCAAATGTCCAAATATAAATCCTCTCCTTATAGGAAGTCCCTTGTGCTTTAAAGGGGCTCCCAGCCTACTCAGAGGTAGATGGATAGGAGTTCTCGAAGAACACAGTGTTTTTCTAAAAGGTGCAAGCAGACCTGACTAGTTAGAATGTTTCTAAGTAAAGCAGAAGCACACCTGGCAAAGGAGTGAGCCTCACAATTCACCAAGAAGCAGGTCTTCCGGGGGAGGGGTTTCTATCTACAGTGTAGTTGCAGCGGGACCTAGTCAAAGACACCTTTTCTCTTCCTTTTTGTGGTGCTTACAATGGAGCCCAGGGACTCCTTACTGCAAGGCATTCTTTTGCTGAATTGCATCCCCAATCCCTCCAAGACAATTTTATCCTTGTGCCATATGATGTATTAGCTTATAGATAAAATGATACCCAGAAGGTATCATCCTCTTTAGAAATAGGAAGATGTATGTCTCATTTCCTGACTGCCCATCTTGTGCCAAGAAACTTAGATAACACAGATGTAAGTGATGAAAATCCAAGTAGGGGGGAAAACTCTACTGAATCATCCATGACTCAGAATGACTTTGTGAACTGAACAATGCTCTAAGAGATTTTTTCCAGTTTCACTAGGGCTTTTTTTGAGAATTTTGTACAATATATTTTGATATTATTCAACCACCACCCTCCCAGATACATTCCCTCTTCTCCACTCACTCAACTTTGTGTCTATCTATCAATTATGATTTGTGTTGCCTATATACTCTTGGGTGTGTGACCTTCACTGGAGCAGGGTCAACCTACTAGAGGCTAAATCCTTAAAGAGAACTCCCTCTCCCTCTCCCCGCAGCTGCCAATAGCTCCTTAGATAAGGGCAGGGCCTTATTTCCACCTCCTTGTCACCATGTTGGCGCGCCTGCCCAGCTGTGCCCCAAAATTGGTTTCCTTGTAGTCATCCACCAACTCTAACAACATTTTTGACCTCATCCACAATGCTCCCTGAAATTTTGGAGAGATCTCTAAAGAAGAAATGCATATGTTACCAAGAGCCTCTAGCATGTAGAAAAAGCCACTATGTCCTTTGACTGCTTTTTGTTAGATTAGTTTTTGTTTTGTTTCATCTTCCTTCTCAGTTGTGTATGTATAGAGGATCAAGGGCTTAGGACTTATGTTTTGTAGGCAAGCCTGGCCATTGTAGTTCTGTCTGTCTGTCTATCTATCATATATATATATGTATATTCTATCTATTTATCATCTATTTATTTATCATCTATCTATTGTATATCATCTACCTATTATTTATCTATCTGTCTGTCTGTGTGTGCACATGCTGCATGTACCTGTGTGTCCGTCTGTCTGTCTGTCCCCTGAGCCTGAACACTTGTATGTGTCCCAGCTTCTTTGCCTTCCAATGATGGAGTAAGGTGAGGCTTACCTTCACTGCCAATTGCACTTGTTGAAGGATGGAGGGATCTGCAGTCACCCTCCAGAGATTTAAAAGAATTCCATGGCAGCATAGATCAAAGAGACCTGTCTTCTGTCATTCTTGGGAAGCATATCCAATCATTTATAAAGCCTTTTCATCTCATTTTGCTCAAAACTATTAGACACAACCCTGGAAGGAAAGGAAGTTAAATTTTAGGTCTCAACTCCCAACAACTGGGCATGAACTATAACACGAGAATGTGATGTGGCTTCTGGGAAAGCTAATGGCAGTGTAAATAACAGCTTCTGAACTATCTAGTACTAAATATTGTCACAACTTTTTATTTGGCAGTGTTCAAGCCATAGAGCAATGGCACTCATTTCTGAGGACCATATTAAAAGCAAGTGACAACTCGTGATCACGACAGTAAGCGGAAGGACATGTCACCGGGGAGGTGGTAGAGGGAATTACTAAAGTCCAGTAACCTATGAAGCTGTGGCTGGAATGGAGACGTATTGACAGCTTCAGACATTTGAAAGTCGTGGGAAATGAGTGTGGACAGAGCAAGTTCCACTCAAGGAAAGAGAACTAAACCTCGGCACCTGCCAGGAAAGAAAGGAAGTTCTAACCAAAGAGGAATATTGCTATCAAGGTGTCACGGCAAGATGCTGAGGCTCTTTCACCAAAGTTGCTGGAGACAGCCTGGGGGATATTTGTTAGGACTGATGCAAAGGAGTGTGACTTTGGGACAAACTGAGCCAGTGACCTTTGCATTCCTTCCTTACTGAGACTCCCATAGCCCCAGATCTGGCTAACGCAAATGCTAAGTGGATACGAGTCTTCCCTGTTAAAGGAGCTTGGCTCCCTGAGGTTGAAAGTTAATGCTCACACATAACTCATCCTTCTCAGCCCTCAGTTACAGGGAGGGTCGTATGCCTTAGTGCTTAGAGTGAGCGGTGGACAGCTAAGCAGTTCCCACCATGGAGATGGAAGCAGAAGTAAGGTGTTGTTTCTGGGTCAAAGTCACTAGCTGCAGAAGTTTGGTCTCCCGGAACACTCTTCATCTGCATGCTAGGAGGAGATGGCTTAATGTTGAGGTGGGAAGGCCCAAAGAGGAAAGCTAACACTAAATATGGGAGAAGGCACTCGGAACAAGTGCCTGCATCTGCAGCTCACCTCATGGAAGCAAGACAAAACCTCCTTTGACAAACCACTGAGATTTTGAGGCGATTTATTACTGAGGCAAAATGCAGCCTTATCTGGCTTTCCACCTGGGGGTGAGCATGCTTCCTGTTGGACTGGGGAAGGTGGAGACAGGTGGGTGATAGAAAACTCTGTTAGAGCAGTCAACTTCGTAGAGCTGGGGAACACAGCGTATGAGGCTGTGTCCAATGCCCTTGACGGTTTTGATCCTGAGTAGCTATGGATAGTGAGGTAAAATTCAGGCCACTTCTTTAGAAAGATCAAAGACACCCACTCGAGAGAAACCCCACACCTAGTGTCCATAAGCAAAATCTCATCTGGGGCTACGTCATCTGATTTTACATTTATTGATTTGTTTAGTATGGCGTGATGGTCTGTGCATGTGTATGAATGCCCAGACATGTGAGAGGAAGACTTGGAATCCTGGGGTTAAATCCAGGTAGTCAGGCCTAGCAGCAAGCATCTTTCTTTACCCACTGGGCCGACTTACTGGTTCTTCTGGTGTAAAGAAACCTATTCCTTCCAAAGAGCTTTCCAAAGAAAGAGCTTTATTTCCTGGTTGTAGAAGCTGAGGTCCCACACACCACATCTTCTCACAATGCCTGCACAATGAACATATTTCTTCTAAAGGAGTTGAGTAGCCTCACCCCCCTACCCAGTGTCAACAGCCCAGGCTGGAAGGGGACAGCGGGACTCCTCACAGAAGCTCAGTTTACAGCAAGACTCCCACCAGGCCCCAAGACAGCTTTGATCAGTGTGAAGTTTCCACAAACACAGTGGGAGAGGGGGACTAGGTTTTTAACACTGATCCACACATGTGAGAAAGGAGGGCTCCATGGTCTTCAGCAGAAACAAAAACCTTACGCTCTCCTACCCCAAACAGCTGTTAGCTTTCTCCATAGGTTTAAGTGACTATATGTTTGTTTTCATTTTATTACATTTCATCGCATAATGAAGATTTGATGATAAAAGTCACTTGCGGTTTTCGAATCTGAGATCTTTTGCTTTCTACTTCCTGTGTCGCTTTGGGCAAGTTACCTAGCCACTCTGTGCTTCCAGTAGCTTTTCATCAGTTCGGTGTCTCAAACTGCTGCCTCAGCAGCCAAAATCATAACAGAATCAAAGGAAGACGAAAGCTCAGCTTACCAGAATTGGGGGATACGGCTAAGGTAGTTCTAAGGGAAAAGTAAGTTACAGCTATGAGTGTTTGTTTAAAAAAAATCAGGAATGTCTCAAATGACATTTTCCCTTACATATGAAAACTAGCTTTAAAATGCGTGTGAGTGCGTGTGTGTGTGTGTGTGTGTGTGTGTGTGTGTGTGTGTGTGTGTAGGTCATAGAACTAGAAAGGAGGTCATGGGAGAGGAAGAAGAGATCTTGGGCAGACAGAGAAAAAGAAAGGATAATGGAATGTGTATAATGAGACAGCAGAAGCTAGGACTGAGGGAAGGGAAGGGAACCAGCCAGAAGGGGGAAGGGACACAGGGGAACCCAGTGGATGAGGCAGCAACTGACAACAAAGTCTAATGATATTTAACCGTGGAAAGGACAAAGTAACATCCATTACTTTACATGCTAACTTAAAAGCTACTTTAAAAAGAAAAAAATATATATATATATTAAATAAAAGAAGAAATAAAGTCAAAAAGAAAAAAAAACCACCATGCCATTAAAGAAATGTGTATTATCTTACCAACAGGACAAGAATTTTGTCTATCAAACTGGCAGACATTTTAAAGGAATAGCGGCTGATGTTAAGCTGTGAGTAAACATAAGCCTTTCTAAGGAGTGCGAGAATGAGCCCAAGCTGAGCCCTCTGAAAGGCACTCTGCCGATCTTAGACTAGCAGTGGACACAGTCCTTCTACTCCTGAGTGTTGCAGCAGGAGGCCAGTGGGCACAGGTAATGTGTGCTATTTATAGTAGGTAGACAAGTGACATGTTCTGGAGTAAAGAACCATGCATTTAGAGAGAAAGCATCCTGCAGCATAATCCAATGGGTTTTAATAGGCTACACAGCCACGATTCATTAGGTCCGGTCCCACAGGATCCCAGAAGGGTGAATCTGTGTCATACAGTTGTAAATATCTATGTTCAAGTGTTCAGAATGGTACATAGTCATTGGTAATAGTCACTACCACAGACTTCTAGAACATCTTTCTTTTGTAGAAGGGCTGGAGAGATGGCTCAGCAGTTAAGATCACTCACTGCTCTTGCAGAGGACCCAAGTTCAGTTCCCAGCACCCACATGGTGGCTCACGACCATCTATAACTCTGATTCCAAGAGGTCTAATGCCATCTTCTGGCCTCTGGGGCAGCTGCACACATGTGCCACATATACATGTAAACATGCAAATGCACAGAAACAAAATTGAATACTTTTTATTTATTAAACTTTAGAATTGTTAGATGTTTTCTGTGCAGATAACATTCAAAATGGTGTTAATCAAAAAACAAAACAAGAACAAAGCACATTTCATTAGTGGTGAAGAAAGGCAAAAGGGACATCTCCCACCAGCAGCCCTGTTTGTGGATCAAGCAAAGAGCCCACGCTTGGTTGGAACAGAGCTGTGAAGGCTCCCAGGCTGGCCAGCTAATACAGTACCCCACTAATGCCAGATCCAAAGCTTCCATCTGAAGCCCGAGCTGTCACTCTGGAAGGCCTTTGCTCACAGTTAACTGTGTTTGGGTAATGATCCAGTGTAGGCGCGACTCATTCATTTACAAGAGGTACTTTTTAATAGCTGGCTTATCTTGGAGGGGTGCTCAGGAAGCCACATTAAGTTAAAGTGAGACATCCTCTTCAAAATCTTACCAGGACTTTTTAGGGTGAGCATTTGGTAACACCATTTTAGATTTCCCAGCAGAGAACTTTTGCTATAACAACAACAACAACAAAAATCTTGGGCCTTAAATATATATTTGCCTGTTGATGAAGTAAACCTCAGTTTATATTTTAATTCGTCAATTCTCCAAATATCCCTTTAATTTGATTTTTTGTCAGATAATACATTAAGAGATAGAGACACAATGGTGTTAGATATTGAACTGTGTCCCTTCAAAATGTCTATGTTAAGACCTGTTGTAGTTTAGATGTTGGATTTCTTCCCCAGAGATCCATGTGCTAAGGTCTTGGTCCCCACGGTGGTCCCTCTGGGAGGGGATGGAACCCGCAGCTGATAGGGACCAGCAGAACGCATGTGGGCTCTGTGATGTGCCCTGAGAAGGTACTGTGGGACTCTCCTCTTCCCTTTGTCTCTGAACACAAGGTGAGTGGTTCTCCTGGGCATGCACACCCAGCATGGTATACTGCCTCACCACAGGCCCAAACAAAGCTGACCTGACCGACCGATCATGGGCCAAAACTTCCCAAACTGCAAAGCAAGACACCTTTCCTTTGAATTACCTTATAATCCCACATATTGGTTATGATAATGGGAAGTGGATTGACATAACATTTGAATCCACAATACCCCCAGAATGTGGCTAGTCATGCTGGCTTCTGTCAAAAAGGTTCTTGTCCTTCAGTAAATAAGATGAGCCGGGTCTTTGAAAACAATCCTGTTCTGCCCGCCTAAGTCAGGCAGGGGCTTGCGCCAATGCCGTCCCACATTCCTGTCTTTCCTTACCATGCTCCCAGCCACTTGTCTGGCTTTGTTGCTATGTCCTCGTGCTGCCCAGGGCCCAGCGTTCCTAGAGGCATCAGGCCTTTAGCCAGGACTGGGGCTTTAACAAGGGTCTTCCTTGTTTTGAGGTGTCTAGTTTCTTGAAGGAAGCAGCTACCGGTTTCCTACATCTTCAGCCTGCAGATGACTATCCAGCCCATGATTGAGCAAGCCAATCAGATAAATCCTCTCTCATAATTGCATACATCCCTTTGTCTCTGGAGAACCCTGACTAATTCGGTTTGGTAGATCCTAGTCTAATATGACTAATGGCCTAAAAAGACAGAATAGGACAAAACACACACACACACACACACACACACACACACACACACACACACACACACACAGGGAAGTATAACGGGCTTTCTTTAAGGCCACCAACCAGCTTCCAAAGAAAGATACAGAGGCTTAATATTAGTTGTGAGTGCTCAGTTTCTCTTCATCTACGTTTTACCTCGGGACTTTTTTGTTTTACTTTCTTTAATTCTCTATGTCGTGGTTGACTGGTGGCTGCCTCCCTGGATGGCTGGCCACAGGCATCTTCCTCTCTTTCTCACTCATTCTCTTCCCCTCCCCACCCCAGTATAAATTCCTCCTACTGCTTACTCTTTCTGCTCATCAGCCTCGCCTCTCCCTCTTCTGCCTAGCTCCTGGCCATTCAGCTTTTTATTACACCAATCAGGTGCCTTAGGCAGGCAAGGTAAAACATCAACACTTCTTTACATAATTAAACACATACACCATAGACAAACATAACACATGTTTACATAGTTAAGGTAATATTCTGCAGCATAAACAAATGTAACACATGTTTACATAGTTAAGGTAATATTCTGCAGCATAAACAAATGTAACACATGTTTACATAGTTAAAGTAACATTCCACAATAGAAAGGGCCTGAACAGGCATAGGAAGAAGGCTATCTTCAGGCTAAACATCCAGGCCTTGGAACAAAGCATCTCTGATGACATCTTACTCTCAGATTCTCAGTTTCCAAAGTTGAGAGAAAATTAATTTCTGCTGCTTCAGAAACCCAGTTGGTGGCAACCCCAGAAAGCTCACACAGACATCTGATGTAGCTTTCACAGTGTAGACTCAAATGAGTTAGGTAAGTCACTGGCTTATAGCATCTCTAAGGGCTTTTAAAGCTTAAATCTCATTAAAGGTCGAAAGAATCGATTCCTGTTCTTCAGTCTGCAAGCGACACTCCCCTTGGGTCTACAAAATGCATCAGCTTTCCCTATGAGCAGGTCCAATGCAGTGTTCACAAGGGATGGCATTCTGAGCAGCGTTAGACTCTGAGGCCTACAACTATGGCTTTTCATCTCCATGAAGGCAGAAGAACACGGGCATGTGGGAGACAGCCTCAGGAGTCCAGAGACCAGACAGAACCTTCCAGAAAAAGGGATGTAGCTGGGCACAGAAATGCCCTGGCTTCTCTAACACAGAGCCCCTTGTGCGATGAGATAGCGCAAGCATAGAGTAGGTGTTCCTGGATCTCACGCCAGTCTTTCCATCAGCCAGACCCTGAGACCATCCCAACATAAATGAGGGCAGGTCCTGTTCCTGGCTGGGGCCACAGCACACTCGCACACCATGTGCCAAAGGTGAGCCTGTAAGTTTTATTCCCAGAGCACCGTTTAGTGACGACCTCATCTTGGCAGGTCTATTTCAAGTGGTCGAGAATCTTGCTCAGTCATTATACAACCTCTGATGCCTGCTGGTAAAGACTTTTCTGTCTCCAAAAAAAATCCCCAAATGTTGCTTAACTTGACCCTGGCATAATTCATCTTCTGCAAATAAGTGAAAATGAGCCAATGCCAAGGCCCTGGCACACCCACAGAGCAAGCTTGGAACGGGAGATGTCCATGACCTCAGTCCTTGGCAGAGAGTTACAGGCTAAAAGGGAGCCAGTAAAGAGGGTGCCTGGCAAGGGCATTTCCTGTCGGCTGGGCCCAGGAGAGACTAAAGCTCCTCCATCATTCAATATAGAATGTTGTTCACGTGTCACTTGAAATGGCCACATCATCTTCTCTGAGTGTCACTGAGGCCTCGTTTTACAAAGAGCATCTTACTGGCCCATGGTCATCAGGTTACTGCCTCCAGCGTATCTATCCTGACTCTTCACTAGGAGAGTAACATCTCTCAAGTCTCTCATCTCCCATCAGCTCAAGAGGAACCAAAGGCCTCTGGGCATAGTTCCACTCTGGGTAGTCCTTGAAGCTGATTTCTGAGATTAGAACTGCACCGTGTGTGTTAATAAATAAGGAAGAATGCTGTGCTTCTCTGGGCACAGGCTGTTTTTCTGTGGGCCATCTCTCATTCATTCAGGTACCTAAAGCACCTGAGCCTTGTGGGGAGATGAAGGTTGGAATCTACCAGGAAATGGGAACAGTTTGTTCAACATCTTCAGCATCTTACTGATCTTTGTAACAACCCAGTGCCATAATTAACAGTTAAAGCTCCTGCTTTGCAGATAGAGAGTCTGAGTCCTGGAAGTCAAATCGCTTGCCCCAGGATTCCAAGCATATGGAGACTCCAGCAAATCTTATCTGTTAGTCAGGGTCTATGAGCCTCATGTTTTCCATGTAGCAAAAGCTAGAAAGATGAAATCACACCCAAAGGAGACATAAAAATGTGGAGAGGGAATCCAATCGTGACTTTGAAGATACCAAAAAAGCTACATATTCTTCTCCAAAGCAATGGGGACAGTTTCAACAACAGGCCCTGAAGATGATCCCTGGACAATCCCAGGTTCGTAAACACCTGAACTGTAGTGAGTTCTCTGTTTCGATTTTGGAGATGTCGGTCTACTCAAGAGGCCAAGTCACAGGCTGAAAAATTACAAGCTTAAGAGGAGATGTGGCCTGTGACTTACTAATTGGGTCACCCTAAATATGTCTGTGGAACTCTCAGCCCCTTCCTCATCCAGAACATGAATCTCGTACTGCGTCTGAGGGGTTTGCCCTGTCAGGCAACTCCTCTGTGTCCCCCTACCCATGAAGAAGTCATGTGTGCCAGGCTGCTTCCTCCCTCCAACAGCCAGAGGTGTTGAAGCCACATGGAAAATGTAGATTTCACCACAGAGCTTTCCTTGTTTGAATGAACCGAATCTTTATTTTTCTTTTACAAGCAAAGAGCTTTTCATTAATTTGTGCCAGGTCATATAATATATTCCGCAGTGTTCTTGTTTCATTTAATTTTCTGGATTTCCAAGAAAGTTTCACAATTTGGTTTGGTGAAGGGTCTCGTGGAAAGAAGAGAAGTGAGAAGTCATTTCTCTGCAGCTAAACTTCAGTTTAGGGATGCATACAGCTGGATGTGTGTGCGGCTTTCCTTCAGGATCTACATCTTGACTCTTTCTAAACAATATGAGGTTGACAAGAACTGTGTTCAGATATAATAAACACTTATTTATTTTACTGCGGATCGTTAATTACCAGTTAAAGCCTTGCATGGTAGTAGAGAAACAGTCACTGTGCCTCCCTAGAAATGTGCCGCCAGAAAGTCAAGCTCACGCACTTGGAAGTCTTCTGGAGCAAGACAGAAGAATCCTGCAGACCCAGTCCATGGGAAAGGAGGGAGTAAGTTCAGAAGAAAGCCATGAGGTCATGCTGGAGGGTGAGAGCACCGAGAGCCTTGACGGCTCCCAACGTCGGCTTCACAAAGCTCTTTCTATACGACGGAACACATGCAGAGAATATCCTCCACAGACTAGGTGGGTGCAGGGCAGTAAGCTGTGCTTCCCTCTAGCTCTGTGACCTTGACTAAGGGATGACCCACACCTCTGAGAATGCTTCTTCACCCACAAAATGGGGCTAACAATAGCCCTTTACTTTGGGGAAGATGTTTTAGGAAGTTGACACTTGCTGGGTGACTGGCCACCAATAAGTGTCGCTATGACTGTAACATGGAGGACAGAGGTGCAGATTGGGAGTTGTTGGTCAAAACCTGCAAAATTTGAGTTAAATGGGAGAGATACACTGAAGAGGTTAACAGTGTGTGATATGATAACTATACTTAATAAAATGATACATTCTTGAATTTTAGGAGAAGGCTCCAAGGCAGAAAGAATTGGTTTTGCAATGGTCTCTTGCACCTAATCACAGTGACAAATAGAGACAGATTGCTTCCTCCTCAGACATATATTTGGACAAGTGGTTCTCAGTCCCAGTTCCACATTCAAATCAGAGAATGTTTAGAATGTGCTAAGACCCCAGCTTCATGACTGGCATTTCTCTAGAATTCCATGTGCATCTTCAATGTGCCACAAGGTTAATGATGTTTGAGTTCGGGGCTTCTAGAGCTATTGCTCAGATTTACTCAAACTAGGGGAGGTCAGAGCTACCAAAGAGTCCAGGAGATCTGGATCTGAGGTCCCCAGCATGGTCTCCCTAGAGCCCACCCAGAAGTGAGCTCCTGTTGCTTCTTTTCATGGATTCTGATGACTCTCAGGTGTGGACAGCATCCTGGTACTCCCAAGGCCCAGCTCAAGCACCAGTTCCCAGTGATTCTTTTTGCTCTGACACTGAAGAGCCCAGCCCCATTATAGATTTTCCCTGAGTCCACTCACTGGGCATGGAGCTCCCTGCACCCCTGGCCCAGAATGCCCTTAGCATGGAAAGTGATCATGAGTGACCTTCAGGTCATTCCTTCTACATGCTTGTCACTGGGCTCAAGGCCAGCCCTGGCAGAGACTCCACAAACAGGCAGGAACAGGGGCTGGTGGTGTCTTCTCCTTCATCTCCTCATGCACCTGACCCCCTCTCTGCTATAGATAGTGCAAGGTCAGTTTCCTGAGCAGCCTACTTGCCACTCTAGGGCTACCATTCGCTGTAAGAAGCCGGAGCCACCCCCTCTGGCTACTTGGTGGTGTCCTTTCCAGGCATAGAAACTGTCATTATCAGACAGGGACACCGCTCATGTCAGTGTGGGACAGGAGGGGAATCGCCAGAGTGTCGCAGAGAGTCAGACTCACAGAAGGGAAGGGACATGCCTGTCAGCTCCAGCTGCTCTAAAAATGTACACCAGCCCCGGGAGTCTAAAGTACAGCCATTCATTTCTTACAGTTCTGGAAGCTGAGCAGTCAGCAGTAGAGTTACTGGACTGAGTGATAGTGAGGACTCTTAACTGGTTAGATTTTGTCAACGGGGAGGAGGAAACAGCTGAGCAACTGCTTCCATCAGATTGGCTGATGAGCATGTCTGTGGGGCGTTCTCTTGATTGACAGTTGATATCCGAGTGATCGGCCCACCATGGGCAAGTGGTTGCACAGGAAAACAAGCAAAGCAACCCAGTAAGCAGTGTTCCTCCATGGTCCCTACTTCAGTTCCCGTCTCTGGGTTCCTACCCCGGCTTCCCTTGATAGTGGATGAGAACCTGGAAGCCGCATAAACTCATCTTTCCCCAAGTGGGTTTTGGTTAGTGTTCATCACAGCAACAGGAGCCAAACTAGGACAGACCCTCATCCCAATTAGCAGATAGCTGCCTTGTCACTGTATCCTAACCCCACAGAGAGAAGTCTAGTGTCTCACAAGGACATCAGTTTCACCAAAGGTTCTACCTTCACGAACTCAAGAACACCGAGTACCCCCCAGACATCTTCCCCCAGAAGCCACCACTACAGGCCTTAGGGATTTAACAAACACATTTACTATGGAACTTGGGGACTTTAAGAGCAATGGGGAGAACCAAGGGACTCAGGGGAGCCGTGGCATGTTTGGGCCGATGAAAGGGGGTGTGATAACAGCGCTTTACTGTCAAATCTGACATTCAGGCTTATCGGTGTAGGCATGGAATTGCCGTGAAGGTTGAAGATGAATGCAGGAATTCCTGGTAGGACCTCTTCATGTGCGTCCCCCTGAGTTATGAGAAGACAGAAGAGCTTGCTTTCATTGGAGGAAGTGAGGACCAGTGAGTGGCTTTATCATGTCCCTTTACCAATGTCTTCCTGGATGATCCAACATTTACTCACCTGTCTCTGGGTCCCCATTTACCAGTCAGTGGTCATGTCATGAGTGCTGGTAAGTACTGTGCCAGGTACTTCATGAGGAGGAGGAGGGCATGCTGGCTTCCATCCTAAAGGATTCACAGCCAGGTAGACGACAATCACACGGGACACGGAGAGGAAGTGGGCAAGCCCTGTGGGCGGGCTGCCCAGCACCTTCCGCCTGGGTTTCCCGGATGAGAACACGAAAAATGCACAGGAAATAAGTGGGCAAGAGTCTCTCCCCAGCTCACGACTGCTTTGTTCCCAGCTGGTCAAGCTCCTATGGAAGACAACAACCACAGAGTTACCAGTTAGAATGTACCTCTCCCTAAAAGGGCCAGGTAGAATGTGGATGGCTGGTATGGAGGGTTTGCTTAGGGCCCGCTTGATCTTGCTACTGGCAGCAGTGAGAATCACAAGGCTATCTCACATATCCACGTAATAAAACATTTTTTGTCGTATAGTATTGCCTTAAAGAAGGAAAATTCAGAGGCTGAGTATTCTTGGGTCTGTCTGAATCATGGAAGAGACAGGCTCAAAGCAGTTAAGTGACTCTCTTCATACCACATGAGTCTTCTGTCACTTTACCGATCCTGCATCCCAGGCAGGAGACCTATCGGGGTCTGAGTGTTCTCTTGTTCTGATGCCCTCTTCAGCCTCCCTGAGACCCTCTCTGCCAACCTCGGCTTCCTCCCAGGCTCTGACTTGGCCTCTTGCTTTCTGCCCTAGGCACAACTCACTGGCCTTGCTTCCTGTGATTCTGTTTTTCCGTCTTTACTGTGGGATTAGAGCCAGTGCCGAGGATAAGGCATGGGAGATGGGAAGCAGTGCCCCTGGGTAGTGTGGGACAGGCCTGCTGGCTTCGCAGGCTCTACTGGCCATCACTGAGAATTCTCTTCCAGATCATTGACCTGGGGGAAACAGAAGTCAAGAGGGAGTTAATGGTCAGAGTCCCAGTTTTGTCTACAACTAAGAGTCTAGTTTTGTGCAGAACCTGCAAGCTGCTCTGGCCTTTAACTGTGAAAACAAAAAGGAATCTTGTTTTGCCCAAAGGTATTCACCTCATTAAGACATGTGTATGTATGTAGGTGTAGGTAAGTATGCATGCATGTAATGAGTTACATGATTACAAAAGAAGAATGTAGATTGTTTAATCATTCCAGGTCCAAGTTGATAGTCTACTATCTTCAGGTCTTAACCATATCAGAATGTCTTGGCAACCATAAGATTCAACACAGGTAAGAACCCCCAGTAACACTGTCTGGAGATATCTGAATAAGGCATTCAGTCTGGAAGCCACAGCTAAAAACACCAATAATGATAGTGGCTGACACTTTAGCGTCACACACTAGTGCCTATATGTGGTCTTTGTCCTGACACCCTGGAAACACTCAAGAGAAACCTATCTATGAGAAACTAAACAATGTGAGTGCTAAGGAAAGGGCTTTATCTGTAGAACAAGCCCTATGCCTTCCAGAGGGTCGAGCATGGGAGTGAGAACAGAATTTTCAACTCTAGAAGCCGGCTCTGTTTTGACTTTGTCTTGGCGTGAGGAGAAAATGTACCCTATACAAAGAGACTAGGCCTTGAAACATGAATTTCCTCCCCTAAAATGCAGCCCAGGAAATGATGCCCTTGTTGCCAGCATAAACATTTATCTGTAGCCTTGGCTTTGGGTCATCAGTAATAAAACATAAAACACTCAGAGTCCCAAATCAACAGGCAGAGAGACAGCCAGGGACTGTGGTGGGCTCCAGTCTGGCCTGAGGATCCACAGGGACAGTGATTCCTTCTCCTTTCCCAGATCTTCCCCCAAGTCCTTGCATAGTGCAAGGGGGATCAGGGCATTTTAAATCTCTACATGAAGAAAGGGGGACTCAGCTATTGGACAAGTGGCAAAATCCCAGGCACTCCCCCAAATCACTGGGTGCTTCAGGAAATCGAGCAGTCACGAGTAGGCAACTTCTACTCTATGAGCTCTGTGCTTAGAATTGCAGTTTGGAAATGTAGAAAGAAGGGCTAGCATCATCAGGCACCCCCACCTGTGACAACAGTATTAACGCCACAGATGGTGTGACAGCTGCTTTCTTTCTCTAATCAGTGGAAATGAGTCCAAGATCTACAGAGTGATCTTCATGTGGCTTGCTAGACTTGCCCTAGTCATCTATTTCCGTGCAATAGGCCATTCCAATGTAGAGATTTAAAATGTATCTTTCTCTTCCATGGTTATATTGACTGGACTCAGAGGAGTGTTCCTCTTTAATGTACTATAGGTACCTGAATCCATAGCTGGATGCATCCGTACTTTTACCTAGGCTGGACTTCCTGGACAGCCTTTTCACCCTCCTACCTGGTGCCAGACTGAGATGGCAGGGAAGACTCAGGCTAGCGGGGAGCTGCTCTCAACATGCGGCACCCTAGGGCTCCCTCGGAACATGGTTGCTTCAAGAGAGTTGGACTTCTCAGCAGTTGTCAGGCTTCGTGTGGATTAGACGCAGATGGGAGCAGTGAGAAGCCTGGCGACCAACTACTACAAGCAGAAAGAGAGGAACCACGAATTGCAGACATTTGTTTCTTGCTGCACTTGTTATAGAGACAAAAGAAAAAAAATGGCTAGGAGGGTTCAGTGGATACACCACCCTGACTCCAGGCTAGGACTCCTGGAGCCCTGAATGCTCTGGTCAGATACAGAGTCCCTGGGTCAGCAGCCATCATGGTGCTCTGATTTTCGTTTTCTTATTTCCATACAACTTACTCTTCTGTTGCCATAGAGACTTCCCAGGACTGACCCTTGGCACTGCCTTCTGCATCCCTTTCCTTTTCACCACGGTCACTGCCTCTCTTCCTTCCGGACGTGGACTCTGTGCCTCTCAGAACAACCCTCACCCGACACTGTTCTTTTGCAGCAAATATGAAATGTCACATTCAAGTGAGAGGCCCAGGAGGAAGGAACTGCATTTGTGCTCATGAACTCAAAAGTCTTGGAACCTTTCGTGGGAGTCTCTCTCTTAGGTCCCTCAGTTCTATGCTGTCATATATTAATACAATTTATAGGACATAAAATGCACCCTTTTAAAGTTCACAGTGTGGGGGTTCTTAGTGTGTTCCTTTGCCCCCCAGATTCCTCAGCTTGGGGAAATAGTTCCCACGTCTCAGCCTCCAGTCTCACTTCAATCTTTGCTATGAGCTGCTGTCAATTAATCTGAGCAGGCCTGAGGAATTTCAGTTGCGGGATCCCTGATTTTTTTTTCCTAACTGGGACACGATTCCCAGTCCTTTATGTCAAGCCATGGCCTTTCTTTAAACGGGAATTTTGAAAAGATGTGTAATTACTCAGGAGAACAAAGCAGAAGTCCAGGAAACGATAGTACAGGCATGAGCCTCTGCTGAGTCTATCTCTTGAAACCGTTTGGAAACATTAGGAGAAAGAAAAACAGAAAAATGAAAACCACATGTGACAAGAACTAGAAAACAGGCTTACACCTCTGAGCCTCGGTCCCCATCAGTAAGTGATGCAAATTGCACAGCCACAAGATGGTAAAGGAGCATCGTTTCCTTCGGACTGACAAGGCTGGGGCACAGAGGGTGCTTAGTGCTGTGTGCCGTGTGCCGTGTGCAATGTGCCGTGTGGTGGGAAACAAACACGCAGAAATACACAGACGTGAGTCTTTTTAAGATGTGGGTGCCATGGCATATACAGTGGGGGAAACGTGCAGCAAAACTTGCAGAACACCAGAAGGAAAGGAACTGTGAAATCGGGTAGATAAAGATTAAGTTGTAGATCAATTCTGTGCACACTTAATGGTGATAAGGGCTTACCCTAAGTATGCAGGTAGACATCAGGGAAGCACACTGATGAGACTCTGCTCATTGTCAACAAGCCAAAGCAAGCCTTCAACGGGCGGCTGAGAAAGGAAGGCTAGACTTCCTTCACCGTCACGTAATGAATAAGAAGAGTCCAGTGTCATTTCTACACAAAGATGTTAACAGGAGAAAACAAAAGGAAGGAAGAGATGAACCCAGAGGATGAGAAAGACACAGCTGGAAAGATTAGTAAAATTTAATGCTTTTGTATCATTGGCATTTTAATCTATTCACAAATTTCATTTTTACTGTCTGACAGCATGCCATTGTATTTATGCCTAGCTTGTGGGTTGTTTCTAAGAGGTAGAAGAAGAAGGTGGGTTTATGCTGATTACTCTTAGGGCCCTACATGCACCTACACATCTTTAGAGAAAGCCTTTGAGGGTGGTCGTCTCTTGGAATTGATCTCTTAGAGATGATCATGGTTTTGTTTAAAAAATAATTTAAAACAAATAACAAGTAAGAAAATAGCATGAGACTAATTAGCTCTAACAAATTTTGTTTTGGAGTGAAGAATAAAGAAAAGGATGCTCTAAGAAATAACAGTTCTTGGGATCCACAGTGATGCAGACTGCCCTGTCCTACTATATAAGCCAGTTGTATGTTTATCCAGAGAAAAAGAAATGGCACACCGAGACAGTTTGATTGTTATGGTTGTTTTTTGTTTATATGGCAAATAGTTCCCTTATTTTGAAGTTTAGTTCAGTCTCTGGCTGGAGGCTCAGCCGCTGTGATTGGCTTAAACACAGTTGCTTGATTAGAAACGTTTACTGGAGTAGAGCTACAATTTATTTGCATCCTGAGCTTGTTTACAGTTCCTTATATACAGGGGTTGCTTGGGCCAAACTTTACCTATGGAGACAGGTTTGCTTGCCTTCCCACACACAGGGCAGGAAGAATAGTTGACTATCCACTGCCCAACCTTGAGAGAAACAACTCACTAGGCTGGTAGGTTTTGTTCCACTGATAGCTGATGAGAGTTTGCCTGTCCTCTGGTGTCCATTTACATGTTTTCTAGCTAAGAAAATGATTGATTCCTGCCGAGGATTATGTATATCTGCTGCATCCACCCTAGGCCAGTTTTCTGAGTTTGAAGCTGAAGCAGAACCATTCCTACAAACGATATATCTATCCCCCAGGGGTGGGAAGGACTGGGCATTGATCCCCAGAGGATCTACCAGGCCTGAGCAACTCAGACATTTATTCTTCACTCAGTGTTGAGCCCCAAACTAGGTTTCAGCCCCAGCCCTCTGATGAGACCGACTTTGAACTTTGTTTCTATTCTGGCTCCTTGACTTCCAGACTGATTCTAGTGCCCACAACTAGCTCTGAAAGTTGTCTCAAATCTTACATATCCTGACAAAATCAATTTGTCTGGGCTTGAGCAGGGAATCTCTTATCCAGTCTCCAGAGACTCTTAGCATATCACTTCTCAGAGTCAACCCACCGAGGAAACCCCGGGGACCCCTGCTACTCAGAGTGACCCCACTGGGGGACCCTGTCTACCTCAGCAGCGTTCCAGGAACAGAGAAGATCTCGTTTATCAGTGAATTAAAGGCTTCATTTAGTCCCTGCCTGAAGGCGTGTGCACAGAGACGTTTTCTTGGGCAAAACTAATTATTGCGTCAGAAGTAAAAACACACTCTCATGTTAGTTTTGGGGAGAATACAGGCGTCGGCAAGGCTTCCTGTAGAGTTCATTGCCAGTAATGACATTTTCCACAATCCTGAAACCATTGGGTTATTTTCATTTCTCTTATGTTCCTCATCTAAGTTGTGAAGGAACCTATCAAAGACAAATTTCGGTATCAACTTTTACAAACTAAAGGAGTTGTATGATATTTTTGAAAAGTCCTTGAGAAGCCACACCATCCCAACAAACCCTGAGTGCTAAAAGCTTTGACCCAGATTTCCAAAGAAACCACTTCCCGAGCCTTCTAGAACAAGCAGTCCTATGGCTTAGACGTGCCCTTCCTGGGTCTACCATCTGCATTCTACAGCCTGCTGCCCCGTTCCCTCCTGTCACAGATTTTCCAACCCAGGCTTCATGTAGAAGTCACCCAGGAAAATGTAACGATCCTAAAACCCTCATCACACTCTGACCAGTTAAATCAGACAAACACCCGGGAAGGGGACAAAATCTGTTTTGTAATGCTCCCAGCCCAGGTGATGATGTTGTAATGTCAGAACCGAGACCCAAAACTGTAGCCAAAAGTTTCTGTTCTGCCTGGTCCCACAGCTGTTTGGCCGATGGCTCAGGCTTCTTAATGGCTAGTTCTCACTTTACTATTAACCCATAACTACTAATCTATGTATTTCTACATGGCCTTGTCTTACCAGAGAGGGCTCCAGCATGTTATTCCCTTAGTGACTATATGGTGTCTCTCTCTGGCAGCTTCTCTCTGCATGCTCTCCCCAGAATTCTCATCTGGTAGCCCTGCCTATACTTCCTGGCTACTGGACAATCTGCTTTTATTCATCAACCAATAAGACAAGCACGTATACAGAAGGACATCCCCAATCACAAGACTGCTCCTTCAGATCCATCAAATGTCGTCACTTGAACGGAACTGAACATGTCATCCAGTTGCTGTTCTCACACCTACATGAGCACTACAATCTCCTGGAAAGATTAAATGTCCCATCATTGTCTGGATCCCACCTTCATACATCCTGACTAAATTGATCTGGGACTCCCTAGGGTTGTATAGTGCTAAGGGTCACCCAGCTCAGGCAGTCCTTCATGCTATAGGAGTTCAAAGAAACTGAAAGAGTCAACCAATATTTGCACATGCAAATACAGCAGCTTATAGGAGCTCAAATGATTTCTGAGTTCAGCTAACAGGTCAGCCCTAGTTCCCAAATGGATGGGCTTCTGCAGTGGGTCCTCAGTGCCTGATGTGATATATTTCCTTCTGATTTTGGGGCAGTATGAACGTCAAAGACGTACTTCTGGTTCTGGGGCTGGGGGGGGGAGGAGAGTGATGCTATGGAAAGGTGACCTGACCATCAGGAGGTGGAGTATCCTGAGTGGTTATTATGTCATTGGTGCATGCACATGAAAGAGATTAGGGACCTTTGGGCCCTTGACCCACCCACTCCACCCGTACTTCCTGGATCATGAGTCCAGGTCATTATTTCTACCGTGTATTCCTATGATAATGTTGCTCTTCTTGCTGGAGCAACAAAGCATTGTAAAACAGGGAGCTACTGGTGAACAAGGAGAGTTATAAAAGCAACATGAGTAAAAGCAGAAACTTGTAACCTGTAAATCATCAGTGTGTAGGTGGGATCAATACCTGTCAAACTAGGATTTGTGCTCAAAGAAAAAAGCCATAACCTTAGACATCAGGTCTCATCTTCTAATTCATATCCCAGAGTGAAAAACAACTGAAGTATTCCTGTGAAGTAGTCCTGATTAAAAACAACAGCAACAAAAACACAAAACCCAAGCTGTATGACCTTGATCTACATCTCCCAGATTCAATATAAACTGACTTAAGAAGCTTGCACTCCTGGAGTGTGTACTTTCATTCTGCAACAAAAATTTCTCCTGACTTCATACTTTGTCTAGTCACTAAATTATTTCTCTGATGGTGACAAGCTTTTGGAAGCACTGGCCAGAGATTTCTGTCTGATTTAAAGATCTTAGGAACATTCCCATCTTGCACTCCAAGCAACAGTGCGACCACTAAATCTTTACTGGATCTTCCAGAGCCGCGAGACAAAACAAATATTATCTTTTAATAAGATAATTGCTTCAGAAACATGAAGATTTGCAGAACAAGATTTCAATAAAGTATGACCTGGTTTAGAAGACATTTAGAAGGGTGAGTAGTCCACCAACAGGACTAAATTATGGTGAGGATTCTATATCTTGTGGCCGTAGAGGGTCAAGAAGAAAATGGTTCTCAGATGTAGACACCCTCCAGAGTCGTGGGCGGTTCTTCTCTTGAAAATGGGCCACACTAGTGACATTTTAGATGGCATATTATGGTAGATGCAATGACCAGGACTTCTAAGGCTGGGTTGAATGAAGCCTTGTAGCTCTACCTGGATCTCCCAGACAACTTGCCCATGGGATACTACCAAAAACCTGTGAGAAGCCCAACCACATGGAGAGGCCACAGATAGGTGCTGTCAGCCCTAGCTGAGTATCCTCCCAAAGACCAGCAACGACTGGCCAGAGCCTGCCTGGCGGAGTTCTCACAGACTCCTGCCCATTTTCAGGGTGGCCTTTGGCTGCAACTTCATGGCAGCCCAAAGAAGAACCAACAGCAGAGCCAACAAGAGCTAGATGGATAGAAATCTTACAGTGTCCCTTCGTGTGCTAAATTTGGTATGATATCACTTCACACACCTTCAGGCAGCTGTGCCTTTGGTCTTCCGGACTAAGACCCAGAGTTCATACATTTTTCAACTGTGTCTTCCTCTCACTTCGTTTCTTAGCTTCACTTTCTAAGCCAGCCTGGTGTTGTGGAATGTTTGGACACTGTGTGAAGATGTATTGTCATGGTCGGTGTAATAAACAGTTAAGTGGTCAATAGTTAGGCAGGAGCGAATAGGTGGGAATTCTGGGCAGAAAGAAGACGCTGGAAAGAGTAAAGGCAGATTTGCCAGCGAGAATCGGGGGAAGCAGAATGCACAGTGTGGAGACGAGATGAAAAGCCACCTGGCAGAACATAGAGTTAAAAATATGGGTTAATGCAAGTTATAAGAGATAGGAACAAGCCTAAGCTAAAGGCCAAGCTTTCTCCATTAGTCATAAGTCTCTGTGTCACTATTTGTGATGGGCAGTTCTGACGAAAAAGCATGACTGCATTTGGCGCTCCAAAGTGTGGCACGACCACACAGACAGAGAAGTCACACTAGCCAGAGCCACCTCAGTTGCCATCTGGACCTCTCCATGAGCACTCACAAGAGTTGGCTACCACTTGCGGGGACTCTGGAGAGTGGGCCCAGCAACTTCCCAGAGCTGTGGTGGGCAAATACAGCTCCAGACCAGTATCCACTGGCATGAGGCTAAGCTCTCATGGAACCAAGGAGGGGTGTAGCCAGCTGCCAGCACCTCTCCCTGGCAGGAAAGCAGGCCAGCAGCTTCAGAGTTGTCACGCAGTGGTCAGAGAAAACTGCAAGTGCGCAGCTGCAGGCATGCAGAAAGTCAGGTCCAGACCGAAAAACAAAACCTCTAAGCAGGTATGGTATGTCTGAATATGCACTTAGGTATTAAAGAAAAAATGGCTACAGACAGTCATGAAAATAAATGAATAAATAAATAAATAGTTTGAAAAATAATAAAGTCTTTAAAGATAGAATAAAGTAATAAAAGATGAGTCACATAAGGACGAAAAGCACACAGGGTGGTTGGATCCTGTGCATTTCTTTGTTAACTTTAAATTTTTTGAAAGCTGATGAGCAAAACTCAAGCACTTCTAAGAGACATTGCATTGTAGAAAAACTGCTAAAGTTAAACCAACCTATATATTTAAGAATGTCTTAACTTCAGAACGGAAGTCAGGAAATACATTGCTTTGGGGGAGAGGCTATGCCTTGGTTTCCACAGAAAACAAAAAACTATGAATCACTTAAAAATTAATGAAGATTAGATCTGAACAGGGAACACCTCCTGAAAATCTTGGCTACAGACATAAATAAAGAAACCAAGAAAAGTTACAAGGCAAGTAATGTATATTCTGATCCCTCTGCATGAGGACAGCTCTAAGACTGGATGAGACATGATAAATCTTGTTGGCTACAGAGTCTTCATGACTTATTATTACATGACATTCTTGCATATGGCATGGATAGAGATTTATATTACAGTTTGGTTATACAGTCCAAAGAGACTTATAAAGTTGAGAGATGCCTTTTATTTGCTCAAACAAAGAACAAAAAATCATTTTTAGCTGACTTGTGCACACCGCATGTTCCCCAAATTATATAACTAGCTCTCCCAGGACTTAACCATTGTCCCAATTTTCTTAGGGTCCCCTAGAGATATCATCAACTCCAGAAAACAGGAAACGGTCATAGAGGATATGATTCCCATATTCCCAAGAGGTAGAGTGAGTAGTTTTTGGTTGTTCAATGTATTATGGATGTTTATCATCATTGGGCAGGGGGGGGGATTGGTTGCAAGTTGTTGTTGGTCATGGTTAGGAAGAAAGATGAACAAATGATATTAAATACAGGGATCTCTTTCTGATGGGGAGGGGAGGATATAGTACAGAAATAATAGGGGAAAGGATAGATTATTGAATCTACTTTTAAAGTAAAAAGCAAGTGCTAGTCTTACATATTTTACATTGGTGTGGATTTTTGTATAATGATACACATTTGAAGGTTTTTTTAATACTGTATGTTTCTACTCTTGTTTATGTTATTGCACCTATGTAGCTCATTTAACAATAAAATGTAAAATTCTAGTTCTTGAAAACTATTATTACAAACTATTTAGGATAATAAGAAATGCAGGTTAATAGTAATCTATAATAATCAAATGTATAGTCTCATTAGGTATGTTCTCAGGGTCAAACAGATATATTTTAGAAGGACAGACTATCTTCAAACACTTCAGAGATCTCCAGAATATTATGTTTAAGACGTTTTGATAACATAAGGTTTATCATGACAGTGAGACACATCTGCTCCTTGCAGCTCAAATTTACTTAAAAAAAAAAGATGATGGGCATCAAAAGAACCTCCATATGGAGTTTGCTTTCATTGTGGCAAAGTTAGCCACTAGGCAAGAAACTACCCTTGCCTTGGCTTCTGACAGTATGCTTTCAAATTGGATGAGCAGGACACAAAAGAAGGCTATTGCCAAACTTTGCAAAGACAAGACAGGACAGTCCTTCAAACTTTCTGCTTCACAGAAAAGTCTGCCAGATATTCTAGGCCTGTAGGTCAAAGATAGATGTCCCAACATTATGTCATTTCCTTAGTTTTGGAACTTCCTTGTTCTGCACTTCTGTTTATTCAGGCAATATTATATCCTTTTCAGGTCTCTTATGGGATTGAAGACTAGATAGTTAAAGTTTTTCAGTTTTCCTTGTTACCAAATTTAAAATACAAGATTACAAAAGAGATTTAAGTTTATAAAGGTTGAGAGACATAAAAGTTTAAATTGTTTATCTAAGAAAATATTTTGAGTTCTAGAAAATATTTTAGCATGATAATACAAGTTATACTAGAAAAATGATTTAGGTATAAGACTTTTATCTCATTAAGATAGAATAGATAATAGAGTAATTTCTCCAAATTTGCCAAAGACAAATGGACTGGACATTGTAAATGTAACTCAGACTTGAAAATTGTTCTTATTGTACATAGTTTTACTGTTTTAGAGTTAAAACCTTTCCTTTTATTTAGACAAAAAGGGGCAGGTGTGAGATGTTTGTATACTGTATGAAGATGTGTTTCTGTTA
The DNA here is from genome assembly GCF_017639785.1 of Mesocricetus auratus. Classification (NCBI taxonomy): domain Eukaryota; kingdom Metazoa; phylum Chordata; class Mammalia; order Rodentia; family Cricetidae; genus Mesocricetus; species Mesocricetus auratus. The sequence continues at coordinate 97,767,085 of NW_024429190.1, read as the reverse complement.
TTGCTGTAATTAACAGACAATAGCTAGGTGGAAGAGAAGAAGCTAGACTCTGGGCAGAGAGAGGACTCTGGGAAGAAGGTGGGTGCCAGCAGGGGAAGAGAGGAGGTAATGAGTCATGTGGCAGAATGGAGATTAAAAAATATGGGTCAATATACAGCTAGAACCATATGACTCAGCAGACCCTATGGCACTTGAGGTGCCTGTGACAGATAGGGATGCTGTTTTGAGCCTTTGTCAGGTCCTATAGGTGAGTCACAGAAGAGACCTTTGGGATTTTGGAGCAAGACTCTGCCATCTTCTCTGTGTGTGTGTGTGTGTGTGTGTGTGTGTGTGTGTGTGTGTGTGAGAGAGAGAGAGAGAGAGAGAGAGAGAGAGAGAGAGAGAGAGAGAGAGAGAGAGAGATCAGGCCCCAAGCAAGTCCTCAAGGCACAAGCAGGTTATATGAAGATGTTGCCAAAATGCCTATGGACTCTATCCTGTTACACTGCCATCTGCTCCCAAGCATGCAACTGTATCCTCATGGGGTATGGCCTATGGTTGGTTGACTGAGGAAAAGAAGACTAGAGCCTGGTTTACTAATGATTCTGCATATTTTGCATGCACCGCCCTGAAGTGAACAGCTGCAGCATTGTAACCTTTCTGGGACATCCCTGGAAGACAGCAGCAAAGGGAAATCTTCACAGTGGGCAGAACTTTGGGTTATACACATGTTCACAATTTTGTTTGGAAGGAGAAAGGGCCAAATATGCAATTGTTCTCTGACTCATTGGCCTTAGCCAATGGATTGGCTGGATAGTGAGAGACTTAGAGAGTGCATGACCGGAAAATTGGTGAGAAAGACATCTGGGGAAGAAGTATGCGTATAGATCTTTCTAAATGGATGGAGGGTCTGAAGACTCTTGTGTCTTATGTAAACGCTCATCAAAAGATGACTTCAGCTGAGGATAAGTCTAATAATCAAGCAGGCAGGACGGGCTGTTCTGTGGACAGTCAGCCTTTTCCCCAAGCCATCCCTGTCATAGCATAAATGGGCCCATGAACAAAGTGGTCACAGTGGCAAAGATTGAGGGTATGTCTGAGCTCAACAACACAGACTTCCACTTACCAGGGCTAACCATGTACAGCTCCTGTGGAGGGCTAGATCTGCCAACAGGAGCGACCAACACTGAGCCCCCGCTATGGCACCACTCCCCAGGATGACCAGCCAGCAAACCCGTGGTAGTTTGGCTACACTGGACCACTTCCTCCAAGAAGTACAACGCTTTGTGCTTTCTGGAGAGTATACTCATTCTGGCTATGGATTTCTTTTCCTGTGCATGCTGTCAAAATCCACCATCCATGAGCCTACAGAATGCCTTATCTACTGTTGTGACCTTCCACAGAGTATGGCTTCTAACCAAGGAACTCACTTCATGCCAGAGAAGTGCAAGAGTGAGACCCACAGTCACGGGCCCCTCTGGTTTAACCATGTTCCCCACCATCCTGAAGCAGATGGCCTGATAGAAAGATGGAACAGCCTTTTGAAGACTCAGCTACAGCACCAGTTATAGAGCAACAGCCTGAAGACCTGCGACAGAGTCCTGCAGAAGGCAGTATATGCTTTGAATCAGTATCCAGTATACGGTATGGCTTCCCTCACACCCAGAATCCATGGGTCCAGAAATCAAGAGATGGAAAAAGGATGACTTCATCTCACTATCACTCCTAATGGCCTACTAGGAAATTTTTTGCTTCCTGTTCCTGCAATCTTAAATTCTGCTGGGCTAGAAGGTTTGGCTCCAGAGGGAGGAGTGCTCCTGCCAGGAGCCACAGCAAGCATTCCCTTGAACTGGAAGCTCAGACTTTCCCCCCGGGCCACTTTGAGCTTCTGATGCCCTTAAACCAACAGGCTAAGAAATGAACAACAGTGTTAGGAGGGGTGATTGATCCAGACTGCCAAGGGAATTGGATTGCTTCTCCACAACAGAGGTAAGAAAGATTATTTCTGGAGTGCAGATCCTTTAGGGCATCTCTTGGTGCTACCATGTCCTGTGATTAAAGTCAATGGGAAAACTACAGCAGTCTAATCCAGGCAGGGTGACAAAAGGCACAGACCTTTCAGGAATGAAGGTATGGGCCACTCCTCCAGGAAAAGAGCCAAGACCTGCTGAGGTGCTTGCTGAGGGTGGAGGAATACAGAATGGGTAGTAGAGGAAGGTAGTTATAAATACCAGCTAAGGCCTCATGATCAGCTGCAGAAATTATAAAGGAAGATTATAAAAGGCGTGAGTGATTTTGCCATTTTTTAAAGAATATTTCTATACAGATATTTGTATTTTTCCCTCAATTTCTTTATCATATAATATCAATTAAGAGAACATCAGTGGTTATCATATTCATACTTTAAGATATCAAAAGGATGTCTCAGGATAGATTGGTGCCTATTCTAAAATGTACACTTGTGGTTGTATGAGAAATAGTTATATAATGTTAGGTGCGATCATGACCTGGCTATTGTCTTCATTTAAATATGGAGCATGACATAGGAGGTGTGATTGTTTGTCCAGCTGACAAGGGGTGGACTTATGATGGCTGTTCTTGCTTGTCAACTTGACTGTGTAGGGAAATAACTAAAACCCAAGTAGCTGAGTATACCTGTGAGGGATTTTTTTCTTAACTAAATCATTTGAAGTGGGAACATCCACTTAATATGATATATTCTAGCTCTATGCATAGTTCTAGACCTGATTTTATTTTCTTCACAAATGAATAGTGTATAGGTACCACATTTTCATTATCTGGTTGTCACCGGATGGAGATTTAGGTTGTTTGCACCTCCTGGCTATTGTGACTAGAGCAGTGATAAACATGGGTGAGTTTATCTGTGAAGCAAAATGTTGAGTCCTTTGGGCAGATACAAGAGTGGTTTTTCTGGGGCATAGAGTAGGTTTTATTTTTAGCTTTCAGAAACTCTGCACACTGATTTCCAGAGTGGCTGGACCAGTTTGTAATAGCATCATCAGTAAATGAGTGTCCCTTTCCTCCAAATCCTCCCAAACACTTGTTGTTTTATTGATCTTTGCCATTCTTACTGGAGTAAGAAGAAATCTCAAAGTTGTTTTGTGTATTTCCCTAATTGATAGAGATGAGGAACATTTTTGAGATATTACTTAAGACATTTGTATTTCTTCTTTTGAGAACTCTCTGTTCAGAGCCATTCTTGAATGTGTCATTTTGCCTTAGCTTTTAAATTCTTTATGTATTTTGGATGTCAGCCCTCTGTATGATGCACAGCTTGCAAAGATTCTCTCCCATTCTATGATATTCCTCTTTACTTGATTGATCCTGTGGCTGTGAAAAGCTATTTAGTTTTATGAAGTCTCAACTGTCTATTGTTAACATTGATTTCTGAACAAATGGGTTGCTATTCATAAAGTCTTCTCTTACACACACATCCTATAAGCCACAGTTTATGTTTTCTTCTTACAATATCAGTATTTCAGATCAAACATTTATGTCTTTGTTCTACTTGAAGTTAGGCAAAGAGGAAAAATACAGGGCTGCACATCACCCATATTACTTCCCAGTGCTGTGCTAGAAGCACTATCTGAATCCATATAGCAAGAGAAGAAAATTAAAGGGGTACAAATAGAAAAAGAAGAAACAAAACATTCCCTATTTACTATACATACGACATCTCAAAATTTCTACCAGAATTTCTTCTAGAAATTATCGACAGTATCAGCAGTGTAGCAGGCCACAGGATTGACTTGCAAAGTTAATATCCTTTTATATAACAACAACAAATATCCAGAGGAAGAGATGATAGACATGCTTCCATTCACAATAGTCTCAAAGAAAATATCTAGAGCTAAACCTCTCCAGGGAAGTGAAGGTCATCTACAATGAAAGTCATCCTCTACAGAAAGAGATGGACTCATCCTAGAAAATAGAAAGACATCCCATGCTCATGGACTGGTAGAACTGATGTTGTCAAAATGACTATTACACCAAAATCCATTTACAGATTCAGTGCAATTCTAATCAAAATCCCCACACCATTCTTCACAGAAATAGAAAAATAGTAGCTATCCAAAGCTGCATATGGAACCACAAAAGACACTGGGTAGCCAAAACGGTCTTGAGCAAAAGGGAACAATGCTGGGGGAGTTACCCTCCCAGACTTCAAGAGCTGTTACAGAGCCGTAGTAATAAAAACAATATGGCACTGGCACAAAATTAGCATGTAGACCAATGGAACAAAATCAAAGACCCAAACATGATTATGTACAACTATAGACATCTAATAATATTCAACAAAGATATCAAAAACAGATACTGGAGAAAAGACAGCATCCAAAGCAAAAAACCAACAAAGCGCTGGGAAACTGTGTATCCACACGCACAAAAGTGAAATTAGACTGTGTCTATCACCTTGCACCAAAACTAACTCCAAATGGATCAAAGGCCTAAATCTGCTTCTTTCTCAGCTTTGCCCTCCCTCCAGTGCCCTGCCCGTGGAGAAGGGTCTTAATGACATCCAGAGGAAGCAACGGGGGCTGACAAGGCTTCCTGGCTCTAACAACTGTGAAAGGGCAACAGATCTGAGGGCAGATCTGAGGGCAGATCTGAGGGCTAATTAAGCATGATAGGTGAGACCGTGCCTATCACAATCCCAGGCAGAGGTGACTCCGGCATGAAAGGTGAGCTGCTTGTTTAAGGAGGTGGGTGGTCTCCAGAAGGCTTTCAGATTAACCTAAAACCTAGATCTTAAAATACAAAGGGGTTTGAAACTTTGGACACCAATCAAGATAAGCACAAGCAAGGAGTGAGGTCCCCTTTGATTTATAATTCGCCGTGGCTCTATAAGAGACCCCAGGGGCAGGATCTTGAGGCAGGAACGAGACTGACACCCCCCCCATGCCCTCCTACCCATTTTTAGAAGAAGTTCTCAAAGCTTTCGCCTTGCTGAGCAATCACATCATCCCTGGGAACAGCAGGGAGGCTCTGGCTAGCAACCTGCTTTCTTCAACTTCTCACGAGATCCTCACTAAATTTGGATTTTTAAGCTCTTGTCTCCGAAGAGAGGGGCCCACAGTCTCCAGGGTTCCCCGGGTCAGGCCATTAAAGTTTTCATACAAGCGTTTTACTGGAAATTTCAGACAAATAAGAGACTTCAGTGTTGGGGATTTGGGGAAGTCAAGCTGTAACAGTGCTTTCAGGTTCCCACTGGGAGACAGAAACAGGAATTTTATTGACAGACACAGGCAGAGCTGATTGGAGGATGCAGCTTTAGATGCAGCTACAGCCACGTAGACACGGCTTCTCCCTAGACCTACATGGTCAAAAGTGTTATGAGCAGTGCATTTGACGTTAAGAGAGGGGCCTGAGCACAGTTTGGCAGTTCCGGCTCTGAACATGGTGGTGTGTGCATCAGGGGATGATGGGCTGTGGGTTTCTCCATCCATAAACACAGAGGCCCCAAGGAAGGAAGGTCTTCCCACCAGCAAGCGAAGAAGCAATGGAAGGAAAGCTGGGAGGTTTCCAAGAGCTTGCCCAGCTGAGTGGGTTTCAGATGTCTTTCCACACTCCCAGAAGTGCCAACACTGAGCAGTGGGAAGGAAGGAACTTGGGGACCTCCACCCAGGCAAACGCCTCTTAGAATCACAGTTTTCACCTCTAAACTAATGGGAGTTGGTTTGCATTTCACGGGAATAGTGTGGGTTTTAATTTTAAGCTCAGTGGCTAACAGATCCAGTCTGAGTCACAAGAGCCCCTCTGTCATGGGAAACCGGGACAGCTGGTCACTGGGTACCAGGTACCTGCTGTGTAGAAGACACATAGGGATTCTTTTCCTCCCTCCTTATGCTGCTGTTCTAGAAATGGCGTCTGAGAATTCTTCAAGAAAAGAATCCAGAATGTGTTTTAAAGGTTTCTTGGCCACTTTGTATTTCATCTTTTGAGAACTCTCTCTCTCTCTCTCTTTAATTCCAAGCCTCATTTTTAAATTTGGTTATTTTCCTGACATTTCTTTTTTTTCTTTTTTCAATCAGATGTATAGCTGGTAAAGACCTGTTCTGTAGGTTGACTCTTCATTCAAATGACAGACTCCTATTTGTCTTAACACCTGTGTCCTCATCACCTGTGTTCTCATCACCTGTGTTCTCACCTGTGTTCTCATCACCTGTGCTCTCATCACCTGTGTTCTCATCACCTGTGCTCTCATCACCTGTGTTCTGATCACCTGTGTTCTCATCACCTGTGTTCTCATCACCTGTGTTCTCACCTGTGTTCTTACCTGTGTTCTCACCTGTGTTCTCATCACCTGTGTTCTTACCTGTTCTCTCATCACCTGTGCTCTCATCACCTGTGTTCTCACCTGTGTTCTCACCTGTGCTCTCATCACCTGTGTTCTCACCTGTGTTCTCATCACCTGTGTTCTCATCACCTGTGTTCTCACCTGTGTTCTCACCTGTGCTCTCATCACCTGTGTTCTCATCACCTGTGTTCTCACCTGTGTTCTTACCTGTGTTCTCACCTGTGTTCTCATCACCTGTGTTCTTACCTGTTCTCTCATCACCTGTGCTCTCATCACCTGTGTTCTCACCTGTGTTCTCACCTGTGCTCTCATCACCTGTGTTCTCACCTGTGTTCTCATCACCTGTGTTCTCATCACCTGTGCTCTCATCACCTGTGTTCTCACCTGTGTTCTCATCACCTGTGTTCTCATCACCTGTGTTCTCACCTGTGTTCTTACCTGTGTTCTCACCTGTGTTCTCATCACCTGTGTTCTTACCTGTTCTCTCATCACCTGTGCTCTCATCACCTGTGTTCTCACCTGTGTTCTCACCTGTGCTCTCATCACCTGTGTTCTCACCTGTGTTCTCATCACCTGTGTTCTCATCACCTGTGTTCTCACCTGTGTTCTCACCTGTGCTCTCATCACCTGTGTTCTCACCTGTGTTCTCATCACCTGTGCTCTCATCACCTGTGTTCTCACCTGTGTTCTCATCACCTGTGTTCTCACCTGTGTTCTCATCACCTGTGTTCTCATCACCTGTGCTCTCATCACCTGTGTTCTCATCACCTGTGTTCTCATCACCTGTGCTCTCATCACCTGTGTTCTCTCACCTGTGTTCTCATCACCTGTGTTCTCATCACCTGTGTTCTCATCACCTGTGTTCTCATCACCTGTGTTCTCATCACCTGTGCTCTCATCACCTGTGTTCTCATCACCTGTGTTCTCACCTGTGTTCTTACCTGTGTTCTCACACCTGTGCTCTCATCACCTGTGCTCTCATCACCTGTGTTCTTACCTGTGTTCTCATCACCTGTGTTCTCATCACCTGTGCTCTCATCACCTGTGTTCTCTCACCTGTGTTCTCACCTGTGTTCTCATCACCTGTGTTCTCATCACCTGTGCTCTCATCACCTGTGTTCTCATCACCTGTCCTCTCATCACCTGTGTTCTCATCACCTGTGTTCTCATCACCTGTGTTCTCATCACCTGTGCTCTCATCACCTGTGTTCTCATCACCTGTCCTCTCATCACCTGTGTTCTCATCACCTGTGCTCTCATCACCTGTGCTCTCATCACCTGTGTTCTCATCACCTGTCCTCTCATCACCTGTGTTCTCATCACCTGTGTTCTCATCACCTGTGCTCTCATCACCTGCGCTCTCATCACCTGTCCTCTCATCACCTGTGTTCTCATCACCTGTGTTCTCACCTGTGTTCTTACCTGTGTTCTCATCACCTGTGTTCTCATCACCTGTGTTCTCACCTGTGTTCTCATCACCTGTGATCTCACCTGTGTTCTCATCACCTGTGTTCTCATCACCTGTGTTCTCACTTGTGTTCTTACCTGTGTTCTTACCTGTGATCTCATCACCTGTGTTCTTACCTGTTCTCTCATCACCTGTGCTCTCATCACCTGTGTTCTCACCTGTGTTCTCACCTGTGCTCTCATCACCTGTGTTCTCACCTGTGTTCTCATCACCTGTGCTCTCATCACCTGTGTTCTCACCTGTGTTCTCACCTGTGCTCTCATCACCTGTGTTCTCACCTGTGTTCTCATCACCTGTGTTCTCATCACCTGTGTTCTCACCTGTGTTCTCACCTGTGCTCTCATCACCTGTGTTCTCACCTGTGTTCTCATCACCTGTGCTCTCATCACCTGTGTTCTCACCTGTGTTCTCATCACCTGTGTTCTCACCTGTGTTCTCATCACCTGTGTTCTCATCACCTGTGCTCTCATCACCTGTGTTCTCATCACCTGTGTTCTCATCACCTGTGCTCTCATCACCTGTGTTCTCTCACCTGTGTTCTCATCACCTGTGTTCTCATCACCTGTGTTCTCATCACCTGTGTTCTCATCACCTGTGTTCTCATCACCTGTGCTCTCATCACCTGTGTTCTCATCACCTGTGTTCTCACCTGTGTTCTTACCTGTGTTCTCACACCTGTGCTCTCATCACCTGTGCTCTCATCACCTGTGTTCTTACCTGTGTTCTCATCACCTGTGTTCTCATCACCTGTGCTCTCATCACCTGTGTTCTCTCACCTGTGTTCTCACCTGTGTTCTCATCACCTGTGTTCTCATCACCTGTGCTCTCATCACCTGTGTTCTCATCACCTGTCCTCTCATCACCTGTGTTCTCATCACCTGTGTTCTCATCACCTGTGTTCTCATCACCTGTGCTCTCATCACCTGTGTTCTCATCACCTGTCCTCTCATCACCTGTGTTCTCATCACCTGTGCTCTCATCACCTGTGCTCTCATCACCTGTGTTCTCATCACCTGTCCTCTCATCACCTGTGTTCTCATCACCTGTGTTCTCATCACCTGTGCTCTCATCACCTGCGCTCTCATCACCTGTCCTCTCATCACCTGTGTTCTCATCACCTGTGTTCTCACCTGTGTTCTTACCTGTGTTCTCATCACCTGTGTTCTCATCACCTGTGTTCTCACCTGTGTTCTCATCACCTGTGATCTCACCTGTGTTCTCATCACCTGTGTTCTCATCACCTGTGTTCTCACTTGTGTTCTTACCTGTGTTCTTACCTGTGATCTCACCTGTGTTCTCATCACCTGTGTTCTCACCTGTGTTCTCATCACCTGTGCTCTCATCACCTGTCCTCTCATCACCTGTGTTCTCATCACCTGTGTTCTCATCACCTGTGTTCTCACCTGTGTTCTTACCTGTGTTCTTACCTGTGATCTCACCTGTGTTCTCATCACCTGTGTTCTCACCTGTGTTCTCATCACCTGTGTTCTCATCACCTGTGTTCTCACCTGTGTTCTTACCTGTGTTCTTACCTGTGATCTCACCTGTGTTCTCATCACCTGTGTTCTCACCTGTGCCCACACCTATGCTTTTACAATCATGTTCAGAATGTTCTTTACTGTGCTTGTTGTTCAATCCTATTCCCTCTTTTTGTTGTTGTTGTTGGTTTATGTTTTATTTTGTGTTTCAAGATTGAGGTTCTCTAAGTAACTGTCCCGGCTGTGCTGGAACTTGCTTTGTAGATCAGGCTGGACTGGAACTCACAGAGCTCCACCTGCCTCTGCCTCCCGAGTGCTGGGATTAACAGTGTGCACTACCACTCCAGATGCCAGCTTCCACATGCCTGAGACTCCACCCCCTGACAATTTCAGCAAAGGGCAAGGCCAGAGTTCCCACCCACTCTGTGTAGGTCAGACTATTTTCTAGGCAAGATATGGTTATTGTGTAGAAGCCAAAGAGCTATTCTGACAGAGGGCTCCTATTACACAAATCTGCTATTAGACTACAGTCGATGACAGGGAGGGACCCAAGATGATCAATTTGTGAAGGGAAAAGGATTATTTTGGCTCATGGATTTATTGTAGTGATGCTGACTAGTCTTTTTGTGGTCCCTTTCACCTGAGAAAATTTGATGCAACACCAAGTGCATAGGTTTATCAAACAGGTATTCCAATCAAACACTTACTGAGAATAGGTAATAAGGAAGTTTGTTTTAAAATAATTACTTGGTATATGTGCAATTTTATTACTTATTAAAGATAAAAGAAAATTTCATACTAATGGGATGGATATATTTTCTGATTCTTCCATAAGTCATTATATCTTGGCTGAACATTTGATGCTACAGGATGCAGAGACTCTTCAGCGTCTCTTAGAGTTGTTCAATATTCTAATTTTATAATTGTCACTGAGAATGACACTTCACATAAATAGATTGCATAATATAACAGAAGTATGTTTAAGGTCATTCAGAAATGTTTGGAAATTCTGCCCTACTCACAAGCCATACTTCATGATTACTTAAAATGAAACTTAAGTAAGAAGTACAAGCAGAATTATTTAGTTATCAAATGCTGTAACACTTTACAAATTGATACTCAACATGCTAAGGAACAGTGGCAGGAAAAATACAGCCTTTGTTTTCTGTAATTAGGCCATGGCGCTCATTAGAGTGAAAACTTTGTGAGTGCAGTAAAAACACTACAATCCATGACACACAACAGTTTTGGATCTGAGCCAGAGTTTGTGAGAGCCTTCACTGGTGTCTCACGGCATGACTGAGTGTGCAGTGCACAGTGACTGTGGTGTATGATTTACCTCGAGACTACGGAGACCTCCTGCACTGCATGATGGGAAAGTGCTATCAGTAACGCAGCACATTATGGGAAAATACTATCAGCAGCACCTCGGATTCATCACAAAATTTTTAAAATTTATTTCAGTCATTAAATGTTCAACAACCTTTTACTGTTGCTAAAATTTTCATGAACCCCCGCCATTTAGTTATGCAACCCCATATGGAGTCACGACCCACAGTTAAAGAAGCTGGGCTCTGAAGCTCAGAGAGATCAGGCTAGGCTAGACCCCTCTGAGGGAACATGAAGTCTTGCAGGGCTTCTCGGAATACCAAAGACAGCATGTTCCTCCAGGGAAGCCACGGCTGAGGCAAGTGGGACTCTCAGTCCTCTGTAGACTTACAGGTCCTCAGTGACAGAGCTGAAGCATTTGTTGCAGAGCTAGTCACACTCCGTGATCACTTAAAACAAGCAACATGACCAAATGGCCTTCCTTTCCAGTCCAGCTGACCTCCTCTAATGGACTACTCCAGGGAAGCCTCTAGCCTCAGGCCACCCAGCCCCTTTCCCTAGGCAGGGCTCTGATAGTCACCAGGAAGGAAATGTTCATATGTTCATGTGGGCACACAGTCCATGAGGTCCGGTGTCTACTTCTTGGCTAGCTCCTGGTAGAGCTCCATGAAATCCAGATGACATCTGACCAGGATGTTGTCAAGGTAGGACCATCCCTCTCAAGCCCTTTGTCCTGATCAGCATTGATCCAGAAAGGGAGGAGGGTCACTATCAGCCCTACCTAAGAATGTTCTGACAGAATGGTAAAAATCCCTGCCATACAAATTAAGCCCTTTCCACTGGTGAAAGCTGGTCCTGGGTTGCTTTTCTGGGAAAGCGACATGGAATTGCTAATCTGAATTTTTGAAATCTAAGAAATGTTCTAAAATTTGAAATTATTAGACCAACATGATGGTACAAGCAGAACTTTTCCCACAAGGAAATGCTGGTTTGTCCACAAAATAATTGAGATTACTATAAAAAGTACTTGCAGGATCTTTGCAGAAGATGGAATGAAATGTGGATGACTTTCATGTTTAAATTTGGCTCCCATCTTCAAGATGGTTCATTATGTATATGCAAATATTCCAAAATCCTAAGTGTTCTTCACCCAAGTACTTTGGATAGGGAATACTCAGCTTGGCATCTCTTCACATCTCTAATATGCTTCTGCATCTGATGCCTCATTTACAGAGGAAGAGTATTGATACTCAGGCGGTCCATGTGCCTGCAGGTCAGCAGCCTCTGGCAGTTCTGCACTTGAAGACAAAGGTGACTAAGGACCAGCATGTGGGGTCTCTACGAACTTTCTAGCTTAAAGATTTATCTCCCTCTGCATCCCTAGCCATGCCTGCATGAGGATGAGCCTGGGGCAAGTGTCCAGAGCAAATGAATGACCTGCAGGAGCCAGCGAATCTGTATAGAATTGGGCCCTGTATTGAAGCTCACGTCTATGGTCTTATCCATAGCATCTACTCAGAGCTGCAGCTCAGGCACGGGACGGGCACATTTTTGCATGCAATGAGTCTAAGCCCTACGCCTGTTCCACTCTGCTTTTTCTTTGATCATCAACACGATGCTACAAAGCAGACATCTCCACGCAATGAAAACCATTGCAAAACCATGTAGCATCCGGGCTATGTTCTCACCTTTGGTGTGGAGAGGATGGCAGTGCCTTGTGATTCAGTGCGACAGGCGTGTGGCTCTCCAGCTCAAGTGTCCCGTGCCCAAGCTTACCATGCCAGTGCTGGTGCCCAGGCCCTGCAGGAGGGGCTTCAGCAGCTGGGGCACATTGCTAGTTCAGTACCACAGAGGGTGGTTGCCCCGGCAATCTGAGTAGCCCTTTGAAGCTGGTTCTTTGGCAGGAAGGAGGCAGGCTGCAGTCTAGACAATGTGGATACTTCATTGAAAACAGATGCCCAAGACCAGAGTGTCCTTTCCTGTCCTCACCAGGCTCCCAGGCCTTTGTGAGAATCCCCCAAGGCAACGCAGGCCAGATGGGGCAAGGGGCACAAAGAGCTCTTAGTGGTGTGGTCAGAAGCTGTGTGGACTGCTGGCCTCAATGCTGGGGAGTCCACCCCTTGTTTGTCCTCATCCTGGAGTGTGGGACTGTTTGCTACCACCAAAACAAGTTCCTTCACTACATGGTGTCCCTCATAAAGTGAACATAATAATACTGCTGACTTCATAAGGTCTAAGATGAGAAGATAGCAAAAAAATTCAGTTGTTCAGATTTGCTATCACTAGCAAATCACCTTTGGTCACGGTCAAGGGTGTTGCCTCACTTTGCCGTCTCCCATCTCCGTTCATAGAGGTTATGCCTAGAGAAAGCTAAGGCCAGCAGACAAGGGGAAAGCTAGGTCCAGACTCAGGGAACCCTGGCCCTGGGCCAGAGCAATGTGACCACTAGCACTGGGAGAAGACTTTCTGTGAATGTTGTCACTGTCACCAGAAAGTGGCCAGCAGCAAGAGTCAAAGGGTCATGAACTGGTCATTAAAAGCCAAGGTCCCTTTGTAAGTCTGAATCAATGTCTTGAATCTTACCACACTCTCGGGGGTAAGATTTCTCCCCAAAAGCATAGTCCTGCGTTCCCAAGGGTAGACTTCTCCATGGTGGAGTCTTTGACCTTGAAGGACAGGCAAGGAGGGGGTCCAAAGTCAAGACCTTCTTCTAGGCTGGCTTAAACATCCCTACCAGGGACTGATTCCAAGAAGATGATGATGACCATACCTGCCACAAGGGTTTCGTATCTGGCTATGCTGCTGATAAACCTAGTGTTCTCTGAGACCCGTTGGTGCGCCAAGAGGGGCCATGCTCTAAGAATGCTCTGGTCCCAGCCCAACTGAGTTCTCTGAGGAATGGGTACAAAGGCAGAGCTAGGAAATCTCTCCTGACATGCCACCTGAAAAGATGAGGGTGGGACACAGACAGGAAAGTGTCTCTGCCAGGTACAGAGTTCTTAGGAGCTGGAATTAACAATTAGGAGAGTTGGAACTGGGTAGCGGCAGCTATGCCTGACAGTGCACTACCTTTCTTTGTCATTGGCCAGGGCTGCCTCAGAATGTGATTGGCTAGGAGCAACCTGAGGTCAGCTGTCCCTTGACTGCACCTCTGACAGATGGACCGTGGAGCAGGGATATTGTGTCTTGCTAATGATGTGGCTTGGACAAGGGATCAGGGCCAGAGCACAGGGAGGATTTAGGGGCCCCCAGTGCTAGAGAGTCAGAGCTAGAGGCTACATAATGAGTGGGAGGCACCTAGGAGGACAAGGGGAGACCTCCAAGGCAAAACTCAGTATGTGCATGCTATAAGATGGCTATCACAGCATGGTCTTAGAGCTGCAACTGCTGGGACACTGGGGACATGGAGCCCAGTCCCTTCTGAGAGTCGGGCAGGAGCCTCCCAATCAGTCCCTGGTACTTCTGAAATCAGAGAGTCCCAGTCTCACTTCCTCTCCATCCCTATCATCAACTGGAGCATGGGACAGGGAGATGCCGGGCCCCACCGCAGGGCTCCTGTTTCTTGTAAACAGCCTCGTCTGCCCAGCTAGAGGGTGATCCTGGTGCCGGCAGAGCTGGTGATGGGTGAGTTACCAGCCAACCCAAACCTCTCTTCAGGCAAAGCAGGAAGAGCTATTGTTTGGAATTTTTATTTTGTTTTCCTTTTTAAACTTCAGGCACTGACCAAAAGCCTGGGCTGATTTTGCTCACAAAGCCCATCAGAGGCCCATGTGCTCTGTTGGTTTTCCTACCGTTGACCCGAGCAACATGGAGAAAGTCCCAATTCCCACACAACAGGGGCAGACCATCGCCCTGGGGGGCAGAGGTTAGAACCCGTCATTTCCCAGCAACACCTTGCATGATGAAACTGGGCCTGCTTTAGGAATGGGGAACCCAGGTGAGAGCAAGGCCCCAAATCCTCCTCATATCCATCCCTGGGACATCGTCCAGCTGTTCCCAATCTGTGACCTGGGGCAGTCAGCCTTGGGATCTGTCCCCCTCGGACACAGCCAGGCCTGCACTACTGCTTGCTTTCCCTAATTCAGGCCCTGCAGTGGCTCACCAAGGGAAAATGTCATTTTACATTAGAATTTCTTTCGCTGCTGAGCATCAGCTTTGAGTCTAGTAGATAAAAACAAAGGACTCCTTCCATGAAACTCTCCCTTTGAAGTTGGCTTCTATTATGAGGCAAAATCATCTGAAAACAAGCAGGATTCCTTGACTCTCACTGCTCAGAGACAAGGGGACTGGCAACCTTCCCTGCTGTGCGGTTGATCTCAATATGCAATCAGGATTAGAAGCCTGGAGTGAGATGAGATCCTGCAGATCTAACAAGGTCCCACGTAACTGCTGACACCGCTGCCCTGAAAGTCTTGCATTTGCAAGAGTGGAGGATCCCACCAGAACTCCGCTATCCAGAAGGTCTTCTGCTCAGGGGACCAAAGGACACAGTGCGGCTCCTGACATCCCCAGACTGGCTGCTGCTCTAAAAGCATAACAGGTCACAGCCCACATGACAGGACAGGGTCACAGTGGGAAGGGATTCCAGCCTCCAGGCCTCCCCAGATTGCTGGAAACTGATTTGAGGAGGAGAAAAGGGGGAGGGGCAAGAACAGAACCAATGGAAACATGGCATCTAAGTCAACTGGGAAAAAGGAGATCACAAAAGAAATGGAAGTACCATGCTGGGGATATAGGGAGAAGTTGGGAGGACTAGTCTGCGTGTTCCGGTGTGTCTGAAGGACCCTGACAGCCAGAGGGTGCAAAGGGCTCTTGGATGCAGACACTACCTGGGAGTGTGGACCAGATGCCAGGGAGCAGACGAGGGGAGTGGTCATGGCAAGTGAGGCAAATTTGGGATCTCTGTAAGAAAAAGAGCAAGACAAGCATGAGCAACAAGGAAAGGAAAACAAAGAATGCGACGACAGGAACAGAATGGATCACCAAGCGCAAAGCCTAGAAGACAGACAGGATATGGACATAAAATACAGTGAATTCAGGGGAGAGGATCCGGGGCTCCCTGAATGGCTGCAAGGAGGAAGGTGGGGAGCAGCTGAGTGTGAATAGGAAGTCTGAGACTCTAATGGCACTGGTGGGCACCAGTGGTCTGATTTCTCTCCAGCAGCACTCAGCACCCCACGCATCTACAAGGAGAAGGGAGGAAGCTGCTCAGTTGCTGGCCTGGGCATTTCCAAGTGAATGAAGCTGGAGGGAGGGGAGGGCTGCAGCTTTGACTGCAGTGCTGGTGTGGGGCCTGAGCAGCAGGAGAAAGAACCCTACACCAGCAGTGAAGAGTAGGAATGCAGCTCAGCAGTGGACCACTCCCTCATCTGGCATGCAAGAGTTCCCCCAAGTCCTTTCCCCAGCACTGGAAACCAAAGCAACAGCCAATCAGATGCTGATGAGGGTCTGATATTCAGAATGTGTAATGATTTCTCCCATCTCAGTAATAATAGTTAAGTGCACATTTCTGTACTGAATATATGCAAATGACCAACAAGTACATGAAAAGACGAGGGGCAGGTTCATCTTCAGGGAAATCCAACCAAAACCAGGATGGGAGTGCTGTTCCATGCCCACGGGGGCGGGTAGGACAGAGATACCCAGTGGCAAGGGCTCTTAAGGCTGAGAGGCAGGAACCTCGCTCACTGTGGATGGGACTGTAAACCTGACAATGATTTGGGAGTTCCTCAAAAACTTAAACGCACCCAGTGAACCCACTCCTTGGCACATACTTAAGGGAATCGTGTGGATCAGCATTACTCAGAACAGATTAACAAAAGGTGGCTTCAACCCGGAAGGGATGTGTGTCTAGACAAGAGTAGGCTCCTGCTCACAGGGAAGGAAGTATTCCTCAGCCCTGAGGCAGAAGCACTGATGTTTGCTCCAATACCTATGAGCTGTGCAAACTAGAGGCGCTAAACGCTAGCCTGCTGGTTGTGCACCAAGTCAAAGCAGCCGAACAGACTGGGTTAAATCTGTCTCCTTCGCTATGAGCAGAGAGACAGAAAACAGAGTTGAGAGCGCCAGGGGATGGCAAGCAGGAGGTTAAGGAGGTGTAACTTAGGGAGTGTGGGAGTGTCATAGGGGAGCTGGAAAAGCTCACCAGCCAGAGAGCTGGTGGCTGCACATTATGAGGGTGTTAAATGTCACTCCGTTTTGTATTTTTAAATGGCTCCTTGTGTGCATTTAACCTCTTTTTTTAAAGTCACATTTTCAGACTATGTTTTAAAGCGTCTCAAGGACCTCTAAAGTCATTGTGGTGTCACTGCTATGTCCAGCACCCAAGTTCCCAGAGACGGAATGACCAGAAACAAGACAATATGTCTGCACAAGCCAAATGGCAAAGCGATTCAAGGGCATGGTTGCTAGGGTCACTATGTTAAGTGAAAGGAACCTTCAGGATAGGTAGTAGACAAGAGTAGGTGTTAATTTCCCTCTGCCCAAGTTTGCTGACTCCCTGGGGATGAGTGAGACAAAGAACAAAGGACTAGGCCCCTTTCTGTGAAGTTGTGAAGGGACCTGAGTCTGAAAGCTTCAGCAACTGGTTTTGTCATGGGCATGGGAGTTACAGAATCAGTTACAGCTGCTGTCATGAGCTCTCTGGGACGGGGTGAGAGCTGAGGCTGGCCTCTGCCCCTACCTCTTCTCACAGTCTAGGAGTGTAGTCCGGTCCCCTGCCCTCACATCCTGCCACCAGCAACGAGAGAGAGAGTTGGGTTTTTGTTTTGTTTTTCAGTTAGTGTTCACTTTTACAACATGGTATAGAAATCCTGGGTCACGGAGCAGCCAGAAGTGGCCTGGACACAATGCTCACTGCCAGGCTCAGGGAGACTTGAAGTGTTTTGTGGTCCCCAGCTCCGCTCCCTTGTTGCCCCATGCTGCACATGGACCCAGAAGCCTCCACCTTCTGAGACGTCTAGAGATGCAATTCGGCAGCCTTCCTCCTGCTGCCTGAGCCTTCTGTCTTTGCTCTACAGGGGTGTCCCATCCCCAGATGGGCAGAAATCACACATGGCGAGCTCTCATGGCAGGCTTTCAGCCTAACAGCCTTCCAGGAGGAAAGCATCAGGCACTCGATGTCCGAGAGCAGCCAAGTCGGTTTCAAAGTGGGTGGGGCTTTGAACAGGGCTGAATACAGAATGGATGATCAAGACATAGTCTTAAGGACCGTGGCCGCTCATGTCCCCACCAGGCCGGTTCTGAGCCTTAGGAGGGCAGACTCCAGGCTGTGGGAGGTCACTTCTGCAGAGCATGGTGGTGAGTGAAACCTCATCTACAGCCTGTCACTCAGATGGCCCCAGCCAGCCATGACTGTGCTACAGCCCTAGGACAGACAGACAGAGAAGTAATCAAAGAAGAGGCGTCAACCACTCAAGGAGGGAACATGCTGGGGCTCACTTCCTGTCTTTTACTCTCCCTCACATGGAGTCCTTGCTGCAGAGTCCCAGATAAGATACATCACTCCTGTGGTTCAGTTAACTCGGGGTCGTCCTATAGGGTGCTGGGATTTCCAAGCTGAAATCCTCCTTCCGGTCTCTTCTGGGTATCCATCCTGACAATGTGGCCTAGGAGTAACAAAGTAACATCATGACTCTGTGTTTTATCATTTAGACCATCTCAGACATACTTCCCCTGGCTTCCAAGCCACAAAAACCTCAAGGGTGCTGAGAGGAAGGAAGCTCTCTGGTCTCTGGATGGGGTGATGGCAGACCGCATCAGCACCAGGAAATGCTTATGTAAGGGGAAAGGGAAACCATGCCTGTGCGAGTGTCCCTAAGCCCTAAGGGTCATGGGTCCTAGGTGTGAAAAGAGGAAGGTGACTGGCATGTTGCCATTAGCAGCTGTCACATTCAGGCTGGCGCTCTCTCTCTGTGCCTCTGTGTGTGTGTGTGTGTGTCTGTCTCTGTCTCTGTCTCTGTCTCTGTCTCTGTCTCTGTCTCTGTCTCTGTCTCTGTCTCTCTCTCTCTCTCTCTCTCTCTCTGTGTGTGTGTGTGTGTGTGTGTGTAGATGCATGCATGACTTGCAGCCTGCCATAGTGCGCATGCTCCATGGCATGTGTGTGGGAGTCAGAGGGCCTCAGTTGCTTGTCCTCACCTTCCTTTTGAGAGAGGTCTCCTTTGTCACTCACCACAGCACATGCCAGGCTAGCTGACTCCTCCCCCAACAGCCTCCTGGCTCTGCCTCCCATCTCCCCACGGGAGGATTGGGATTAAAGACGTGCACTACTGTGTCCTTTACGTAGGCGCTGGGCATCCAAAGTCACTCAGGTCACCAGGCTTGTGCAGCACATCCTTTGCCCTCTGAGCCATCTCCTCCCTCCTCCCAGACGCTCTTCACGCTCCCAGGGAAAGGTGGACACAGAGCAGGGCCAGAGTCGAGGGTTAGGGAGGGATTTCAAATACGGTGCTGAGCCACCACGTGAACCGGCCTCATACTCATCACCCATGGTCCTGAAGCAGGGCTGATGGGCTGGAGGAAGCAGGAACTATGTCCTCTGGGAGACAAGGCCTGAGCTATGATTGTTCCTTCTTTTGCTCCTACTCCTGAGGGCTCCTACCATGACATAGAAGCTCAGGACCATCCCACAGACACCCAAACCTCCCAGGCCTGGGCGAGAACAGCCAGCTGGTTACCATGGTGTTTTTCCTTGCAGTCAGGGGCCGTGGCGCTTGTTCTGGTGACCGTTGACTCACTGCTACAGGACTCTGGCCTGCGTTATTTGGAGATCCAGCTCCGTGATGGACGGATGTGACAGCTTTGTCCTCTCAGCCCCTTTGATTTGTGAATCCCCCTTTGTGACTTGTGGGGGATGCACGGTTCCTGCTGTTTCTGGGCTCCAGTGTCCACTTGGCTGGGCAGGGCCCTGCAGTCTGCAGCAGGGTGGCCGACAGCGGGCGGGCAGAGCATCAGGACTGAGCAGGCCTGGGTCCGGGTGGCTCAGACTGTACTCGGGGGGCTGTGTGCACTGACTGGGTGGTCAGGGAAGAATGATAAGTGTCTGCTCAGAGCCAGTTATGAATGGCCAGATCACAAACCACAGGGCCGGACAAGGGCTGCCCTGCTGTGCCTGGGCCCAGGCCCAACATTCTTTGAAGTATCTGTGAAGTCCTAGGGGGCCGGACCCCAGAGAAACCTCTTGGCACTGGAGTGGAGGGTAGAGCCAAGCCTTGGGAAAGAGTGCTTGGGACCTGGGAAGACTTGTCCAGCCACAGAAGACTCCAGGGCAGTCAAGCAAGGTCTGTGGGGCCTTGTTTACAGTGCTTAACTTCAAGGCAGACCCTGTTTCAGAGGAGAAAGGGTATCAGAGTCAAAGAGCTGGTTATGAACACCAGTGTTGTTCCCAGGTGGAGCTGAGGAGGAGGGGTACTCACTGAAGAGCTTCCTGTACAGTGAGCACGCTGGGTGGGCACGGCCTTCTGTACATGCACTCATATGCAGTAGGCTTTGTCCAGTTCTGCGTCACGTGCCGCAGACACCTCAGCAGTGGCTAGAGGAGAGATGAGGAAGCCCAGGGCCAGCAAGGCCTCCTTGCAGTGTGAGCCTGTCAATGGCTACACTCCCTAGCGGCACACAACTCACATCAGCTTCCTGGTCCTCAAGATGAGCAACAGCACCATCGATAGAGTCAGTCCACGTATCTTTTCATTCTGGGTGAACTATGGACTATCCACTCACATTTACTGGCAGATGGTCTCAAGGGTTCCATTCTTTTCAGATGCCCTAGGCAAGGGACAGTGCATCACCCTGATACTGTGATAGGGTGCCTCTGGGGACCCAGTGCTGGTAACTCCTTTAGCCTATTCGTCCTCAGGTGCCTGCATTTTCTCTCTGATTCTGGCAGAGGGAATGGCTAACCAGGTGTCTGGGGTCCCCATCTTCACCCTCAACTCTGCCAGTTTTGGTCCTCTGCCTCAGCCATTCTCTCAGAGTTCAGAGGGCGATAATAATAACTGCTTGCTTGTTAAGTGTTGGAGCTCAGCAGAGAAAGGGTGTCGGACAAGTGTGAAATGTTATTCCTGGCACAGGCCAGAGCCTGGAATGGAAATTCACCAGCAGAAAGTACAAACACAGAGGAAGCCATTTGTCGGCTCCCCTCCCCAAACTGGCACAGGCAGAGGGGTCTCCCCTGCAGCTGGCACACCCAGGGTCAGTCAAATGACGGGAGGAGAGGCAGATAAACACTCGTGCACAGCCCCGCTTTCCAACATCCACCTTCCACGGAAACTCATGAGCCTCCCTGTCTGACAGTGGCTTCTACCGGAAGACTAGCCTCCTACAGTGCTCTGGGCACAGTGCCGGCACAGGCACAACCTAGGGACTGAGCTTCTCAAGCTCTGAAGAGCCTGCTCTGCCAGAGGAAAGGCTTCCTGTTGAGTAGAGCACCACCGTGCTTAGGGGAACCGCAGCAGCAGCATTGTGCAGGGGCCAGCACTGTGCACCGGACAGATGGAACCATGCAAACTGAAGACCAGAAAGCGGGAGAAACTGAGTCCTCGCTGCCTCAGGCCCGGAGAAATATCCAGAGAGGGAAGCATATTTGAAATACTTTGAATCTTATCTACTCCTCTCTGTCCCTAGAATAGTCATCAGTAAATGGACCAAAAGATAAAGTTGGGGACATCTGTCAACACGCAGGGAAGAAAGACCAGAAAGAAATTCATACTAAGTACCACTTGTAGATCCTTTTAGAATGAGTGAAAAAAAACTCTATTAGGTTAAGAATGTGAGGGGTACATTGAAAGTCAAGAACATGGGAAAGTACCATCATCCATCTATCAATACCACAGGCATCTTATGGACAAGCTTGCTGGAACATCGGTGTTTGAATTGGGATCCTTAAACTTGTAATTTGACAGAATCACAGTGGAAGTGAGGATTTGGGGCGTGTGAAATGGTCCACGATGAGAAGATAGTATAGGCAAAAGGGTGTAGCACTCGCCAATACGTTAATACGTAGTGTAGGATATCAGTCCCCTCCCAATTCGCCCGAATATCGGATTTCTCTTCTTGACCCCTGACCACTAAAGCTCCTGTGCGGATTATTAGACTTTTGCTGCAGCATACTTGGGAATTTACTGCAATTGTGATAAATTGATGGAGGCAGTGGGGGAGTTGTGGAGATGCAGGAGCTGACCGTGGCGGGAGGTGTCCGCTGCAGGGGAATACTGTTACTGGAGCTGGATGCTGGCAGGGTGATGATGGTGGAGCAGCTTTGGTGGGTGTAACGGTAGTTCCCTAGTGTTCCATCAGAAGAGTGAAACTTGTCAGAAACAAAGTCTCCATGCTGCAAGCTGGATGGTCCAGGCAAATGCAAAGGCGTTTACAAGACTCGTAATCACAACACACGGAGCTGCACCATGTCCTGGGAATACTCAGGGTCTTCCTGACATCTCTCTGACTTATGGAGCCAAGCTAAATGGCAAGAAGAGCCAATAAACATTCTTTCAGAGATCCAGCCTGCTTCTGAGACATGTCGTCAGAAAATAAAATATGCGCAAACCGGATTGAGTGAAACCCTTGGATTCCAGTGGGTTATTGGTCTGTCACTCAAGGCACAGTTCTGTCATCTAGAGGCAGGGTCCAGTGCCCATGCCATGGCTCATTTGAAGGTTTAAAGGAAGTCTCCATGGAAGCAGCAGGATGTAGGAGCTTAGGCTGGCATGGATTGGGGTTCCAAGGACACCTGGGAGTAAGCGACAGAGTCACTTCTGTGAACTATGTGTCCTTCTAAAAACAGAAGTGAAATGTTTCTCCCACGGAGTGAATGTTCTGCACATTAAACGGAATGGTGCAGTCATTTCCTAGGGCAGCCTGACCGTGTCACGTGCTTTCCAGCGGAAGCCGCAGAAAGCCGTGTCTCACTGTTCTGCAGGCTGAAGTCCCAGGTTAAGGCTCTGGGCATGTTTGGCTCCTCTGAGGACTGTGATGAGGAATCTGCTCCGCACCTCTTCTTTGGCTTTCTTGGGTTGTAGATGCAGCCCCGTCTCCACATATACCTTCCTGATCAGAGCATGTCTCGGCTGGTTTTTCCTTTTCATGAGGACACTTGGTGTCTCGGGAATGAGGCCCACACAAGCAATGACATGCCAACTGATTGCAGCTTCATCAAGGTTTTACGTCCTAATTAGGGTGCTAGGGTTAGAGCCTCGACATGGAAATTTAGAGTTGTTTTCAATAGGGTACATTTAAACCCGAACTAAGCAGAATACACCAAGTGACTGGCACATCACGGCTCCCTAGTAAATGGTGCCCATCTTTGCCCAGAAAGTTCTCTGTTGCCAACATCTGGGCTTAAAGAACGAAAAGTAGGAAATAAATTCCCATGGCTCCTCTATGTTGAGGGTTACTTACCCACCTCACTCTCTCAGATCTCTTTGTTCAGATCCCTGTCCATTGGGCAACAGCACTTCCTGGAGCCCCAGATCCCCCGTCTGCTGTGGTCTGCTGGTAAATCGATAACCTTGCTGCTGCACGCTCCCACTGAAGAGCACCTCGCCTCTCGCCTTGTGCGTCCCGACTCTGATTATTAGAAAGGCAGGCTGCTCCACCACACCTCGCGGGGGCGTCTAGCTGAGCATCTTCAGTGAGGATTTGAGCAATGCGGTAGTACCAAGGCTGCAGCTTCAATCACAAAGCTCCTGTGGATTCACTTACCGTGGCTGCCGCCTCATCATTCACCGACAGGAGTTGTTTAACACCCCATTTTCCTGTCGGTGAAGAGTTGGTTTGTGATGTGGCCCACGTGTTTCTCATCCCACTCAGGCACAAACAACACATCCACTAGCTGCTGACAAGAATACAACTTAGTGATTACCACCAAGTGGTCGGCACATAGCCTTGAGAAAAGGGCTGAGGACCAATGCCATGGAACTTACTGAAGGCGGAGTCCCACTGGGATCCATGAGTCCCCCTCAGCCTCTGTTGCTGTCTCTGTCTTCTCCTCTCCCCGCCTTCCAGGTGAGCTCTCTGCTATTTTCATCCTTCCAGGAGGCATTATTCAGTGCCCTTACACTCTCTAGTACCCACGAGTAGTAAATGTCACGTGTACTTGGTCCCCATATTGGGTCTCGTGTGACAGACATAAGAATCCAACTTTCCCCTGGTCAGAATTGGCCTAGAGAATGATCACTTTGACAGGTGGTCACTCTCAGGAGACTTCAAGACCAAATTAGAAAATAATTATAATAATCACAAGAAAGCCAAATCCTGTCCAAAGGCCTACCCAACCAACCCCACCACGCAGCCATGTCTCTCTAAAGGTCTCTTGTCATATGCAAAGCCCACAAGCCAAGCCACCAGACATTTGGCACAGCTGATGATCCAGAACGTGTTAAAGCAGTTTCTTGCTGTTCGAAAAAGCCGCAAGGCAAGCACAAGCAGACATGTGAATGTCAGTCCCCCTTGGGCACATCAACAGGCCATCAGCAGCTGCTCCCAAAGCAGAATGTAAGGACCCTGACCCACGGCCCCAGAAAGCCTTGGAGGGAAGCCTTGGTTCCTGCTCTGGCTACTCATGTGGCTTGGAACAGGTCATAGACCTCAGAGCCCACCTCTGAATCTCTAAAAGGAGTGAGGATGCCCCCACCCCAGCCTTTGCACAGGGACGGAGGAAGGTGACAGCATAGTTGCAGAGAGCAGAGTCAGCAGGGCTTTTCCGCAGGGTACCGTCTTCTCAGCAGCCAAGGGCCACATGGTTGCTGAGCATCATGAGATGCTCTTCACCTGCACGCTGCTCGGTCAGACATAGCTTGCGATCACCCCATCCCGGTAACATATGGAAGTTACAGGCACATCCTCTCCTTGCTGCTCTGTATGTGAGGGACACATGGAGAAAGTAGCTGGTTGTAAGCCAGGAAAACCCTCAGCAGACTCTCGCTGTGCTGGTGCTAGGAACTTGGCCTCTACAACTGTAAAGAAACAAAGTTCCCTTGCATAAGCCATCCCATCTATGGTATTTCATTATAGTGGCCCGAGCTGACAAATGCAGGTTAAAAAAAACATTTCAGTTATGTACTGAGTGTGCATCCAGTACTTCATAAGCTTTCAAGTTTTTTTAAAAGCTTTAAGAAAAGAAAAGGGTCTTTTTCAGGAATATCTAGGAGAGAAACCAAAAATAGCTAGTATTAAATCCTATAGCTGAGCTGTCTAATGTGATAGCCACAAGTGACATATGGTTACTGAGCACTTGAAATTTGGTGAGTCCAAATTGAGATGTGTTATAATTTGTAAATTATACAATGGAGCCCAAAGACCACAAAAAAATAAAGTAAAATTGATCGTTTTTATATTGATTACACGGTGAAATGCTATTTTGGGTTAAGTAACACAAAACTGAAATTAATGTCACCTGGTTTTCCTTTATCTAATGTGGCTACAAGAAAATATAACATTACATACTTGACTCTTACCCATGGCATGCCTTCTGTTTCTATTGGACAGCGCTGCTCTAGACTCTGAAGCAAAGACAAAGTGCGGGTCTTGGACTCAAGCATCTGAGCCTCCCACACCCAGTCATTACCAGCTTTGTCAACAAAAGCAAACAACTTAACCCCTGTGACCTTCAACTTTCCCCTTTGTGAAACGGAGGCTGTGAGCTGATTTCCCAGAGCTGTGACGACAGTTTGGTAGAATCAGGTATACAGAGCGCCTGGCGGGGAGTTTGTTCCCGGAGAAACTTGGTTGATGCTCACTTCCACCCCCAGTTAGTAGGGAAAGAAAACCGTGCTGTCAACACCCCCTTAATCAGCACCAGCTGTGGGGCTGGTAGCTCTGCAAAGACTCTACAAACACAGCCAGCAGGAAGAAGGCAAGCCACATAAAGTCCCCATCTCGCCGCTCACAAACTTTATAGTTTGAGGGCAACAGCTTTATTTGAATTCAACTGCTTGGGTTTCCGTAGAACTCATTCTAGAATTTGGATCATGACCTGACCCAATGAAGAGCTTTGAGGGATCAACATGGGGCCCTCCCCTGTGTGTCTAGGCTGAGAGAACATCCCTGTATGTGGTGGAATGGGCTCCCAAAGTCCATTCCTATACTAGGGATAAATACTGATCCACTACCAGAGGCCCCATAGATTGCCCACATTCAGGGAGTCTGGATCAGTCCTATGCTGGTTTCCCAGCTATCAGTCTGGGGTCCATGAGCTCCCCCTTGTTCAGGTCAGCTGTTTCTGTGGGTTTCTCCAGCTTGGTCTTGACCCCTTTGCTCATCCCTCTCTACAACTGGATTCCAGGAGTTCCCCTCAGTGTTTATCTATGGGTGTCTAACTCTGCTTCTATCAGCTACTGGATGAAAGCTCTAGGATGGCACATAAGGTAGTTATCAATCTCATTATCGAGGAAGGGCAATTAAGGCAGCCTCTCCACTGTTGCTTTGATTGTTAGTTGGGGTCATCCTTGTAGATCTCTGAACATTTTTCTAGTGCCAGATTTCTCTTTAAACCTATAATGGCTCCCTCTATTAAGGTATCTCTTCTTTTGCTCTCCTCTATTCTTCCCCTGACTCAGTCTTCCTGCTCCCTCATGTCCTCCTCTCCCCTCCTCTTCTCCCTTCTCTTTCTCCTAACTCCCTCTCCCCTCCCCCATCCTCCCAATTAACTCAAGAGATCCTGTACCTTTCCCCTTCTCTGGGGGACGATGTATATCTCTCTTATGGTCCTCCTTGTTTTCTCTGGCAGTGTGGATTGTAGGCTGGTAATCCTTTGCTCTATGTCTAAAATCCATACATGAGTGAGTGTATACCATGTTTGTCTTTTTGTGGCTGAGTTACCTCACTCATGGTGGTTTCTTCTAGTTCCATCCATTTGTCTTAGAATCTCAAGATTCAGTGGACAGCCTTTGTGGGGCAGAGGTGTTTCATTTTCACGGCAAGAGTGTCTTGATTTATCTGTACACCCTTCTTAATTCTAAAAGGAATTCAAAGGTAAAATGGATGAACATGATTTTTCTAAATACAGCAGGCAATTTTGTTAGGTTCTGGGCTCCTGAGGTATCTGGCACTCCTGTGCCCTGGTGCGGAGTCAGATCTCTATCCATGGGCTTCAGAACACAACAGGAGCTGCTGCCTGCCAGCGACAAGGTGCCCTCACTACTCTAAGAGTATCTGCCTCCCGCCTGCCCTTGGTAGTGATGGGGTCACACCCTCTCAGTCACACAAGTCTGCCAGTGAAGTTGGAAGGATAGGTTACACCTCTTCTGCTGAACATGTCCCCCTCAGTGGTGGTTTGAAAGAAAATGGCCTCCATAGGCAGTGGTCCTATTCGGAGGTTTGGCCTTGTTGGAGGTGGTGTGTCACTGGGGGTGGGGAGAAGAGATGGGTTTTTGAGGTCTCCTGGGTTCAAACTATGCCCAGTGTGACACACGGTTGCTTCTGCTGCCCGAGGATCAAGATGTAGAGCTCTCATCTTCTCCTCCAGCGCCATGCCTGCCTGCACACTGCTACGCTTCCCGCCACGATACAGCAATAAGACAACAGACTAAACCACTGAACTGTAAACCAGCCCCAGTTAAATGTTTTCCTTTGTAAGAGTTGCCGTGGTCATGGTGTCTCTTTGCAGCAGTAGAAACCCTAGCTAAGACACCTTCTCATAAGGTTCCTTTTCTCCACCCTTGCTGAGTTATGAGACCCTCAGTTCAGCCTTCATCCCTGTGGTCATACTTCTGAAAGAACAATGGTAGAAGATAAACCCAAGAAGGAAGCGAGGTGAGTTTGGTCTGAGAAGAGGTCTCCAGGGGAAGTCTTTGGCACACCAGGGCCCTTATTTAGGGAGGCATCCTTGAGGTCAATAGCACATGCTACCTCCTGCCTGGAAGCTGCTGTTTTCCCCAGCTTGCCTGGGCCCTGGAAAAAGAAATCCCATCATAATGGCTTCTGTTTGGACAGGGAGGGAGGGGCTCAGTGTTTTTCAGTTCCAAGTACCTTTAGGGAACTGGAAAAAGTGAGTCAGATGTAATTCTTTGAACCCAGGATCTCCAGCATGAACTTTGTAGAGACAGGAAGGCACCCCCCTTAGTCACCCTGTTCCCATGAAATTCCCATCCAGGGAATTACAGGATCTTACGAGGCACGGCACTACAGGGTTTTCCAGGGGTGGGGACCAGACTTCTGGTAGACTTGTTCAAGTCCAACCAACCACCCTTAGCTTAGAATACTTCCCAAAAGTTTCCACAGCTACTAGTGAAAGAGCAAGTGGGGAGAAGGGAAAGAGCAGGTCCACGGAACACTCCATGGTCTCCCTCAGGACACAAACATGGCTCAGGTGAGGAACCTTCAGCACCAGAGATACTCAGATTGGGGTTTCCTACAGGGGATCAAGAGCCTAAAAGCAAGCAAGCCCTTTAGTAGAACATTCTACTCTGGGAAGAACCCTAGACATCTCATGATGGATGTCAAAACTATACAACAGTGGGTCATTTCACTATTCTTTATGTCAGCCAGTGCTTAAAATGCACTCGTTGATCAATATTAATAACAAGTTTGAACTCATCCAAGTGTGAGGCTCTGAGCACACTCACCACAGGTCCATGCAAGCCCCCTTTTGTTTCAGTCTCTTCCCCTTTGTAATAATTACCCTGACTCCCACCCCATCGACAGTCATGATTATGTACTTAACGCCATCCCTTTACACATACTTCACTATATTACATATGTGCCTATGCCCATCTTCCTGTATAGCATTGGCATAAATATTCCGTGCTAGTTCTATGCATTTTGATTTTTAAAAAAACCACAGTTATCCCATTTCTGTGCAAGGAAGGCATCTCAAGGTCACTGGCAGATGTCTGCAACATTGGCCATCCGAAGGGAACCTGACACGTCCTGGTGCAGCACGCTGTTGTCACCAGACAGAACACCTTTCCTGCTTCTGTCTTCCGCCTACAGATTTAATTGCTTCTTCCGTCTTAGCTGAGCACTAATCAGGCTCTCCGGCAGTACTCTCAGCATTCTGAGGTGTGACAACACACGCGGCACAGATTTATTTTTCTCTTCTTCACCATTTCGAGGGGAGAAAATCCGTTCTTACAGTAAATCTTAGCAGCTTCAGCCTGCGATAATTTTTCTTTCTTTAGTTTGACAAACTGGATAGCACTCACTTTTTATTTAAATAAAGATCTGTCTTTAGCATCTCCAAATTGCTAACATCTAAATTCTTGAACTCTGGGGCCATATTAGATGAAATAAATGTTACTTGATATTGAGACAGCTGATCTTATAACTGAGATGACACAGCATCTAAGTGACTAGCAGGCAGGTAGTGTATAAGGCACTGGGAAAACAGAGGAATTACATCTCATTGTGCTTTTTATGATTTAATACTTACAAAGTATTTGTCTGAAATTTTCCATCCAGTTTTTTGGTTGTTTTTCTTTTCTTTTCTTTTTTTTTTTTTTTTTGGCTCAGTTGAACAAATAACTAAAATTTCCAAATGGGGAACCATATGCTTGCAGACTTTCTACTGAGTTTCTCAGCCCATTTCATGAGCTTAATAATTCTCTCATAAGATCTCCTTTTGGCCATTCCACCCTTCCCAACCTTCAAAATGGCTCTTATTGAAAATCTTTATGATTTTATCTATTTTGTAATTCACAAAAGTGAAATATAACTTATTTGGAGTATATTTAAAGTCCACCTGTACTGTGATGTAAGTCAATTGCTTGTTTTGAACTGCATTGTATTGTGGGGTTATACCACAGTTGGTTTAATCCATTGGCCTATTGGAGGATACATTCTCCAGATTGTGGGTGCAGTTGTTATGAACAGTCCGAAACTTTAGTGTGTAGGAAAATTTTCAGTTCATTCCTAAATGTAAGATTGCTGCCTCACCTGCAAGGCTATGTTCAGTTTATCCGAAATTTCCAGGCTGTTTTACAAAGTGGACACACTTCTGTTGTGCGCGTGCGTCAACAGCTGACAGGAATCATTGCTTCACATCGTCACCAGCGTGGGATACTGTCCCTTAACCTTTTCTTTGCTTTGTTTTTTTTTAATTTAGGTGTTCTAATAGATTTAGAGGATTATTTCATTTTGATTTCAATTTCATTTTTTAACTTTCTTTTCATTCCTTTTTATACGTCTTTCACACCACGCATCTTGATCCCATTCATCTCCTCACCCTTCATATCCACCCTCTGCCCTTGCAACCTGCCCCCAAAAGGAAAACAATTAAAAGAAAGGGGGGGAGGAAAAAAATCTCATCATGGAAACTGCAGCGAGTCACACAGAAAACACTTTTGTCCATACATCTTTACTTGCAAGTGTTGGTTACAAAGAGCCACTGGTCTGGTGTCTGCTACACTATGGATGCTGGGACTCCTCCTGAGCGTCCTGTTGTTGCCCTGTGCTGTGGAGATCCTGCAGCTTTGGGTATGTAGAGTTGTCCCCTTCACGTGCTCCAGCAGATCACAGATGGGGTGGATGCTGGGATGGGCCAACTCATAGCCCTGGTTCTGGGTAGTTTCAGGGTTGGTCACCCCAATTTTCATTTCTTAAGTCATTCCATTGAGCCTTATTCCTCGCACCATTTCCAGCTATGTGTCTTCCCAGGAAAGCATCTGTCTTCTGGTCCTATTAATCCACTTGCCCTTTTCTGATGCCCCAACTCTGCACCTCATAATTCCTATGGAGAAAATAAGACCTCTGAGCAGTCAACCAGACTTATTTCTCAAGCATTTCTCCAGTCTCCTTTTTTCATCTTGTATTTTTCTCTTAGAAAGTCTTTCTAGAAACATCCTAGTTTTAGATTTTTCCTGTGAGTTGAGTTCTTCTATGTTTACATCTGAATAGATGAACACAGGAATTAGTGCTCTTTTATGTGTGTGCTTGTGGATAATTATCTCAAGTCCGTGTTTTCTCTACTGAATCATCTTTGTGTGTTTTTGGAATCAGTTGTCTCTGTGTTTGTGTATTTGTGGATTCTTGCTCTGTTGCATAAATGTGTCTGTCTTGATGTGAATGTCAAGCTATTTTGGTTACTAAAGCTAAACTATTTTGGTTGCTGGAGCTTTGTAGGTTTATAAATCAGTCCTCCAAACTTGCTCTTTGGCACGGTCTTTCAATTGTTCTAGTTCCTCTGAATTTCCATTTCAATGGTATAATTAATTTGTATTTTCCAAAATAAAATCCCATTGTATTTTGATAAGCACTGCATTAGTTTATAATAATGAAGGGGTAAACTGAAGACATAACACTGAGTTTTCTAACCCATGTGTGCTTGGCTCCCAACTTGTTTTGATCTTTCATTTCTCTCCTAGTCACATGGCAGTCACTAGGGTCCTCATCTTTTGCTTTCTATGATGATTATAAGCCCTAGAGAGGAAAACCTACTGTTTCTATTGTTTTGCTAAATGGTCATGTTGTGAAAGTTCTCTCCAAATTTTTGTGTTTATGCCTATAGATTTATAGATTTATGTTGCTCTCTACTTTGGTCAGAGAAGCACTTTTTATTTGCAATGGTTAATGCATACTCATAGCAGGCCAAAATGTTGATTATGATTAATTGTGAGTGATCAGCTATGGATAAATCATCTGCACCAACCTCCCTACACTAAAGACTTGGGGAACCCTGGAGAAAGAGGCAGCAGAAAGATTGTAAGAGCTGGCAGATGGAGAGGAAAGCTGTAAAATGCTGACATCTGACCATTACAAGGCTGATGCACACATCAAACCACCACAGCTGTGGTTACCTGCACAAGATCTGCACAGGATCAAGCCAATCAAAGTTCCAGAGTAGACGGGGAAGGGCCCCGAGATCCTATCTTGATTGGGGAGCCATTGGTAGTTTATGACTACCAAACAAAGGAGAGTCATTCTTGTTTGGAGACATAGCACCTATAGTTGCCTATGCCCAAGTGTGTGGCAGCATACCCATGTGCATCCAGGCAGCACTAACTGAACTCTAAGAATTATTAATAACGGCCTGGCGGTGGTGGGGCACGCCTTTAATCCCAGCACTCGGGAGGCAGAGGCAGGTGGATCTCTGTGAGTTAGAGACCAAGCCTGGTCTACCGAGCGAGTTTCAGGACAGGTTCCAAAATAATACAGAGAAACCCTGTCTTGAAAAAACAAACAAACAAAAAACCAAACCAAAACAAAAAAGGAATTAATAACAACATAAAAAGGAAGTCGTGAATTTAGGAGGAAGACAAGCTAGGTGGTGATGGATGGACATGATCAAAATAGATTGTATAAATGTATGAAAATGTCAAAGAATAAATAAGGATAATATTACAAGAAAATATATGTATACATCATGGAATATTTAGAGTTAATTAACATGTTAATTGCTTCCCTGTGTTACTATTATCTATAATCATCATATATACTAGATCTCTTTGTTTCATTATTTTTATCTAACTGTAGTTTAGACAGATAGATAGATAGATAGATAGTTTCTGTCATCTTTCTTTTCCATAGAATTTAATAGCCATTTGTTTGATTCATCAAAAATCTTCCAGAATTTTCATTACAGTATCTCTGGGTGTGTACATTTACACTAAGAACACTAACATGATTAATTCTAGGTTAGGTTGACTTTCTATATATGGGTATGGGTGACTTCCTATTCTAACACTGATTTTTTTCTTATAAAGGAAAACATTTACTTGTAGTAGTTCATTTACAGTTTTAGAGGCTTAGTCCATTATCATCATGGTGAGATTGGCAGACACCGTGCTAGAGAAGGATCTGAGAATTCTGCATCTTTTTTGTTTGTTTGTTTTTTACAAGACAGGGTTTCTCTGTGTTGTTTTGGGGGCTGTCGGTCCAGCCCGGCCTCGAACTCACAGAGATCAGCCTGCCTCTGCCTCCCGAGTGCTGGGATTAAAGGAATTCTGCATCTTGATGTGCAGGCAGCAGAAGGAGTCTGTGACACTGAGCATAGCTTGGGCATATGAGTCCTCAAATCCTGCCCTCACAATGGCATATTTCTTCCAACAATGCCACACCTACTCCAACAAGTCCACGTCCCCTAATAATGTCACTCTGTATTGGGACCATTTTCTTTCAAACCACCACATTCCACACTAGAGAAGGGAAAATCCACAGGACACCACGCTTTTCAGCAGGCAGCTTAAAAACCAGCCTGGTTCCAGAGGTCAACAGCATCTGAGTGGTGGGATGAGGGGAAGGAGAGAATAAATGTGCCAAACTGGGCTTGTAGGGACCAGCAGAAAGCAGACAAAACTCTCAAAGCATCATAGCTACTCAAGATAGCGATGGGAGGGTCCAAGCCAGCTTAGATGCTGCTCTGAAGACAGTGACCATGGGGTAGACTTTACATAGACAATGGATGCAGACAGAAGACAGGAACTCACACTTCTCCTTTTAAGTGGGACTTGCTAGGAGAGAATTCAGAGAAAACCTAGGAAAGGAATCCCTTCCGCCTGTGCAGTGTGCAGTTCCTTCTGCCTTGCTGTTCAAGGGCCTACGAGCCTCAGTAACTGGCAGGGCGTCCTGATTTCCCCACCCATCAAAGTGAAGTGCATATCCTCACTGAGCTTAGGAAGGCCCAGAAGAGCCTAATCCTGCTGCCTCTCTGACACCACCTCCTGCTCCGTGGCTCTGGCTGCAGCCTACATAAGAGCAGCTCAGGGTCTCCTGAGAAGCCTCACTGCTCCTTACTCTCTTTTGACAAAGCAGGTGACTCGGTCTTGTTCTGTGTTCTCAGTTTCTGCCTCCTGCCTCCCCACGAGTCTCTGCTTCCAGAAATCCGCATGCTATTTTATCTTCCTAAGAGACTTACTGCCATGGCCCTGAGGGGAACACCAGCACGGCAGTGCAGCAGAACCTTGCAGCCTGTTCCTGATCCCTCAGAGCGATGGCTGATGCTGGCAGGGGCGGAGGAAGTCCCAAGGCCGTAACACACACACACACACACACACACACCTCTGTCTCTCTGTCTCTCTGTCTCTCTGTCTCTCTGTCTCTGTCTCTGTCTGTCTCTCTCTCTCTCTCTCTCTCTCTCTCTCTCTCTCTTTCTCTCTCTCTCCCTCTCTGTCTCTCTCTCTCTGCGTCCTCTACCCTCTGGCTTGGCTCAGCCCTGATCTTTCACGAATGAAGTGCTCAGGGGTGTCACTGCTTAGCCAGGGTGGCCGGAACTCTGGTCCTGTGGCTGGACCTGGGGGTGTGCCCTCAGGGTGGTCCCACCAGGCCTCTGCTCTGCTGCAGTCCCAGTCAGGAATACAGATGCCATAGTCACTCGCATGCCTCGTCAGACACAGATCCGCCTGGCTCCGCCATAAAACCTAACTAGGCACATAAAAGCCTCCTGCTGCTGTGCCAGGTGCCTCTGCAGGCTCCAGAGAGGCGCAGATCAGCCCCTAACGTGTTGAGGGTCTGGGACTCGGTGGCACCGTGGCTGCACAATGACTTCCCGCCCCAACAGAAATCACAGCAAGCCGTGGGCAGACAGATCGAATGACACCATCCGGCCCTCTCACACCGAGCGGGAATGACCCAGCTTCTCTCAGAGTCAGATGAAGAGCAGTATCCAAACCTCAGTATGGCCCGCAAAGCCTGGGCCACACATGCACACTCCCCTCTGCTCAGGCACAGATGTTCATCCAAGACCGTACAGCCAGGCCAGGCTGGGCCCCTAGCCTTTCCTGCTGACTTGTGGTGACAGCTACTTTGCCGCCCTACCCCCCTCCAAAGGCCAATCTATAGGGAACCACTCCAGGAATACAGAAGGCCAGACCCTTCTCCAATAAGATCAGAGAGCCATTGTCTCTTGAACCCCGGCTCCAGTTGAACGGTCAACTTCAAGAGAAAGAGGGAGACATGGCCACAGCCTGTCTTGCTTCACACATTTTCTTTCTTTCTTTTTTTTTTTTTTTGGTTTTTTCGAGACAGGGTTTCTCTGTATTGTTTTGGAGGCTGTCGGTCCAGCCCGGCCTCGAACTCACAGAGATCCGCCTGCCTCTGCCTCCTGAGTGCTGGGATTAAAGGCGTGCGCCACCACCGCCCGGCTGCTTCACACATTTTCTTGTTCACTGCCTCAACTGCAGCTAGGACCCCTGACCTATGACCTTTCTGTGGATTATCCACTATTCTATAGAAAGAGCAGCCTTCTTCCATAATGCCCTCACTCATGGGTCTTAGTGGCTGTGACTGCTGAAAAGTCTACCAAGGCCAGGCTTGTCCTTGCTTACCTCAGTACTCAGCTACCTGTGGTCCCCGAGAAGATGGGCGGTGTCCCCCAAAGGGCGTGTGCTAGAGTATTCTACAGAGTGACCTCTTTGAGAGGTGCCGTAACCTTTAGGAAGTGAGGTGTAGCAGGAGTGACCCCCAAACAGGACTGGGATCTGCCCATCCTCTTGCCCTCCTCCCCTGGCTAGTGATATGGGCAGTTTGCTCCCCCATGCATTCCTTCCCATTGCTATCAGATCTCTTCCCAGAGGCACAAAGCCACAGATCTGCGTGACCTTGGATAGAGCCTTCCAGAAGCAGGAGCTAAGTAACCCTTTCTCCTTGTGTGCCGATTGCTTTAGGAATTTCACTGCGGTACAATCATGCTAACAGTCCTCGAGGAGGAACCTGGCATCCCATCACCTCCATTCTGGGCTCATACCCTCCCCTCTAAGCCTTCCTGATGCAGCCCTCCTTGCTGACCGTACCCCCACCTAGATCCTGGGTCCACAGAATACCCACCTTGAGGTCCGGTGCCTCTTTTCCTTCACAGGCCAACCTGTCCCTCAACTTCACCCCGTGTTTCCCCACGCCCAGCTGTTTAAACCATTGACTTCCACAAATGTAACGAAATGTTAGGAACAGGCTCAAGGGGGTGTTGCAGCGAGAGGAAACAGCACAGAGTCATAAAAGCTGCTGCGACTGTCTAAAGTCGACTCTGGATGGGGAGAGGATTTCATTTGTAACTGTTGAAGGCCAAACCACAGGAAGCTCCCATAGACTCGGAGGAACCAATGAAGTCAGCGGCTCCCAGCCTTCTGCACCACTCGGCTGCAAACACCCTTAGTTAGCGAACCAATCAGGACAAACTTGCAGTTCTGGATTTCTTTTTTTTTTTTTTTTTTTTTTTTGGTTTTTCAAGACAGGGTTTCCCTGTATTGTCTTGGAGGCTGTCCTGGCACTCGCTCTGTAGACCAGGCTGGCCTGGAACTCACAGAGATCCGCCTGCCTCTGCCTCCAGAGTGCTGGGATTAAAGGCGTGCGCCACCAACCCCCGGCTAGCTCCGGATTTCTGCCCGGCCAATGGACTGCCTCTGAAAACAACCTCTAACCCCTATGGAACGACCCTGTAAAACGTCCCCGCTGTACTATTGGGACTCTACCAAGACTGCCCTGGCTCTGTGTTTTCAAATGAATAGGCTGGGTCATCCCACGTTGGTTAACTTAACAATATTCCACAGAAAAGCCCAGTAAAGGCTGCTTCTTTCAATATCTGTGTCCTTTTGTTTGGTTTACTAGCACCATCAATAGAGGGCGTCTCTGAGAGGCAGCACCTGGCATCTGAAGGTGGATGGATGGAGCTCGAGCAGCAAGGGCCATCACATCCCAGGCATGAGATTCAGCAGTGCAGCAGGGTGAGCGAGCAGAATGCCCGTGGGCCCATGTGACAATGGTAGGAACCCAGCCCGGTGAGCAACACTGTAGAGCCAGAGCTCACATCAGGGCGTGGCTTTCCTTAGGAGCCAGGGGTGAAGAAACCAAGGCTGAAGTCAGCAAATGACAGCGGGGTATTCGAGGGTGGGGCTGGACTCTGGGATTACAACTCAGCAGGCTGGCCAGGGAAGCCTCGAAGCCGGAAGGGGGACAGTGCAGACGCCGCTTCTGCACAGTGACATCAGGGAACAGGGAGAAGCCAGATGTGATGGCCCGAGGACGCTTGGTGACTGTGTGTTTACTGGGACGTATGATGTTTGTGGCTGCCACCAGGAAGTGCTCAGAGCATCAAGGGGTTGGTAACTGCCCTAGTTTCATTTCTGTTGTTGTGATTAAAATATCCTCATTGGAAAACAACTCATGGGAGAACGGGCTTATTTTAGAGCTCACAGGTCCTTGTGGTTCCTTGCTTGCTTGGTTCTGCTGTATTTCTCTGCTCTTACACAGTTCGGGTCCCCCTGCCAGGGGAACAGAGCTGCCCACACTGGGTCTCTCTCTGTCTGTCTGTATCTGTCGGTCTCTCTCTCCCCCATACCACACCATACATTTGCTCACCATAATAGGGCCCACTTGTTCTGTGCAGTAAGGCACGGGCAGGCCCATGTTTTCTCCTCAGAGCCAGAGGCAGGCTGCTCTAGGCCTGTATGTGAGTCTCCTTGACCCACTTAGTCTGTCATGGCACTGGGCAGGACCATGCATCCTCAGTCTTTAGAGCCCAGGGCAATCCCTGTAAGATACAGCCAATGACATAACTTCCTAAAGTTAAAAAAATCCACTTGTGTTAAAGTCATGCCCCACAAATGATCAAGAATGATTTCTTAAAACCTGAGCTCTGGTCAGGAATGTAGAATGTACTGGTGATTGAGTATTTCCCATGCTCCTAACAGTACATCCAACAGCGTATTCTCCCATCTCTGAAAGCCAGACAACCCCTCTTACAGACACTCCCTGCCAATCAGAGCCCTCTACAGACACTCAAACAGGCAGCTGGGGTCACACTTCTCTTCCTTAGCCATAAATCACGGCAGAAGGAGTCCGGAGTTGGGGGACACAGGATACCTCACCACTCCTCTTCTTTTCTGTCCCGGGGATAGCAATGCTCATTGCGTACTAAAGTTTAATTGGCACATAGTCACACACACTTATTGACACACTTGAGGTTGATTTTACAGGCACACTGAGAGAACATGGCCACCAAGTCTTATAATGTTTACTCTCCAGCCCACTACAGGGGGACATTCTGTCTACAGTCAAGACAGTGACATGAATATTGATATGTTTATATTACACAATTATTCCTATGTATCAACAAGAGGCTGGTTCCAGAGCTGCCCCTACAAGATATCAGATCTGGGGCTATGGTGGTATATTATTTATGATTTATTAGCTTGTCTGAGGATCCAGAAAGCAAAGCCAGTCACAAGCCTTAGGAGTCAGGTACACACCTTTAATCCCAGCAGCCAGAATCTAGGAGGTGGTGGTAGTACACATCTTTAATCCTAGGACTCAAGATGGAGTTAGATGGGTCTCTGGAGTCCACGGCCACACAGATCTACACAAGATTGATCCAGCCCTAAAGAGAAACAGCTGACCCAAAGATGATCTCAGCACCTGGGTCCACATACCTTTAAGTTCAGCATTAGGGAGGTATGTAAGACAGGAGCAAGGAGTCAGTATCGAGCCTTTATTTTCCAGCCACACTGAGGACAGGAGGCACTCCTTCTCCAGCCATGCTGAGGAAAGGCAACACGGAGGCTTGGTGAAGAGCTCATGAATCAGCCCATGCACCCTGAGGTAGTGGTAAGAGCTAGTGGCCCTCTGCTTTGCTTTTCTGTTCTTCAGCTTGAAGTTTGAACTCCAATATCAGTCTCTGGGTCATTTATGTATTCATGCAACATGGGGTTTCTCAAATAACTCAGATAGCAAAGCACAGTATTTGCATATAACTTACACATATCATCCTATGCTGTTAATTGTATTGTTTACAAAATAAAAAATGACTTGCTCAGTAAGACACAATTATTATTTATACTTTTGAATCACTATTGACTGAATTAGTGGCTACAAACCACATGGTTACAGAAAGCCAATTATATATCTGCCTCCACTTTTATGGTAGCTATAACTATGGAACAAGTTAACAGTGAAACTTTTCCTTTTGAGGAGGTAGGGAGGGAAGAAGGAAGCTATAATATTGAGGTTCCCATTCTTTTTGTTTGTTTGTTTGTTTTTGTTTTTTATGAGACAGGGTTTCTCTGTATTGTTTTGGACGCTGTTGGTCCAGCCCGGCCTCAAACTCACAGAGATTCACCTGCCTCTGCCTCCTGAGTGCTGGGATTAAAGGTGTGCGCCACCACCTCCCGGCTGAGGTTCCCACTCTTGACCTGGAACCTTCTCTTTATCTCCTGGGTACCTTCCACAGGACAGATTCCCAACAGCCGTCTCCCAGTGTGCAGAACACGGAAGGCACCTGCTGGACCTCTGCACAATGGGAAAGTTCCATTCCTGGGAGTGGGGCAGGGAGAAAGGGTTTTAGAAACTAGCAGGACATTTGGGTGAGACGAAATTTGGCCTTGGGATTCGAAGATGGTCTAATGTGGCTTTGGGAGACATTGCCTTTCATACTGAAAGAGCCCGGAAGAAAGAGGGTGCGGAGGAAGAAACGGTGCAATGGTGGGTGGGGCTCATTGACAAGAGTTTTAATTGGAGGCGACTCTAAAGGGGAGAGGCCCAGGGGATGTCGTGGAAACAGGATGGGGGCAGGGTCAGCTCTGAGGTCAGAACAATCCCTCTGTTGTCTGTGGGGGAGGAGGTGCTAGGCGGTAAGAATGGGTGGTGACAGGTTGGAAGGAAAGGCAAGGCACAGAGAGAAAAAGGGCCAAGGGCAGGGTAGGCAGACGGGTGGCAGCGGCACCTCAGACATCAGTTTCACAGCGCTGGCATCTGGTTAGGGGCACGTCACAAAAGATGCCAGCAACACACCTCAGGCCTCAGGTCTGAACCTTGTACCATCCCTCAGGAGATGCCAGTGTGCAAGCAACACCAGGGGGTCACAGGCAGTTTTGGCATCCAGGAGTCCATGAGGAATATTGACCTCTGGCTTGGATCAAAATCTGGGTACAGATGCAGAGAGACAAAGAGAAGAAAGTCAAGGGATGAACAGGAGCCAAGTTTGGAACTGTGTGGGAAACAGGCTTAAAGGCTGAGTTTGCCCGTAGCCCGTGAGGACCTCCGAATCAGACCCTTCCAGGTAAGCCTCGGGACGACCATGGTCCTTGCCAGCATGGACTGCATCCTTCAAAGGCTTTAGCTAATGTACAACCGGCTCACCAGTGCTTGGAACCAGAGATAAGTATGTACAGTCCTCTACTTACTTCGCTGTTATGTAAGTAACCCAACAACCCTGACTTACAGCGGAAGCACCCACTAGGAAAATCCATTTACTATGCCCAACCTCCTGAAGGTCACAGCTCAGAAGCACACAGCAGTGCGGAATCAGACTGTTGCCATTATGAATGCATGGCTGACTGGGAACTGGGGCCAGTACTAAGATAGTTCCGAACTGCATATTCATAGCCTAAGACTTGCCCAAAACTCCAAATTGGAAGGAAGTTTTCTACTGATTGCGTCTCACTTTCACATGCACACCATTGGCAAGCCCAAACAATTTCAAGTCATCCTATCAAAAGTCAAGGACCATCTGTACTGTGTCAAGCCACTGTAAGCGCTGAGTTAGTTTATTTCACAACTGTCGGTGACTGGGATGCTTTCTATCTCCTACCGCTTTCTTCTCTTTCTCGTTCTGTTCTTCTTCCTTCTTCCTCCTCTTCCTTTTTCTTCCCTGTCATTCTTCCTCCTCCTCTCCTAGGCCATCTCAGTTTCCTGACATCAGAGAAAGTCTCCTGCGGTACAGGAAACATGCCGCCACGGCAGGTGGGAACAGGGAGAAAGGAGCCTACCAGGCGGTGGCTTTCCATCTTGCTGGTTACAGGTGGGGCGTCATGGCTCAGGGTGGATGTAGCATGAATAATAAAAGCCCAAAGGCAGATAGATATTGGTGTTCAGGCTGAAGATCAGAAAAGCAAAAGAATCAGCCGCTAGAGAATTCTTACGTCTACCAAAAGGGGCGATCCTGTCCTCAGAGTGACTGCAGACTGAATACACTGCACTCCTGTTTGCACCTGCCTTATATTTCTCTCTAGGGCTGGGACCTGTGGTGATAGATTGTCTATGATTTATGAAAGCCACTGGAGATCAAAATAGCAAAGCAGCCATAGAAGCCAGCCAGGCAGTGGTGACATACGCCTTTAATCCCAGGACTCAGGATACAAAGACAGATAAACCTCTCTGAGTTCAAGGCCACCCAGGGCTACATGAGGTTGAATAAAAGAGTAACAGAGCTCATGCCTTTAATCCCAGCACTAGAGAGGTATAAAATATAGGAGCAGGATGTTCAGTATTCAGTAGCAGGCATTGATTTTCTCCAGTCACACTGAGGACAGGAAGGCATCTATTCTTCAGCCACACTAAGGAAAGGCAGCAGTCTGAGGCTTGGTGGAGAGATCGTGGAGACAGAACCAACCCTTTCTGCCTGAGGTAGAGATAATTGCTAATGGTTTGGTTGCTTTGTTTTTCTCATCTTCATCTTGATGCTTGAACCCCAATATCCGTCTCTGAGTCATTTACTTTTCATGTTACAGGGATTAAAGGTGTGCACCACCACCGTCAAGCTTCTATGGCTAACTGGTGTGGCTGTTGGGATTAAAGGTGTGTGCCATCACTGCCTGGCCTCTATGGCTGACTAGGGTGGCTAGCTTTGCACTCTGATCCTCAGGCGAGCTTGATTTATTAAACCACAAACAAACAATCACCACAGGTGGATATTTGCCATTTTACTGTAGCTGGGATCTTGGATGTCCCCAAAGTCCATGTGTTAAAGGATGCGTCCCAGAACTAAGCTGTTGGGAGGTGGTGGGACCTTCTATAGGTGGGTCCAGAGGAGTCTGCCCTTGAAGGGGATAGCAGGACCCCAGTCTCTTCCCCAATCTCTCTTTTTCTTTCTGGCCATGAGACGAACAGGTTTTTGTCAGCCCACTCTCTGATGATGATGAGTTGCCCTATCGCAGTACTGTAACTGCCATCAAGGTGGTAACTGGGCTGGAGGACTTCAAGGTCCTTCACACTGTAAGTTCCCCGTGTCTGCAAGACGGGGGTCCCTGCTGTCCTCCTGGCTATCAGCTGCTCACTCTCCATGCAACCCCGCACAGTGCCGTCTGCGAGGGTCTCAGTAGCGGGCTATCTTCATGCAAGGCCTAGATCCCCCTTTAAAAGCTGCCAGTAAATTAGCCCGGGCCCACCCAAGATGATCTCTGTTTTGATTAATTCAGAATTAAGTCATTTAGAGCCTTCGATACACTGCCATATGCAGCAAGCTTACCACTGATGTGACACGAATTGTAGGTCAAGGTCTCAGGCCCAATCAGGAGGTGGGGCAGCGCTGCAGAATCCTACTCATGATGGCTACCCTGTGTTGGGCCCCTGCTGGACTCTGGTGTGGAAACACAGATTAAGATTAAGACGTGGGTGTCCAAGGCCCTCACTGGTCAGTTGCAGAATCAGCCACAGAGACCTACCAGCCCACACAGTGGAGCACATTAATGTGAGGGTGTAACTGTCGAGTCTTGCGGCTGGCGTCCATAGAGTGTCTATTCACTGATGCGGAAGGGAGCTGCTCAGGCGGGGAAAACTGCTGGGTTAGGTGTTTTGCACATTGCTGTTTTTCAGGCAATTACCTTCCTGGGCCCTCTCATAGCTATCATTTATTTGGTGTACATTTTTTTGTTGTTGTTAAACCAGCTCACCCTGTTTGACTTAAATTTATTTTAAACAGAACCTTTACATCTCTAGTGTAAAACGGAAAAACCAGCATTCCTTGTTAAAAATAGAAGCTAACCATAAAAATAAATAAAAAGAAACACGGGCTCATGAATTTCTTACGATCTAGCAGACTGCTCTTTGCTAAAAGTAGAAACCTGTAAGCGTGAGAGAGATGTTTAAGGAAATACCAAAGGAAAATGACATTTTTCTTAGAAAGGCTGACAGAAGATTAAGAAATGAGCAATTGTCACGTTGCGATACATGGACACTATTGATGCCGGGAGACTGCTGTCTGGAGAGCAGCCCAAGAGCCAGCCTGGAGGTGGAGTCAGTGGACCAGGTCAGTGGACCAGATCAGCGGCCAGGTGAGCAGGAGATTGTCAGTGGGAGGCAGGCTGGACAGGCAGGGCATTGACTATGATGTGGTTATAACAGGCATTGAGACAGTTCCTACAGCAGTTCTGAAGTCAGAATGGACCTTTGAATTCATTCCAAATTGACAAAAGAGTGCCCAGGACTGTTAAGGGCAGAAGAGCAGCTCTGACTGGCCACCCATCTATGCTAGGTGACCCTGGGAAAGGACCATGGGCTGGGCGCCCCCTTCAGGAAGCTGAGGCAATTCCTGGTGAGCGTCTCAGTGGGGAGCTGAAGGCAGGGATCCTTGAGGGAAGAGGTGAACTAGAATGGGACAGTTGTCGAGGTACTGCAGGCCACCTTCTCTTCAGGATGAGCTAATTGGCTTTGCATGACAATCCCATGCTATCTAGGAATGGCTCCCTGGAATTCTGTCTATTTAATTCCTGGGAAAACTTCCCAGAAGGTTACAAGAACGAATTTAATCCCATGGCGGTCAGCTCGGGACCATGCATACTCATTGTATCTCTGTCCTAGATTCTTCTCCATCTCACGTACTTCTTCCTCAGATCAAGGAGTCTACCTGGAAGGAAATTCGAGAATCACCCCTGGGGATCATCACACGCTACTCAAGCTGCGACCTCTGCTCTCATCTGTTAGCCATGAGAATCTGGCAGGGAAATCAGCCAACACTGGCTAAGACTCTGAAACTCCAATAGCAAATCTACCCAGAATATGTAACTCCAGTCAGGGTGAATCACTGAACCTTCCTGGGCAGAAACAATCTAACCAAATTATCCTTCTACCAATACTCCATGTGCTCAGCCAGGGCCAGGTCTCTTTGCTGGGTGGCTGAACACTGAGATGTGGCAGTAGAGACAGAATTTTCTGTCCCACCCTGTCCTGCAGCCATTCAGTTCCAAATAAACACACAGAGACTATATTAATTATAAACGGTTTGGCCTATTGCTCGGGCTTATTACTAACAAGCTCTTACAACTTAAATTAGCCCATAATTCTTATCTATGTTTAGCCATGTGGCTTGGAACCTTTAAAGTGAACAAGAGCGTTCTGTCACATCATGGCAGAGCCAGAGCAGTCTGGTTTTCAGGATACCTACGCTGCTTCTCTGTGTGTAGCTTTCATTCCTGGGATAGCTGCTCCATGCACACATCCACTATGACGGACAACAGAAGCTGGGTGGTGCGGCTGATCAAGGCCTTCTAGCTTGCCAATTATTGAGTGCCTCTGTGGTAGGCGTTGACATATAACACAGAGATCCTTTTTTCCCTATCCACTCCTTCATGCTCACCCAAATGCCTTGTTCCCAGGACTCTCTTTCTTATGTATTTCAGTCTCTTTTTCAATTTACCATCCACTGCTTATAAGTCCATTTGTATCCTTACCTCATGTCCTCTTTCTTTCCCCATAAAGTGGGCGCCCGTAACGACCACCCCAAACTCTACTCAGAAGCCCTCCTCTGTCGTTCTTTCAGAACCACCCCTGCTGGAGAGGCTTGCACCACTCAAGTCCATTTCCATTTGCAACAGCAAACTACCCATCCATGAGGCGAGCACAAATGTCATCCTTCCCCGACAGCTGATCATAACAAACCCCGAGGAGCCATAGATGTGAACTAGGAGAGAGGCGTGGGTGCGCAGTGGATGGTGTGAAGGTCTGGGCACCCTGCTAGAGTCGAGCTTTGTGTCATACTTTGGAACTGTGACTGCTGACACTGTGCTCTGCCTGACCATATCCTTTGATGAATTATTACTGGGCTTCCCCAGACCTGTGATGTGGTAAATCCAAGAGAACACAACTCATGACAAGCTTTGCTGGTTGCACCATCACTTGATGTCCTATGACTGGCCCATTGTGTTTTTGTGTCTTTCAAACAGGATGAAGTCCTCTGCTTCGATTGGCTGCGCCTTGCTTCATGTCTTTGTTCTCACGGGGCTCTGGCATTAATCCCATATGGTGTCTTTCCTTCATGAAAAACTCAGGGTTTAAGACTGCTGGGCACCAAGCAACAAAGCTCCTTGTTCTTCGTTCAGTCTAGAAAGGCTACAGAACCCTTCTCTGCTCTCACTCCAAGCCATCAGGCTTCTGTGGTTCTCTGGAATGGGTATCCCTAAGGGTGGAATTTGTAACCTATCAGGAGTTGTCCTCTTGGAGATGAGAAGTGAAAGACACAATAATGTATCCTCAGTATTGAAGGAGAAGAGATGACCCAGCATGTTCAGGACACTTGTCACCTAATAGTCT
This sequence comes from Mesocricetus auratus, assembly GCF_017639785.1. Classification (NCBI taxonomy): domain Eukaryota; kingdom Metazoa; phylum Chordata; class Mammalia; order Rodentia; family Cricetidae; genus Mesocricetus; species Mesocricetus auratus. The sequence continues at coordinate 97,722,354 of NW_024429190.1, read as the reverse complement.
CACTAATATGGCAAGCCCCCAGATCTCCATGAAACACATGTTTCCTAATAGACTCTCCAAAGTACTTGCCATTTCTTGCTGATAGTGCTCATAGGCACCAACAAAATGCTCAGCAGAATACTCACAGGTCATCATAAATCGATTTGGTCCATCATGCTAGGTGGTGGCTAACATGGGCCTAGAGGATGAAATGTATATTCTGGTAACTATGATGTGATCCCAGGTCCATGTACAACCAAGTACTCTACCACTGAGCTATATCCCTGCCTTCTGGAATGAGATTAAATAGATGTAGTGACCAAGTCAAAGGCCACGATGCTGTGTGCCTGAGACCAGTCTGCCTAAGTCAAGATGCCACTTAGGTGTTTGCTGAAATTGAGGCAATCATCACAGTATCCGGTTGCATTTAGAGTCTTCCACTGTGATTGTCTGTAAGGTTTCTGTAAGCATGAGACTAAAGAATTAAATGATGACATTGCCAGCATCATCTCAGATGTGTATTTCATGTTTCAAAGGATGGTAGTCAGTTCCCTGGTTCCCCTGGGGATTACATCACTGATTTTAATTCATTGATCTGGCTGAAGCAGGATGAGAGAGCAGTTTCAGAGGCTTCTTCTTGGAATCTTCTCATATAGTAACCCTAACACCATCCCACCACCACAAAGCTCCAACTTGCCTCCCTATGGCACAGGCTCTTACCCTGCCGGCCAAGAAACCAGTACAAAGTTCTGGCCTGTGCCAAGAATTCTTACTTCAATTATCCATTTGAGGTCTGAGGAAATGGCTATGGAAGAGACCCTGGGGCTCAATAAGCTGACTGTGACTAAACATCCATTTATATAAAGCTTCACTCTGACAGGATGGTGCTAAAGATGCCTTGCTGTTCGTGATAACTTTGTCTCTATGCCCTTCCATCGCTGAAATCCCCAGATGTTCCCTCTGTTCAGTTGCTACTTGAGTATATGACCACAGGCCCTTATAATGAGAGAGTTCATTATCATCTTTCCCTGCTAAGTGCTGCTGGTGCCTCCAGGAGCCTGGCCTCGTCTTCACCCGTCATGCTCCAGGACCAAAAGCTGGTTCATCCGACACTGAACAAAAGATTGTAGCTTCTATTGGTGTGGCTGCCCTCTGCCCCATTCATTCATCTGTGACCTTCTAAAGCTCATTTTTGACTGTGTAAATGGAGCAATACTCTCTATTGGCTGCCCAACACCATGTTCCTTAGGGATTCTGCATTTTTATTGGGCATCTCCATAGCGCTGTGTGAGTGAAGAGCCCTGACTGTACATCTACTGTACCTCTTATTCTCATGGTTGATTCTGCCTTGACTGAGACAGTTAAGCACTCTGCTGCTTTGGGACCCTTCCAAAGGATGTTCAGTAATAAGAGCTCCCACCCTGAGCTTCCAGCTATGGGCCACAGTCTCTCTCTCTCTCTCTCTCTCTCTCTCTCTCTCTCTCTCTCTCTCTCTCTCTCTCCTGCCACTTTCCTGTGTGAAGAGTCTTTGGAGGTCTTCTTGTGGTTCTCTGGCCTTCTGGTCCATTCAAATCACACCCACTTCTCTCTGCCTTTAATTTGTGCTTCTTATGTTGACTGTGACAGTTTTATGCATTTAACACAGGCCTTTGCTTTTTCTAAGTGTCCAAGAACCAATCCCTAAACATATCAGCCCCAGTCACTGGGACCCTGTCCATAGCACAAACCAAGCATCACAAGAGAGTATGCCTGTGTTAATCCACCCCTGCTTCTAAATCTATCACGTAGCCTCACCTCCATCCAGCACCATTATGATCCGCCCCAATTATGTGCTCCCATGTCCTGGTACATGCGAACCAGTCTACAGTGCTTTCCTCATTGGTGGGTCAACCCTTCCACAGTCAGGCTAGGAGGCAACATGATCTTAGGTTTCCCCAGGCAATCAGAGGACAGACATAAGTAAATCGTGTGAGAAGCACATGTTATAGTTGCATCTTCTAGGAAAGGAATATGGTCTTCTTGGGCCCAGAGAATTCATAGAGACAGAGAGTTTTAAGATTCCTTAAGATAGTGCACCAACCACAGTGTCCCAACTCTCCAGAAATCCTCCCTCGAAAGCAGGCAGGCCCCTGACTTGGGTTCAACAAACTAAACTCAAGCTCTGCCGCCTTCCTATTTAAAACCTGGTCCTATCCTCAGCTGGATCCTCTGCAAGAAATGAGGGTTTATGTACTTACCATGAGACCTTCTCATGCCCTTTTCCTGAAGCCAGTCAGTATTCAGCCCTTAGTCTCTCGTGATCTCTCTCTTGCCATGTGTCCAGGACTCCCAGGGGAGCCTGATGTAGTAATCTAAGTTATCCCTTCCTCCTGGGCCTCTGAGAGATAGATAGGCATAGCTGTCTGCCATCCAGACACTGTCTGCTCCAGTCTCAGCACGAGACGCAGGCCTTGCACCTTCAGAAGCTGTATTCTCAGGTCATGCCTGCTGCTAAGATGGGGGATACAGAGTATTTAAGACAGTGCTTTGGGCGAGGAGTGGTGCACAGCGCTGGAGGGAACCGGCCTGGACCAGAAAGAGAAGACCAGTGTGACAAGCTGTGACAGCTGTTACTCCTGGAGCATGATGGTACCCAGAGTTGTTTAGGGCCCTCCAGCCTGCATCTGCCTGCTGTACTCGGCTGGCCCTCCTGGGGAACAAACAAGGGAAAGTGGGCACGGCACTCCTGTCAGCTCACCGACGGTTCCCGAGGAGGGACTCTGCTCTGAACCCTCAAAGGACAGCAGTTGGGGCAGACAGCAACCTCCGGGCACTTCGTGACTTGAAAGTCAGGGAGACATCAGCAGATGTGTGTGACAGCGTCCACTGAAGTCGGCTGAAAACAGCGAGAATGGAGCTGGGAGGAGGATTGAGAGAAGCAATGAACTCTGGGGCATGAGAAGACGCACAGGAAGAGACGGAAAAAGGCTCAACCAAGACAAACTGGACAGATGGCAAAGGCCTGAGCGCCAGCAGAGGATGCAGGCTTTGTCTCCCTTGAACAGGGCCATCAAAGGTTCTGAGGAAAATTGGGGGTTGTAAGGAGGCCACACAACCCCAAAGGAGTCACAATTTCCAAAGTGTCTATTTGGCTGCGTCTCCAGAAGACTCCTCTTAGTTAGCTGGCCCTAGCCAACTCAAACACACACACACACACACACCACCCCCTTCTCCAAATCGGCTCCCTTCAAATTGTCACTCCCCACAGGGCTGCATTCATGCATCAGTTCTAAATAGTCCCACTGTTCAGCTTTAACGAGAAGTAATACCGATCCCCATGTTTGCTCAGAGAGCACCATATTTCATCAAGCCAGAGCCCATGCAGGCTCAGATTACTGTCCGAGACAATGTTCTGTAATCCTGGTTTATTCACATGTCACGGGTATTTTAGCAAAACAGAAATGAATGGCCCTCACCACCCTAGGAAGTACCGGGAGAGCTGGGTCCCCGCCCAGGGGAAGTCATGCTTTCCCTGGCCACGGTTCTCGAAGAGGCAGACTCTGAGCCTCTAAGTTTTCCTGACTTTCAGAAAGAGACTATGCGCTGAGGAGGAGTCACAGACTGGGTAGTTATTTCCCCATAAAATGTGAACTCCACGGATGGATTTTGCCAGAGCAAAAATAAAATCTGTCATTGATTATGAAGTCCTTTGTGCTTGTTATTTCACTGATTTATTACACTCTGCCTGGCAGCCCGGAGAGGCCCTGAGATTCGTGTCTCTAGCGTCCCACAGCTCATACCCCAAACGGGGACAGGGACTTGTTGGCATTTCTTTTGTCCTTTAAGGGCCAAGAGCTTTGGAAATTTAGATGAAGAGCAGTGAATCATGCCGTAGACACACGGATAACAACAGCTCATTCTAGAGGGGGCTAACACTTGCTAACCAAGGAAACATGGGCCGTCCCTTTTGGCTTTTAGCAGTGTGCAAACAAAAGTGATTCCTCTGCAGAGCTTCTCAGCGAATCCCCCAGTGTCTGGGTCCACTCTGAATGCGCTGTGGCCTCTTTCAAAGCCAGCACAAGGAAAAGCAGCAATAATGTCAATAATGCAATCGCCACCGCCTCTCATTAGAACCTCACCGATAACCCTCCCTATGTCTCCAGTGTCGGGTGTTTAGAGTTGAGGGAATGGAAGCCCAGGGAAAGTGATCAAGTTGCCTAAGGTCTTACACAGCTAGGTAGTAAGGGAGCTGGGACATGAGCTCAGTCCTAGGTGACTTCAGAAGGTCATGGAGACGCTCTCACTTCCAAGACTAGATTGAAGCCACAGGCACGGCACGCAGTACTAGAGGCAAAACAGTCTGTTGACCAGACTTCCTGGATTTAGTGGGGCACTGGGGCTCTAACAGAGCTGGTTAGAATGACAAACTGACTCAGTCACAGAAGAACTGGATAGTACTGTCAGACAAGGAGAGGGAGAGCTTTTCATTTGACTTCTATGTGGGGGGAGATTTTATAGAAGCCCAGTGGCTCTTGCTTCTTAGAGCTATCAGCATGTCCCCTGCTGTACTGAGGTGTGGGACTTGCCATCACCGTTTTCTGAGTTAAAGGCAACCCCTCCTTCTCTAGGGAAGTGGGAACAGAGGATGGAAGGCCACGATCCCCTCAAATACCACCCTATCTCTAGAGAGAACACTCCTCATCCCAATCCACAAGGTCAAGAGCCTGATCTTAATGGGATGCTCCTCCCAGAATGGTCCTCCCAAGAGCAGAATAACTGTGTGGGAAGCTACGAAGCAGGGGATTGGAAGACTGAGCTCCATAGCCAGCCGTCTCCATTCTCATTATTCGGAGCTGCAGCCTGAGCTATTAAAAACAAAACATGCTCATTGGCAAGCTCCACAATTAGCCTCATTTCCACGCTCAAACACCGTTCAGCACGAGCTGCACTTGCACAGATTGCTTCTTGTCTGCGCTGCGCTCTTTGGAGGGCTGTGCTGGGAGCTAGCAAGGATGTGACCCAGCGGTAATCTGAATTGCTTTACCAAACACATTTTTATCCCATCATCTCGGCCACATGAAAGGGGGCCACGGAGTTCCAGCGTTCAAAACTTTACAGTCCCGCTGTTCAGCCATAAAATGAGGCAAGAAATATTAGCCGTCCCTGGCTGATGCCTTAATTCTTTCGAAACAATGTCAGAGGATCTGTACCCTACAGGTTTTAGTGCCTGCTAAAGCCTGACCCTCGAGCTGGCGTGAATGGAGCCAGAATGAGTTAAGGAGGGCCAGGAGGCTTTAATGGACAGAGATCCAAATAGCCCAGCTTGTGCGGCCTCCCGCGGACTCCCCCTCCTTTTCACAGGCCTCGATTGTGTTTGGCCCCTGCAGAGACAAAGCTACCCCTGAGCAGAGGCTACCCCCAGCTGGCACAGGTCAGAGGCATTCTGGGGAAGAAGAGAAGGGGGGGCAAGGGGAAGTGAGGGGCACATGGAGAAGGAGGGACGTGAGGTGGGGGAGGACATTTGGAAGGAAGGATGGTCTGGGCCGTTTATCTAGAGAAATTCAACCACAGATGCGGGACTTGATGGACTCTCAGCTCCAGGCAAACCATGTTGGGAAAACAAGCTCACAGCACAAATGGGAGCTATATATGGATGGAAAATTGAACACAGTGTTGTTAATTTTAAAATGTATAATGTATGTTTATATACCTGATAAACACTGCCCTAGGCACTTCCACTGTGGGCAGGATGAGCTCCAATGTGACAGCCTGAGATTAAAAAAAAAAAAACTATAGGTGGGTTGTTTACACGGTGACAGAAGCTTTTTCCAGGAAAATTTTCAGTTATTACATTGTGATCCCTTCAAGAAAAGTAACTGTTGTGGCTTCCAGAGCCCAAAGTCACCAGATCAGAGGGACATCGGGTTTGCACGTGTGCACGTTCTTGTCATGCAGTACAGAGGGTGTCTGTGAGCTGACTTTCTAGAAGAACGAGGGTCTCAAGGGGCGTCCTGTCTTTCCCCCTAACGCAGTGGTTTCAACACCTTTGGGTGAATGACCTTTTCACAGGGGTCACCTAAGACCATTGGAAAACACACATATTTACATCACAATCCAAAACAGTGGCAAAACTGCAGTTGTAAAGTAGCAACAAAATGATTTTAGGGTGGGGGGGAGGGTCACCACAACATGAGGATCTATGGGGCTGCAGCATTGGAAAGGTTGAGAAGCACTTTAGAGGTCAATGATTCCTTTCTCAGTCGGCCGAATGCTGTGGGCCCCGCCCCTGAAGTATGCTTTCAGATGCACAAAATGAAATACCCAGGTTAATAAAGGAAACCAACAGCACTATAATTATAAAAATTCATAAACATCAGTTTAATAACATATGAAGGTGCTATTATGTACCAAGTGTTCATATTACATTTTGAACATGATTAATATTCCATTTTATTAATTCTTTAATTAGCAGAGGATCAATAGTTACTGAAACTTCAATGTAGTTTAGGGGAAACCTGGAGCACCTTTCCTGACAAAATAACTGAGTAGTGTCGATCTGTGAAAAAGCCATACTTTCAGTCACTGGGATCGCTTGCTTGTTTGTATAACATCAGAAGCGGCTACGTTTCCGTTGAAGTTAGTGAAAATGTCGACCAGGCTTTTTCCCTTAGGACCTCGAGCTCTGTCTATGGGGAAGTAACTTAGCTGGAGTGAAGTACCTTTGGGGCCCTTCCGCCCCAGGGCTACGCTGCCCTACACCAGCACTTCACGGAATTCTTTTTGAGAAAACCGTGGACTTTTTCTCCTCCCTCTCTGATGCTTTGAAACTTTTTATAAAATAAATTGAAAGCACGTCCTTTTCTTTTTTAGCAATCCTGTCCGAAGATTTATAAGGACCTTTGATGTATTTCTTCAACAACCGGAGTCACTGTTGCCAAATAAAGGGTCAGTTAATCGGATAATTCTAAGTCTGTATTTTGATCAAGCTCTTGCTTTCCACTGCCTTAGTTAGGTCCATTGAGCTTTGGAGCCACACACACTCCTTTTGTTGTTAAATCCCAGAGCTCCTGTTCCCAAGATTGCACCTTTGCATTTTGAGCAGAGACAACTAGGCACGCATCCCCTCCAGGGTCCTCATGGGGGAGCTGTCATCTTCCAACCACATAACCATAGCATGCCATTGCAGGGGCAACCCCGCAGGCGGGCCCCCCTCTAAAGGCCGCCCAGCCCCCGCGACGCCCCGGCTCAGCTGCAGGCAGCGACACTCCGGAGCCGGCTGCGGGGTTGGGTCTCCGGCTCTCGGCGGGGGAGCAGGGAGCGCGCCCGCCCACACCCACGGCCCCCACACTGGTGAGCGCACACCCCGGCGCGCGCGCGCCCGCACACCAGGGCGCACGCACAGCACACCGGGGCCACAGACGGGCTCTCCGCGGCCGCGAGTGAGGAGGACGCAGCCGGATTCCCCTCCGAAGGCGCTGTCGGGCACCCCGCCCCGCCCCGCCCCTCGAACTCCCCAGTCCCGGCGCTGCTCCGTGGGCTGCAAAGTTTGCAGCGTGAGGCAATCAAGGGCGCGCGCCGGCGCGGGCTCGGCTGTGCTCCACGCGGCTCCGGACAGCTGGGACCGCTGGCCCGGCGGCGTGGATGCACCGCGCACAGCGCTGCTGCCGAGAGCCAGTCCCGCTACATCCAGTCGGGTCACAGGGGCTATTGGAGTCCCACAAGGACCCTCCGGTCGCCGACGAGGTGTGCAGCCAACACTGAGCCCTTCCTGTCTGTCCTCCTGGGCTCAGATCCTTCGCCACCTTCACTTAGCCATGGCTCCTGGTCCTGCTCGGATCAGCTTGGGGTCCCAACTACTGCCTATGGTGCCCCTGCTCCTGCTGCTGCGAGGCGTAGGCTGCGGCCACAGGGGCCCCTCATGGCCCTTGGCAGCTGAAGGTCTGCAGAGGGACAAGGACCCCCAGCAGTCCCCTGGGGATGCAGCAGCCACGCTGGGCCCAGGTGCCCAGGACATGGTCGCTGTCCACATGCTCAGGCTCTATGAGAAGTACAACCGACGGGGCGCTCGGCCAGGAGGAGGTAACACGGTCCGAAGCTTCCGTGCCAGGCTGGGTAAGTAGAGGAAACACTGGGACCCGGTCCTCCTTATGCATAGAATTCTCTTATCTGTCCTCTCTGCTCCTTTATAGCTCTGCTTCTCCCCAGTTTCTTGTATTGACTTTTAATCCATCCTTTCACCGACAACCCACTCGGTTCTCTGTACCAGAGCTTGCAGTGGAGACCAAAGAGGTACTAGGTGTCAAACCTCCTGCCCCTGGGAACTTCCACAACTGCTGGACAAATGTCATGCTCAAGGCTTTGGGCACAGAGTGGTGATGGACATGGCTGGAGGATGATCGGTGGCGTTAAGTTGTGTTGTCACTTGCTGTGTGGAGGGGAGCATGGCCAGCGGGTCACTGGTGCAAGTACCAAGCACTGAGCCCAGGTAGGAAGCATGGTTGGGGTGGCAAGGGACGGTAGTGCTCTGAGAAAGTCCCCAGGACTTCAGAAGATAGGTTTCCAGAAAGGTCCAGAACCATCTTGCCCCTCTCCATGCTCGACCTCTCCACTCTGTGCATCTGTGGTTGAGCCTGGCAGGTGTTCCCCTGCCCTCTTCTTGGAGGTCACTCTGAGCTCCTGTCCACTAACTTGGGCTTGAGCGGGCCTTGCCAGCTAAGTGCAGAGAAAGTACAGCTTGGGAAGCAGGTGGTGAGAAGACCCTGGTTGTCATGGTGGCTGTCCATGGTTTCAGCATGCTGCTCCAGAAAATGTGGGCAGGGGTCTCCTGCAGTCCCGTGTGAGAGGAGGCCGTTCCCCAGGAGAGAAATCCTTCAGTCGTCAGTCTTCTCTCCCAAGACCGATAGAAACAAATCTCAGGCAACTTTGAGGCAGAGCAGTGTAGGCTCAGCACTCACTACCTGCCGCTCACTGGATTCGTGACCCTGGGTAACATTGTGACTTCAGATTCAGACATAACCCGGGGAAGGGAGAGGCATGTCCTCGGTCACACTCACCAGGCCAGTGTCCCTAGGTTCCTAGGCCAACCCTGGCCTCCCTGATGCCTTTTATTCAATACCAGGAGTTCATTTCTGGAGAAGCATTCTAAAATTAAGCCACGTAAGAAGCATTTGGCACGGTTGAGTGAAATCACAAAAATTATGTGGACTTGTTTGTACTCTGTAAAATGGGCAGCACATAACAGTGTCTCCCCTTCGGGGTTGAAGAGGAAATGAAGTCGTAAGTTCAGAGCCCTGGCCCGGTGCTATAACTCCAGAAACAAAAAGCACTGTTATGAGCACTTTGAACTTGACCTTTGCTGCTCCTAACTCAGGTCCTGGAAGCCTGGAAGTGAGAGAGAGGTCATCAAGGTCACCACTGCAACACGAAGTGAGCATGTCCACTGGGCACGGGCACCTGCTGCAGTCCGTTCATTAAGGGGTGCAGTTCTGCCTGTTTTCGCCAAACAGATAATACTTCCCAGTGCAAATAACAGTGGACATTTTAACCACCACAAATGGCCTGGGGACTACACTTTAATCCAGCACTCCCATTTTACAGACAAGCATAAAAGGACAGGACAGGGGAGGAAGCTATTGTGTGTGCCAGGCAGTAACTGCTGCTCGCTGCCACATGCCACCCCCGTCTCGCCGTCAGAACTGAGCATGGGGTGGAACAGACACGTTTAAGACATCAGAGTTCTGACCCAGTCCTGAAGTGTCTGAAAATACCTTTTACTTGGATTCCTGATACAAACTAGAGAGTAAGCTTCACCGGTTACTGGCTGTGTGCTATGGAACATGTCACCTCCCTGTTCTGAGCATGACTTCTCGTGTGCACATGGAAGGGGTGAGCACTGAGTAGGAGAAAAGGTAGATTTGCGCCTCGCATTGAGTCAAGGCTTGGTTTCTTGTGCCCTGACTCATCCAACTTGTCCCACACTTAGCCTCAGATGCTCCTGCCTCTTGACATGAGGGCCCATCTGTGAGGCCTTGTGAGCACAGACCCTTGCCACAGTCCTGGTCTGGAACGTTCCAGTCCCGGCAGGCTCCAAGGAGGCCTTCCCAGGTCAGCACATCCTGCCAGACAGCAAAAGCACCCACTCCCAAAAGCTGCTACCGCCACTTCACCTCATCTAGAGCGAGGCCCAGGTTCTGAACGTGAGCTACGATCCTGATCCCAGGTCTGTAATCCAGCCACGGGACTGCCCTTCTCAGGACTAAGACTTTCTTCCCATTTCTAAACTGCGACTCCCCTCCTGATTAATAATGTTTTTAAAGGAGCTCAGCTATGGCAAGTACTTTGAACAGTTCCTGGTATGTGCTCATTTGCAATTTATTAGCTCTTAACTGTGATTACCCCAGCCTTCCTTGTCCCCTTCCACTCCCCCCTAAAGTGCACTTTGTTCCCTATTAGTCTGCATCTGTGGAGGGAAAGCCTTTGAGGCCGGCCCTAAGTTCAGGTTAGACCACCATTTACCTCCACACTCCCAACGAATGATCTGTGTTTAATCCCAAGCTTGGCCCCTGCCACCCTGATACCAAGCTAGTTTTTCTTCATCTCCCAAGCATACCCAGCTCTGAAAACTGCCAAGTCAAGCTCATCTGGTTCTCCAGTAGATTACCCCAATTCTGTTACTGTAGCAAAATACCAGGAGTTGAGTAACTCAAGAGAAAAAAAGATTTATCTAGCTCACTTTCGGTGTCTGGAAGGTAATGGCTCTGGTGGTAACCCTTGGGTTATGTCTTGGTGTAACAGATACATTGTGACCAGAAAATTTGTCACAAAGACTGAGCAGGAGGCAGAAAGCAAGGAGAACAGGTAGCCTTCAGCCAGGTGTAAGAGCCCCTCCCTTGGAAACCAAGTGAAATCTAATGAGAGAAGTATCTCCAGTGACTAACGTTTACCCGTTAGACGCCACCCCTTAGAGGTCCCAGTACTTCTAAATGTCGCCACACTGGAGACCAAATGCCCTGCCCTGCATTTGGAGACAAACCAAATACAAAACATAGCATCAGACATTTCCTAAGCACTTCATCTGGAGGACACAGAGATACACAGAATGTTGGTCTCACCTAACGTAGCTCATGAACTGTCAGGGCAGGTAGGCTAGGACAGTGGGATGGGCATGGCAGGATGCTCTGCAGGGTCCCCAAGGGTGGCACTGACAGGGAGGGGCCAGTGAGGTCATCACAGCCAGAAAAGACCCTAGCATGTTGATGGGCAGGTTGGATGCAGAAGTGAAACCGTCCACCGTGTGTTGGAGCAGAGCTGTTGGGCTTTGGGTTAGGAGGAAACGGAGGAGACAGATAAGCAGAATGCAGCCAATCCCATGGGTACACCTTGAGGGTGTATAGAGAGAAATGGGAGGGGTGGCGGGGGAAAAATGAGGAGGGAAGACAGGCATTTTTGTTTTTGTTTTTGTTTTTAACACGGTAGCAAATGTAAGTTATTCTTAATCATACATCCAGATAGAACCAGAGTTAAAATAATGTTTTGTAGACTCATTTAATTTCTGCACAAAAAATACACGTCTGTCTACAGACGTACGCACGTATGCGTGCACATAGCCATCAGCCTAATGGAGCTGCGTTGTTTTCTGCATTCAGTATCCGCCTGCAGCTCCCCTTCAGGTCTCTGCTGTTCCCTGCAGCCACTGCAGGTCTTCCCATGGAAATGGCCTCTTCCTCTGGGTCTTGCTGAGGCTCTTTTCATAGTGGGGGTATTGACTTCTCATTCCTCGTGATTGGTGCTTTTGGTGCTTGTGTATGACATCAAGGGTTGACAGTTCTAGGATAGCTGTCACAGTCAAGGCCAGACAAGAAGGAAACCACGGTGAGTCGGATGCAGCATCTACAAAGCCAACCGTGACTGGGCTTGGTTTGAAGCCAGGAGAGGGGAGGATGGAGAATTCTCTGCCACTCTTAGAAGGGCTAGGTGGCTCGTAAGGCCTCCTACTCAGAAAGACCCTCGGAATAAATTTTCAGCACAGGCCCTGTCCCCTTCTTCTCTGCCAACAAGGGAGTGTTCCTCTACTTCCCACCTCCAGCTTGTATAAAAGTTTGCATTTCAGCATGGCATGCCTACGCTGTTGTCCCTGATGACTGTTCCAGGGACAGTGAGGAACGCGTGGCTGGAACTATTTGTATTGGGCAGAGCCATCTTTGGCCATCAAGGTATCTGTCCCATTCCTACTGTCACCAGGGTGAAGCTGAGTGCTCCACTAAGAGGCTGGGGTCCCAAGAACCCCAAAGATCCATAGAGAATAGATTGTTTGAGTAAAGGCAGTCCTTTTTCCCTAGGAAATACAGAAACCAAAATTACCCATTTTTTTCTTACAGCAGGTGATATTTGCTTATGGGCTCTTGGGCACACCATGACATTAGAGCACACTATTGTGCAGGGGTGGGGGGCAAGGGGCATGTGCGTTTAGATGAGATCCACCTGGAGACACACCTTGCATCTCTGCCTTTGGGCTGCTGTGGGACATTACACTAGTTACCTGCTCTCTCTGGCATGGCAAGAATGTTCCCTTTGTTAACAGAAGCAATGGAGCCCACTCGGCCCCTGCCCCTTCCTGTCTTCCTACAGGGCAGGGTGTGCACCGGGAACCCATCATTCACATCTGTTTCTGAGCAGCAGCTGTCACCAGGCCTGTGCTAGGATCTAGAGATACAGCATGAAGGCTGGCAAAGCCTTGCACTTTAGGAGTATGTGGAGGGACTTATAATAATAAACAAATACATGGCAGGATGTTATGGGTAGCCGGAAGACAAAGTCAGCGTGGACAGTGCTGAGTAAAGAATGGTGTCTTTAGGTGGCAAGGATCTAAGTGGGAGTGGTACCCAATGTGAATGCTCCCATAATACGGTACCTTGTTTAGACTGTAATGTGACCAGACCCTAAGAATAATTGTGATCATTACCATTCTGTCTTCCCAAGGGGCTTTCAAGCACCTTCAACTGTCTTTTCCAGGACTCCAAGCAGTCCATCACTTAGCCAGCACAGGCCTTTTGCAAATGTTTATTGGGAAACCGGATGGATAAAGAAAGGACAGGAGGACGAAGACTGTCTTCTCATTGGCTGTGAGGCAGGGGCCACAGTACTCTAGCACAGGATATAGGACAGAGAGACTTCTCTTCTTATTTTCTCCTTGGTGCCCTGTGCCCCACTTAGCTGGAAATATCAGATATGCCTCCACTCTCAACCACAGCCTGGAGACCCTGCATTGCAGGCATGCAGGCATATACATGCATGGACCACCACCCTGGGGCTAGGGGTGACCCATCTGGACCTCAGCACCTCCCACTAGGAGTGTGAATTCCCTCTATCTAAACGCATGCAAGCCAAGTGTAGTAGAATCCTTCCTTCTCATCTGTCCTCTGGAGGCTCCTCCCCTCTCTGGACCAATGAGCAGGATAGCTGACGGGGAAGTACCTGACCTAGATTAAAGGTAAGCTAAAGCTGCCAAGTCAGATGTTGTAGAGACTAGATAGTGGGTGAGCATGTTTGAGTTTGTATAGGAAACCCTTGGTTTGCCATCCTTGATCCTTTAAATGACAATGCAGGGAAGAACCTTTGTGAACACCCCTGTGCCAAGCATATGGCATGTGCCATTTCCTTAGTCCTCCAAGGATCCCAGAACCTGGGGGTCCTCATCTTCCTATGTGACTAATGAAAGAATAAGGCTTAGAGTGTGATGTTCTGCTCTAGGGCCTGGATCTTTTTTTTCTAGGGTGTTTTCCAGCTTAGAGGTGTGTGTCGCATGCAGATAGTGAACTTCCCTATAGGCAGGTCAGTGAGTGGGAGGCAGAAAGTGGCACAGGCTATCCCCTGGATGTCTACCATGAGCCCCAGGCTGAGGTCAAGAGCAGGGACACCCCCCTGTAGCTTCCAGCTACAAAGTTCTGCACGTTCACACACACACCTCCTCTGATGTGAGTGATTCTCCAATTTCCCCCATAGCCATAACCCCCAGATGGGTTAGTTAGGATGTGGGCCTCCACGTCATGTCACTCAGACCCACAGAGTTCTGGGAGGCCAGGTTCAAGTCCGCATGACCCGGCATCAGTTGACACATGAAACACAGGGAAGGGCTGATGTACCTGTGTGGTGCTGCGTGGGACCAGCCTCAGCCTCTACTCAGCCTGCTATAGGTGTGTCCACTTTCCTTATACGTTGTGAGGCTGTTAAGAGGGCCTGAATATTCCCAATAGAGTCGTCTTCCTTCCCAATAGAAATAAAATATCCAGTGGGTAGATATTTTGAGAATTTTTTAAATTTTTATTTTTTATTATTACTTTCTGTTTGTGTGCGAGTGGATATGTACAATATGGACATTAAATCCTCTGGAAGTAAAGTTACAAACAGTTGTGAGCTATCATGTAGGGAATCGAACCTGCATCCTCTACAAGAGCAGCGAGTGCTCTAACCACTGAGCCCCTTTCTGGGCCTTGGAAAATGATCCCAGCTCATACTCTGGATACAGGTGTCATATAGACAGACAGCCTGTCTCTTGGAGAGTGTACTGCCCCCCCCTCCCCATACACATCCTGGGCTTACAAGCTCTGATCCTTCCCTAGCTATGCAAAGCAGATAGACATTCTGCTGGAGAAGGATGAAGTCCTCCCAGCCGCTTTGGTCTCCTCCTTGTCTGCAGTATGCTGAGGTGGCAGTGACCAAAAAAGACCTGTTCTCCTTCTGTATCCTAGACATCCTCATTGCGGAGAGTTTCCATTGCTGTCAAGGCTGGGGCTGTAGGTGACCCTGGGGAACGCCAGAAGGAAAGGGCTTCCAGCTGCCCCTGGAAAGCAAAAGCAGAAGCTTTCTCCAAACACATGTGACTGCTGAATGTGCCCGGCCTTCCTCAGTTGGAGTGTGGGTCTCCAGATGGCAATGTGAGCCTTGGAGTGGAGTGACATACTATAGTCCCCATATTGCTATCGCTTTGAAAAAAATTTTTTGTTTCTCGAGACAGGGTCTCAATGTGTTGCTCTGGGTGTCCTGGAACTCACTCTGTAGACTAGGCTGGCCTTGAACTCACAGAGATCCACTTGCCTCTGCCTCTGCCTCTCTCTGCCTCTGCCAGGATTAAAGACATGCATCACTATGCCTGTCTGTATTTTTTGTTTTACAAATCCTAGGGTAGAACAAACAGCAAACACCTGTGGTCTTCACCCTATATTACCTTGAAAGGTTTAAGACTGCAGCAAAAAATGATGAAGATCTCCTTATTCCATTTCATCTAGAAGAATGATCACATTTTACACAAGTTGCCTTTAAAAACTGCATAGTACAGCGTGCTGGGCAGATACCGGACCAGCTGCTGCCTTGAGGCAGGTCTTGGACCTGACCCAAACCATCATGAACTCTTAATAAAGGTGTCAGTGATGCTCTTTTGTTCTGTGAAAGCCAGTGGGAGGCAAGGAGGAAACAGCAGGGGCTTTAGGGTCTTACAGACTTGGTCACCACCCTCTGTTCCCCTGTCCCCGTTCTGGGCAGAAACCCAAGAACAGGACGCCCTGCAGGAGAAAATCTAGCAGGTCTGCTTTTCCCTTACAGATGCGGTCGACCAGAAGACGCCCGTGTATTTCTTCAACTTGACGTCCATGCAAGACTCGGAAATAATCCTCACAGCCACCTTCCACTTCCATGCAGAACCCCCGCGGTGGCCTCGGGCACGTGAGGTTCTCTGCAAACCGCGAGCCAAGAATGCCTCTTGCCGCCTCCTGACCCCAGGTCTGCCAGCACGTTTGAACTTAATCTTCCGCAGCCTCTCCCAGAACACCGCTACTCAGGGGCTGCTTCGCGGGGCCATGGCCCTGGCGCCTCCACCACGTGGGCTGTGGCAGGCCAAGGACATCTCATCCATTGTCAAGGCTGCCCGGAGAGATGGAGAACTGCTCCTCTCTGCCCAACTGGATTCTGGGGAGAAAGACCCCGGGATACCCAGCCCCAGCACCCACATGCCCTATATCCTTGTCTATGCCAATGACCTGGCCATCTCAGAACCCAACAGTGTGGCCGTGACGCTGCAGAGATACGACCCCTTTCCAGCCGGAGACCTGGAGCCTCGCGCTGCCCCCAACAGCTCAGCGGACCCCCGCGTGCGCCGGGCAGCTCATGTCTCTGGGCCCTTGCAGGGCAATGAACTGCCAGGACTGGATGAGAGACCGGCACCTGCCCTGCATGCTGCCCCGCACTACCATAAGCACGAGTTCTGGCCCAGCCCTTTCCGGGCTCTGAAACCCCGCACCGGGCGCAAAGACCGCAAGAAGAAGGAACAGGATACATTCGCCACCTCCTCGCAGGTGCTGGACTTTGACGAGAAGACGATGCAGAAAGCCAGGCGGAGGCAGTGGGATGAGCCACGGGTCTGCTCCAGGCGGTACCTGAAAGTGGACTTTGCGGACATCGGGTGGAATGAATGGATCATCTCCCCGAAATCCTTCGATGCCTACTACTGCGCGGGGGCCTGCGAGTTCCCCATGCCCAAGGTACCACCTCCCTGCTCTGATCTTGTCTCATTCTGACTTGGTTCTGCCCTGGTGGCCATCCCTCTGTTTGCCTGGCCTGTTTCATCATTTACAAAATGGAGACGCTACATCTCCTGTCTGCAGAGGCAGGAGTAGACAGACAGAGGTGCCCCACAGCCTGATAGGGTTTATTTGGTTTGGTGGTGCTTTTTTAAACGTTGACTTTAATTTTTTTGCTGAGACTATCTGTTTGCACGTTTCTCAGACTGGCTTCAGTTCTCCTGTTTAGCCTCCCAGCTTCTGGGATTGAAGACATGTGCCACTATGCTTTGCTTTGAATTGGGAGGGTTTTTATTAATTTTAATTTTATTATTTTTATTTTTGCCATTTTTTATTTTTAAAAATTTTTTACATTCCAATTATAGTTCTCCCTGCCACACTCCTGCCCCCCTTTGCCTCCTCCCATCCCCCCCCCCCCAGTCCACTCCTCCTAACCAGTAAGGGCTCCTAGGAGGAGCCAACGTAGCCTGGGGGCAGGGCCAGGTCCCTCCCCCATACATTAAGGCTGAGCATGGCATCCCACCATAGGGAGTGGGCTCCAACAAGCTGGTTCATGTACCAGGTTTGTATCACGGTCCTACTGAATTGGGATTTTCAAAGCGAGGTATGGCTTCCTAAACGCAGAGAAAGGACATTCCCACAGAACAGGCGTCTTTGGAGGTTGGGTCAGTGCTGCCCTCCTGTGGACAAGGCAGGTATTCAACGTTCCCGTCTGACCAAGACTCTCCTTCCTACCTATTCTGGTCTGAACCAGGAGCAGGAATCTTCACCGTCAGACTGCTTTTGGTGTCAGTGCTCTCCCAGTGGGCTCCCCCTGGTTTGGTGCACCCAGCAGCCCAGCCAGCACAGTGGTCTAAAAGATACATAGTGCTGGACTATTTTATCTTCCTGGTCCTGAGTTTTCACCTTCCCCCAGGCTGACTTAACTCCACCCACCTGTCTGCCGCCTGTGCTGGACTAGGCTGCCCAGGTCACCCCTCAGCACCCACAGCAGCGTCCCTTGCTTAGCTAACTCTGCAGACTCCTCTGCGGTATGTCTTCCAAGAAAGAAAGTTGGTACATAAATCCAATCGAGAACCTCAATAGCCATGGGAAATCCCGGGCCCAGATGGGGGCTGTATAATCTGTCTGGAATTCAGGGGCTTCCCCTCAGACCCATGCTTGTACAAGAGAGAGGAAGAGACCCATGCTTGTACAAGAGGCAGCCGGTAGAGAGAGGTGATCGCTGATGGGTTTTGCGTGGGCCCAGGGCAGATGTGCTCTTACATCTTCTAGCTTCATCAGACTGGCTTGCTGTCTCCCCACGTTCAGAACGCCAGCTGAGCCCCTCACCCGTAGGTACTCATGCCCTTCTCTCGCTGCCTCAACCCCACTCTCCGCTTCCGCTGCAACCTCTGCAGCCAGCCAAGAGCTGAGACCCATCACCTGGCTGTCCGTGTTCATCTTTTCAGAAGCGGCCAGTTTCCGAGCCAAGACACTTTCTAACGGAGGCATCTTGATTGTGTTTCTTAGCCATTTTAAGCCTCGGTGTCTGTGTCAGTAAAATGAAGGCCATATTGTCCATATAGATTAATAAGACATCAAGATGAGATGATGCCCTAACGCTGCACCCGTCACCCTACGTCAAGTGCATATTGAAATGCCTGTCTGCAGCTTGTGCCACACTAGGCATATCATTTTAATTATAGCCAGGGTGGCTCCAGAGTCATGTCTGCTGCCTGAAGCGTGGCTCTGGGCTTGCAAAAGCTTCCAGCTTAGCTCCTAGGAAGGTGATGCGCAGGCGCCCCCAAGTGGCCAGTTTCGAGTAGCAGGCTAGAAATAAGTGGGCATGGAGCACCAGGACTGAGCCTGTAGCTGCTTTCAGAGGAAACGTGTCCAGCTCTGGGCAGAAGCCTTTGCTTCCAGCCTTGCATGGCCTTATTCGAGACGCGGCGGTAAGCCCTGAGCGCTCAGCTGTCTTTTCTCATCTTGCAGATTGTCCGCCCATCCAATCATGCCACCATCCAGAGCATCGTCAGAGCGGTGGGCATCGTCCCTGGCATCCCGGAGCCCTGTTGTGTTCCAGACAAGATGAACTCCCTTGGAGTCCTTTTCCTGGATGAGAACCGGAACGCGGTTCTGAAGGTGTACCCCAACATGTCTGTAGAGACCTGTGCCTGTCGGTGAGATGGTTGCGAGGCGGAAGACAGCCCTGCCCCGCGGAGTGGCGTGCTTGGAGCCAGGACTTGACTCGGGGCAGTTCCAGGTGCGAGGCGAGCTTGTAGGTAACCCTGTTGGGACCTAGAAAGATCTGTACACAGTGCCATCGCTGCTCAGCCTTTCCCTGCTAGTGTAGCCCTGTAAGGACTTTCTGAGTTCCTGGCAGGTATCTGGAATTAACTGTGGTCTGCAGTTTGCCCGTCAGCCCTACCCACATTTTTCAAGGCCTGGAAATAGCATGTATGCACAATATCAATTTCATGCATTCATCATCTCAAAACCTGGAAAGACTATGCAAATCTTGGGGTACTCACCCCTGTGGAAATCTAAGTGCTCATTTACAACCCTCAGGCTGTAATACTGTAATACATACTAGAAATGGGGCCTCAATCTTGGCATGAATGTTTTCTCCTACGTTTTCACTACACAGTTTTATACATGCAATGTGCATATGCAGTCGAGATTGGCCTCTTCCTTTAATATATGTATTCTCTATTTTAAAACAAAAGGGAGAGCGTTAACCCCATCCCCCACAGAGGTATTAGTGCAGGTTACATGTGGGCTGTTTGAACATGCATGTGGAGATAACACGTGCAGTAAAATGTTGGAATACTAAAAAATAACCAAGATTTTATATTTTTGTAAATTATACTTTGTATACTGTAGATTGTGAGTGTTCTGTGTTTTTATGGAAAGCTAATAAATTAAAGGTACAGCGATATCTGGGAAAACTGAATGTCACCCATTCCAAATTATCAATTGTTCCTTTATCCACTCTGTAAATCCCTACTCTGGATTAACATCAAAATGGGGTGAGGTTCCAAGATGGTAGAGTAACCTTCCTCGAGTTTCTTCATACCCCTGACCTAGTTGGTTGGCAGGTGTCTGTGGCAGCTTTTGTCTTGAGTGACAAGAACGGGTCTTTCAGTTGGGACAATAAAAACAGATTTGACATAACCAGTTAGGGAATTTCTCAGGAGGTTCACAGTACTAGAGGATGTTTGTAGGATGTATGTCTGTCTCCCAGCAGCCAAGTCACAAACAGCCACCCCGAAGGACTCTACTATGAATAACACTGGCATGATTCTTGCCTTCCTTATGGTGGTTATTCCTGAAGCGTGGGGCTGGGCATTTTTAAAAGGAGGAACGCGGGCCCAATCTGAGGTAGAAATACCACAGTCCAGTCAGCCATGTCCTGGGGAATAACACTGGCTGGAGCCTCACCGCATGGACTGTAAAGTTGCCAAAGCTGAGAGAAGACGGAACTGAGGACAGCGAGGCAGGGGTACTGAGCTCAGTTCTCTGAGAAGTGCAGGTGAGAGGAAGACCTGGGCACACCACCCCCACCCAACCACCACATCCACCTGGGCTGAGGGGGGCTCTGCCGTCTGCACAGCCCGTCGGTGAGTACAGCTTGGGGAAGGGGAGTTGGATGTGGAGGAGCTTCTGCTTCCAGGCCGTCCTGAGTGAACTGCCAGTGCCCAGTTCCACGGCCCTCTGCTCAGGTGACCCCGGTGGCTTGGGAAGCCTGGGCAATCTCTGAAGAAGGTTCCAGTGACAGCATTGTGGTCTGGGAGACCTGCAGAAGCATCCTGGATGGGTAAGCATGAGAAAGACACACGTGGACTTCACAGAACCCATCAGCACCCTCACCCTGTCCTCGGAGGTGCTCCACGCACCCTAGGCCACGGGCATACACAGCCACCCATGTTCGTTAGCCAGGTGAGACAGGGCCATGCCCACCAACACAGGCCATCTTAGTCCTTTCTCCATGAAGGGACGTGCGTGAAGTTAAGTGAGCCCTTCTAAGCTGTTGTAGATGATGCGAATGCCTCCAACTGATCTCAGACTTAGTGCTTTTCTTGCCATGTCAAATGCTTTTGAAACACAGTAGAATATAATTATAAGAACAGCAAAATAAAATATTGGGTCTTGAAACAATTCCACCCTTTCTTCCAAATATTAGATCCTGCTGTTGCCTTCCCCACTCATTTTTTCCCATTGAGCCGTTGGCTGGCTTACCATACCTGTGATAGCTTCATTTGGTTCCCTCTGCCATCTATACTTTCTGGGAGACCACTGAAATTCTCAAAGGCCTGCGACCCTTCCAAGTCTTCGTCTCTAGATTTCTGGGATGAGTTAGAACAACCTGAGAGGCTCTGACTGGGGTCCAGCCATGGGCATGGGTTCAGGACAGTGCAGAGTGCATACGTAGTACTCGGGGGGCCCTGGGCCTTATGTCAAGATGAGTTGGAGGTGTGGTAAATTGGGCATGTGAATGATGACATCCCCACGGCAATGGAAAGAGTGGTGTCATTGTTGACCCCCTCTAATTTAAACAGCAGCCTTTATTTCAGATGAAATATCTATTTTGCCGCAGAATTGCCTCACAATTCAACAACCAATGAATGTCTCCGGGAAAAAAGTCATACAACATATAATGTGCTCACCAGTGCCTTATGAAGGCCACAGGTAACTTCAGGTTTGATGCTGACAGTTGTTTGGGTCAAGGACAACATGGCCAATACTGCCCATGAATTTCCCAACTAGTGGCCCTTCTGAGAGTATAAAGGATCACTTCAATGGCAGTGAATACAGTCACTGCAAGGTGAGGTCTAGGATGAATGTATTCACAAAATTACATCTTTCTCCTTAAAACCAAAGCATAACATTACATTGTTCCCAGAACCAAAAGGTTCCAGAACACTGCGTAGATATTCATGGGTCCCTGAGGCCACTCAGTTGAGCCTGGGCTGGGCTGGAGGGAGAACTTTGGTAGCTTGCCAGTGGATTATGACCTTGAACTTGTACATCCTCTAAAAGGAAGACTACAACATCTTAGAGAGTAGTTCCTCAGATCAAAATCCAGGCTCTGAGAAGTTTCAGGTTTGGCTCGGATTTGATAAGAGTGTGAGAGCAGAATCTTGGTGAGACCAGGTAGCTGGTCTGGGGCATTCTAATAAGTGCCTCTGCATGTACACGTCATTCATAACACCATAACAGCCACCAGATGCCTGGACCTAATGCTGCTTCTGTAGCCAGAATGGAGATGGCGCCTCTATGGTGGAGAAACGTACAGATGTCTGGTAGGGGTGGAAAGGCATGAGAACAGGCCTTCAGAAGGACGTGGTGGGGCAGCTGTGGGGTCGGATGAGAAGGAAGAGCTGGTCTTGGCTTGAGGAGAACATTGCAGGTGTCACCTGCATTTGAGCATCTGATGTTGGTGCATCAAGGAGGGTAAGAGGTGGCCTGGCAGGGAGACCAGGAGTGGAGCTGCTGACAAGCTCTGACTGTGTGCTGTGTCCAACAGCACCGAAATCAGAGCTCCCCTTAGTCTGTTCTACTCTGCCAACACCTGGAAACAGAAGCTTCCATGGATGATGAGGTTACTCAGGTTTCTGTTCTCCATGCTCCTCTCCAAGCTGGTGATGCTCATTGGAGTGGGGTCCCCTTCCCTGCCTCTGGCAATCGTCACCTACATCTCTTTCAGTCCTAGGCTCCCTCCTCTAGTCTCACCCAGCACTCTTGATCGGATGAGCTGGGAGTGAAAAGGTGTAAGTAGCTCTGTTTATTTATTCAAATATTCAACATCTTCTGTGTGTCAAATATCTGTTAAACAACTCCCCACCCCATATCTGTGGACTCCAAATTCTTAGATTCACCCTGGGATTGAAAACACTTGGTGGGTGGAGTGTACCTGTAACTGTGTGCAGGGATTTTTCTCTAAATTGTACACTATAACAACTTGGGGTAATCTTATTTTATTTTAGAATATATTTTGTCTTTGAATAGACACATAGAAATTGCACTTATCTGTAAGGTGTAGCATAGCATTTTAATTCATATACACAATACAATGATTAGATCAGAGGAATTGCCTTATCTATTGACAGGATTTGCATTATTTCATCTCTGCATTTCTTTGTGGTTATTTAAAGATATATTTTGATTTGTGTGTATGTGTGTGTGTGTGTGTGTGTGTGTGTTTGCACCATGTAAGTGCAAGTGTCCACAGAGACCAGGAGAGGTCACCAGATGCCTTGGAATTGCAGTTGTAGGCGATGTGAGCTGTCTGACATGGGTGACAGGAACTGAATTCAGTTGCTCTGAAGGAGCAGCAAGTGCTTTTGTCTGCTGAGCCATCTCTCCAGATGTTTTCATAAAGGAAACTGAAGCATCCTCAGATTTTGGTATGTGTGTGGGAATCCTGGGCTCATCTCCCACGAATTCTGAGGGACAACTACTTCTTCATGTTTCATTTTGTAAAAGACTCATACAATTGTCCTATGTTATCAAAAGCTCCGTGCTTAGAGCAAATGTTTATCAAAACATACACTCACACTCATGGGCACACACACACTCACTCACACTCATGGGCACACACACACTCACACTCGTGGGCACACACACACACCTGTACAAACACACTCACACTCACACACTCACACAGGGAGGGGAACTAGCACATGACCCCCCAAATAAGGCCGTATCTAGCGTTCAACTTGAACGTGCCTCAAAACCACCTGCTGAGATCACACAGCTTTCTGATGAATTCTGAGCCTTTGTGTTTCTAAGCACCTCCTAGGTGTTAGTGTGGCTGGTCCTTGGGCCACAATTTCAGAACTACATTTCTAAACAGTAAGCTTACCGGGCACTGTCACAGGCCAGGAACATTCAATGAATCGGTGCTTATCATGGGCCAACTGGAAACAGGTTCTCAAGGAAGCTCTGCCCAGATCTGGGAAGTAATCCATTCCAGCCCTTCCTACCTTCAGATACTCCCTGCAGCTTCTATGAGCATGTCTGTTGCATGGGGACGTTCCTCTAGACAATTGCATGTAGTGTGTCTCTCGATAACTACAGGAAGCTGGACATGGTTGCGCACGCCTTTTAATCCCAGCACTGGAGGCAGAGGCAGGCGGATCTCTGTGAGTTCCAGACCAGCCTGGTCTACAGAGCAAGTTCCTGGGCAATGAGGGCTACACAGAGAAACCCTGTCTCGAGAAACAGAAAACAAACAATGGAGCTGCAAGGAAGAGAGAAGTGTGCTCAGAGTGGTATGTTCTAGTTCCTGACAGCCTAGGGCAATTGTGCTATGGACACTCAGGTGAACCCTTTCTCAGCTCCACAACAGCTGAAACCACAAGTGCCCACCTTGGGAGGACAGGTTTCAGTGACGCTTGAAATAAGTCGATGAGCCAAATACACCTCTTGTGTTCACCCAGCTGTGTCTCTCCCACAACACAGCAACTGGACGAGATGACTTGGCATCAGTCTGAAGCTCTCCAAGTCCCACTAGCACTCCAGGTCACCAGAGTTTGGCAGAGACTTACAGAGCTGCGCATGTCAGACTGTTGACTGGGTCACAAGGCTGTGGATGGTTTTTTATCTCCTTTAAGTTTGGCTTCCTCCAGTTTTCCACACCATACGCTGTTGTCATTATTGGGGTCAAATTTTGCCAACTTCTTTTTTTAAAAAAAGTATTGGGTAGCTGCCCTTTGCACTGCCCAGTGCACATGCCGTCTCCCTGGAGCCTCTTGTGCTCAGCCTCTGAGTGCCGCGGGTTGGCCCCAGAGGCTCTGGCACACGGAGAGACTGCCCAGATCACCCTCCAGCCCCCCCCCCCCCCCCCGGGCCCGCTAGCACTGCAGCTTCAGCCCCATCTCCTGGCCCTGGGATTGTCCCATCTGTCTTCTCCCAGCCCTTACACTTCTTACATGGAGTCGGTGCTCAGGACACTGCATTTTCCGCTCACAAGCATGGCTCCTCAGCTGTGGCCTTCCCTTCTGCCCTGATGGTATCCCCAAAGCGCGGGTACAGGTGGGAGTCCAGTCCACCCTCCCTCTCTGAGCTCTCTGACCACAGCCTGCCCTGCTCATCCTGCAACCTCCTGAACTTTCTTGGCCCTGTGGTCCCTCTTCCCAGGAGCCCCAACAGCACAGAACACTGTAGCCCCTCTTGCCTGCAGTAGACCACCACACTTTCCAAATATTTTTAGCTGTGCTCTTTCTTTGCTTTAATTAATGCCACTTGTGATGGAGATAGATGGAAGCTAAGTATGGGGACACCACTCTTTTTTCTCCCCCCTTTTTAATTTAAATTAGAAACATTCTTGTTTTACATGTCAATCCCAGTTCCCTCTCCCTCCCTTCCTCCCCTGAGCCCCACCAAGCCCCCATCCCATCCCCTTTCTGCTCCCCAGGGAGGATGAGGCCTTCCATGGGGGATCTTCAAAGTCTGTCATATCATTTGGAGCAGAGCCTAGACCTCCCCCTGTGTGTCTAGGCTGAGAAAGTAACCCTCCATGTGGAATGGGCTCCCAAAGTCCATTCGTGTGCTAGACTCCATAGATTAACCAGACCTCCAAACTATCATCCTCGTTCAGGGGTTCTGGGTCAGTCCTATATTGGTTTCCCAGCTATCAGTCTGGGGTCCATGAGCTCCCCTTGCTCAGGTCAGCTGTTTCTGTGGGTTTCTCCAGCCAGGTCTTGACCCCTTGCTCATCACGCCTCCCTCTCTACAACCAGATTCCAGAGTTCAGCTCCGTGTTTAGCTGTGGGTGTCTGCTTCTGTTTCTGTCGGCTACTGGATGAAGGCTCTAGGATGACATATAAGGTAGTCGTCAATCTCATTATCAGGGAAGGGCATTAAAGGTAGCCTCTCGACTATTGCTTAGATTATTAGTTGGGGTCAATCTTGTAGATCTATGGACATTTCCCCAGTGCCAGATTTCTCTTTAAACCTGTAATGGCTGCCTCCATTATGGTTCCTCTTTTCTTGCTCTCCTTTATTCTGGGGACACCACTCTTAAAATAAACACTGTCCTTGGGCTATCACAAGCGGCCTTCACAGGCTAGAAACCATCTCTGGGCATGGGATCAGTCTCAGAACTGCCCAACTGCTCCTGTGTATTCAACTTGTGAGTGGGTCCCCTGGTTGATAGGTATGACCCACTGACATGAACCAAGTCACACTCTGAACATACATGCACACATACACACACACACACACACACACACCCCTACACATATGCTGTTGCATACACAAGCACCACACAGGCCAGGGACGGGTCTAGAACTCAGGGTCTCTGGATACATATGTCTGCGGTACTGAGGAGCCACTGGCCTTGACACAGAGTTTCCTCCCCAAGATCCACTCAGTCAGACCCAGCCCTGGAGGGCTGCTTGACTATAACCACCCACTACTAGGAGCTGGCAGTGGCTGCCTACATGTATGTAAACACATTTTCTAAGTTCTTACCTCTATGATCCTGAAAGGGAGGCTCAAAGAGCTGAGGCCACAGCTTAGGGGAACAGGCAAAGGAGCTGGGTCTGGAGGCCTCATCTGCGTTGCGTGTGACGTCATCGGAGCGCTGAGTGTTCTGGGCCCATGCACACTCCATTCTTAGTACTTAGGAGCCCTTTCCTCGGAGAGCAGTGCCTAGTTACACTGCCAGGCCCTGATAGCATAAGGACCAGCCTTCACCAACCCCGGCACAGCCCTCACCTCACCCCACCTTCGGTGCCCCCACGGTCTGTGGCATCTCCTGGGTACTTGGTGGGCTTTCTATATATTGGGGAACTTCCCGGCCTCTCGTTTCCTGGATTCTTTGTTCCTGTGGTCCAGGGGGTGGGGTCTGCATCCCCCTGCCCGGAGAGTCTTCTGACGAAGGCAGCAAGGAAATGAACAAAGATCCTAATTAGGGTGGATGACCCCCAGAGAAATGCGGATCCTCTTCAGTAGTCGACGGAGTCCTTCCCCCCAGCCCCAGTACTTGTCAGATGTTTATACAGTCTTCATTAAAGAGAGCTGCCTCAGATAAGAGGTCCGAGCATAGCATCCACACCCAGATAAGAAGTGTAGAGGCCTTCAGATTGCTGAGGAGAACTGAGCCAGCCAGGCTCCCTGCTGAGCTGTCAGCAGGGCAATGTGGGCCCGTTCCTCCTGGGCTCCTTGCTGCACCCGGTGACACACCACGACAGCCCGGCGGAGACCCCCTTCAGGGCCCAAGATGTCCCCTGGGGCCTCCTGGGTGGCCCTGCTCATGCTGTCCCTGCTGGTGTGTCCCACACAACAGAAGCCGCTGAAGAGTTGGGACCAGGCATCCCCGGGGGGAAACGCCGGCAGCATCCTGGGGCTGTCTGGAGGTGGAGAGGAGGGCTTCTTTGACTTGAAGATGTTCCTGGAGAACATGAAGGTGGATTTTCTGCACAGCCTTAACCTCAGCGGCATTCCCTCCCAGGGCAAAACCAGAGTGGAGACACCCCAGTACATGATTGACCTGTACAACAGGTACACTAGCGACAAGTCGTCCACTCCTGCCTCCAACATCGTTCGGAGCTTCAGTGTGGAAGGTATGCATAGTGCTTCCCGAGGGGTCCCGAGGGGTGGGACATACCTACAGCACCCTGCCCCCACAAACAGATCTCCCAGTTTATACTGAAGTGCATTACAGGAAAACGGGGTGGAAACGGAAGTACCCACTTCAACTTTTGTGTGTGCCTAACGGCTTCCCTACAGGGCAGCACGCATCATGGGGCCTGACCATCAACACTGAAGGATCTGATGGACTGCCTGGCTCCTCCCTGGGGCATAGACATTTAACCCAACAAGTAGTGAGGGTGCCAGGGTTCTGCTTTCTTCTGACCCCTTCCCCTGTCCTTTCTCCTCTTCTCTCCCCTCACTTCTATTGCCTTCTGTCTCCTTTGCTTTCCTTCCCGCTCCCCCTCCTCCCCTTCCCGTTCCCCCTCCTCCCCTTCCCGCTCCCCCTCCTCCCCTTTCCGCTCCCCCTCCTCCCCTTCCCACTCCCCCTCCTCCCCTTCCCTCTTCCTCACTTCCCTTTCCTGCCCCCCCCTTCCCTTTCTCTTGACTTCTCTCTCTCTCCCTGTCCCTTTTGGACTTAGAAATAGATCGCTCGTTTAGCTCCAATAAGCTGGTATATTTTTAAGCTTTGAAGGAAAGACAGTCTCTCTCTTAATGAGCCTTTTAAACCTAGATTTTAAAATGTTAATAGAGTCGATGTAATCTTCCTCAGCACAGCAGGCGTTTCTGTCCAGTATGTTTTAAATGTAAGCGTCCTCGTTATAGGAAGACTAGATGAACATGGAGGTGAGGTCAGTAACTGATACATCACAGATTTCCAGAGATCTGGGTAGAATGAGTTACTGGACGGAAAGGCCGGGTTGGCAGGGCTGAGGAACCCAGGCCAGGCACACTTGCAAGTTCATGTCACTGGCCCTATTTCCTGCACCAAACCAGCTCCCCTTATCCTGCTATGGCATCTCACTCTGAAGGACCAGGAGCACAGGGCCTCCCCATTTCTGGTCCAGGATTTGCCCAAAGATCCCAGTTCAGAGTCATAGCCAGTTCTGGCCAGATTTGTCCAGCCTGCAGAGCGTGTACCAATCTAAGGACACTTGTGATCAACACGCATGCTCAGTACTCCTAAGTTTTCTGACTGCCCAACAGACGTTTCAAGGGCACTTGCCTTTTTAAAAAATATGGATTCATTTTTTAAAAACATAGTTTTCAGGTCACCAGGGCCCTGGGATTGTCTATGATGTTTGCCTTGGAGAAAGACTGGGTTTGGGGGGTTTTATTGTTGTTCTTGACGTTTTATTTTGCTTTTATTGGGATCTAAATAATCATATTCCATGGGTTGGAATGTGAAGACCAGCTAGAGACACAAGCCCACCTACACAAATATCCTTGACACAGTTATTACATGAGTTAGCAGCAAGAACAGCACCAACATCAACAACACATATACATGCACACACATACATACATACATATATAAGTACATACATGCACACACATATATAAATACATACACACACATACACACACACACACGAACTAGGAAACATCCATCTAATCCCAGTGGGCATGGGATTTCTCATGTCTGACAGTGGTCCAATGACCTCGGTAGAGATATGTCACAGTAAGGTCGCCTTGGGTCGTGAATGCAATGCACAGTTCTCACTGTTCTGATACACCGTGGTATCACCACGTTACTCAGGAACTGGAACGGCACATCCGTGCTGAGTGAGGAGTCCACAGAGAGCCTGAGTAAAGGGCCACATGCTTTGTCACAGCACTGGGCTTGCACGAGTTGGGACGGGGACAGAAATATTAACTGAACATCATCCATTATCTCAGGACTGGCCTATAAGTCCCATGTGCTACCTTGATTTAAAAAAAAGCAGGTAAGATGAGCCCCATTCCACAAGAGAGGAAACTGAGGCACCGAGGAGCTTAAAAGTGAGGGACAGAGTTAGGACTGACACTCCATTCTTTAGACAACTTGCTAGGTTTCAGAAACAGCATGATCTCTGTTCATGGTGGCACATACAGGAATCCCCCTAATCTGAGAGACTCCAGGCCTCTTTCTGAGGCTCTACTGTGGTTAAATAAAAAAAATATGACTCATAATTTCTAGATTACTTGTATCACAGGTGAGATTATTTTTTAATTCTCGGTTTCCTTACTCACGGTCTTACCGCGCCTGGTTTACACATTGCACGTTAGCACAGACATGCATATGGAAGGAACACTGTCCAGGGCTCAGAAATAGCTGTGCTCACAGGCATCCACTGCGTGTGTCAGAACATGTGTCCCAAGGATAAAGCAGCCATGGCGTGTGGGCGGGAACTCACAAGAGGCGGTGTCTGTGGTCAAACCGAGCCCAGAAGTGGAAAACTGAGGCTAAGAAAAGATGCCCGTTTTTGCCCAACATGACAAAACTGTTGGGATGAAAATACTTTTTCTCTTAAAAAAATAAATCCACTTTTACTTTTGATGGAAGTTATTAACATTATTCCAAAATATTTAAACACTCTAACGCTGCATTTTTTTTTTACTTTACTTAAATATGGACTTTCATTGCCCCAGCCAGGACTGTCGAATCTTCCCTCTAAAGGTAACAATGTATTTTCTGGCCTGACATAGATAAGGGTGCCGATTACCTGCGTGTACTCTGACAGTAAAAAGCTATGGAGACTGAACTCCATATGTACAAAGTTGGGATAATAACTAGATCCTCCCAAACTCAGTATAATGCCAGAGACATAGTAGGTGCTCAATAAATAGTAGATACTATTAACCCCAGCTGAAGGTTCCTGCTTCTGTTTTTCCTGGAAAAATCCTAAGAGAAACTTCCTGCATGCTCTCGACACAGATTGGAGACAACAGTGACTAAATCCATCGTCCCAGATGTCCCCCTTAGCAAATCATGAGCTTTGGCTGTAGTATCATAAAAATGGGCACCAGGCAGATGCTCCTGTGCATGTGTTTGCATTTCAGACGCCATATCAACAGCCGCCACAGAGGACTTCCCCTTCCAGAAACACATCCTGATCTTCAACATCTCCATCCCTAGACACGAGCAGATCACCAGGGCTGAGCTCCGTCTCTATGTCTCCTGTCAAAACCGTGTGGGCTCCACTCATGTGCTGGAAGGAAACATGGTTGTTTACGATGTTCTGGATGGGGATGACACTTGGAATGGCGCCTCAGGGACCAAGACCTTCTTGGTATCCCAGGACATTCGGTATGAAGGCTGGGAGACCTTGGAAGTTTCGAGTGCTGTGAAGCGATGGGTCAGGGCAGGCTCCACCACAAACAAAAACAAGCTGGAAGTAACCGTGGAGAGCCACAGGAAGGGCTGCGACACGCTGGACATCAGTGTCCCACCAGGCTCCAAAAACCTACCCTTCTTTGTCGTCTTCTCCAATGACCGCAGTAATGGGACCAAGGAGACCAGACTGGAGCTGAAGGAGATGATCGGCCACGAGCAGGAAACCGCGCTGGTGAAGACATCCAAAAGCGGCTACCAGGAGGCCGGTGAGAGCCATGACGAGGAGGAAGTGGGTGAGCACACCGCGGCGGGACCATTTTTAGCCAGAAGGAAGAGGAGCACCGGGACCAGCAGCCACTGCCAGCGGATGTCCCTCAGGGTGAACTTCGAGGACATTGGCTGGGACAGCTGGATCATTGCACCCAAGGAATATGACGCCTACGAGTGTAAAGGAGGCTGCTTCTTCCCCCTGGCTGACGACGTGACGCCCACAAAACACGCCATTGTGCAGACGCTGGCGCATCTCAAGTTCCCCACGAAGGTGGGCAAAGCCTGCTGTGTTCCCACCAAACTGAGCCCCATCTCCATCCTCTACAAGGATGACATGGGGGTGCCAACCCTCAAGTACCACTATGAGGGCATGAGTGTGGCAGAGTGTGGGTGCAGGTAGTCCCCGCACCCCCGGGGCTGGGGGTGGAGGGCAGGGAAGAGGTGCTGATAGGGTCCTGCCACCCCCGCCCGTTGATCTGAAACCACCCTGGAGAAAGAAAAGAACCACTTGTCCTCCTTGTCCCCAGCGGGTTCCTCTGCTGAAGTGACAATGACTGTGTCATACGGGTCTGCGAGCAGAGCAGGAGCCCCTGGAAGGGTTGGTGGGCAGAAGGAGGTGGGCAGAAATCGGAGGCAAAGGGGGTGGGGGTGGGAGGCAGCAGAAAACCAAGCGGAAGCCAGCAGAAGATGCAGGTGGTGTGCAGAGAGCATCACGGGGCCCAGGAGGTCAACACGTGAAGGCAGCAAGGGAAGAGGGTTCCGTCCTGCGTTTCGTGTTGTTTTCCACACCCCGCTGAGATGTGTGTCACGGCCTCTGATTGCCAGTTGTACAAACCAGAACTCAACAAGCAGTTTACCACAACCCAGCAGTAGGAATCCGCCCTGAGTCTGTGGGGCCCTGAGGCCTGGGGCGTTCCCAAGTGTCCCATGCAGTTTAGCAGGTCACTGAGTGCTGAAGGAGTCCCTAGATCCGGAAGGCCCAGCATGAGGCCAGGCAGGGCTGAGCCAGGCCCCGTACCCACAACTTGCTGTGCCCCAGCATGAACTTCCTGTTCCTGTGACAAACTCCACCCCTGCATAAATGTCCCTAAGCAAGCACAGAATGGAGAGGCAGTTCAGGACCTCTGACACTGTGATGTGAGCTGTTTTGATCACTGGGACAGTCCTCACATGTCCCAGGGGTCACGAAAGGCCACTTGCAATCCCTTATTCCAATTCTCTGTGACCATCTGGGAAGGGCTGCTCATGGCTCGGGCCTCTGAAATTATCTACTCTTGTCTGGACAGCAGCCCAGGGAGGAGCATCCCCTGCCTGAGGACGCCACAGATGACGGGGCTGGGGTTTGAACTTATTGGGATCAAATGTATTATCAGTTAACTATTTTAAACTTGCCTGTTTTCCTTCCTTGGTGACCTGCATTCGAATGATGAGAGGTCCAGCCTTACTGGGTGAGGGTTCCCGGCATCTGAAGACAGCTCTGCTGCTCGTTACTGCCATCGACTCTGCCAGCTTCCTTGAGTAGTGTGTCCCCAGGGAGGACAGCGTTTCCAGTCCTGTGCTTCAGCCTCTCACCTGACTCTCCCAGTGGCTCATGGGACTGGTTGGGGTGAGGAAGAGCCTGATATCCTTTGCCAGGCAGGGCCCAGAAGGACTTCAAAGGTCTGGACCACTCTCCCATTGATGCTCCCACATAATTTAAAGCAATGATGTACATTAAATATTTCCATGGAACCAATGAACAATTATAACAGAAAACTCAATGAAGCATTACTCTTTATTGGTGGAGTTGAAGAAAAGATAATTTCCTGAGACACGCCAGGCAGTGTGGTGTGGCCGCACTGTTGACAGATGGTGATGGGTGGCGACGTCTTCTCCAGGTCCTAGAGATGTTTCTGTGTGTATGAGACAGTTTTACTTAGAAATCTAGTCTTATGTTTGGTATGTGTCTTTCCCGAATGAGAGGTCAGAGCTGAGGATTCTCCAGTTCCACAGCCCTGCACACCTGCCTAACTAGCCCCTAGGAGATAGGTCATCACTTCCCCCAGGGTAGGAGAAGCCGGGGGCAGGAACATGGAATTTCCACAGGGTAAAGGTGTGTGGTATCTGCACGCTGGGGTCAGTGAGTGTGCATGCGCACGTGTGTGTGTGTGTGTGTGTGTGTGTGTGTGTGTGTGTGTGTGTGTTGATATGACCATATTCCCCCTCCCCCACATACACACGTCAGAGAAGAATGTCTCTCTCCGGGAGACAGATAACCTTTGGTTATCTCCACCTCATGTCCAAGGGTGTCTGCCAGTGTCCGTCCACCACTGTCATTCTCAGAAGCCCGCGCCTCAGACACACGCTACCCACAAGCTCATCCCCTCTTCTCCTTCCTCAGGCCAATGTTCTGCCCATTCCCATCCCCAACTTCTAGCTGTACAAGTGCCATCACCTGTGAGGGGGACCCCAAACTCCAGCATCACCCATCAATTCGGGCTCAGTGGTGGATGTCCCATTAAAGGACTCCATGTAGGACACGGCTGGGGCTTAGGGTCCCTTACAGAGAGTCGTGAAGTTTGACTTTAATGTCATAAAAATAGACACCAGGCCGGTGTCCCTCTGCATGTGTTTGCATTTCGGATCCTGTCTCAACAGCTGCCACAGAGGACTTCCCCTTCCAGAAACACATCCTGATCTTCCACACCTCCATCCCTAGGCACATGACAACCTGGTACACAGTTTCCAAGCCCCAGCATGGGAGATGACACTCTCCTGGTTTGTGCCACTCCTGGGTGGCATGAGTCTTCTGGAGGCAAGGCCATAGCCTCTTGCTTTGGTCACTTCTGGAGGCCAACATGCCCCGAGGCACAGCCTGAGGTGGAGCTGAGCACAAGGGTAGAACCCACGAGGAGAGACTCAAGAGGGGTCTCTGGCTTCCATACCACTGGGATATTTTCACATAGCGTTTGTCGAAGGTTGCTCGCCCGCCACCATGGATTGAAACACAATGTGGTCATCCTCTGGCCACTGACATGCGAATGAGCCCATCAGTGTAGAGTTACATTGGACGCTGCTCCTAAAGCACCTTCCGTCCCTGGTAAAGTGGTCACTGCAGCGTGCATGGAGATGCTGGCGTCATGGTGCTGCCCTTACGCTGCTCAGGGAGAGAAAATCCTCTGCCTCTTTTACAACCTTTCCTTTGAGCCAGGAATAAGGGGAGAGAGCTGACAAATGTTGAGAAAATGTGCCAGAAACGTGAACAGAGGGTCAGATCTCTGGCAGTGGTTTCAGGCCTCATCTAGGCAGACAGAATCCGTGTTTTGATGCAGAATGCCTACCCTGGGGTCTAATGACCCTGTTATCTCTCCCCAATATGTGCCAAGGAAGCCCACGAGGCTTCTCCAATCTGTGAGCCGCAGACAGCAAAAACACCCATCTCTTGCATCCGCGTGGCGAGTCCTTGGGACACAGGGAGGATGCATGCCACTGTCTACCTTCCACTGTCCCAGCTTCTCCCCTAACAAGGACAGCAAGGAGACTGTGACCATACCTGAGCATGGACACCACGGGTAGTTTGTGCTGGGTCAGACAGCCAGCACCCTGCTTAGAGCCCCTTCCTCTGTTGATAGCGGCCTGTGCTTTGTAAATGGTCACCAGTCCAGACAGCCACGTGCTTAACTCGCCACCAGCCTTAGCTCTCGTCAGACACATCCTGCTCAGACGACCGCTGTTCACCAGACAATGGACTCCTTCCATTAGTGCACAACCCTGCCCATCAGAAAAATGTCCCCAGCCTGTACCGTGGTCAGGTCTCTGCAACATTCAACAGCATCTGTTTGGACTTGACTGTTGTTTACGTGCAGATAATTCCTAACACGGGAACATCTCGACGGGGGCATAGCCCCTTTGCTACAGCTGATATGTTGAATGGTGCTCAGGTTTGGGGGCTCCTCTAGTCTATGTCACTTTCTGGGTCAATGTGTTTATCAAGCAAGGATAATAAATAATTATCATGAAAACCATGTGTGTGATTTGGGGCATGCGCAAACTTCCCCTATTTTTTGTGTGTATGTGTTATGCAGTCGTGTGTATCCGTGTTCTCACGTGGGGAGGGATGCTCATGTGTGTGGAGGCCAAAACTTGGTGTCAGCTGTCCATCACTCTCCATCTTGAGGCAGGGTCTCGAACTTAAATCCAGGGCTCAGGGATTAGACCAACCTAGTAGCCAGCTTGATCTGGGGACCCTGTCTCTGCCTTCTGTGTGCTGGGATTACAGGTGAGCCGCCATGCCCATCTGATATTTATGTGGGTGCTGAGGGTTGGAACTTAGCCCTCATGCTTCTATGGCAAGAATTTTATCCACTGAGCCATCTCCCCAGACCACTTACGCATTTTTAATGAAATAATCAAGATGGTAGGTAATGGGTTTCTTTATAACAAAAATGCTAAAGTTAGGCAGCCTTGAGGAAAGTACCTGGGAAGGGGCTCTGCTATACCGCACTCACTGTCGCTGTGACAAAATATTGACCACACACGACTTCAGAACTTCCAAGTGACTCCTGATTGCCAAAGGAAGGTTTTGGGGAAGTGACTTTGTTTTACAAGTAGTCTCTCCCCTCTCCATCCCTCTCCATCCCTCCATCCCTTTCCTCCCTCCTCTCCATCCCTCCATCCCTCTTCCCTCTCCATCCCTCTCCCCTCTCCTCTCTCCATCCCTCCATCCCTCTTCCCTCTCCATCCCTCTCCCTCTCCATCCCTCTCCATCCCTCCATCCCTCTTCCCTCTCCATCCCTCTTCCCTCTCCATCCCTCTCCCCTCTCCATCCCTCTCCATCCCTCCATCCCTCTTCCCTCTCCATCCCTCTCCCCTCTCCTCTCTCCATCCCTCCATCCCTCTTCCCTCTCCATCCCTCTCCCCTCTCCATCCCTCTCCATCCCTCCATCCCTCTTCCCTCTCCATCCCTCTCCCCTCTCCATCCCTCTCCATCCCTCCATCCCTCTTCCCTCTCCATCCCTCTTCCCTCTCCATCCCTCTCCCCTCTCCATCCCTCTCCATCCCTCCATCCCTCTTCCCTCTCCATCCCTCTTCCCTCTCCATCCCTCTCCCCTCTCCTCTCTCTATCCCTCCATCCCTCTTCCTCCCTCCCTCTCCCCCCCACCTCTCTCTCTCTTCACTCTCTCATACCTGCCCACCATAGGATGAGCAGCTTTGTTCTAGCTTGCTCTGTTACAGGCCTAAAAGCCTCAGAGCCAGCTGAAGCTATGAAACTATGAACCAATACAAACTTCTGGTACTTTAACTTGCTTATGCTTGGTATTTTGGCACACTAATGCAAGACAGACAAAAAGGACACAGCGTCAAAATAATGGACAGATGGATGGCATACAGACAAACATATTAACAGATAATTCTCTTACAGATGTACCTCTGTCTATAACCTAATCCAGATCTCATGTCACCCAATGAAGGTATCATGTACCCTAGGCAGTGGTAAGGGTTGCAGGTAGTTTTGTAGCCCATGCTGGGCAGCTGTTCATACGTATACATGAGGACCTTCTGCCTTGTATCCCCAAATAGCATCTTTGTGATGATAACGTGTTCCCAAAAGAGCATTATTCCTGAAAGTCTTCACCCTCTCCCTGTCCCCGGTCCAGGGCTTGGCTTGGGCTCCCGCAGTGACAGATCCATGCCCTCAGAGGAACTCTGACTGCTGTTTGGAGTTTGGCTTCCCAGGTGGAGGTTGAAAAGGCTCAGTCACCCCAGAGAGGCCTGTGTCTGTGGCTTCCCACCCCCAGCTGATCCTGAAAGTAAATCTGCTTCATTCCCATTGGCTGCAAGCAGTGGAGTGATGAGACCATATGCCACTTGGGTATTAAACAAATCCTAATGAGCTAAAAATATGTTTGTTTTAGCTAATTGACCTCTCCGGCCTTTGTAAACAAACCACTTGGTAAACATCTTCAGATAATGATTTCCAGAAGTTGACTTCTGGGTTTCCAGCTTGCAGGGTACACTCCTTCATCCTTGTCCTGGAAGACCACCTTCTCTGCCTATGACACCATGGGACGAACTGCTATTCACCGAGCCCAGCCAGTCTGTTCTAGATAGAATTCAAGAAGCCAGAAGGTGGGGATGGGAAGTGGCTTGCACCAACTGCTATTCCCTGTCTGTACACGCCCCCCACCACACCCCGATACAATCTGAGTAGGGATAGCTGCAAAATGAGAGAAATGTGCCCACTAAGAGGCTGCCTGGGCAAAGCAGGGGTTCTGGGCATGCGGTCCACGGCAGATGCTCTTAGATATCCAGGGCAAGTCAATGACAAGCAAAACTCCATAGCCCTGTCACGAAAAAAGAAAAGGTGAAACATAGAAATGTTCCTGGGACTGGCTCCCAGGAATGCTCCTGCAGGTATGAGAGTGACCTGTATTCTGTGTGTGACTTGGGGCCACAGAGAGACATTTACTTTCACTGCAAGTGCTGGGCTGAAGCAGAGCCCTTAGCCCACAGGGGTCCCCACTGACAAGGAGAGCCGTGCTCTTGAGTTCTCACAGCTAACCTTATCTGATCTGGAGTTACTGACCCCATGTCCTCTCACCTGTCACACCCAGACATTGCATTCATCTTGCTGCAAATTTGTGAGGAGACAAGCAGGGTACAGGAACAAACTTCAATTCCTGAGGCCAACAACGGCCCCAGACTCAGCCTTGACACTGACATGATGGTGGCCTTCCCAGCCTCTTCTCACGATCTTTCACCTGTCCCCATCTGAAATGGTGGGATCAATTAGCTACTGAACTCCCTGGCAGTGAAATATATATGATACTTGTTATATGCTTTGTGAAAACGTCCGTATTTAATCTATCCAATAACTCACATACTAAACAGATGAAATACTTTCCTAAGTCTACAGAATAAACAGTAGCGGAACCAGACCTCCAACCACATCTGCCTAATTCCAGAGCTCCCACAGTAGTAGGAAAACAGTATTCTTTTGTAGATTAACAACTCTCATTTGCAAGGCTTTAGTAAAATCTGTGAGCATATGAAGCACAGCACAGGGCCTAGTATGTGGCAAGAACTCAAAATAAACATCATTACTTGTGCTACTCTATGGAGGCATGGCTCAGCAAGATGAGATGCAGTGTTCCTTCCGGGTCAAACCACCCTGGCCTCTTCTTCCTAGTCCCCTGGCGCATGAACTTGAATTAGGCAGGATTAAAGGCTTACCAGAGCTGCAAGCCTCACGTCTAACTCCCGAGTTGAGCCCCAGACCTTCTGTCTGCCTGCTAAGAAGGACAAGGGGGAAAGGCAGCTGTGGGAGCACGACCACAGTCTTAAACACAGTCAAGGGAGCTCAGACTCAGGAGCCAGGGCTCCTGGATCCCAATGACGAGAGAATGGGCCCTGGTTTTGGCCACACTGCTCTTCTGTGTTCTGGCCAGCCCCATACAGAACCTGTTCCAGCCAAGCCTGGTGCTGGACATGGCCAAGGTCCTCTTGGATAACTACTGCTTCCCTGAGAACCTGATGGGAATGCAAGCAGCCATTGAGCAGGCTATGAAGAGTCGTGAGATTCTGGGCATCACAGACCCTCAGACGCTGGCCCAGGTGCTGACAGCCGGAGTGCAGAGCTCCTTGAATGACCCACGCCTCTTCATCTCCTATGAGCCCAGTTCCCTTGAAGGTCCCCAGCAGCAAGCACCGGCACTCACCAACCTCACCCGAGAAGAGCTACTGGCCCAGCTGCAGAGGAACATCCACCATGAGGTTCTCGAGGGCAATGTGGGTTACCTACGAGTGGATGACCTCCCGGGCCAGGAGGTGCTGAGTGAACTGGGGGAGTTCTTGGTGGCCCACGTGTGGAGGCGGCTCATGGGCACCTCCTCCTTGGTGCTAGATCTCCGGCACTGCACTGGTGGTCACATCTCCGGGATCCCGTATGTCATCTCCTACTTGCACCCAGGGAACACTGTCACGCACGTGGATACCATCTATGATCGCCCCTCCAATACCACCACTGAGATCTGGACCTTGCCAAAGATCCTGGGGGAGAGATACAGTGCCGACAAGGATGTGGTAGTCCTCACCAGTGGACGTACCGGGGGCGTGGCTGAGGACATCGCCTACATCCTCAAGCAGATGCGCAGGGCCATCGTGGTGGGTGAGCGGACCGAGGGTGGAGCCCTGGACCTCCAGAAGCTGAGAATAGGCCAGTCCAACTTCTTCCTCACAGTGCCCGTGTCCAGGTCCCTGGGGCCCCTGGGCGGAGGTGGCCAGACATGGGAAGGCAGTGGAGTGCTGCCCTGCGTGGGGACACCTGCAGAGCAGGCCCTCGAAAAGGCCCTGGCCATCCTCACCCTGCGCCGTGCCCTGCCAGGGCTTGTCCTCCAACTGCAGGAAGCCCTGCAGGACTATTACACACTGGTGGACCGGGTGCCGGGCCTGCTGCATCACCTGGCTAGCATGGACTACTCAGCCGTGGTCTCTGAGGAGGACCTCGTGGCAAAGCTCAATGCTGGCTTGCAGGCTGTCTCGGAGGATCCCAGGCTCCTGGTGAGAGCCACCGGACCCAGAGAGAGCTCCCCTAGGCCTGACACTGGGCTTAACGAGCCCCCAGAAGCCGCTCCCGAGGTACCCACGGAAGAAGCTGCCCGGAGGGCCCTAGTGGACTCTGTGTTTCAGGTATCCGTGCTGCCAGGAAATGTGGGCTACCTGCGCTTTGACAGATTTGCAGACGCCTCTGTGCTGAGGGCACTGGGCCCTTATGTGCTGCACCAGGTGTGGGAGCCCCTGCAGGACACAGAGCACCTCATCATGGACCTGCGTCACAATCCCGGAGGGCCGTCCTCTGCTGTACCTCTGCTGCTGTCCTACTTCCAGGGCCCCGAGGCTGGCCCCGTGCGCCTCTTCACCACCTATGACCGCCGCACCAACGTCACCCAGGAGCACTTCAGCCACAGGGAGCTGCTAGGCCAACGGTACGGCAACCAGCGTGGAGTGTACCTGCTTACCAGCCACAGGACTGCCACGGCTGCTGAGGAGTTCGCTTTCCTAATGCAGTCCCTGGGCTGGGCCACCCTGGTAGGTGAAATCACCGCGGGTAGCCTACTGCACACCTGCACCGTGCCATTGCTGGACTCGCCAGAGGGCGGCCTGGCACTCACAGTGCCTGTGCTCACCTTTATTGACAACCACGGTGAGGCCTGGCTGGGTGGTGGCGTGGTGCCTGACGCCATCGTGCTGGCCGAAGAGGCCTTAGAGAGAGCACAGGAGGTTCTGGACTTCCACCGCAGCCTGGGCGCCTTGGTAGAAGGCACCGGCCGCCTGCTGGAAGCCCACTATGCCAGGCCAGAGGTCGCAGGGCAGGCCAGAGCTCTCCTGCGATCCAAGCTGGCCCAAGGAGCATACCGCACAGCTGTGGACTTGGAGTCACTGGCCTCACAGCTCACGGCTGACCTGCAGGAAGTGTCCGAGGATCACCGCCTGCTGGTGTTCCACAGCCCTGGTGAGCTGGTGGCAGAGGAGGTCCCCCTGCCGCCCCCTGCTGTTCCCTCCCCAGAGGAACTCTCCTATCTCATCGAGGCCCTGTTCAAAACAGATGTGCTGCCGGGCCAGCTGGGCTACTTGCGTTTTGACGCCATGGCTGAGCTGGAGACAGTGAAGGCCATAGGGCCTCAGCTGGTACGGCTGGTGTGGCAGCGGCTGGTGGACACGGCTGCGTTGGTTGTTGACCTGCGCTACAACCCCGGCAGCTACTCTTCCGCCGTACCCCTGCTCTGCTCCTATTTTTTTGAGGCAGAACCCCGCAAGCACCTCTATTCTGTTTTCGACAGGGCAACCTCTGGGGTCACAGAGATATGGACCCTGCCGCTGGTCGCCGGGCAGCGCTACGGCCCCCACAAGGACCTCTACATCCTGGTGAGCCACACCAGCGGCTCCGCCGCCGAGGCCTTCGCCCACACCATGCAGGACCTGCAGCGGGCCACAGTGATCGGAGAGCCCACAGCTGGAGGGGCGCTCTCTGTGGGCATCTACCAGGTGGGCGACAGCCCCTTATACGCCTCCATGCCTACCCAGATGGCCCTGAGTGCCGCCACCGGCGAGGCCTGGGATTTGGCTGGTGTGGAACCCGACATCACTGTGCCCATGAGTGAGGCCCTTTCCACAGCCCAGGACATAGTGGCCCTGCGTGCCAAGGTGCCCACAGTGCTGCAGACAGCTGGAAAACTAGTGGCAGATAACTATGCCTCCCCTGAGTTGGGGGCCAAGATGGCGGCCAAGCTCAGCGGTCTGCAGAGCCGATACGCGAGGGTGACTTCCGAAGGGGCCCTGGCTGAGATGCTGGGAGCAGACCTGCAAATGCTCTCTGGGGACCCACACCTGAAGACAGCGCACATCCCCGAGGATGCCAAAGACCGCATTCCTGGAATTGTGCCCATGCAGGTAAGATACAAGAGAGACTTGGCCTGGCCCAGTTCTGGGAGCGAGCTGTCCAGCTGTCCACAAGGGGGCGGCTATACGCGCAATGCAAGACTGTAGCCTCTGTGTTTACATTTTTACGTTCTCCCCTTCACCAGGCTGCCTCTTCTACTCTCGGGCCCACGGTCCCTGGACAACCCTATAGAATTCTCAAGCAATCCTTCCATCCACTTTTCCCATTAGATTTGGTGGGTGTTCTTTCTTGTACTGACCAGATTTTGTTGGGTATTCTTTCTTGTACCGGCCGGGTAAGAGGCAGGAGTTTCCATGAGTTCCCACTATCAGTGTAGGGGAAGGGGCTAGGCAAGTTACCTGAGGCTCCAACGAGAGCGTTTCCTTCCCTGAAAGTATAAAGTTTACGTTACCTGGATCTTGAGAGGAGACTGGACACAGGTCTTGGAGCGCTAAGGTGCAGCCCAAAGGCCTGTGGATGCAGCCGGCTAGCCAACCCCCTCCAGACAG
Organism: Mesocricetus auratus; assembly: GCF_017639785.1. Lineage (NCBI taxonomy): Eukaryota > Metazoa > Chordata > Mammalia > Rodentia > Cricetidae > Mesocricetus > Mesocricetus auratus. Next base: position 97,680,852 of record NW_024429190.1, on the reverse strand, counting down.
TGCTCGGCACACATCTTGAGTTGAGGTGTGTGAGTATATATCTGTTCCAAGGACCAGCTTGGCGGGAGACTTGGAGCAAGGTGGTGGCAGTCAGAAGACTCGAAAGTCAGCTCGGAGGCATTCAGGAGCACCCGTGGGTGCAGTGAACTGGGTGTGGCAACTGGGAAGGGAAGAGACCTGGGCCAAGCCAAAGTGGGTGGGATTCGTGGAGGCCCCACTCTACCTAAGCCTTCCACCAAAGGGCACTGCCACACCCGCCTTCTCGTCAGTGACTTTGCTGTGAGGTCGGAGAGCAGGCGAGGCTTGGCTTTGACCTGAGGGGAGGGCTGAGGTACAGGCAGCTCACCTGGGAGGTAGTCAGTGGACAGGAGGAGGGCAAGTAGAAGGAAGGGTGTGGAGATCCCACTGGGACCCTGGTGTGTGTGGGGAATGCCTCCCAGAGCCGACCCTCTGCAGGTGACCGCCCTGCAGCGATGGGAGGTTGCAGGCTAGCTCCACGGACCTGTGCTACAGGCAGATATCTGGAGGCAAAGGGCACAAAGACGCAAGACTTGAGCTTCCACGGGGCGCCTGGCAGCCCGGCAATTGCCTGCCATCAGTTAAGAGCTCAGAGAGAGGAAGGAAGGGCCACAGGCCACTGTTTAGTCCACACAGACCTCTTTGCCCTCAGTGGAAGTCATTGAGTCCCACCACTTGCAGCAGCGTTTGGGAGAGAGCAGAGCAGAGCCGTACTATGGGGGGAGGGGTCCTACTGGGTTTCCAGGATCCCAGTTTCCAAAATTGCCATGTTGGGTTTTTGCTTTTTGTTTTTGTTTTTTGATTGTTTTGTCTTTGCAGCATAGCCAGGGCCGTGGAGTGAAAGGGGGTGAATTGAGTTTGGAGTGGAACCCTTTTTCACCTGCTGCTCTGGGAGGGCCTCAGACAAGTGTGTCGCCTTGTCTGTGCTTCAGGGGAGTCCTGCAAAGATGAGAATGACAGTGCCTTCTATACAGGGAGACTGCCAAGTGTGATCAGGGCTGTGAAGGGCTTATCCCAGGCCAGACCCCTGGGAGAGATTACTAACGTCTTCCCTCCCCGTGCCAGCAGAGGGGGTGAACCCAGGGAGGTTGGAAGCACCCTACCTCTCCAGACACCAGGGGAGAGGTTGGCAGAGTTGAGCATTCCCTTCAAGGATGTCTCTCATCAACCGACTCATCGGCACACGTGGTTCCCATCCCAGGCCCATCACCCACATGCTACCCTCCCAGACACCCCTAACTCCTTCCCATTGTCCTCCTGGCCCACGGCACCCCACCCTGGGTACTGCCTTCTGCCGAGGTCCTGAATCTGAGCTAGGCTTCCCACTCTTCCAGATTCCTTCCCCAGAAGTCTTTGAAGATCTGATCAAGTTTTCCTTCCACACAAATGTGCTAGAGGACAACATTGGCTACTTGAGATTCGACATGTTTGGGGACTGCGAGCTGCTTACCCAGGTCTCCGAGCTGCTGGTAGAGCACATCTGGAAAAAGATTGTACACACAGATGCTCTGATCATCGACATGAGGTCAGTGGTCTAGGCAGTGACTCCAGGCTGAGCCACAGCACTGACAGGGGGAAGGAGTCCCCCATGATGCATGAAGGGTCTGAAATGAACCAGGCCACCTGCCTGCCAGTGAGCTGCTCAGCTAGCTCAGAGGTTCAGGTCTAATTGGGTGGTGGTGCTTCAACACTGGTAATTTTTTAAAGCTCCCCTGATGATCCCCGTGTATATCTCTGGTGAAGAGTTGCCCCACACCCGTTGCCTGACAGAAGACATCAAATGGGTGGGCAGGGATGGGAACGATAGAATCTGCTGGCCGCTGGCCATGCTAGCCCTATGTCATAGCCCCACGGGGGATTGTATAATCTATAATCCTAATTGTCAGCCCCCCACTGTGGTTGTACTTCTGCAAAATCACCCCCCAAGACATCCATTCTCATGGGCATCACAAAGCCAGGGTCCCTGGGGCAATTTGGAAATGAAAAGATGCCATTGTAACAAGAAAACTTTGCATGACAAATGGTTGTTGGCTATCTTCACCCATTCACCTCCCTTTGCTTCTGGAAAAAAAAAACACTTTATATGTGCTGAGTTCCCATCACAGACCCCTAATACCCCCACTCCTCGCAGCAGCAGAAGAGACCTCAGGCAGTGACGAGACTCAGGTCTTCTCCCAATCTCGGCCTGTTACTGGGTATGTCCCGAGCACCACCCACTACTGTGAGAAAGATCAGACCACTGTCTCCCATGGGAACCCTTTTCACTTCTCTGCTGATAGTGGAAGGCTGGAGTATCTGCCCAGCTAAGCGCCCAGGCCTGCCGTCATTGCAGCTCTTACATGACTCTTAACAGTCGCTAGGTGGCGCTGAACCACGGCAAGGCTGACCTCCCTCCCTGGACGATCATTTTCCGTGGCCAGATTTTCTACCTGCCCAGAACCTTAGCTGATCACTTTATTTCTCAGACACATTAACAAACATCAGAGCCACCACCAGGACAGCATCTTTTTGTTATTGTTGTTGTTAAATGTCATCCACATTTTTTAAGTGGAAACCCAGCTACAGGCACCCTTGGCCTAGAATGCTCTGACCTGGGGTTGGGGGTCAGATGCTGAGATCAAGGGCCCTGCTGGCCCGTGGCTGTCAGCTGGAAGAGTCTCCCCAGAGAGGCAAGGGCCATGCAAGGTTAAATGTGAGCCCCCATCCTACACTTCCACAATCTCCACTTTCTACGACACCAGGGGTCACTAGTAACTTGTGTTACTATGCATGACGGACTCTGTGTTCTATCATAGGCAATATGGACGCAAAGGAGCAGCCAGTCTGTGGCTGATGTGTGGGAAAACAATCTCATCAGACTCCTAACTACAGGACTCACCAGAGCCTTTAACATATTAATATATCTGAGCAGAGTCCGTATCCAGTATTTTCTTTTCTTCTCTTCATTTTTTTCTTTTTAAAATTCTTTCTTTTGTTATTATTGTTGCTGTTTTGAGACAGTCTCCCTGTGTGGTCCCAGAGTGTACCCGGCTCTGTAGACCACGATGGCCTTGAACTTAGGGAGATCCACCAGCCTCTGCCTCTCATGTGCAGGATTCACAATGGGAGTCGCCATACAAAGCCAGTGTTTTCTGAAAGCATTTGATCACAGACAGATTTAGTCTCCAGAGAGGCTAGTGCCACGTGGAATTTCCCCGGGTCATGTCACCTGTGGAACTCTGAAGGGGGGGTGCAGGGGACAAAGGGCTAAGGCACTCTGAAATTAGAGCCCTTCTCCACAGGACGAAGACCCAAGCTGTAGCGGGACACTGAGCCCCTCTGTGTGAGCTCAACCCTTCTTTGTCTCCTCAGGTTCAACATTGGTGGCCCCACCTCCTCCATCTCAGCCCTGTGTTCCTACTTCTTTGACGAGTCACCCCCCGTTCTGCTGGACAAGATCTACAGCCGGCCCAATGACTCTGTCAGCGAGCTCTGGACCCACGCTCAACTCACAGGCACGTGGAGCCTTCTTTCCCCTCTTCTCACGCTAAAACCTTCTAGAAGAACCACAGAGAGACAACCTGAGAGTAAATTAAAATAGCAAAAACAGATCATCAGGTCGCTGTCCCGCTCCTCGGGATACAGCACTGGGGCAGTCTTCAGTATCCGAGAGCACAGGTCTAGAGAGGAAAAGCGAGGGCCAGATGGCTCGAATGTCTTGTCTAGGGCCCCCGGTAACAAGTGAGATTCAGATGATGCTTCGCCTCCCACACGAGCCCCACTCTTGACGGTAGCGCTCGCAGCTTGTAGAACAGACGCAGAAGTAGGACGCCCCTCACCTCCTAATCAGATGGCTGTTTCCAGAGATCGTCTTGTTTGAACTCTCCGGAGCAGCTCATCCTAATCGCTGAGGAAATGCCGCATGCTAACAGGCATTCCTTTACTTGCCTGGGCCCGAGAACATACAGAGTAGCGGAGGCAACCCTGAGCCCCTCAGACCCCTGACTCTCAAAGCCAGATCTCTTGGTAAATGGCCTCATCCCCCTCTGCCCAGCATACAGAACCAAGAGCCCTGTGTGGACCCCGTGTTCCCATCCCCAAGAGGTCACTGGAGAGGTCAAGAGGTGCCTCTGACCAGAGACGCGCCTAGCCAGCTATGCTTCTACACGTCCTCATTACATAAGCCTTTTGCAACCATAGCGTCCAAGATTTAGCCAATAACATTGAAAACTGCCAAGAGGGGGGAAAAATCCAGAATCTAAATTTAAACAGATATCCAAAGCCAGAGATTAGGGTAACCTCAGATTTAGAGATTCTAGAATGTTGGTCTGGGTCGAGTTCGGGACCCCCCCATCCACCTTTGGCCACTGAGCCTTAAGTGGGCGTGGTCCTTATGAAGATGCATTTTCACTGTGTCCACACCAGAGTTAGAAGACCTATGGGGAAATGAAAGAAGGGGTGCGCAGGACATAAAGGGGGAGTGGGAGGGAGCAGAGATGAACTCTGTGCTCATAAACGGATCTTTGACATGTTGTCTCATCAAATCACGATTCAAGTTAATTCCATCTGTTTTCTTTTAGACTTGTTAATGCAGCTACTCAAAAATGTCAAGCCATCACTAAGTAATAAAGTAATAAATGTTGCTCTTCTAGGGGCCCAGAGCAAAAAGACTCTCAGGTTAGAGTTGGGGATACCATTATTCAGGACACAGCTGCATGCCCAGAGCTCAGGAAAAGGCACGCCTTCCTTCAGAACATGGCAGTGCTTGGTAGTATCAATGGCTGTCCCTGCATCACAGGGGCAGACTGAGGCCAGGACCCACATACTAAACCTGCGGCCCTCTTCATCTCTGGATCATATAGAAAAGACGGGGTGTTGATTTGAGCCCATGCTGAAGGGTCTTTGTCCTCCAGGTGAACGCTATGGCTCCAAGAAGAGTGTGGCCATCCTCACCAGTGGCGTGACAGCCGGTGCCGCTGAGGAGTTTACGTACATCATGAAGAGGCTGGGCCGAGCGCTGGTCATTGGTGAAGTGACCAGCGGAGGCTGCCAGCCCCCACAGACCTACCATGTGGATGACACCCATCTCTATATCACCATCCCCACAGCTCGCTCTGTGGGTGCCATGGATGGCAGTTCTTGGGAAGGGGTGGGTGTGACACCTGATGTGGTTGTTCCTTCAGAAGTGGCCCTTACCAGAGCCAAGGAGACACTCCAGCGGGCCCTCCGAGGGTGAGGCAGAACCTGAGGACTACCGAGAAGGGTCTCCGTGGCCAGAGTTGTAGCAGTTGGCCCTTTGGGTGACTACCGGGTCTCCAGCATGAGATACTGCTTAAGGTCACATGTGGTCCAGGGCCTGTTGAGTCGGGGCATCCTCAAAAGCTCATCCATTGACCCCAGCACTACACCAGCCTCTCTCCCTGGAAACCCAGAGTGGAAGCTCAACCATCTCAAAGGCAGCCCCCATCATAGTTATCCTGGGGAGATTGAAGTTCGACTCTCTCTACCCATATTTACTAGCCTCCAACCCCTGGCCCCTATACTGTCACCAACAGTTCTGTCGTGATCCACAGATGTAAGGCACATGTGACAGTAGCTTTTTCTAGCAGCCATCTTTTCAAGAAGCAAAAGAAAGACGTGCTTAATGTTGGCAGCACTTTCTCATATTTCAGCTACTCTTTAACTTGGGATGGCATGATCCTCTGCAAGTTCGTCCTTAGTAAATAATATCACTAAGTCAAAATGCATTTGATACCCAAACAAGACTATGATAGAGTAAAAACATCCCAGTTGTAACCACCCTAGGCCAGCGCCCGTCTGTGTAATTTGTCTGGCTTGCTGTACCCACAGTCACCTCTTGTGAAAGCTGGAGAGTAACAGTGGTGGCGAGTAGATTGCTTCTGTGTGCTCTTTCAAGGGCCGTGTGTAGTTTGAGGTTACTGAACATCTGCATGTGAACAGCTGGCACTCAGTGGCCACCTGCAACTCATAGCTTCCGAGGCTAGGAGCCCCTCCTCATGCATCCCATCCCCGCGAGGGTACCTCCCCCACAACCCCGTGGTCATTTCTTTACCCGCCAAGCATTGCCACCTTCATTTGTTCTCATCTACTACGTGGTGTTGGGTGTGCAGTCATCACATCTGAGTGACAGGATGACAGGACGCAAGTCTATGCCGGCCTCTACCTGCAGCCCTGAGACACCTTATCTGAAGGGAAGAGCTCTAGGGCCCAGGGGGATGATGGGAGCAAAGCCCCTGGCTGGTGCCCGAGGATTCATACTACTTGCTCCCACTACTTTGTAAACTAATTTAAAGATGATGTAATTTTTTTTGAAAGAAGGAGGGCCATGCGCCTGTATTGTCTAGCCCTGGCATCTGGAAGATTAAGCCCTGATAAAGTGGCAGAGATGTCCAAAGATAACACAACCCTGACTTCCCTACCAAACACCAGATTCCTGAGTACACCCGCCAGACTTCAGGGTGTCACAGGGCACCCTTGCACTGACCCTGTCTAGACTCTATCCAGTCCAGGGCAGGATGCCACCCCACAGGGCCTGTCTCTGCTACATTTGGGAGCAACTTGACGTGGCCTCAGTTTCCCCTTATAAGGTAAATGTGTGGCTGCTCTGTAGTGCTTAAGCACCTAAATTTTAGGGATCTCCCTCCTCCCTCTTCCTCCCACATCTCCCTTCTCCTCTCTTGCTTCCTTCTCTGATATAGGTCATAACCTAAATTAACTTCTTGGCAACAGTTCTGTCAGCAGTATTTCTGTCTTTCTTTTTAACACCTTGCTCTTTTTGCAAGCCCTCATAATCAGCGTGCAGCACTATTTTCAGGTGTAGCAGTCACTCTGAGATATAAACACGTGTCTGCAATCTTAGCGCCACCCGCTGTCCTGTGGATCCCTTGCTCTCTTTGTCATTGTAGTCATTTAAGGGCAGAGAGCTGTTTCTTAGGCCTGAGACCAAGAGCTCTGGGGGCAGCAGGCGGCAGAGAGCCCATGGATGTGCAGAGGGATGGGTACCCAAGGTTCTTAGGTTCCACCTGAGCGACTGTCAGCTGAGGAGGCATTGAGAGGCAGGAAGCTCAGGAACCAGCCTGTGGCCACACGGCAGGCTTGCTCTCCTTCAGGCCACCTAGTGTTTGCAGTCTGTGGAGACTCACTCCCAACTGCACTGCCTACAACAGACTCCCTCAGAGGCAGCTATCCTAGTCTCTCGAGTCAACCTGCCTGAGTGGATAGACCAGTCCAGCCTCCTCTGGCCTGTGTGACTCTAGGAGACTTACTTTGATCTCTGGGCCTCAGTTTCCCCATGTGGTCAGTGGGGGAGGTAAATAGTACACCTGTGAGAAATTACAGTTTATCTGAAGTCCAGCAAAAGTCACATATCATCAGTTTTCTAGTCCAAAATCAGATGTCTCGGCAGCCCAGCTCCCTGGTAGTGGACAAAGGTTCTGCCTTGGTGGGTTAGAGGAAGCTGAGCAAAAGATGAAATCTGGAACAAGTGACCAGAGTCCAGGCATCAGCATTCTGCCAGACACTCGATGGGCAGTGGCAGACCAAAGCAAGCATCTTCAGGAGGCAGCTCCCAGATGATGTCAGCTGTGATCCTCACTAAGCCACTTGTTTTTTGTTTTTTGGTGTTTTTTGTTTTGTTTTGTTTTTTCTGCCCACTATCCAGCCAGATCCTTTAGACTGCTTTCTGAGACTGGACACAATCCAGGCTCCTTCCAGAAGCCCCCTTCTGCCTCCATCAGCATCTGTCTGCCCTAAGACCCCAGTGTTTCCATCACATGCTGAATAGCGTCCCCTGGACCCAGGCCTGGGAAGGGGACCTGAAGTTGAAATAAACTAATATTCTTTGCAGAGCAAATATTTAAAACCTCATAACTGAAATTAAAAACTAACAACAAGCCAATTTTAAGGACTCAGGGAGGGGCTGGAGAGACAGCTCAGCAGTTAAGAGCCTTCCTTATGTGAGCTTCTCATGGTACCCGCTTGGAGACAAGACTAGAGTAAAAGCAAAGAGGAATAACACACACACACACACACACACACACACACACACACACGGGAGCCCATGTCCACACTTCACACCACCACACTTTGCAGCTCCACCTGACCCAAGGCAAGTCCTGTCCCCAACGTAGCATCTTAGGCTCACCCAAACATTACTTCCAGGCACCCAGACACCACCTTCTCTTGTCCAGGTCCCTCTGCCACACAGACACCCGAGTCCAGGGAGTTAATACCTAACACTACTCCACTACTGACACCATGTCATTCTCTCCCTTGTCTTGAGGTCCCAGCCTGATGCCTGAACACCCACTCCAACCTTTGGCCTTATCTATGGCCTTCAAGGGGCTAATCTTACTAAAAGGCCTTGTACTCTGATGACATTTCTCTCATGGGGCAGACTTACAAGTCCCTTCCTGCAGACTAGATGGAGAAGGAGCCTAAGACTATAAGCAGAAAGGGTTTAGGGCAACTCCCTTGTCCTTTGTCCAGGGTGCTGGAGTACCCCGAGAGTCCAGGTGGGCCTAATGGCAGGTGTCCCCACCACTTGCATGGTTAGTGGCTTGTAAGAGCCCTGGAAAAGGCCTCTGAATGTGGGTGTCAGTTGGGAGGCCTGGTCAGTCTATGGGGCCTCTGACAGTGGAAGCAGTATTTATCCCTAGTGCACCAATGGGCTTTGGGAGTCCATTCCCTATGGAGGAATACTCCTTCAGCCTAGATACACAGGGGAGGGCCTAGGCCCCGCCCCAAATGATGTGACAGACTTTGATGATCCCCCATGGAAGGCCTCACCCTCCCTGGGGAGTGGATGGGGGATGGGATGGGGAGGTCAGTGGGGCACATGGGAAGATGGAAGGGAGAGGAAACTGGGATTGATATGTAAAGTAAGATTGTTCTAATTTAAGTAAAATTTATTTAAAAAGGAGGAGAAGAAGAAGGAGGAGGAGGAGGAGAAGAAGGAGGAGGAGGAAGAGGGGGGAGGAGAGGGAGGAGGAGGAGGAGGAGGACTCTGAACTGGCTCTGGGACAAGACATGCCTAAGGGGTTTCTGTTGTTCTAAGAAGGGAGAAGGGGCTGGGTGAGGGGTCAGGCTTCTGAGACACAGAACTCTGTGGCTGGGATGCGGAGGAGCTTAGAGATGACAGTAAAATGAAAACCTCAATGGTGGTCTAAATCCAGCATGGCAAGAACTCAGGGTATGAGCTGGTAGTGAAGACCTTGTCTAGTAAGCTGATCTCAATTCAGAATGTCTCCTTTCGGACACATTTTCAAATTCTTTTTTTTTCTTCGGGGCAATGTTGGAGACTGAACCTTGTGTCTCACACATGCTAGGCAAGTACCCTACTGCTGAGCCATAACCCCTGACCCCTGAGGACTTCTTAGAAGCCTTAATTTCCCCAAGAATCATTTTCATTTTTGCTTATGGCTATGGGAATGGTTTGCCCTGCGCCTGCAGGCACCTCTGAGGCCACAGGAGGGCGTCAGATCCCCTGAAGCTGGAGTTACAGGCAGCTGTGGCTGCTCCAAGTGGGTACTGGTAACCCAGCTTCTGTCCTCTGTAAGATCAGCAAGCACAGTTGACCACTGAGTCATTCCTACTCCCCAAGAAGCAGTCATTGAAGCGTGTATAGAAGGCATCTTGATTGATCTTCAGGCTACTATAACAAAATGCCATAGACTGGGTGACTTGCAAACAACAGGAATTTATTGCTCACAGTTCTGGAGAGTACAGGAGGGAGGGGCAGGTGTCAGTAGATAGGACGTCTTATGCGAGGACCGCCTCCAAGTTCAGAGGCTGTTCTTTTTAGCCATGTCCTGGGAAAGAAAATGGGGGCTGGCACTTGAGGGTTTTCACAGGAGTTTTGAAGGACAAAAATCTCCAGACTATTGTTTTTTATGAAAGAGATAACTTAGGAAGTCATGGTTTAAAGTGGCTTCCCTCCAGGAGGAACAAGTGACATGGAGGAGGAAGCTATGGGAAGGGATGTGATTTCCACAGGGAGCCTGGGAGCCCCCATGCTTGTCCTGAGAACTGGGTCACTAACATTCTAAGTCATGGGCTCCTAGATACCTTGGAACTTGTAAATCTGAATGGCTGCAAAACATCTTGTGTTGGCACCAGTTGTAAACATCATCTGCACCTTCTGACAGAACCTTCCCCTTTCAGGGACATGGCACAGAAATCACATGGCAGTCCACTGCACCAGAATAAGGGTGACCACACTTTTGACTGATGCCACGTCCTGTCCCCCAGTGCCAACTCAAGAGTTGTCAGGGGCAAGGCCAGAGTCAAAGCAGAGCACTCACTTACTGACTTGTTCATTTATTACTTCTTTCAGCAGATACCTGTTGCACGCCTACTGTTCGGCTGCCTTGTTCTAGATGGTGAGACTACAGCAGGAAACAATAGCGAATTCCCTTTCATTCTAGTTCTGAGAGCTACAGTGCACAAGACAAGCCTTTATACTCCTTAGTAGTACACACTATGGAGAAAAGTGCTCGAGTGGTGTGTGTGGAATGTGTGTGTGTGTCTGTGTGTGTATCTGTGTGTGTGCATGTGTGGGTGTCTGTGTCTCTGTGTGTGCATGTCTCTGTCTCAGTGTATATGCATGTATGTGTGCGTGTGTGTGTGTGTGTCTGTGTCTGTGTCTCTGTGGGTGCATGTATCTTTGTCTCTGTATATATGCATGTATGTGTGTGTGCATGTGTGTGTGTGTGTGTGTGTGTGTGTATCTGTGCACAAGTGACAAGGTTAAGTTGAAATTGGACATGAGAAGACTAGGCCAGCCTCTAAGTTTCCAATCTTGAGTCACACAGTATGCTCCATGGCCATGCTAGCTAAGCAGATATGCAGCAGACTGGAAGAGACATTCGATCAGATCTGGGGGTCACAGGATTTTGTTCTTCCAAAGTACTCCAGAGTAGTGGCCTTGGGAAGTCATCAACCTTTCCAAGTGTAAACTCTTCTGCAGTAGGATGAGAACTCGCTGTCTATGTCCTACAGTGTTGTGAGGGCAGTATGACCAGAGGCAAAGGGCCTCCTGGGGCCCTCATTCTGAGTGCCCTTCAGTTGGCCTTTCCTGCCAAACTCAGGGTCACAAGGAAGGCTGGCACCTGGAAGTCATGCAGAACAAGTGATGTATTTCTGTTTTCCTCTCCTCACGATTCAGTGCAAAGACCCAGAGAATAGGATGGTTGAATTGCCAGCCCCCACACCCTTGATGTGGTTTCAGGCCACTTTCCCACGTAGCCACTTGAGACCTGGATTTACAGTGGCCCGGAGGAGGTTAGGCTTATGATGCAGGCAGAGACTGGGAATCTAGCTGGGCATTTTGGCTGCCATCTTGTACTCTCAGCTTGTCTGTCTCCAGCATACTGACCCAGCAGGAAAAGGTCATAGACTTGGATGCAGCCTGAGCCATATCTACCAAGTCAAGCTTATGTTTAGCCATGGTGCACACTCGTGACAGAGAAACACAATACTTGTTTGCCCCTGATATTCCACAGATAAGGTATCTGACTAACTCAAGCAGTGACTATGAACTTCAAAGGCTACCAGGAAATGAGCTGGCCACTTACCACTCACTTTCCTCAAGACTGATGACGTTCCATTAACACACAATTTAAAAACGAGAAAACTGAGGGACGGCAAGTTATAGGAACATGTCCAAGGTCATGGCTCCTAGGCGAAAGAGCCCAGATTGAATGCAGGCTTGCTTGCCAGCAAAGCCAAGGGTGTTGTGATCACTTGCTTCCATGCAGAGAACTAGGAACAAAGCCAGCAGCAGCCCTGTTCCCTGGGTCATGGGTCCCCTTATTCCATGAGCGAAGCTTGCCATTTTAATGAATGACTTTCCAGGAAAACACATCACAAGGACTGGGACATCTGACAAATTATAACTGAGCTGTTCATCTCTGAGAAGCAGAGGGAATAACCTTGAAGACACCTGTGACAACCTTCTCAATACAGGCCAGGGGTCACCTGTGCCTGAACACTGAGCTCTGGATACTATGGCCATTGGGTTTCTCCTTAGCCACCTGCTAACTGTGTGACGTCATATGCCTGGAAAGGTGGTGGCGCTCCCGGAAGTACTCGTGACAAATGGGACAAGTGAGAACTTCCTCTCTCCGTTTCTTAGAATGTGGGTCGGGACCCACGTGCTCCCTTTTGTGATGGGAACGCATATGGAAGACCAGGTCAGCCGTGAGACGGAAGGCAAGGTTGCACTTAGCACACCAGTTCTGAGTGGACAGGCCTGGGGAGGAGAGGGTGGGAGGCAAGAGAGCCCGAGAGGCCGTGGCAGAGCGTGTGGAGGACGTGTGCCCTTGCACCTGGGTGTGATCCAGCCAGGGTGTGGGAGCCCCCTGGAAAGCATTACAGAGCAGAATGTTCTGCGACAATGTGTGCAATCTCCAGAAATCACCCATGAGCTTGAACGTTGACAGCTGAGTCCACCCTGGGATGTCCATAGTGGTGATGAGTCCTGAGAGCTCCCACGGGCCCTCTACGTTTCCACGGTCCGGAAGCATGGGGGAGCGTCTAGGTTTCTCTGCTGGGCGCTTGGCTGGCTTGCTAAAAGCACTCCTCTGCTCCCTCCGGGCCGCTCCTGGCCAGCCTGAGTACATTGGGTCATCCACTGAGGCTCTGGGGTGATCTGAGGGCAGCTGCTCAGTGCCAAGGCAGCCTTCTGGGTCCTCTGGCTTCCTCTTCTGGGCTTGACTGTCCCCTGGCTTCTTCCGGAGATATGACAGCTCCATGAAGGCACCCTGTCTCTGCTCTGAGCATGCCTTGCAGACCAGAGGCCCATCCACTCGAGGCTCGTTCGGTGCTGTTGACAGGCTTGGCTCAGAAGAGACCACGTCTTGGCCATCCTTACCTGTAGCAGCTCCAGAGTCCAGGAGAACTATTTTCTTGAGCAGCCCCGACTGGATCTGCTTGGGTTCTGTGAGTCTCCATCTTTTCTCAACTGAAGCACTCAAAGAAGCCCCTTTGCCCTCAGCCGTGTGATCAGCAGGGCCTGACAGGCTAAGCAAGGTGGATGTTCCAGCAGCCATTAGTCTATAGGGCTTTGGAGTCCCAAAGGCCTAGTCGCTACCCCAGGAGGAGCTGTGAGACTGGACTGGATGCACTCGACCACTGGCCTCTGCAGAAAAAGAGAGCAACAGGACAGTGAGGTGGACACCGGTCAGTCAGTGCCCCGTGTAGGCTGACACCAGACAAGCCAACTTTCCCTGGCCTTCCTTTGACATCTGTGAAGTGGGAGCATCGGAGGAGAAAGGGGCAAAGAATGAGCTCAGACAGTTTAGACTCCAGCAGCAGGTAGAGACAGGCATCCGCCAGAAAGAGCCCCGGAGCAAAGGAGCAAACGCACCAGATGACTACCCCGCGGCCCCATGCAGGGAAAGACAGGCGAGCCACAGAAACAACTACTGTGATTGACAAGCCTGTCTCAGAACCGCAGAAGCAGGAAAGGGAGGGAAGGGAGCCTGCTCTGAGGCAGAAAACGGGAGATCCTGGACACCTACCAACAAGATGGCCCTGCAGTGAGGAAAAAGGTACCGTCGGCTCCTTCTCCAGCACTCTGTCTGGCCCTGAGTGCTCCAGAGCCCAGGGGAAGCCACGGCATCCTGGAAAGGCAGTGTGGAAGGTTCACAGATTCATAATCTTGGCTCCTGTGGTGTCCTTTCCTTCCCTGTCTCCTTCACTACAGCCCCTTCCCCCACATCACATCCCCAGCCTGCTCCCTGTTTCCTCTGAACCAATCTTAGCATCCTTGTCCCTGTGTCCCCCTACTCCCACCCAAGCCTTGTACGGTGAGGCTGCCTTCCCATGGGGACCCTACTGTGGCTGAGACCACATAGCGGCCATGGCTTAGTTTAATGCGTCTTTGTCTGCTCCGGTCCTTGATAGGGAGTGCTTTCTCTGGAGTCCTTTGGGAGTCGGGGGTTTGATAGATCAGCCAGGGATGGGGAAGAGGCATGGCTGTTTGTTGTGGGGAAGCGTCATTAAGACCTCGCTTTGCCCTCACCTAGATCTGGCCGCCCTCTGAGTCACAGAAGGAAAGCTATGGAAGGTCACGGTGCAAGTGGAAGGAGGTGCATGGGTAGCTACAGCGGGGTGCAGCAGCAGCAGAGGACTGAAGCCCCAGAGTCCCGAGGGATGCCAGTGTGGGGTCCTACAGATGTTCTTCCCACACCGCGGGAGCTAACCACCAAACACGTGCTTAGAAGTGGCTTTTACTCTTAGTGCAGATTATAACCCGGCATCGTTTCCTTTGAGAGCTGTAAATCTCCCCTGGTGTGCAGATCTGAGGGTCCCTCGGGAACCTGCCCATCAAGCAAAGGCACGGGCTCCGTCAGCACCCTGCCCTCCCTCCTCTGCCTTAGCCATCATATTGTCCAGCTGTAGCTCTAGGCACAGCCCGCCCTGGGCAGGATGAGTGTCACTTCTACTCTGCTGATCTCTCAGGTCCAGGAGAGATGGCCTGTGCCACTGTCTGCCCTCTGCAGCCCCCAGAGGGCACCTAGGTAATGCACGCATCAAGTCATCAGACGGTACTGTCTAGACCGAAAGGTTCCTAAGCCAGCCGAAAGGAGGGGGAGATGGTTGCTTCTTGGGACTATAGAGCAGACATCTGATCACTGATGCAGTCCATCATCTTCTCAGCCAAGTCCAGTTTCCAGTGTGTTCCTACTACCGAGGTTCTCCGCAGCCGCTCGGTCCCTGCCTTTCTCCAGCTCAGGTGGCCAGCCGTCCCCCTGGTGGCAGGACCTACCCTGCCCCACATACTAATGCATCCCTTCTCTGAGTTGGCCAAAGCTGATGTATCCACTGGTATCCAAAGCCCTGTGACTGTCCTAGAAGTGACAACCCCACCCAACTCTGAGGGCTTGCCTCCAGGACTCTGTCAGGGAGGATGTCAACACAACACACACTCCCATGTGCACACGTGTGAGCAAGCACGCACAGAGGCTGTCACCCAGTGGCACCGGTGGCTCAGCACCACTCCAGGATCTGTCAGCACGGGGGCAGCCACTACCGTTTTAGCAGAGCGCAAACGGCATCACCTGCCAGCTTGACTTCTCTGACAATTCTAATGCGTTTCCACCCACATTAACAGCTTTCCGTGCTGGCGGGCGTGCTGAGTCTAATTCTTGTTGTCAGGTGTGCTAGCCCGCTTCAGGTACTGAGGGAGCAGCAGGAGCCTCTGTAGGCACAAGTGACCGTGGGGCTAGAGGAAACTTGGCGGGGTGGGTGTGGGCTGTGAGCACGGTTGGCTCTCCTCCTGGCCTGGCTCTTGTCTGGGGCTTTAGTCTCCCAGCTCTCCCCTCACCTGACACACTCACCTCTGCCCCTCCCACAAGCAAACCCACTCACTTCCCCTCTGCCCCTCCCACAAGCAAACCCACTCACTTCCCCTCTGCCCCTCCCACAAGCAAACCCACTCACTTTCCCTCTGCCCCTCCCACAAGCAAACCCACTCACTTCCCCTCTGCCCCTCCC
This sequence comes from Mesocricetus auratus, assembly GCF_017639785.1. Classification (NCBI taxonomy): domain Eukaryota; kingdom Metazoa; phylum Chordata; class Mammalia; order Rodentia; family Cricetidae; genus Mesocricetus; species Mesocricetus auratus. The sequence continues at coordinate 97,665,336 of NW_024429190.1, read as the reverse complement.
ACAAGCAAACCCACTCACTTCCCCTCTGCCCCTCCCACAAGCAAACCCACTCACTTCCCCTCTGCCCACATCAACTGTCTGCTCGTCCCAAACCACAGGCATCTACAGGTGAGCTGGCTTCTGCCTGTGTCCTGAGGTGCCAGGCTTAGAGGGAGCGGCACACTATGAGGGAGGCACACAGGCCGCAACGCCAACAGAGAATCTGACCATCTCCTGCCACAGTCCTGGCAGAACCACAGCGCTGACAGGACCAGCATTCTAGAGTTTTTCATCATCACCGGAAAGACTTACCCTGAGCCAGAGTGACTCAGAAGTCTCTAGGCTCCTTACTCCCTGGGACTCGGGGGCTACCTGGGGAGCTGCACCATCCCGGTGCCTTCTGTGACCCCGTGCAGGGAGCTGCACCATCCCGGTGCCTTCTGTGACCCCGTGCAGGGAGCTGCACCATCCCGGTGCCTTCTGTAACCCCGTGCAGGGAGCTGCACCATCCCGGTGCCTTCTGTAACCCCGTGCAGGGGGCACACAGCACATGCATCTCCTGCCCACCCTTTCTTTAGGAAGTCCCCAAAGAGATTCAACCAGCATCAGCTCTTGAAGGGAGTTCAAGTACAGAATTTGCCCAAAGTGGAGGGAAGGGGAGCCTCGACACACTCCCCTCTGGCAAAAGCTTTTGCACAGCTGCTATGACACAAAATGCAAAGGCAGTCCCCTCCTGTGCTATCCTGAGTCCCCAAGTCCCTCATCATACTGCATGCTTCCAGGAAGAAACGGGTCACCTCAGCATCCTTCCGGAAGCACAGACCCAGTGGGACTGCCTCCAGCATCAGATACCGTGTTGGCCAGTATTTTGAGAGTGCAGAGGTGACAGCAGCCACAGGATAACCTTGAGCAAAGCAACCAGCCCCTCAGAGCACCAGGTCTCTATCTGTAAAATGGGCTAAAAACATGTCCACAGTCCATCCCTGATCTCACAGATAGAACTGATTAGGACAAATTTCTCCTCCCTTTCTCAAATAATAGCTGGTCTCTTTGAATCCCCACCACTAAGCTTCTATTTCATGAGCTCACACAGACACACACATACATTCACATAGGCACACTGGTACACATACACACAAACTGTTGGGAGAGCATTCTGTAACTATGTGTCTGATTGGTTTGAATAAAGCACTGTTGGCCAATAGGGAAACAAGATAGGTGGGACTAGGCGTCTAGGAGGATTCTGGGTATTGTAGTGAGGAGAGCCTTTGCCATGTGATTCCAGGGAAGAGGGAACGCAAGTCTGCATTCTTGGAAAGATAAGTCCTTATAAAAATATATATTGGTGACTATGGGTCAATAATTAAGTCAGAGCTAGCCAATGAGAAACAATAGCAAATGGCCAACAGCTTCATAATTAATATAGTGCCCTGTGTGCTATATGGGGGCTGAAACTGCAGCAGGGCCCAGGCGGCTGGTGGAGAAGACAACACGTTACAACAAACGCACTTTACACATATGCTTAATACATACAAATACACATACACTTTCATACGCACACACTAATACGCATATGCACACACAAGCATCTATTCATACACATTTATATAAATACTCCCATGATACACTAAAACACATAAGTCCTCTGCCTCTCTAATCTCAGATACTTCTCCAAAGTCAGCTGGGTCCAGGAAATGTTATACCCAAAGATGTTCAAGAACCTGCCTCAAAATTCCCTGACCTCACCGTGCTAACTCCCACCTCTGCAGAGACCCTATGGTGCCTGCTTTGTGGTCCAGGCAACGTTTTCCAAGCAGGGAGAGCTAATCCCAGGAACTAGAACTTTCAGTGTCGTGCAAGCCGTTGTGACCGCCCTCTCCTCAGACATGCAGGAGAGAAAGCTGGTCACCAGGATGCGTCATTACATAAAGAGTAAAGCAGTGATAATCTACTATCTAAGTGTGTATAGACCTACAATCCCATGCGTTCGATTTCACTTAATTTTCACAAGAACTATGAGGTGCACTGCATTTCTCAACCCATCTCCACAAGGGAGCTTCTGACACCACCGTGAATCGGGAGAATGCCGGATATTGAGTTAGATGTCCTATCCAACCACTGCTCCATTGATGCCAACATCCCAATCCTTAAACAGAGGGGGAAGAGAAAGTGGGGAGAAATGAATAAATGTCAATGAGGAGAAACAGAGCAGACAACAGCAAATCAGGCAGAGGAAGGCACCAAGACGAGAATGTGCGTGTGCTTATGTGAGAGTGTACAGGTGTTAGCATGTGCACTTGACCATACATGCCTTCGCATATGATTGTGCACGTGTGTATGTGTACATATGGAATCTTTGCCTGTTTCGCTGAGACTGCCTCTGGCTCCTGAGTCAGCACTGCTTGGGGTTAACCGTGCAGGCAAATGCACGGGATTTCCAGTAAAGCCCATCCCAGGCCCTACCTCCCACTTCCATCCTTCATGAAAACCGTCAGACGGAAGCTTCTCTCTCGCAGTGGAGTAGAGAGCGAGGCTGCTGTGGCTCTTACTCCTGCGGCAGCCCTGCTGCCTCCACGTGCCCACCTCTCCTCCTGTATGGGCTCCCATCCTCCCTTCAACACTGGCATCTTTCCCAGGGCCGAGGTCAGGCCTCCGAGTCTCGTCCATCTCCAGCTGGATCAAGTCCCCTCGCTCCTGTGCCTCCCCGACGGCCACCACAGATGTGGGAGCTCATCTCTAAGACCCCCGCACCGCAGCCACAGAGTTCTGTGGGTGAGAAGCCCGACCCCTCACACAGCGCCTTCTCCCTTCTCCCCTGTGCCTCTGCACCGAGCGCCCCTTCTCCCCTGCACCGAGCGCCCCTTCTCACCTGCGCCTCGGCACCGCACCGAGTGCCCCTTCTCCCCTGCGCCTCTGCACAGAGCGCCCCTTCTCCTCTGCACCGAGTGCCCCTTCTCACCTGGGCCTCTGCACAGAGCGCCCCTTCTCCCCTGCACCTCGGCACAGAGCGCCCCTTCTCCCCTGCACCAAGCGCCCCTTCTCACCTGCACCTCTGCAGGGAGCGCCTGTGGCCTCGCTCCCTGTGCAGCTGTTTTCTGGGCAGGTTGGAACTTTCCCTTCCCCTTCTCCTCCCACAGAAGCCAGCTGCCCTAGGCAGTGGTGGATCTGTGCAGTCCTTTGTTCCTTGCTCTGCCCCTCACATGAAAAGACTCCTTGTCGTCTCGGGCTGTCCTCAATGGCCCTAGTTCATCCTGGCCTCTCCATCCCGACGTTCTTTAGGGCTGCTCGTCACTCCATCATTGTGTGTGCTCCACTAAAAGGCTTCTCTTACCATCCTTGGCTCCTTCCACTCCGTCCACAAGGCCCCCTCTGAACTGCACAAACGTGGTTCAGAACCACTCCGCGCTCTCCCGCCCCCCACAATAGATGGAATTCCAAGACCCTCCCACCATTCTTAGAGAGCTCGGATGGTATGATGATCCTTCCTGACACCAGAGTCTCCAAATCACCAAGGTAGATCTTACCATGGCCCATCTTTCCTGCCATGTTCTATACGTCTCCCTGTAGCTCCTATCCATCTCCCCAGCTGCCAATCAGGGCACTGCTATTGACAACATAGACAGTGCTGCATTCTGAGAGATCCATCTGTTTCCAGTCTCACTGCTCATGCCTGACTCATCGTTGCAATGTCTGACAGACTCTGGTCACCTTCTCCCGGATAACCTTGCTGTCCCAGCTACTGTGGAGCCCTCCATTCACATCGTCAAGGCCAAGCGCCTGGGCTCCAGGGGCAGAAGACCTGGATCCCATCCTTCTCGGCCATTATCCACACTAGAACCTCTGTTTTCCCATCTGTAAAAGGGAGCATTTTGGTCACTCTACCTCACTGGATTGTCCTAAAGATTGGTCAGGTCGGTATGTCTAAAGTGCCAGCACCCATGTCGTCATGCTGATCACAAAGGGACAGTCACCTCATCGCCGCCTTTCCATGATCTGTGAGCTCCAGTAAACCAGCATGCGGTGGTGCTGAATGAATAAGCACATAGCTGGGGAATTTCTTCCTTTTTTGTTCTGTTTACAGACAGTAAGATTCTTGTTAAACATCAGGATGCCTGAGTTCTGAAAGCCCTCTTAACACTGTATCAATTCATGTGGATCCGAGCCACCGCTGACAAGCTAGTGCTGCCCCACGACACCATAGACCCTGCTAGACTGTCTCCCGTGCTTGCTTTTCTTCCCGGCTGAAACTAAACATGGCATAAAACACCCACAGTGTACCTAGTCTTTTGGTGTCCCTAGTCTCTGGAGTCTTCCCAGATCCTTTTGGAAGACTCCGGAATGTAATCATGCTTTAAAATCTTCTGTATAAGAACAGTGAGTTTTCCTGTGGGGAATGTTCATGTTTCTAGGCATCTCCTAGCTCTGGGGCATTAGAAACACTGGGAAAATAAAAAACTTTCCAGGCTTTCTTAAAGAGATGAGGGCTCCTAGCCAGCTCCTAGAGGTTTCCATGTCCAGCTAAAGCTCCAGTCTTCTAGAGCAATGCTATTTGAACTCAAGCAAAGTCAGTTCCCAGGACTTCAGTGAGGCTAGGCTTAGTGCCAACCAGGCTTGGCTATGTGGACCCCCATAGAGGTAGGTGGCATACTCTCACCCCCCCCCATCCCCAGGAATCTTCAGAAACAGAGCCAATGAACTAAGAGGATAAAAAATAGTGCTTCATAGAGGCTCTACTATGGAATTCAGGGGTAGCTATGGCCAAGGATGGCCAGAGCAAGGAGCCGCACTCCAATAAACATCAACTGGCCAACAAGTAGTGTTATCCCGGGAGGCACTTCAGCTGGAACCTATGGGGTTGAATTAGCCCTAAGGATTCAGATTCCTTGCAGCCTAGCCACAGGGCGCATGACCCAAGACAACTGCTCACGTTAGTTGCCCTATAAATAAAACTAGAATGGTGATTTTTACTTAGGGTGCTTCTAATTGGATGAAACAGTGGTGTGTGTAAGATCTCAATAAATGAAGCTCTTGTTCCTGGTACTATCAGAAAGGAAGAGCAGATGCCCTGTCCTAGGCAGGGTTTCACCTCCAGGACAGCATCACAGGATCAAGTACATGGCTTATCTACCGGGCTGTTCAACAGAGACCCTTTTATACTGGAGCAGTAGCATTGTCTAAAGGGAGAAGGGGCAGTGACATTTTTACAAATGACACGGACCGTGAAACGAAGGAAAATACAAGTTAAAACACGACACTCAAGACTTTGCTTCACATACTTTCCTAATGGCTTATCTGTTTTTAAATGTAAGTTGCCAAACAAAACTGCCATGTGATTCTAAATCAGCTGAAAAGCCTCCCTTTCACCACTGCCGTGGCCAGTCGTGACTCACTGGAGTCAGTGGTTGGATGACTCACAAGACAATTGGACTCTCCATACAGAACACAGCCTCGCAAGCCACCGCTCCCGGCACAAGCTTATCAACTGTGCAGAACTCTTTAGTACAACCTTGCCGGCTCTTCCCTAACCACACAGTGCTCGCCGACCAGACTCCACTTCTCGCAGTTTTGTGTGGCTTGCTTATTGCCAATCTTCATTTTCTGCATCAGTGAAAAGCTAAATGCAGAATTATCATCAGAGGCACAACGAACTACAAGGTCAGCTTAAATTGTTTCTAAGAAGCCAAGGCTGCACACTTTAACTGGTAATTAACATCTTTGGAAACACGCAAGTTAGTGTACGCTTTGCATGAGCTTTTGAATATAAAAGCATATCATAAATAGCAGTAAACACGAAATTGTATCTTCGCCAAGACTAAATCTTTAGCAAAGCAGTAAAAATGGCTTTGGTATGCATGCTGTACTTGATTCCCTAGCAATTTAAGCAGGCTGGCTTTCCTAGATTTCTTCTGACTAAAATGTATCTAAGGTAACCTTTAAGGGTAGCATGAATTTTTTTTTCACATCTGTCCTTCTACCTTGTGTAGACACAACACATCCAGCCCTGGGTTCCCATTGTCTTCTTAGAATCCAGCCCGGAACACTACTACCCCCCCCCCCGCCCCAGAACCTGACGAGCACAGCTAGCCCAAAATGCACGCATGGTTGGCGCTGCCCCCTCAATGCTACTGCAAGGATCTGCTTTCCTGGTGTGCTGTCTGTGCCTATTAGGGAAGAAAATGATGTCAAGGAAGGAACACAGCATCTTATCAAAACCAGGCATTTTCTCTTTGTCTGTCCTGAAAACTCTCATAGTTTCCACAGCAGGCATTGAGTTACGTTTGAAGACTTTTGTAAATATCTGTTGGGGAACACATCTGGGGTCGGGTCATGGTTCTTACCATGGCACTCAGCGCAAACCCTGCTGGAAAAAATAGAGTATAGGGAAATGCAGGAAAGCGTGAAATAAAGAGCTTCAGCACACACACACACACACACACACACACACACACACACACACAGAGAGAGAGAGGGGGGGGGGGATTAATCTAGGAGAAAGACCAGACAGAATTTTGTGCAGAAAAGAAGGGGCAGTAAAAGAAAAGGGAGGAAGATTTTTTTTAAAAGGAAATGAAAGCGGGAGTGCGAGGAGGAATCCCCAAGAAAAAAGAAAGTGACAGGAGAGACACAGGAAGAGACAAGAGGAAGGGCCCCAGAGAGTGGTCTGGAGGAAAATGTAGGAACTAGCCACAGAGGGGAGGGAATTCCCGCCCTCACTGCTAAGGCAGACTTGAGAATTCTGCCCCGGGAAAAGACCACGGGAAGGAGAAGCATTTCGTGGCCCTCTCCCGCTGGCGAGTCGTCCAGTAGGACGACAGGGCGCATCTCACCTGGGCTCTCTGCAGCATCAGCGAGGCAGGCGGGTACCAGCTGCTGGATGGACAGCCTGCACTGCCGAACTTGGCACCAGAACCCATGGGAGTGCAGGCCCCGCCTCGGGGGCGGGTCCTTCAGGTCCCTACCCACAGGGACCCCACCCCTGGCCCTTCTAAGCTGAGGAGGCACCAAGGGGCTAGGTCCCAGAGCTCCACTCCCCAGGCCTCTCCCTCCTTGCTCACAGGCTCCGGGAGGCTGACAGACAGCCAAAAGCTCCAGGTTCAGTCCTGCTGTGTTTGGATGTCCTCTGTCACCTCCGAGCTGTTGCACAGAGCACTCCAGCGTCCAGGCTCTTGAATCCTCCTGGCGCTGCCTGTGGTGAAAGCTTGGTGGCTCACATCCTGCCTTCGGTGCTCAAGGACCCCTGTCTGCTCCCAAATCGCTTTCCCTTGACCTCCAGAAAAGCCTCCTGAGCTGCAGATTCACAGCACCTTCCTAGACTTCACTCAGCAGCCACTGCTTCCCTGCCTTCCAAGATGTGGACAGCAGCTGGCAGCCATCAATCAGCAAGGGGCCCCCAAATAACTCCCCTGGAAGGAGGGAGGAAAGAAGGGTGCTGTGAGCAAGGTGCCTGAGAATGGGTGCCCCTAAGGCCATGTCCTGCAGGCCCAGGGATCTTCCAGGGAAGATGGGGTAGAGTGGGGACAGGGGGGCCCTTGACCCAATTGCAGCACTCTCCTGTGTGGGGGCCCTGATGTTTGAACCTGGGTTGCTAACCATCTTGAAGCGGGTAGGAAAAGGAGACAGAAAACCTGCCCAAATGTCCCGTGTCCATCTCCTGCCCATCCTTCCCCCACCCATCTTCCCCCTCCCCCCTTGTCTCCCTCATTCATTGACACAATTGTTCTGAAGCCACCAGGGACCCAGCAAGCACAGAGACAAACAGAGGACTCTCAGGAGTCTTTCACCAGGGTTGGAGGAAATCTGCTACCAAAGTACATAGGAGATGGGTAAGGTTGGAGCTGCATGTCCCTCAGAATCGGGGTCTTAGTCACCGCTCTGCTGTTGTGAAGAGACACCATGACCATGGCAACTCTTGTAAAAGAAGGCGTTCAATTAGGGCCTGCCTACAGCTTCAGAGGCTTAGCCCACGATTCCCACGGTGGGGAACATGGCATTGTGAAGGCAGGCGCCAGGGCAGAGGCTGAGCACTGCGTCCTGGTCCACGGGCAGAGAGAGGGAGACCCTGGCTTGGCATGGGCTTTTGAAACCCCAAAGCCCATCCCCAGCAACGCACTTCCTCCAACAAGGCCATCCCTCCTAATCCTTCTAATATTTTCTAATAGTGCTACTCCCTAATGAGACTATGATCCTGTGGGGGAGGGGCATTCTTATTTAAACCACCAGGTTATGCTCCCACTGCAAATAAATTGTTAATAGAAAGGGGAACAACAATTAGACACTGGACAGGAGGTCCAAGCACCCACACAGGCAATTGCCAAGGTCAGAGAAACACATTTTAGAAGACCCTAAGCTCAAAACATGGGTTCCCCGGGGAACGCTGTCAAATAGCCACACAGTGTGCGCTCGCTCATGGATATCAGGCTGTAAGGTCTTTGGGTGCCTTGGAAAACAATGTGTACATTTAGTGTCCACCTGTACTCACTCAGGAGTAAGCACAAAGTGAAGACATGTTCAGAGCTGCAAAGCCAACACCAGTGTTGGAGAAAAAGCTAGGGAGTACGAAGGAGCTGAAAATATACTAGGCTGGGTGAATAGTGCATATTAGCTCTGATTTGGAAAATTCTTTGAAAAGGAAGGAGGAGAGGAAAGGGGACTGGGGAAGGAGACACAGAGTACTGGCTGCAAGAAGTTTTGGCTAGGACAGATGGGGAATCTAAAGTTACTCCCATGGGCCTGCTTCCAGAGACCTGGGCCTAGCCATTGGCTAGAAGCAGCTCCTTGATGGGGATATGTCATAGAGTGAGAGGATGGGGTAGATTCTAGTAATATTCACACACACGGGGTCGGGGGAGATCTGAACGGTGATGCTGAATGACACACATTCCACATACAGAGGGGGATTGCATGGTGACACTGAATCACACACATTCACAAAGGGGAATCTGAATGGTGACATTAAATCACACACACACACACACACACACACACGCACACACGCACACACAGAGGGGAGATCCAGATGGTGACATTGAATGACACACTCATAGTGGCAGGTAAAACTCATGTTGTCAAGCTGCACACATTTAGAAGAGACATACCAAATAAGAACAAGCAAAACTAGAACAAGGGGTCATAAAAGATATCTAGGGCAGTGATGATGGGCATGACGGAGAGAAACAGTCTTCAACTGGAAACTGTTCTTAGGGATTTAGAGAACGAGTTCCTAATGAAAGGGCTTCATTAGCCAAGGAAACAACAAACATTCTAAATGTGCACGCATCTATAATTAAAGAAAATGATATTTAGAAAGGGGTTTTTGTCAAATCCCTGGTTACACTGAGGCACTTCAATATAACATGCCAAAATTTAGAAGATTTGAACAGCAGGACAATTACTAGGCTCTGTTCAATGGTGCTCCCCCCAATTATGTGTTAAGATAAATTTCTCCCAAAAAACCTTAAAAGAAACAGTACAAATCAGGTTCTCTGATCACAATGCAATTAACGTGGAAATCAGTGGCAAACAGAGTGTTAAACACACACACACACACACACACACACGAAAGCTTTAAGCCACACATACAGTTAGGTGTCTTGGGAGAAATGACTCAAAATAACAAACATCAAAAATTTAAATATTCTGTGAAGGAAGATACGGGATTTGTGACCCAAAAAGTTTATATTAACTGGAAGGGGGAGAAATAAGTGAGCTAGAAATCTAACCAAATATATTAGAAAATAAATAACAAAGTAAATCTGAACAAAATGAAAAGAAGTGATTTAAGAAGAAGCATATATGTTAAATGGAAACATAAACAGTAGATCTTTACAGCCTTGGCTCCAGAAGTTTCTATCATGGCAAAGATACTGACACCAGTGGACTCAGGGCGGAAGCCATGTCAGATCACCAAGACCCCCATTTTGTCGTGGACAAGCCAATACCCGCCCAGTTCAGCCTCCAAGTGACTAGCATTTTAATAAAGGAGAGACTAGTTTTCTCCTAGTCACTGTGCTATCACAGAAGCTCAGGGACCACCAGTTTGTGCAGAAGAACAGGCCAGGCCATTGTGATCAGAGCCCAGAACACAGTCCTCTGTGGCTGACTTGCTTCCTGAAGGCAAGGAGGCCACTGTAGGTCTTCTGGGTGCTGTACCAGTGTCTTGGCCCCATCTGGGTCTTTGAATACTGCTCAGCCCACTGACTGCTAGAGACTGCCTTCTCAGCCCCTGGGCAGCCCAGCAGGGCCTATGCAGAGATTGATACTGCTAATGTGGCTTCTCCCTACTCTTCAGAGAGCCTTGCCTTTGCTGCCCTGAGCATTTGGTTGCTTCCTGTCCTAAGAGGAGCCTAATCTGTGTAGGTATAGAGCTGAGTAGGCTGGACTGACCCTCGGGCCCTTTCTGACTGTCAAGGGACTGGATTTGAAAGAGTATCCTGGATTCCTTCCTTCCTGTGCAAGCTGAACCACAGAGGCAGTGCGGCCAATAGAAGGTTAAGGAAGTCCTGGCTGGTCTCTGAGTGCTTACCTGTCAGCATCCTTCCAACATCTCAGGCTGTTAGTGTCCCCTGGCAGGGTGAACCATGATGCCCAAGGCGTCTGTTGGTGACAAGACAGAGGATTTCTGGTCGAGGCTCTTTCTGGGACGCCTGGTGTACCTTCTCTCAACTTTCCCCTTCTTATTGGAAATCATGGTCCTAGGCTTCGGCTCCCAATTTACGCAGCCCAGCAATCCTCCCTCCAAAAGAGAATTCTGTCTGCTGCTTAGTCCAGGGACAAATATCCGAGAGGCCTGACAGAACTTCGCTCACTGATGGCTAAGCTGGCACAGGTGCCTCTTTGGGCCAATTCTTCCAGAAAGTGCCTGTGAGGCCAAAGGACACCCTCAATGGCCACCCTGTTACCATCTGTGTCTTACCTTCTCCCAAGGAAGCCTGCTATGAGGTCCAGTGGTGCTAAGCCATACCCTGGGGTGGACGGAAGGGGTGACAAGGAAATAATGCTATCTGCAAAAGAGGTCTAAGATAGTTACTGAATGTAGAAATGACTTACAGGGAGACGGGAGCTCCGGGAACATGGCAGGCTTCCAAGAGAGAGAGCGTTTTCTTTCCCTTTCCTTTTATGTCCCACCCGTCCCTCGCACCCCTGCCCATGCCTCTTGGGCTCACCCCTACAAAGGAGTGTTGACCTATGTGAAGATATTGACCATGTTGACCCAGCTTAAGAGCCACAGCCTTTTCTGTCAGCTCCTGTGTGTCCAGCAGCCGGGTAGTCACGTGGAAACGATGGGCAGGCTGGATGGTTGAGCGCTTCACACAAGGCACAGCTCCCATGGAGCACATTTGATACTGACAAAGGCACAGTAGAGATGTGTCTCCTCCAGATAGTCCTCTAAAATCTGCTGGACTTGGGGATGGCCTGGCGGGTCTGGAGAGAGAAGTCTTGGTGCTGAAGTAGCATTGCCTCCCTCCAGGACATGTAAGATAGGAGTAGCCTAAAACTAGGGACCAGGGTCCCAGGCCTCAATAGATGAGACATTCAAAAGCTTTCCTTTATAAATATTGAAGGAAAGGGACTAAGCTAGTCTTTGTAACTCAAAAGCTGGGAGGAAGAGGGTTTTACAGAAATGTTTTCCCTTTTGAGGCAGATAAAGACAGAGATGTCAGAAATCATAGTGGCCTTTGTCCAGTCACAGGATGCTAGAGAGCCCTGTTCTGGCAGGTGCAGCAGATGACAGATTTGTTAATGAGTAACATGCTCCAGTCTAGTATTTCCTTTATTAAAATGCTAGCCCTGATACCCAGAATACAGCAGGAAAGACTTCCCAGTCTTGGCTCCGTGGCACCTGAGAGGTTCCCTACATAGGCGGGAGTGACAGGTGGGCTCTGGGAACACAGGAGGGAGGGGTGAGCAGCTGCAACCTGGATGGGTGCCTGGAGCAGCTGCTTAGGAACTGGTGGCTCTGAGAGCAGGAGACTAGAGGCAGATGCTCTCGGCTTGGTGGCAGGCTGACCCTGGGGCTGCAGGGGTCCTGAGCACAGAGAGCCTTCAGGAAGGCAATGTTGGTGCACCGCCCCTGCAGGAAAGAGGAGAGACAGAACAATGAGGTAGCACTGCAGCCAGGCCCTGAAACCTGGTGGTAGGAAGCACCACAGACCCACAGGGTAGGTTGGGATGGCCTCTCTTCTCCCCTGGGTCCTAGAGTCCCACTGTCACTCTCCTTCCAGATCTGGTGCAGGTAGCAGGAGTCTGGATGGTGTGGAAACCAGGAAAGACCCTCACATTCCGGCCTTGACAAACTTTGTCTTTTGAGCCCTACCCAGAAAAAGGGTTTCTGTGAATGCGATCCAGGATATGAGTATGGGGAGCCATGCTAGAGACATAAGAGGAGCATATGCAAACTCCAGCAAGAGACAACACCAGGGCTGATACGGGCAGGGAACTACTGGAAGACTCTGCCTTGCTGGCTTTGTAGGTAGAGACAGGGCCTGGCACTATGGAAGCCTGGGTCTTCCTCTCCAAAGGTCACGAAGGCAAGGAAATGGGCTCTCCCACAACCTCAGTAAGGACGGGTTCTTGGAAACAGCTTGATTTTAGCTCATGGAAGTCATTCCACACTTCAGTGTGCAAAGTCTGTGACCAGCCCAGGGGGCCGCACACGCTCTGGTGCAGGAAATAGGGGTGCATTCGGGACTAAGGGAGGCTGAACCTTCCAAGGGGAAGGACTCTGTTTTCTCACGCAGCAGATGCAAGGAAGCCAGATGGGGGATAAGCAGGTGCTTCTCAGTGCACACGCCTCTCAACGCAGAGGACTCTGTCTCACTCTATGCCTATGCCCACTGGGCACAGTCCTGGGATTGACCCCTGCCCATCACCACATGCTCCAACCTGGAAGCCCTGAATCATACAGACTTCACTCACAACATGTCTGCCTGTGCGCCCCTCCGCCAGCTTTTTGTGCCCAGATGACTGTCTGAAGAGTCGTTATTGGGTCTTTTACAAAAGCCTTCCATGTCATTCACTCTAAGCCAGACCAGAGGGGCTGCTTCTAAACCTATCTGCGGTCTGCTGTCTGTAATTCAGCTCTTATGGGGGTCAGCAAAAGCAAATGCTGTCAAGTAACCCAACATCATTTACCCTCTTCATAATAGCAAAAAAAAAGCAAATGCTGTCAAGTAACTCTACGTCATCTGCCCTCTCTAAGAGAGCAGGTGGATTTTCAGAGGAGTGCAAGGTGTCCAGCTAGGAAGGCACGTGTCCCAATGTGGCCATGGGAGTGAGCTCAGCAAGGGGGATGCAGGCAGGAATTGTTGGGCAGGGTTTTCAACAAGCCCCTTTGCACTCTTCCCCTCTCTTTCTTCCCGGGATGCTGTGTGTTTATCAGAGCATGAGGAGGCACTGTGTAAGGGTGAAATACTTCATGAATCTTATCAACTAAAGAACTGTTTGGTCTACATGTGTGAATCCACTTAGATAAAACCTCTTGGTTTTTGTTTTGTTTTGGTTCGTTTGTTTATTAAGACAGGGTACTTCTGTGTAGCCCTGGAAGTTCTGGAACTTGCTCTGCAGACCAGCTTGGCCTTGAACTCAGGTATCCTCCTGCCTCTGCCTCCTGAGTGCTGGGATTAAAGGTGTGTGCCACCTGACTCTCTTTGGTAGTCTTAGTGCATTTTATAACCCAGCTTAGAGACCTCACACAAATACCCACAGGAGCCTCTATTTACTTCCTCAGACCTTGCACTCTGCCGTACGAATGTCAAGGACCTTGGACTGAAGAAGGCAAATATCCCTCTTTCCTCCGGGCTCAGGAGAGGATTCACACCCCACTCTACCAACCACTGTTGTGCAGACAATCAACTGGTCACCCGGAGCCCAGGAAGCACTATTAGGACAAGCCAGACCTGAAGTAACCCTGTAAGAGTGACCTTAGTCTTAGTGACATCCCCTGCACCCACACAAAAGCTGGGAACACCCGCCTGTGTTCTTAACCCCAGTACTGAGCAAGGCATAAACAGAGTCCGTGGGGTCACTGACAAAGCAGTCTAGTAGAAGCATCAAGTTTCAGGTTTAATAAGACACCCTGTCTCAAAACTTAACAGGAGAACAATTGAAGAAGACATGCATTGTTGACTTCTGACCTACATTCACACACATGCACGGGCAAGAATACCTACTTAACACATGTGTATGTACACACACACACACACACACACACACACACACACACGAAGTACCTTTACTGCCTGATAAGTGGGGTCACTATTGTTCAGACACTACTGTCAACCATGGCCCAAGTAACCAACCACTGACTTCCCGGTGGCTCTAGGAGGCTCATGAGTATCAGGTCTCGAGTCTTGGGAACTCTTCCTCAGCTCCTTCTGGGACTTGGTTCTGAGCCACAAAAAGCAGCCATCACAGGAAAAATCATTTGCCATTCTGTCCCTTTGGAACGGTCTTGGGGGCCACTCACCTGGTCACCAGAATGAGGCCACATCAATGGCAACCGGTGGCAGCATAGGGGGTTGAAGTTGCACACAGTCACATTGCCCTGAAAACAGACACAGGATCACGAGGAAGAAGGAGGCATGGACTCTGCCCCGGAACCCATAAGGATCCTCGTTCTAAGACACCATGCTCAAGGAATTCTGAGGAGGAGTCCACGTGTGCTACTGGAGAGAGGAGCCTACAACCTTGAGTGCCTGGGATTGTCACTGTGGGGTACAATTTAAGAATCTGGGATGAGACAAAGCAGTGTTTCTGTGGGGAGAGAAGCCAGCAGCTGACTTTTGAGAAGTTTAGTGGCCGGAGGGGTGTGTGGTGGCAAGTAGAGGCCTTTAGGGGAGTCACCATGTGGTCACGGACCTGGAGAGGGGACACGCAGGAGAGGCAGGTAAGCAGCATTTGTCCCGCTCAGTGGCAGGTGACACGGACCAGGGCAGAAGCATAGAGAGCAGAAGAGCATTAGCTCCAGGGGTTGGGAACCCCACAGCCTCATCTCTAAAGTTCACACTCAACAGGACTGGTGTGGTGGGTGGGGCCAGGCCCTGTATGCCAGGCTAGGCCTGTGGCCAATAGCCCCCTCTTCCTCCAGAGAACTTCTGTGGCCTTCTCCTCATGCCATAGGCAGGAGGAAGGCAGGGCCGGGTCTCAGCTAGTACGGGAGGCTGCAAAGGGACTCCAAGTTTCCATAAGGAAGCAGGGACCATCACAGCGGCAGGACCAAGGAAGAAGAGGACTAATACAAGAGGAAAACAGACAGGAGCCCAGGCTGCTGCCAGGCCAGCTTTCCTCCTTCAGACCTGGACCTCCTAGATGATAGAAGGCTTTGGCTGTCTGCCCCCCAGAGCTCAACTCTATGTCGGTTTTTTTGTGACAACCTATAACTCTTTGCTCTCTCTTGGCAGTAGAACCACGTAGTCAACTCCAAAGAAATTGGAGCTGGTTGATCAGAGGCACTGACCTTCTTCTGTGTTTAGGCAAATGTGTTTAGGGACTGTCTTTCTTTTTATTGTCCCTAGATTTACAAACCTCTTTGTCATTCAGTCTATCTTGACTTATCCACCTGTTTCAGAGACACTGTCAGAGATAAGAAAATGCCACTGAGGATAAGGGACTGGCCAGATAAGGCGATAGCCACTGTCCTGTTGTTTGAATTTTCTTTGGTCACCAACCGGCTCCCAAATAACAACATAGAAACTTCTTATTAATTATGAAAGCTCAGCCTTCAGCTTATGCTTGTCTCACTAGTTCTTATAACTTAATTTAACCTGTTTGTCTTCATCTACATTTTGCCTTGGAGCTTTTTACCTTTCTTTCATTCTGTAGTCCTAATTTCCAGTTTTCTCTGTGGCTGGCGGGCTGCCCCTGGCATCTCCCTGTTTTTCCCTTCTCTCCCTGTTTCTGTCAAACCTAGATTCCTCCTCTTACTTAATCTCTTTGCCAGGAAGTCCTTCTTCTACTCACTGCCTTGCTATTGGCCATTTAGCTTCTTATTGGACCAATCATGTGCCTTGGCAGACAAGGTAAACAAATGCAACACATTTACATAGTTAAACAGCTCATCTTTACATAGTTAAACCAACATCCCGTAAGCAGATGTAACACATCTTTACATAGTTAGACTAACATTCCACAACACCGTCCCAAACCCAGGATGCTGCAAACGAGGAGGGCCTGAGCTGGAAGAGGACAAGTGCTCTGCCCCCCCCCGCACACTCTCCTCCCTAGGGACTGCATGTGGTTGTTCTCAGACACATATCAGTTCGGATCCTGTTCACGGGAGATGCACTCTCCCACACCCAGGCACCCACAGGGCCCCCTCACCTCCATGTCTCTGCTCACATACAGGCCACCACAGGTGCAGCAGCAGACGATGATAATGGGGGACGGAATTACAGGTGGTGCTGGTGCTGGTGCCGGGGGAGACACTGGAGCAGACGGTGGCTTCTTCTCTCTGGGCTGACAGGAGAGGAAATTCCTGTCTGTCCCTGTCTGTGCTTTGCACAGCGCTTGGCACTGTGAGGCCACTCAGCTATTGTTTTGGGGTGAATGGAAAGATGTATTCCACACCCGAGGGGCGTCTTCCACGGGAAGATGTAGGGAGAGATGCACCTGCAGCTTTAGCCACACCCCAACGGGCATGGCTACAGGTACATGAAGGAGAGGGGAATAAATAGAGAGAGGGCCGCCTGGCACTCTCCCCTTGGATGCTGGCCACGTTTCAGAGAGCTTCCTAGCTTCCCAGTTTCTCACGTAAGTTACTTCTATCTGAGTAAATAGTCTACTACCTTTTCCCGGCATTCTTAGTGTGACTCGTTGACCCCTCACAGGGAGAAAGGCAGAGCTCCCTCCCCACAGTTTTCAGATATGGAGCTTAATGAAATAACAGCAGCCCACTTCTGAGGCCAGCCTGGCTCTGGCGGAAGCCTGACCTGGTTGCTCTACAGTGAGCCAGCAGTAGCAGGTAACTGTCCCATCTGTCTCTGCCCTTTGAATAGGCATCCCCACCCACCCAGGTCACTGCTCCCATCCCATCCCAAACCCAGGCCCCACCTGCCCCGCCTCTCACTACGACTTCTGGTCCTCACCCAGTGTGAGCCCCAGATGCTCACCCACCTTGTTCCTGCACTTCCCTGGGGACATCCCTCACAGCTCAGGGCCACTGGGACTCTTTCATCCTCCCTATCCCTCAGGAGCCTAGGCTGATCCCAGCCAACCCCTCTACTCTGCCGGGAGATGGGGATGAAGACAGATCTAATAGAGTAAGAAGACCTCTAACACGGGGATGGGCCCGAGGACTTGACAGAGACGCCTGTTCTCAGGAGCCAAGCTGCAACCTCAGTATCAGAGTCCTTTGGGGCCCCCTGAAAGCCACGGAGTCAGTAGGAACAGCTGCTCACACTGAAACAGCTCTACAGGGTGCTTGCTGATCGTGTGGCCAAAGGCAGGAGGCCCTGAAAGTTTGAGTGGTGTCACCTTGAGCCCCTTCCTAGACCCTCTGAGACCCTCTGACCTTCTTCCTTCCTGAGTACAGGCAGGTGTTCGATGCCTGTTTGAAGGCTATTGTCCATAGGCATGTGACAGTGTCAGCATCCACAGCATGACTTACCTGTGGCTGGGGCTTAGGTGGGGGCAGCTCCTCGACAGGCTGGAAGGTAAAACAGACAAAAGAAGCTGGCTTGTACAGAATGGCTCTGCCTCAGCTCTGCAGACAGGGGCGCCTGATCTGGAGCAGGGGTGTACAGATCCTGCAATTGGTGTGGGTGCCCATGCCCGGGCTGCTGTGTGCTGCAGGCCACGCCTCATCTAGTAAGTCCCCACCCTTCTCTGCAGGTGGTGAGCGATGAGCTGGGTCCAGGTGCTGATCCTGGGGGAGCCCAGCAGCTGAATTACTGCATACCCGCCCTAGCCCCGCCCTAGCCCCTCCCACATCAGAGCCCACACCCCTTCCCTTCCTCTGAGAGAAGCTCAGTATCCTGCAGTCTTCCCTGGCCTCCACGCTGGTCTTGACTTTCTCTACTGTCCTCTGCTCCCCTGGATAGAGATGGGACCTGCCAGTTCTGTCATCCCCAAGATCATGGTGCCACCCTGTGTCTACGCTTCTTGGGTGGAGGGTATGTTCCTGGGTCCCAGACTGAGCAGGTAGGGGTACTCACCGGAAGACAGCACAGCTGCCAGAAACAACCAATCAACAACAGAGTCAGCAGCAGGGCCAGGAGTATAGGGGCAAAAATGAACTTATCGCTGCTGGGCTTCAGTTCCTCTGTGACCAAAGGGGTGGTAGGTTTGGTGGTGGGGCTTTCAGTGGTCGTCGGCAGAGTGGTCGTGGTCGGCGTGGTTGTGGTCGTGGTAGGTGTGGTTGTGGTCGTGGTAGGTGTGGTTGTGGTGGTAGATGGGGTTGTGGTAGTAGTCGTAGTCGTAGTTGTAGTTGTAGTTGTGGTCGTCCTACGTGTTGTTGTAGTTGTGGGCCTCCTTGTGGTTGTGGTTGTAGTTGTAGTTGTGGTGGTGGTTTTGGTTGTGTGCAGGACTGCACCCTGTGGTAGGGAAAGGTTACATGCTACCGCCTCCAGGAGTACGTCCTGCAGAGACCTAGGGCAACTGTGCAAGGCCCTCCCTGGTATCTGCAGCTTGGCTTCTCATTCTCTATTCTAATTCTCGGACTTCTTGGAACTGATGGATCACAAGGGGCTCCTGCCTCTGGCCCTGCTCCAAGTCTTTTGCCAAAGTAAGGTTGGTCCAGGATCCTCTGTGGTCAAAGGATCATGGCCTTCACTATGGCCTCAGCTGAAGGTGCACTAGGTATGGGTGACTAAGTCACTGGGAGAGGCTGCATCTCTGAGATTGGCAGGGCCACAAGACTAAGACCTCTCTGCCCACCTCCTAACTCCCCAGCCTGGTGCTCAACCTTGCTTCCTCTGAGCCACATCTTGTGACCTAAGCAATGCCCGCCTTCATGGGCACTTGGCAAGGTCAGAGTTCTCAGCTGCCTCTGGCTCAGGCTCAGACCACAGAACTTGAGGAATGGGAACTACTCTCCCAATCTGAGAGTGGGCTGCAGCCTGTCCAACACTCCTGAGTCAGAGGCTGTAGAAATCACTGGAGGAGGTGCCTGGGGCCCACGATCGCCTGCCCGAAAGCAGAGACCGCTTGGACGATGTAATGATAGCTGCTGCTGGGCACTGAAGACATGGGGCTTCTCTGCCTCGGGGCTTATGTCTGGCAATGTTAGTGGGGGTGAGTGATGAAGGAGCAGAAACGAGTTTTCCCACCCATCCTGAGTGTGGATATGAGGAATGAGCCAGGCAAACCCAGAGACGCCACTCAGCTCTGTGGACTTCTTATGAGCCAAGAGAAACCTTTCATGTACACACTCTTCAGTCACATTGCGCTGGTCTCTGGTGTCACCAAACGTGATTGAGGGTAGGGGGCATAGAGTGTGTGTGGGGCCACAATAGTGGCCATGGCTCCAATTCTTTGTCACACATACCCTGTCTGCCAGAGTGGACTTCCATATTCCTGGACCTGGGACACCCGTGTGGAAGGGCCACACACCCTAGACAACATGGAAAGACCCTGGAAGAAAGCTTGGTTCATGCCTTACTGACCCTTCCGGAAACTAGGCTGGCTCACCTAAGTTGCTTGTGTGTGCAAAGCCGCCCTCGGGCCCTGCGTGGGACCCCTTTGCCCCTTTGCCCTACCAGGCAGATCTGCACCGACCCGAGGATCTGCACAGATGGGGTTGCGGCCCCACCCCGGTACTCACACATAGCTTGCTGGCAACGAATACGTTGTTATTCATGAAGTTTCTTCCATTGTCCAGGCTGAGTAGAACAGAGATCACTCTAACACAGAGACAGACACTGGTGACAAGGACCTTGGGCTTGGCTTAAGAAATAGCCTCAGTTCTTGTTGTGCTTATTACACTAAATTTCAGGCACTCTCAGCTGCTGGAGAGTGGACTTGTGCGCAAAGAGAGCTCATTTTCAGAGGACCTAGGAGTGAACCTCTTCAACGATAGTGACGGACTGCAGATTAGACCATGAGAGACACCTACATCACATGGCCTTTGAACAAAGGCATTGAGCTAAGGCATTAGGGAGAGGCGCCCGGTATCACCACACTGACTTGCACCAGAGAGATGATCAGAGAACATTCTGGTCATTAGTCCCATCACCTCCTGCATCCTGCCCTCACTGAGCCTGAGCACTGTGCACCACTCAGCACCGGGGAGGGACAGGTAGGAGGGTCCTGGAGCCTACCTGCAGGCAGACAGGTGCTCTACAGCAGAGGGGCCAGCTTATATGTCACACTATGCTGGCAAACACTGACCTCTTCCCTCCAACAAGGGCCACACTTACTTTCCTGGCAGCTCTACGATTGGTCCAGGACAAGTAACAGTAGTCTTGGTTAAATTGATGGCTTTTACATCTAAAAGAAAATGACAAAAGCACCAAGGATGTGTCCTTTCTACCATCGCCACACTCCTCCTGCAGAGCTGACCAATAAGCAGCAATCTCCTCCTTACCTTCTTCAATCCAAAAACTGCTGGCAGGCCCCAACTCTGCCCAGCACCCCAGCATCCGTAAAAGCAGGCAGCAAGAGCCCCTGCACCTCAGGGTTCACCTACTGGGGACTAAGATCACACACACACATGCACACATGCACACACGCACACACGCACACACGCGTGCACACACTCACGGGGTGGGTGAGGAGATTCCGCAAGTGAGAGAAAACATGTGCCATCTGTCTTTCTGGACCTCAAAAATTTTGCCTAACATCATGATCTCCTGAAAACTTATGTGATTTTGTTTTTATTTGTAGCTGATAGAAAAAAAACATTGTTTAGAATAAGTGCAGTGACAGTAAACAAGATGAAGGACTCAGACAGGGAAATGGGAGAAAAGGGAGTTTTTAAATAAGTAAAAGATAAATAAGTAGAGAGTAGAGAAGGAAATTAAGGACAAGGGAGAAGAAAATACTGTGAAATTAATAAAAAGAAATAAAATATCAAACAAAGTTCCCTAAAATGAGAAAATTTGAAAACACATTGACAATTAAGTGTAAGAAGGAAAGTAAAAATTAAACCATGAAGATATAAGTCATGAGGTTTTCAAAAAATGAAGTCAAAATATTACTAAAACTACAGTAGAAAGGGAAAATAGAAAAAAAAAGACTGTCCACCACCCAAGACACCTATAGGTCCCTAAGGGATTCTGAGTAGGAGGGTGAAGGAGTCTCCCAAGGGGCCTCCTATGTGATTATCCAGTGCCAAGAGCTCAGCCCTGGAATCATGGGCACATGCAACAGTGAATGGATTCAGCAAGTTGTATCTATGCATTTATAACAGTAGCAAAGAGGAGGAGTCCTGGAATTTGAGAGGAACAGGGCCTAGGGAGACAGGAGAAATTTGAAGAAGGAAAGGAAATGATTTAAAATGAGGACTATATTAAAAGGTTGTCCATGATAAAAATGTGTAAGAATTAGATGAATGTAGGGCACAGAATAAAGCATAGAAACAAGACTTTTCCTTGTATGTGATAAGCTTAAAGGAGCACTGGTAAAGTGCCATCAAAGGAGGTGGCATCCCAAGTATCTCATCCAGGGCAATGGTCACTTATCCATACTATTCCCGTGTCCAGCAGGACGGTCGACGAGGGGGGAGACCTTCTGAGAGACGTGACCCCACTTACCTTTGACACTCATATTCATGTCGCTTAAATAGAACCTGCAAATGACCTCCTCTTTACGCATGGCAAAGTCAAAGCCATGTCCACGAAGAACCACTGGTCTTGATTCTGCAAGGACAACATTTCCATTAGGAGAGCTGGTGCTTCCTTCCTTCTGATCTGCTCTCCACCCCCTAACATGGAATTTCCTGGTGGCCTCCTACAAGGGAGAGTCTCTGTGTGAACCAGCATCCATATTGGTCCCAGCTTGCTGGCAAGCCCTTCCTTGCAGCAGTAAGGACATGCACTGGCACGGATGCCTGTGTACAGGAGACACAGAGTAGGCAGCAGGCTGCCTCTCCCCACAGAAGCCAGGTAGGATTTCCTGAGCTTGTGACCTTGCCCAGATGCTTAAGGGCCTAGACCCAGCTCATCCGTATGCCTGTGTCCTAACACTTCAGACGCCCAAGGGTAGCTGACCAAGGACTCTCCTCCCTCTTCAGACTCCCTGGAACACAGGCTGACTCAGTGCTAGCCATAGGAAACAGCCCATTCTGCTTCATTTGGGACACAGCATCCTGCTTTGGTCTTCCCTCCAAACAGCGGACACTCTGTATGTGACAAGACGGCCAAAGGTTTAACGGGTCTGTGACTGAACTGATGTCTGGAGGCACCTGTCCCACTGGAGACAACTCATGTTTTCATCTGGGGTTTGTCACTTATTTCCAGACACCATGGCCTTTTTGTCCATGGGACAATTAGAAACACCAAGGAAGGCTGTATGACTGGGCTCCTTTACCCAGAAACAGAAGAGAGCTGTGAGAAAGGAGGCTTCTCCCTTCCACTCTTCCACACAGCAGTCTCCTCTCTCTTACACAACATGGGGAAGGACAAGGGACAGAGTAGGGCCAAGAACCAAAACAGAAATATCAGGCTCAGATTCTGTCATTAACACCTGCCATCTTCTAGATGCTGTCCCTGTCACCTCTCTATCCATGGTCCCTAATCTCACTGATGGCCTGTGCAGCCTGTGCACGCCATTTCCTTCCATCAGAGGATACACTGTAGCCCCTCTGATGAGCAGCCCTTTGTCCTCCTGAGGGCCATGGGTAGCAGAGCTCAGATGTGATCATTGTCCTGTCTGCCCAAGCCAAGAGCCATGATGTCAGGATCCAGCCGCCTAGACTGAAGGGAGCACAGCAACTCAGACCTCCCTGTCCTGCCTTCTTCTGCCGGACACAAATGCCAGTCACAAAAGTGGACACGAAGCCTGAATATACTATGATCCTGACCAAGAGAGGCAGCTCTCCCAAGACTGTACACACCTGTGACCTCTCTAAGCTGACCTGGGGAGGCTGGAATGGACAGATGTCACCCTTGTCAGTTTCAGTCCTCAGGGTCAAGCATCTACCAATTCAGTGCTGAGGTAAAGTGAACATGGCTGTCTTCATAGACATTTTTGTTGACACAGAGAGTCCCTTACGCTTCTAGTAACACAGTAGCTGTCCTCTGTTCCCAGTTCTTTCTCTTCATCTCTCAATGTGATTGCCACCAAGCTACTGTCCTCGTTTTGTGAGTGTGGAATGCTTGACTTCTCTGGAAGGAACCAAGCTTCTCTGAATGGACTGGTGGCTCCATATAGGTTTCATTGAAAGTTTTATACCCTTGTTCTAGCTTAACAATGACACTCTTGTTATGAGATAAATAAGCAAGTAACTGTACATGTATTTCTATGTCATCACAGCATGTACCTTCCAAATGTACATTACACTATACCCGAATCATAGTTATCCCATGCATGCTCATTGCCCACATATACACATACCATACTTATCCATATTCCAACATATATACAGTCTTTGTGTACACAATACCTTCAAATATGCACAACCCAAAATCTCTACATAAAAATACATTATATAATCAAAACACAAAACCCATAGACACAGAATTATACCATGTAAACCAAATGCACCAAAAAGTTTACACACCATCCAGAAATTGATATGCATGCCTACCACTCACACACCACAAACATATGTGCATGCAACACATTTGTCAGTGTACAACCGTGTCCTCAGCTCTTACCTCTGATACATATATGGGGGGTGTCTGTAGATTTAAGGGATGGACAGACCTTGGAAGCTATCTGGAACATAGAGATCAGTAAACAAGGTCAGAAAAGTAAGCTACAGGAATCCTGTGCTCGCCTCTGCCAATACCCAATGCACTCACTGGGAAAATGAGGTCCTTCAGGTATTCAGCTTTCTTATCTGTAAATGCATTTTCTGGATTTTCTGCAAGTCCTATTAGCTAAAAGAGAGAAGTGGCTTGAGCATCCAGCCAGGAGTCATTTGATTCCATCATTGCTCAGAGACTGGCTTCTGCCCACAGCCGAGGCTTTGGAAACAGTGAGCTCTCTCATCACCCTACCTGGGAAAAGAGTCTCAATCATGTTTGCCATCCTGCTGCAGTGGCTGGCCTTTGCCTACACCACCGGAGTAGACGAGATGACTACCTCTGGGAGAACTCACTTTAACCGGGGCTCAGAGGGGCATCCGGTCACCTGGACTATTACCTGCTTTCTCCTAGAGTGGCCCACACCCACACTGTATATAGTTGCTCCCAATTTCCGAGCATCATTAGCCTAAGAGGAACACAAGGGTTACATATAAGCCACCCGCATACACAGCGTGGAGGAGACGTGGCTGAAGATGGCTGGGCTCACCTCCACCAACGAGTACTTATAGTTATCATCATCCAGAGGGCTGTTGAGCAAGCAGATAATCAGGCTGGGACGCTGGACACCTGCAGGAAAGCAAGAGTGACTTGGTGCTTGAGTTTCCAGGAGAGGCCTGCAGAACCTCTGAGACCTCAACAGGCTGTCAAGCCCAGCACTATCTAATACAGGTCCAGTTTCCTCAACCCCTTAGCCATTTGGTTCAGGAGCCCAGACCCGGAACCCACCATTCAGCCGTCCCCAGAGTGAAAAGTAACTTTGTCCACTACCTGTTCTACAGATTAGGAGGCATAGGGGTCAAGAGCAGCCTACAGAGGTGGGTTTGGCCCCGTCACTGCTCAGCCTATCCTTGAGGCTGAGGGTGCCCGGTGAGGCAAAGGAAGCTGGTGCTAACTCTGGGTGCAGTCCTGGAGGTGTACTGTCAGTAACCCTGGGCCCAGTGATCAAGACTATAAGTCAGAAGGTGTTAGGCAAAGGGATCCACATGCTCGAAGCATCTTTCCCTACTTGCCCTACCAAACAAGTGCAGTGGTCCACACCCCGGACCATGAATGCTCACTGTGCCCTGCCCCTTGCACTGCCTAACACATGAGTGTAAGAGACGGGTCAAGAGAAAAAGAATTGAAAACCAGAGATCTGGCAGCCAAGGGGACACCGAGCCCTGGCTCCATGCATAGGTCACTGTGTTTTTCTCCTTTCTGTTCACAAGGCCATCTGTAGGCCAAAGATCTCAGCATGAGCGACACCCACACATAGCCATATGGGGCCTCCTGCCCTTCTCAGAAGCGTCACAGACAACGCTGTGCTCACGGAGGCTTGGGGCTCAGATGGACAAGCACTAGAAGAGGCCTGGAGATTTGCACTTCCCAAGGGAACCGAGGCTCTGTGGGGACCCACCCGACTAAAGCGCAGGCAGCTCACCTCCCGAGTTGACCTTTTTAATCTGATTATTTGCCTGCAAGGAAAGCAAAGAAAAATGGGAGACATTGTGAATTGACCCCACGGCACTGGATGCATATGGGACTCAAGCCCTCCACACCTTCCACAGTCCTCTGTAAACATGCTCATGTCCTGCGGGGATGCTATACTTCACTCTTCCAAGACCCTTGAGGATTTCTTCTCTGAAAAAAATCAAGAGTAAGGGTGACATGAAGACTATGGACAGTGACAAAACATCCCCAAGCTTTCTCTGCCTCTGGTCCCATGAGCACAGAGCCAGCTTAGGACAGGAGACGTTCTAGCGAGTGTCAGAGCCAAGGACTCTCATGAGGACCCACGATCGGAATTGGAACCCTGAAGCCAAGATCACCCTTCTAAGCACTCTGTTACTCAGTGGGCGGGGCTGAAGGGGCCTATGCCACCAGCTGAACCGCTGCCTGGCTCCCATCTCCACTGTCACACAGCCCTGGCATGACTCCCTCCTCCAGTCTGATGAAGGCAGCAGCTGGTCTACTTATACCCCAGGCCAACTGTGGACTCCTCAAGCTCCTGACAGAGAAACCTGAACCCTGGGAGTCGGCCCTGAGGGCTGTCCGTAACGCATCTCTGTTGGTCCCTGGGCTAGAAGCAGCACAGCCTGTCAGGTGCTGTTAAAAGAGAGAAAACACACTGAAGCAGGCAGGCCTGGGTCTGGTAGCTGTTCTGGGACAGGAAGTGGGGTATGAGGATAATCTAGTGTGACAAGGCTGCACAAAACACAGCAAGATGACTCACGGGGGCTCTGAGGTGGGCTTCCTATGGGAGACAACGAGATCTTGCTTTGAGCTGAGCTCTGAAGACTTCCTAACCCAGCTCAGACTAGGAAGTATGAGGGTAACACCCATCACAACCTGCAATCCCAGTCCAGCCCCCACCCATCTGCTCAGCTCCTACCGCCTCTCCGGGAATCCTTCCCAAAGATGTTCTCTCTGCCACCTCATACCCAATGGGCCTCTCAAGTGCAAGCCACAGGGCACATCAGATCTTTCCTGGACTCTTGGAGTCAGCACCCTTGTTGCTTTTCCCAGATGAACTGGAGTCATCGTCTCCATAGGTGTGGGACATGTCATTGAGCCTGGCTTTTCTGCCAGGCCCTCGACAGGGCTTTCCTAGACCTCTGCACAGCCCTAATCCTAAATGTCCCGCCTCTTTCTCTCTGGTCCTTTTGCTGTGTACCAAGTTCCAGGCCAGGCATCCAAAGTTCTTCCTCCCACAAGGCCCAACATCCTTTCTCTGGTACTCTGCAGACAAGTGGGTCCCCTTCCTCTTGGGTTCCTGCTCCTCATATCTGCCTGTAGTGTGCAGACCAGCCTGGACTCATGCTCCCACCCTGGGATTCCCCCTCCCCAGAGTGGCCTCAGCTCTCTTTCCCTGTAGACCAGAACCTTCCCCCGGTTCCCAGCTATCTCCCTATCCCAGTCACCCAGGCAGAGGATGGCCTTTGTATACAAAGCCAGAGTTGTTCAGGCAATCTGCTCCAGAATGCAGATAACTTCTGGAAGCACAAGATTATGGGTTCCAGTGAATTCGAGGGGTTGGCAGGATGGAGTTAGCAGTGAGGATCAGTATGTAGGCATATGACAACATACTCTGTGGACACCTGTAGGAGCCCTCATGGAGGTCTCTGCAAGCCCTCAGTTCCATGGAGGCCCGAAACACCAGGGGTTAGTTGGCCTTCGCATAAACACTTACCTGTCTCCAGTGATGGGGAGGATGATGTTGCCCTTACAGGAGTAGGTGATGATGGACACCCGCAGGTCCTGGCTGGGAGGAAGCAGTGTTTATGAGAGGCCACCACCTCAACATGATGTCATCAGGGTGTCAAGGAAGGCACTCAAACAAAATTCTCTTCTCCTCATCCTCATCCCTTCACCTTTGAGGCCTTATCCAGTAGGCATCCCACTGAGTATATTTCATGAAAGATTCTGAAGCCTATGGAAATGTGACCCCTGAGAAAGAGAGGCAGCCGAGTCAACCCCTACTCCATCCCTGTGCTCAGACTCATGCACACTTTTATGTGCTCACACTCATACACACACTCATACACACTCATGCACACACTCCTATGTGCTCACACTCATACACACTCATGCACACACTCCTATGTGCTCACACTAATGCACACTCATGCACACATTCCTATGTGCTCACACTCATACACACACTCATACACACACATGCACACACTCCTATGTGCTCACACTCATACACACTCATGCACACTCATGCACACACTCCTATGTGCTCACACTCATGCACACTCATGCACACACTCCTATGTGCTCACACTCATACACACACTCATACACACACATGCACACACTCCTATGTGCTCACACTCATGCACACTCATGCACACACCCCTATGTGCTCACACTCATACACACTCATGCACACTCATGCACACACCCCTATGTGCTCACACTCATACACACTCATGCACACTCATGCACACACTCCTATGTGCTCACACTCATACACACACTCATGCACACACATGCACACATTCCTATGTGCTCACACTCATACACACTCATGCATACACTCCTATGTGCTCACACTCATACACACTCATGCACACACTCCTATGTGCTCACACTCACACACATGCACACACTCCTATGTGCTCACACTCATACACACACTCATGCACACACATGCACACACTCCTATGTGCTCACACTCATGCACACTCATGCACACACTCCTATGTGCTCACACTCATACACACACTCATACACACATGCACACACTCCTATGTGCTCACACTCATGCACACTCATGCACACACCCCTATGTGCTCACACTCATACACACTCATGCACACTCATGCACACACCCCTATGTGCTCACACTCATACACACTCATGCACACGCATGCACACACTCCTATGTGCTCACACTCATACACACTCATGCATACACTCCTATGTGCTCACACTCATACACACTCATGCACACACTCCTATGTGCTCACACTCACACACATGCACACACTCCTATGTGCTCACACTCATACAAATGCATACACTCCTATGTGCTCACACTCATACACATGTACACACTCCTATGTGCTCAAACTCATACACACTCATACACAGTCATACACTCCTATGTGCTCACACTCATACACATGCACACACTCCTATCTGCTCACACTCATACACATGTACACACACCCCTATTCACACCCACCCAGGCTGAACAGGCAAGACCTCCATAGGGTCCTCCCTCCCCCTCACCTCTGGTCTACTGTAAATTTCTCAGCGTCTCATCCTGACTCCAAGGAACCGAACTTCCTCTGACTTCCCCTTCTTCCCATTCTCTGCCACAGGACCCTCAGAAAACCCTCCTGCAAGTGTCCCGTGTCCCCAGTGACCCGTCTGGGGTTCAGCTGACTCGGTTGGATCTCAGCCTCGATCTTGTTCCTCTGCTCTCCACAGAACTTGTGTGTGCCTCTCCCCCAATAGCTCACACTGGAAAATCTAAAACCCGTGGCCTGGCTTAGTAAGCCCCTACGTGCTTGTTTCCAAGCTGACCAGCCCTCCCCTGGTTACCGCCACTCACCGGCCTCAGAAACCGCCCACTTCCCTGAATCACCCTAATGGTTTCTCTGTCGTTGTCTCCTCTGTCACCGAAGTGTTTCCACATCCTTGTGCATACCACCCTAACCTTGCCCGAGGTACCCTTGCCCTTTCCCATGCTTCCATGGCTCGTTGCCTGTCCTTTTCTTTTGGCCCCAAGCACCCTGTGACCAAGTGCTGGTTACTGAGTCACTGGTCTCCCTGCCTTCCCGAGTCTTGCAGCCTCAAGGGTGAACTCTGTCCCTATGCTACACCTGGCTCCCAGGCAGGAGCAGTCAAAGCTGCAGACACTTAATGGGACTGGTGTACTGTGTCCTCTGCCCTGCTCAGCACATCAGCCGGGGGCTGTGCTCCCGCTATGAGGAACTCTTAGGCCTCCCAAATCCAAGAAACGTGCCCTCTGCGCAGCAGGACACGCCCCCCGCCCCCCCCTCCCCGCATCACGGAGCAGCCTGCAGCATCAAGTCTTACTTTGACAACCTGTTCACCACCTCCACCACAAACTTGTAAACGTGCGGCCAGGCCTTTGACATGCGGTCAGACCTGGAGACGGACAAAGGAGAGATGCCTCGGTGGATACAGGTTACGGTGGACCAGACCTCTCCCCCCACCCCCTCCTGGCCTTTCATCGGCTTCCTTAGCTAGCTGCTTCTGCACCAGTGCTGCCTACCACACCAGAGCAGCCCGGGAGGTAACTTTCTCCGGGGCCAGCAATGGACAGAGGGTGGTTAAAGAGCCCCATCCGGAGGAACCGGAAGGACCCGTGTGAGAGGCCCATTGGTGTGGCTGGCTGAGCACAGCAAGGCCAGGACTGTGTAGTCTTAAAACAGGAAAGGCCCTGAGTGTTTGCGGAGAGTCTCTCTGGCTCCCCACGTGCCCTTTTCTCTGTTTCCAGCCCTCTCTCACATCAACCAGCCCGGGGGCCATGCTGTCTTTGTTACACTCTGGGGCTCTTGAACATCAGATTTTCCCCAACATATGTGGCTCCTTTTCCATACCTGTGTGCCACTGGCACTCTCTCTCATGACAGTCCTGTTGTCACATACCCCCACATTCCCCGGCATCCCCAGAGAGGCGTTTTCCCTGGGAGGTGGGCCTTAGCTGTGGCTGGCGGGTGTGGAGGTCTGTGTTAGAGCCTAGCCTTCAACCAGCCTCCACAGCGCGGCCGCCCTGGGCTAAGAAGGGCTCCTCCAGCAGTCAGTGCTAGGAGAGATGGAGGCCCAGCCCCTGCCGCCATGACATCATTGTCCCCAGTCCTCATGACTGTAACATGAATGTTCCCGGCCCCGCTAGGTCCCGCCCCCCTTCTCTGCCCCAGTTAAACACATGGATGCTTTGTTAGTACAAAGTTGTTGGCCTTTTGGCTACGGTTTCTTATTTGCTAGCTCAGTCTTAATTATTAATCCATGACTACTAATCTATGTATTTCCTCGTGGCCTTATTTTACCAGAGAAAAGGTCCCTGCCTCTTACTCCCTTGAGGTCTACATTGAGTCTGCTCAGCTTCTCCACAGAGAAGAGAGTGCTTTCCTGCTTGTCCCTGTTTATGTACAGATTCTGCCCTGCTATGTCACTTCCTGTCTGGATCACATGGTGACTTCTCTTCACTACGTTTCCCAGAATCCTCCTCGACTCCTAGTCCCACCTATCTTGCTTCCCTATTGGCCAACAGTGCTTTGTTTATCAACCAATAAGAGAAACGTATACAGAAGGACTTCCCCCGTCACGTGATAGCTTTTGTTTTCCGGTCCTGACTCTCAAATCCGTGTCCCCAGTTTTTCCCCCATAAGTCCCTGGATGGAAAGCAAGCAGGTAAAGGAAATGGGTTTTTGACCTCTGACCCACATCCCAGAAACAAAGGGTCTGTGATCCACAGCTTTGCTGGTCTTTACGTCAAGGAAGAGACAAAAAGTGCTTCGGGTATGGGGATGGATGGAAAGTGCTCAGTGGTTATCTATTCCTCTGAAATCTGAGCAGTGTTATGGAATGAATCTGAGGCTGGCATAGCCTCTGGATTTTGTCAGCTCATGTGTTTCAGGTGATGTGAGTCAGAAACTCCTACTGACAGAGAATTCACCTCCAGTGGCACTTCTGCCCACGAATGTGACTTTCCTGAAGGTTACATCATATGTGTAATTGTCACAGAATTAGTCACTTTTCTTATTGCTGTGACAGAATATCAGACAAAAGCAACTTAAAGACAAGCTTATCTTGGCCTGCAGATTGAGACTACAGTGTAACACAGAGGGCAAGTCATAGAAGCAGTTAAACCTATTGCACCCATTGTCGAAGAGCAAGAGAGTCAGTTGCTGCACATCTTTAATCCCAGCATTTGGGAGGCAGAGATGGGAGGATCTTTGTGAGTTCAAGGCTAGTGTGACTTACAGAGCAAATTCCAGGACAGCCAAGGCTGCACAGAAAAACTGTCTCAACCCCCCCCCAAAAAAGAGAGAAAGAAAAAAGAAAAGGAGAGGAGAAAAGAGGAGAGGAGGGGAGGGGAGAGGAGAGGAAAGGAGGGGAGGGGAGGAGAGGACAGGGGAGGACAGGGGAGGGGAGAACAAGGGAGGGGAGGGGAGGGGAGGGGAGGAGAGGAGGATGTGGTGCTCAGCTTGCTGTTTCCTTTGGGTTCCAGCTGAGACTCCAGTCCATGGAACAGTGTGGCCCACATTTACCAAGGGTCTCCCCACTTCAGGTAGCCCAACATGGAAACTCTCCGGTATACCTGTCCAGAAATGTGTCTCCTAAGCAACCTCAGATCCCATCAAACTAATAACATTAGCCATCACATGTTCACCCCTTGTCAACTGGACACCAAAACAAAGCAAACACCCCTTTCCTTGTCAGCTCATGGCTGTCTCAGAACACAAGATGCTTTCGGTCTAACTTCAAAAGTCCCAAAGTCTTTAACAGCCCCATCACTGCTCAAAAGTATAGGTGCAGGATCCTTTCAGAGACCAAGGCAGTGAGCTCCAGTAACATCTAAAAGCAAGCCACGTGTTTCTAACATATACTAGCACAGAGTAAAGGCTTACTATTCCAAAAAGGGCACTATTCCAAAAAGGGCGGATGGAGACACATAACGGACAGATCAGACTAAAGCAGAGTCAAAACTAAGCAGGGCAAAAATCATGCCCAGCATCTGGGGTCTTGAAATCATCCTCCTTGTGCAGTCCTTGTCCACTAGCTATGCTACCTTCAACACTCATGGCTTCTTTTTCAGGTCTAATCCATGCCTGCAGCTTTTCTCAGCAGATGCCCCTTGGGTGTCCAATGAAATTTAGACTTCACCTCCTCAGCTTCACATACTCTCTGGACTCAATGGCTTCCGAGAACTTTGGCACCATGGACCATGGCCAGCGAAGCCTTGCATCTTTTGTTCCTACAAGCCTGTACTACACAAGTGATGCTGCAAGCTTGTGATAAAGCTGTGTTCCCTTAGACCACAGTTCCATCTCTTTCTGTGTGCTGGTCCCAGGGAAACACTTTCCTGGGAGTTGTTTTCCAGCAAGAAACTACTGCAGTGGGGTTCCCAACATAGACTCCTGCTTCTGATCAATTTGTGATTTTATGAAGAGGGGGTCTTTGCTGGGTAGCATTTCTTTCCTATTGTTTCATGGCAGAGAAGGTTTTTTTTAAGCATGCTAGTCTTTATGCCAATTCCAACTGCTTTTCTCAGCACCCACCTTATATGCAACTTGGACTTTCTCCTTTCTCCACAGACCACACACACACACACACACACACACACACACACATACACACACATATATGTCTACACACACACACACACATATATGTCTACACACACACACACACACACACACACACACACATATATATATATATATATATATATATATATCTCACTGGCTTGTTTGTTTCTCTGTCTCTCCCTGGAGACCTAGATAAGAGCAGTGAGCAATAACCATGGCACATCCTCTCAGCCTATGGCATGCTATCCTGTCTTAAAACTTCTTCCACCAAACAAATTAGTCCCTTACCTAAAAACAAAACAAAACAACAAAACAGTGTTTCATATATCCTTGACTATCCTCAAGCTTGTTATGTAGAATGATTTTTACCCAAAATCTTCTTGCCTCTAATTCCAAGTGCGGGACTTAGAGCTAGGCACCACCAAGCCCCCTTTTTGCAGTCTGGAAATGGAACCAAGGGTTCTATGCATTTTAATTGAGTGCTCTACTGACTGAGCTACATTCCCAGTTCTGTTAAACACTTTTTCTCACTCAAGTTCTCAGAACACATGCATAATATGCCATGAATAAACTCTAGCCCAGGTCCCAGAGTCCTCATCACTCTCTGAAACCTCAGGAGCACATCAACCACTTTACTGCATATACCTTGGATTCTGGTCTTCCCAACAGCCACGGGAATGACCCATGAAGCTTTGTTTACAGCATCGTGGGCATTTTCTGGCCCAAATTTCAAAATTCTTTTTACTATTACAAATCAGTTCTAAAAGCTTTAAAAGTCATATGATCCGGTTTCTCACAGCAACTAAGCCACTTCTCACTAGCTGGAACCAAATCACTGACAAAGCAATTTCAGGGTTTATTTTGCCTCCGGTTTGAGGGTGTGGTCCATTGTGGAGGTAGGAAAGTTGTGGTGCAGAAGCATGGAGCAGCTGTTCCCAATGTATCCTCAGTCCAGAAGCAGAGAGAGGCTGACACCAGTGAGCAGCTTGCTTTCTCCTTTTTCGTCCATGCTGGGACTCTAGGTACACAGTGCTGCCACTTTCTAAGGAGAGTCTTCCCACCCCAGTTAGCCCAATTAGAAATCCCCCCATACTCATGTCCGAGGGATGCCCCTGAGTGATTCTCAGTCCTGTCAAACTAATAGTCAATATTAACTATCATAGTTCGCGCCAAAGAAGGGTGTCCTACGGCCTCTGTCCAGCTCTGTGTAGAGTTGATGAACAAACTCACTGCTACATGACCCTAACACTAGCAAGACTATTGTCCTCATGGTACTCTGCACCTACAGGTAAACCCCGTGATATCAGCGAATCTCTACAACAGAGGAAAAACAAAGCTCTGAAGAAAGGTAGAGTCAGTTTTTTACAGTATTCTCAGCAACTATGGGTGAATCTAGAACTTTATCCAAATCCCATGTACTGCTCATTGCTTCCGCACACCCCGTCTCCATTGTGAATGAGTAGGCTTTGACTATGGAAACTAAACGCCTTGCAGACTTTGCTCTGGGAAGCTCCCAGACTAAGGCGCCAGATGAGTCCTTTTCCCTAACAAGAGGTGACATGCTTTCTGTTTTTGTCCCTCTATGAAGAGTGCCTTCCCACTAAGGCTCACAAGGACCCTGCATGTCTCTCCTGCTCATGGACTCTAGAAGTTTTCAATCTGAGATTATAGGAGGAAGATATGGATTCTAGAACTCAAGACAAATCAAGGGTTCAAGGGCAATGGGAAGAAAGACCTTACGACAGACAGGGGCCTAGAACTTTGGGAACATTGTCCCATTTGTGTATCAGTGCTCATCCTTATATGAAACAGTGATCAACTGGCACCTGAGGGTGGCTTTTGTGGCAAAATCTGAGACCTAGTCATAGTATTGAAGCATGATGGGGGAAAAGGAGTGTGACAGAGTCATTCAGGAAACCAAACTGTGGAAAAGCTAAGAGCTCTTTCCCTTTAGTTATCAGTTGCTAGAGGAACTATAAACCTCAAACATAACAGAAGGTACTAAGTATAATCCTATTAGCACAAACAAGGCCATAATACATACCCAATAGGAAAGACCTAGACTTGCATGTTACTGCCTTGAGGGAGTGGGATCAGAATGAAGAGTTTGACAGGTGCCTTGAGGTGTGATACTCATTATAGTGTTGAACATTAAATTTACCCTCATTCACCTGTAAAACAGCAGGCTGTGCTAGTGAACATGGCACATTAACAGGTGTATAAT
Source organism: Mesocricetus auratus (assembly GCF_017639785.1). Lineage (NCBI taxonomy): Eukaryota > Metazoa > Chordata > Mammalia > Rodentia > Cricetidae > Mesocricetus > Mesocricetus auratus. The sequence continues at coordinate 97,630,457 of NW_024429190.1, read as the reverse complement.
TAATGATATTTCACACCCCTGTCTGTGCCCATAGCCTTTCCATCCATCATAGAGAAGGGTTCGTTCCCTTCTGTACCCCACAGTGGGGTCCAGGGAAGTAGGTGGGACAAATACAACAGGATGGCAGCTAAAAGGGTCACTCTATAGAAGGACTGGCTCAACCAGGCTGTCACCCCACAGCTCCATAGGGCCCATTCCCATCTGGCCCTGATACCCAAGGGAAAATGCCAACCCTAGTAGTGCTAACTATCAAAGGAACAGGATGTGTCTGCTGGTTTTGGAGTCCCTGGGCTGGGTAGAGAAAAGGCCTCTTTTAGAGTAGGGAGGCTCCCTAAGTTGCTGGCTCAGCTTAGAAACAATAGGCTAGATCCACGCCTACTCGCCAACCAGTGTTCAAGGAGAATAAGAGAAACAAGATGATCCAAGCCAGAAATGATGAACAGAGCCCAGTCTTGTCACCAGAGCCCAGGAAACCCAGTCTTGTCACCACCAAGTGCCTCAGTCACTTTGCCAACCCAAGAGCACACTTCAAAATAGAAGCCCCAAGCTCCTTTGTAGCCCAGGATGTTTGAAGACACAAGCAAGCATTCAAGAGATCCCAGACACAGCTTCCCCAACCTGGCTCTGGTTGAATGGGCAGAAAATACAGCCATAGCCTGCCAGGAAATTCAGAGAAAGGAGTCCAGGCTAGCTCTCCCAGCCCAGGCCCACAACCTCTTCCTTCCTTCCCTTGACAGCCAAGAGGGGCCTAAAGACTAGCCCAGCCTACCCAAAGCCACACTCAGACAAACAGCACAGGGACTGTCTCTGACTCTCCAAGTAGGAGAAAGAAGTTGACTGCTTGGAATAGCTAAGCAAAGGCCATTTGGTGGCAACAATCATCTCTGCAGAGTTCCTGAGTGGGCTGTTCACAGGACCGAGAAGTCAGCTCCTAACAGCCACTGGGCTGGAGGACAATGGAAACCCAGACCTGGGCAAGACGCTACGGACAGAGCTGCAGGAAGCACTGTGGTGGCCTTCCTGACTTCAGGAAACAAGTCAGTCACAGAAGCTGGTTTCTGACCATCATGGCCCCTGGAGACGGTGGGGTCTTCAGTGTTCCCTGTGAGGAAAGCCACTTACTTATCCAGGACAAAGTAGATGTCAGGGGTGGCCTGGCACGGTTTCTCCCCCGAACTCCTTCGATGCCACATATGCATTAGGTTCTGGTCTTCATGGTGGTGGAAATTTCTGGAGCCTAAGACCAGCCCAGGGTAGTACTCTCTGTCAGGGTACTGGTACAGGAAGTTCCCTGTGCTCATCGGTGATGGAAGCAGGGTGAACAGGAAGAGCACAGAGTGAGACACCTGGGGGCAGCAGCCCAGCATTTTCTTGGTGGTCTTTGTAGGGTCCAGCTAGGTGGACCCCAGGCCACCTCTGATTCCCTTCTCTGTTGCTGCGGCCACTGCCTGCACTTAGGGAAAATAGCCCTTGTGTCCTCTCTCCGATGCTCACTGCTGCTGTCCCCTTGGTGGCCTCAGAGTATAGGGACCAGGGACATAGCTGCTCTGGGGGTATCCTGCCTCTCACTGCCTGCATGGCCCTTCCACCAACATTCTAGAGTTATGATGGGCAGGGAGGTTGACATGGTGACTTTGTGACCTGCCCCTCTGCTCAACATCCTGCATGCTGGCAGTGCAAGTGGCAGTCACAGAACCTTTGGTGTCAGATAAAGTCTCCTTGCCCTTCACCTAGTCAAGGAATCCAGACATTTTGTTAGCTGAGTCAGTGTTTCAAGGCGGCCAAGACCATGGGTCATCATTAGTGGGGAAGTGGGCCCTGGGAAGCTGTTTTGGGTCTCTAAGTCAGTCAGGAGCTGACAAAGTCTGGAAGTGGGTGGAGATGATATCCTCCTGCCACAGTCTTCTGTGAACAGGGGAAGTCCAGTTATTCACGGCCATGTGACAAGCCACACAACCTCGGTGACTTAACAACCATTTTGCTGAATTTGCAGGGTGGATCCCTCAGGAAGGATAGGGTATATCTCAGGATGAGGCTCCTTGGGAAGAGCTGAGAGGCAGAACTCAGAACTGTCTCGAAGCTTTCTTATTGGCATCTGGGCTGAAGCTCCACTCCGGCTTGGACCCTGCTGTGTTTTCTTAGGTGTGAGTCAGGAGAACCACAATCTGCTGATGGGGTTTCATGAATTCTAAAATACTAAATATTCAAACTATTCTATCACTCCAAATAAGAACTGAAACAAAAGCCCACCAGTCCAATACAGTGTGCTGTTAGGCATTTGTGCATTATACCTATTAGCCTAAAAACAATTTTTTCAGATTTGCCTTCGTGCATATAAAACAAAGACAGCAACGCTTGTTTGCCCTCAGCTGGAAGACTCTGAAACGTTTTTAGATGCATCTGTCTCCCCATTACACATCCCCTCTGCCACTGCACCTGCTGTGAAGCAGCAGGGCCATCGTGGGCTAAGCCCACCCACAATCCTCTGAGAGCCGAGGACCAAGTCCTTGTTTCTAAACCTCGTCTGTTGCAGGAGCTCTGACCTGAAGATATGGGTGATGACATAAAGTGTTCTACATTTTGACCTTGCTCCCTGCAGATACTCTTGAAGCCCTGAGCCTCCATCAGGGAAGTCCTCTCCTCTCGATGCTACCAAACTGTGAGGAGGCCCAAGTCATTCATAGATAGCCGCCATGGAGACAAGGTTGCTATGAACAGTCGCAGATGAGCCTTTGGAGTCCTCCACACCAGGCACCACAGGCGACAGTGAAGAAGCGTCCAGATAATTTCAGTCTCCACCACACAAGTCCTACCTCGGTGCTGAAGTCTTCCCAGGAGCCCTGTCACAAGCACCCTCTTACTCGATACTCCCCAGGGGTCTCACTCCACACTCCCTAAGGACTTTGTGAGCACAATAAAATGGTTCCATGTTAAGTCACCAAGATGGGGCAGCCTGTCACACGGCAGTGGATGACTGGACTATTTCCCTTCACAGAGGATGCTGGCAGCAGCACAGGATCTCCATCCCTTTCTAGACCCTGCTATTATTGCCTGGCTTGCTTGATGACACACAATTGGCTTCTGGGTCCTTGGTGACCTGGTAACCTCCCTCCCTCTGCTACATTCTTAGTGAAAAATGTCTGAGTTCCTTGAGGTGGCCCCTGAGGACCTCTGTGAGGAGCTGTGATAAGGGACGAGGAGGCCCTTATCTGAAACCTCTGCTAAGGTTTCAGTCTGTGACTACCGCTTGCCACTGTCAACATGAAGGCACTGAGCAGAGGGGCAGGTCACAAAGTCACCATGTCAACCTCCCTGTCCATCATAACCCCAGGGCATTGGGGGAAGGATTATACAGGCAATGAGAGGCAGGGGGCCCTAGAGCAGCTACATCTGTGTTCTGAGTTCACCCAGTAGAGAGCATCGGTGAGCATCGGTGAGAGGACACAAGGGCTCTTTGCCCTAAGTGCAGGCGGAGGCCGCAGAGAAGGAAGTCAGGTGGCTAGAACTCAGCCTGCAGAGACCCTGGCCCGAAGTCCCCCTGTGTATCAGCCTTACAGGATCAGCCAAGAGAATGCAAGAGCATAGTCCCCGGGTGTCCCATTCGGTGCACCTGCTGCTTCTATTGTCCATGGTACCTGCTGTAGTCCACAGTTTCCTGTACCCTCAATCTGACCAAAGCTCCTATCGGAAGGACTCTGACATCTCCGGTGTTTATGAAGACTGGATGGCGAGGAAGACTATGGAGGAAATGGAGGAGGAGGTTCTGCAGTACTGTGATGGTGACTTTGACGTCTACTTCATCTTTGACAAGTGAGTAGCCCTAGATAATCTATCTCCATGTGCTTTTGTCCCATGTCATAACAAGACCTGTAACATGATAGCCTCAGCCAGGAGAGAAGCAGAAAAAGTCTGTGAGTGAGACCAGAAAATTAGCCAGGCAATGGTGGTGCATGCACACCTTTAATCCCAGCACTCCAGAGGCAGAGGCAGGTGGATCTCTGTGAGCGTGAGGACAGCCTGGTCTACAAAGTGAGTTCCAGGACAGCCAGGGCTGTTGCACAGAGAAACACTGTTTCAAGAAAAACAAACAAAAAAGGGCCAGAGAATTGGATCTCTCTGATTTCCTTCAGGAGATCCTCTGGGCAATTTTGTCTGGTTTTTCCATTAGTCATCTTTCATTGGTTTCTTCGTTGAATTTGAAGAAAATGAGTATACACCCGCTTTCTATGTCAAGTAGCTTTTGAGGAGCAGAGGAGAGAGCCACCTGGATAAACCACTGAGCCTGAAACTTCTAATGATTGCTGTAGGATCACAGTATATGGAGATGAGAGGGAGGGCAGATCTAACTGGGTGTCCCTGGGAGGGAAAAAGGGGGATTTTACCAAGGGAGGGTGGCTCCAATATGTGTTTCCTAAGGAGCACTTTGTCCGCAGGGAAGGGTGAAGGGTGGTTCTGGGGCTGCAGCACGGTCTTCAGAGGCCCACGCAGGGCCTGTGTGGCTGTGCATGACAAGGAGCAGGAGGTAGAAGCCAGGGCAACCCCACAAGCCTGGCGTGAGCAGAGAAGAAAAGCTGGAAGACAGGAGTGAGGTCGAGCTGACAGCTGCCTGCTCTGAGAACCAGCCTCAGAGCAGCTCAACCCCAGTTCACCGGGGAGAAGAGCTTGCTCACCAGTGCTGTGCTGGTTGGGTTTTGTCAACTTGTCACAAAATAAAGTCATTTGGGGGAAAGGAGGACTTTGACTGAGAGGAAGCCTCCATCAGACGGCCTGTGGGTGAGCTGTGACGCCTTCTCCGGATTAAGGATTGATGTGAGAGGGCCCAAGCCACTGTGGGCAGTGCCGACTCTAGACACATAATCCTGGCTTGTGTAAGAAAGCTGACTGGGCACGCCATGGGGAGTAAGCCAGTAAGCCGTCCTCCCCATGGTCGCTGACTCAGTTCCTGCTTGAGTTCCTCTCCTGTCCTGACTTCCCTTCGTGATGGGCTATAAGCTCTAAGTAAACCCTTTCTTCTCCCCACCTGCTTGTGGTTATGGTGCCTGTCACAGCAACAGAAAGCCGACCAAGACTCCATGGCCGGTGCCTGCCTTCTCCGTCTCGGCTTCTCCCTGCCTCCCGTGGGTAAGGTGACCGTGCGAGCTGCCGAATAAAGCAAATCCGAGTCGCTGAGCTCTAGACTCTGAGGCCCCAGATCCCTTCCTCCTCTGCCGTGGGCCACCAGGGAGTCTGAGTGAGAAGAGGGTGAATCCGCTCTAGACTGTCCTAAATAGGAAGCGAAAAGGCTAGGGTGGGATGGGCGGGGCCCAGGGCGTGAGGCTTTCCTAGGTCTGTGTTCCCTGGCCTCTTCTGTCTGCCTCTACAGCGCCGATGGATCCCCAGCCCCAATCCCCACATAGCCCACAGTCTCACCCAGGCTTCCCTCTGCCAAGGCTTTGCCTCCGCGGCAGTTATGCACAGGGACAAGGTGTTGCCTGTCTCTGAGGGACCGAGACTCAGCTGTGAGGAGGCAGCGCTTCTGAGACACTCAGTTGCTCTCCTGTGCCCAAAGCCTCTTCTCTGGCCTGGCTTTCTTCTGCTGGCTCTTTCCCTCTGCAGCCTGTTTCTGCTGGTGAAGGGGCCTCGGCATCTGAGCGTGTCGCCCCTCCTTGGCTTTTGGGACAGATGAGCAGCAGCTTAAGGAAGACCACTGCTTCCTGTGGAAAAAGAGGAAGGGTCTTCCTTCTAGCCTCTCCCAAGCACCCGTCAGCTCCTCTCAGGTCTCTTGGGCCTGTGAAGCAATGCCTTCCTTGGAAGGTTCTCATCAGACTGAGAGAGATACAACCCTGACCTTTCAGGGCACACAGTCCCAAGGTCTGTCACCCCTGAATCTGACTGGACATGGGTCCAGCACTGCGTGGGAAGAGCTGTCCTTCATCCCTCATTCTTATTTGACTGTAGTGCCAGCATGATCACCAGACTGACTGCCCCAATGTCCTGCAAGGAAGCTGCCTGCCCCCTCCCACCACACTTCAGCTAGAGGACGTGTCCATATTCAGGCCCTGTCCACAGGGAAGGCACAGCCAGTATAGGCAGACTTCTCCTGGTGAATTGGGGACATAAGTCAGTGGGCAAGATGCCTACCACAGGGGTAAAGCGCGTGTCAGGAAGTGAGCAGGAATAGAGTTGAGGGGGCGTGTTCACAGGCATGATGACTTCAACTGACTTGAGTCTGGAAGCTGAAAGGCCCCCCTGGGTCTGTCCCTCCTTGAGCCACAGGGGTTCTCCTGCCCTGGGGAATGGAATGTCACTTAGAATGAATTGCACAGCAATTCTGCAGCCAGGGGGATGCAGAAGGGAACACAACTGGATTTCTAGTCTTTAGTACTTGGAACCTAACAGACTCTCCTGTGCAATAATCTAAGCAGAAGGCTGAGTCTGAAGCCCGGGCACAGGGTCAGGGCTGGTGCTGAGCCCTGTTGTCTTGTCCTCTTCGCCGTCACTCGTGGCCTCTCACAGTGAGCAGAGGGTGATGGCTGCTATCCAGAGGTTCCCAGGTCGTCTCCCCAAACTACTCACGTCCAGGTATTCACCCAACTCCCCTTGTTGCATGGTGGCCCCAATGGCCCTTACAGTCTGAACAGAGTCAGTGCAATGGTGGAGCATGGGGTTTCAAGGCTTTGAATTTAAAATAATATTCCATTGCAGAGAACATGGAGAAAATAGGCTCTGTCACCGCTTTGATGACGTCTGAAGTTTCTGTGGTGCGTTGTTTCCTCGTGGTGCTGCCTAGCCAGGGAGGACCTCTTGCTTCAACTTTCCAGCAGCCAGGCTCCCTCTGCCTGGGACATCCATGATCACCCCCTACACGCTGGGCCTCTGAGTTCTGCTTTCTCCAGACACTGTGAATTGTGTGCCTGTCTTACATGACCTAACTAGGCAGAGAAGGTGATGCTCTCACAAAAGTTACACAGAGTCTCACAAAAGACACTCTGTAAACATCTTACTGGTGTCTTCCGACTCTCCCATCTATGTATGACATGGCTTTTGCTTTTGGTTTTTACTGTTTTTCTAGGAAAAAAGCATACATACATTTTAGACAAATACATGCAGACACACACACACACACACACACACACACACACACAAAGCTGTAGGTTTTGGGTCTTTCTTTGGTGAGAGGTTTTCAATATTGATTTTTTTTCTTCTTACTACTTCCAAATCAGTTCATATTCTCTCTTCAGCATTCAGTTTGGGTAGCCGTCCTGTGTTTAGCAATTATCCACTTCCATCTGGGATTAGGTTATCCCTGTAGCCTGAGCGTAAGTGCTGGTACTCTGTTCTCTTACTCCTGTAGATTTGCACTCCTCTTTTAGCCCCTTTGATTTTAGTCACTCGAATCATGCTGTTTTCATTCTTGATCGGCCAAGATAAAAACTTGTTGATTTTGGTGATCTTGTCAAAGAATTGCACCGTGAGTCATCTACAGTTCTCAATTTTTCTGCTCACAATTTTATTGGCTCTGCTCTAGTTTCTTTTATTTCCTCTGATAGCATAGCACTTATTTTCCCTTTCATTTTCTAGTTCTCTGCGATGTAAAATCCGCTTGTTAACTGCACATCTGCCCCCTCAACCACTTACCCAAAAATTTTTTAAATGATTTTTCTTTACTTTTGAGAATTCCATGCTTAGTGTGGTGGATTAAAAGAAAATGCCCCAGAAGGGAGTGGCGCTGTTAGAAGGTGTGGTCTTGTGGGAGTGGTTGTGGCCTTGCTGGAGGAAGTCTGACGCTGTGGAGCAGGCTTTGAGGTCTCATATATGACCAAGCCATGCCCAGATCACTTCCTGTTGCCTGCTGATCAAGATGTAGCTGCTTTTTCACTCTCAGCTTCTTCTCCACCACCACGCCTGCCTGCCCGCCCGCCCGCCTGCCCGCCCGCCCGCCTGCCTGCCTGCCTGCCACCACATCCCACCATGATAATTATGGATTAAAACATCTGAAATGATAAACCACCCAGTTAGGTGTTTTCCTTTGTCAGAGTTGTTGGGGTCATGGCATCTCTTCACAGCAATAGAAACTATGAGACAGACGTTGATACCAGGGACTGGGGTATTGCTGTGCTAGGCCTGACCGTGATTTTGTTTGAGGGAATATAGACTGTGGGATTAGAAAACTGAGTACTTCAAGTGCAGATCAAGGGGCATACTTGCAGGAGCATGGAGGACGGTAGGGTTGAGTGTGATTTAATGAGTGAGATTTTTAGAGGAGAATTTTAGTATGCTGCCTAGAGGTCGTTCTTGTGATATTTGGGGAAAGAATGTGACTGCTTTTTGCTCTTGTCTGAGAAGTCTCCCTGAGACTTGGATTAATTTGGATTAATTCTGTTGGCAGAGGAAATCTCACAACAGCCTAGTATACACTCTGCTGTGTGGTTACATGTGTTAACTCTAATGAAGATTCATAATGAAAAGAAGCAAGCTGGGAAAGGAAAAATACAAAATGTACAGTTTGGGGAGAAAAGGAGTACCAGGAAGTGGAGTGGAGTTGAGTCCTGTGTTCAAGGAGATAAATGGATTAAGAAATGTAACAGGAAAAAAAGGGGAAGAAGAAGGAGGAAGAGGAAGAGGAGGAGGAAGGAGAAGGAGGAGAAGAAGAAGTAGAAGAAGAAGAAGAAGAGGAGGAGGAGGAGGAGGAGGAGGAGAAGGAGGAGGAGGAAGAGGAAGAGGAAAAGGAGGAAGAAAATAGAGGGAGTGGTGACCTCAGGGCAAGATCCCATCCAGCTGAAGAAAAGCTTAGAGCCGGGTGTGGTGATGTACTCTTTTGATCCCAGCACCTCTTAGGAAGAGGCAGGCAGATCTCTGATTTTAGGGCCAGCCTGGTCTACAGATGCAGATTCAGGACAGCCAGGTTTAGCCCACAAAGGAAACCATCGAAAACAGAAATCTGGTGAAGATGTAACTGAACATGGAGGCCATGTTCCAGCCCCAGCAAGCAGCAGAACTTAGCAGCTTCATGTGGATTTGGGTTATAATCGAGGATAGAAGAAAAACACTGTGGAGTCTTCCTCTGTGACTAAGGAAAGCTGCTGAGGCCAGGCATATGTCAGGGATGTCCTTGAATGGAGAACTAGAGAGGCCATTTTGTGAAGCCTGGATTGCGTTGGAGATCAAAGATGTTGGAGACGACAGAATTGTGGGATACCTGCCAAGGAGAGCTGCTCACAGGGAGTGGGACCAGCCCCAGAGAAAGAAGTGTGTCGTAGTCAACAAGGCTGAGAGAAGTCTGAAACCTGAAGATCACTTTGGCATCAGACGTGGAGATGCAGAGTTTGGAGTTTTCCCAGCTGGTTTTCAATCTTGCTTTGGTCCAGTATTTCCTGACTATTCTCCATTCCCTATGTTTTAGAATAGTAATGTACATTCTGCGCCATTATATGTTGTAAAAATGTGGTGTGCTTTTTTAATTTTGATTTTACAGGGAATTACAGTTAAGAGGTGGCATGACTCTCAGAAGAGACTTTGAACTTTAGACTTTTAAATAATTTTGAGACTGTTATAGACTGTAGGGACTTCTGAAGTTGGACTGACTGCATTTCTGCATATTGATATGGCTACAAGCCTTTGGGGGCCAGGGAGTAGAATGTGGTGCTTTGAAAGAAAATGGCTGCCAAAGGGAGGGACACTATTGGGAGCTAAGGCACTTAGCTACCCAGCAGTCATGAGTCAAACTCATGAGCAGTATGTGGGGTTTGGAGAAATCTGAGTTCAGATCCATGCTGGATATAGATGGTCCCAAAAAATAAAAAATAGAGGCTTCTTTGGGAGCTTTGTGATTGAAAGAGAATTAGTCAATATCATGAGATTGACCTGGATGGAAAGCATAATGCATGTGTGACTGGTGCACTTGCGTAGTTTGAGTAATGGTGCTGCTGGTGCAGGGTCATCTAGCACCAAGTTTGAGACACCGTCTGGCAGAGACAATGGAGAGGATGAGAGTGCTTATAGAGTGTGACGATCACACATTTGAGCATCACCTTCTGGAAGGTCACGTTCATGATCCCCAGGAGATGTAGAGCATGATGCTAAATGCCTCTGACTCTTATTGTGTTAAAGGTTTAATCTAACACAGCACAGAACAGAGTTTAGGTCAGACCTCATGCTATCTCTAGGACATACATACATACATACATATACGTACGTACATACATACACACATACATACATACGTACATCAGCCCTAGACCCTCATGTTACTCTCCCATATTTAGAATGGTTTTCCTTGCCTCTCCAGAGTTTTAACATTACAAAGAACATGGCCCTGAGGTTCCCACTAAACAGAAGACTATAAAAGTTCTAGCAGGCAGGAATAGAAGGGCTTATGTTCATGTTACCTGTTGGGAACTGTGATGCAGGGTAGCAGTGACCAAGCCTGTATCCACCCTCACTTGGAGTGAAGCATCTTTCCCAACCAGGATGGCTAGGTTGGCAGGCTGCTAAGGAAACATGTGGGGGAACCTTTCTGTTTGTGTGTGTGTGTGTGTGTGTGTGTGTGTGAGAGAGAGAGAGAGAGAGAGAGAGAGAGAGAGAGAGAGATGGGGGGTGGAGAGGGAGGGAGAGGGAGGGAGAAGGAGAGGAGGAGAGATTGTGTGTGTGTGTGTGTGTGTGTGTGTTAATGATGATATCAAAGAGGATCTTCTAAAGACAAGAAGGAAGAGGAAAAAGAAGACCAATGGGAGAAGGGAAAGAAGTTGTGGGGGCAATATTAGAAAAGGAGAATGACATGTGCAAATGAAAATGTCATCAGGAAACTCATTATTTTGCTCATTTGCTGGAAAAGTTACTAATTTTTAAAAACTAGTGTCAAACACTCACTTTCCATGGCTGAGGTCTAGCCTTCTAGAGAAACTGTCTTCATCTACCCTTTAGGTACTGGGAAGCTTAGAGGGGTAAGAGGAATGTGAGGTATTATAAGAAAGGGTGTCATGGGCCTGCAGAAGGATCTGTCCCTCGGGGCACGAGGAAGCCTCCCCGGACGAAAGCTGTGGTAAGCATGTGGCAGGAGGGTGCAGCCCTTTCAGAAGTCTGCTGGACAAACGGAAGGCAGAGAGCATCCCATCTCCCGTGATCCCTTCACTCTGATGACTCAAGTCTCATCTCCTTTCAGGTCCAAGGCCGTGAAGGAGTGGGCTGACTTGTTCACAGCCTGGGAAGACATGGTGGAGAAATACTTGAAGTACGGGGGCACACTGCACTCTCCTATGAGGAGGGGCCCACTGGCAGGAAGATTAGGTTCGGGAGGGGGGCATGGGAATCCCTTGTGGAGGGAGCACAGATTGAATCTAGCATGCTAGGCAGGTCAGGGGACAGAGCAGACTGGTCCCATGGATCTCCTCAGAATCAGCTAATCCTGCCTCAGAAATGGGGAACGAGGGTGGGAAGAGGGTGATTGGGAAGCGAAGGATGGGACGGTAGCCGTGTCAGGTGGGAAGGAGGCCCCATGGGGAATGTTTTGTTGCTACTGACTGGCCTGTGCAGCATGTGTGCTGGATAGTTTAGACGTCAGCTCCCACCACCTACAGTTGCCTGGGAAGAGAATCTCAGTTGTCAGAGTGAGCTGTGGGCACGTCTTTGAGGCCTTGCCTTGATCATTAATTGAAGGTGTAGGAAGACCCAGCTCACCGTGTCCTGAACGTATAGGGCAGGTGAAGCAGAGCAAGAGGGAGTGTGTTCATTCCCCCTCTGTGCTTGATGGCGGAAGTCAGCTGAGCCGCTGCCTCAAGCTCCTGTGCTCGGTATTTCCCTGAAACATGACCTAAAACCAGCAAGTGTAAGCCAAGGCACCTTTCCTTACCTGAATTGCCTTTGGTCAGTGTTTTCTGTCACAGACACAGAACAGAAGCTAGAATCCCACGTGTATGTGTGTCTGTGTCTGTGTGTCTGTGTACCTGTGTGTGTCTGTGTCTGTGTGTTTGTGTGTGTGTCTGTGTCTGTCTGTGTGTTTGTGTGTGTGTGTGTGTGTGTGCCTGTGTATCTGTGGCTGTGTGTGCCTGTGTATGTGTCTGTGTGTGTGTGTGTATCTGTGTGTCTCTGTGTGTGTGTCTATGTCTCTGTGTGTCTCTGTGTGTCTGCGTGTTTGTGCTGTGTGTGTCTGTGTCTGTGTGTCTCTGTGTGTGTCTGTGTATGTGTGTGTGTCTGTGTATCTGTGTGTCTGTGTATGTGTGTGTGTGTGTGTATCTGTGTGTCTGTGTGTGTGTGCTGTGTGTGTCTGTGTCTGTGTGTCTGTGTCTCTGTATGTCTGTGTATCTGTGTGTCTCTGTATGTGTGTCTCTGTGTGTATGTCTGTGTCTGTGTGTGTGTGTCTGTGTCTGTGTGTATGTGTGTCTGTGTGTGTTGGGTTTGGAGCACAGGAAGGGAGCACAGGGTCATCTTAGCAATCTTTCTTCCCAGGAGCCCTACATCTCCACAGGCTTCAGAACCCTTCACCAAGTTTGTTTGAACTCCCATCTATGGAGTGTCCCCCAAAGTAGAAGAGATGGGTTGGGAGCAAAGATCTGGCATACGCCCCTCCCTGGTTGCCTCCTCTCAGGCCACTGACCTGTTACATCAGCTTCTCACACGCTGTGTTTTGTCCTCAGCCCCAAACTGCGGATGTCCTTCATTCTCTTTGATACCGTAGCCACAGTCAATATGCCACTCACCGCAGACAGGTAAGTATTGTCTGAACTCCAAGGCTGGCCTGGTGGTTTGGGCCAAAAGGAATTTCCAGCCACTGGGACAACCATGTGACTGCCCCTGTCCCCAGGGTGGCTGGCCAGTACCCACACTGACTTCTCCAGTCACCAACCCCTTAAGTCCCTGCTTCACCAGAACCCACAGACCCTGCAATTGCAGAATTTCTGCACTCTCTCTTTCCCTCCGTCACCCCAGCATCTTCCCTTGGCCCTGGCTGAGAAACACATAGACTCTAGGGAGCTGGCAGGACAGACATCTGTGACTCCTCAGAGTTTTGTCCTGTTCTGAGGTGCTCACTGTCTGCCTGGACCAGTAGGGTAAGCAAGGAGTTATAAATGAAGCAAAGGACAGTTCTGGGACGTGAGGAGGGCGTCTGGTACCCCCTTGACTATAGGAAGAGAAACCTCACCCTGCGACGGTGAATCCCCAGAGCTAGGTGCCACCGGGAGGTATGAGCGACAGACAGCCACTGGGGAAGGGTGTCCCTTCTGTTCCCCTAGCCCCAGAGGCTAAAAATTGGAACCTCTGTCTGTCTGAAACAGAATTATAGAAGCCAGCTAGGCATTAGTGGCGCACACCTTTAATCCCAGCACTCAGGAGGCAGAGGCAGGAGGATCTCTATGAGTTTGAAGCCAGGCTGGACCGACAGCCTCCAAAACAATACAGAGAAACCCTGTCTCATAACACCAAAAAAAAAAAAAGAATTATAGATGCCCTGTCTGAGACTCCTACAGAACAGGCCGGGTGGGATAGAGGAGGAGGCAGGGATATTCAGGACTGGAGGTGTACGGAGTTGTGGGACCCTTGTCCAGGCCCTGGGGGGGAAGCTGTAAACACGGAAGCGTGACGAGTCCCAGAATGACAGAGCTGGCACTCCAGAAGGAGCAGGGAGGTTCTCTTCAGGGTCAGAGGAAGGCCTGTGACTTGGGTTTGGAGAGACGTGACTGAGAGGCAGCAGGGCTGGGTTGGACAGAGTAAAAGACTAACCTGAGCAGAGAGGAGGCAGTTGACCTAGGCACAGGGTAGAGGGCTGGGCTGGACTGGGGGAATGGAGCTGGGCTGGACATGGGAGAAGGGGCTGGGCTGGTCAGAGGGGAAGGGCTGAAGTGGTGTGTGAAATCCCTGGCTAGGCCCTCACTGAGGATTGTAGGCATGTTGTCCTCAGTTTCTAGACAGGGCTTAGCTGGGCCAGGCGTGGAACCCCTGATGCTTGCTTACTCCGTGCATAGCAGGGTTTCACTGTCCCAACAGAAAGCCACTCAGGGTTCATTCTAGGTCACTTGCTCAGTCTGCTCAGCCTTGTCACATCGGATTACCCTAAATCCCCTACACACCCTTCCTGGCCTAGAACAGTCACAAAGAGCTAGCCTGCCTACTCCAGTCTATCCTGTCTGCTTTAATAACACCTGACAGACCATGCTCCTGTTCAGCCTTGGGAGCACAAACCCCGCTGACAGCCCTTAGGGTTGACTCCCAACTTCAGGTCTTCTGGACATGGAGTCTGCAGCAGGGGCCAGGGCTATGCAGACTGACTTCTCTCTTCAGCAGAGCAGAAGGAAGAGAGGCAGGCCAGGGCTCTGTGGTCATGGGACACGTTCCACCTCAACCCCATGAGAGTTACATGGTCTTCCTCAGCCCAATCCACTGAGAAAAGGAGAGTGACCACATTAGGTTCCATTAGGAATGCGGTACCTCTGTAACTCAGACACACATTCCCCAGGATGCCCCCTATGCCTCAAGGGTGGTACAAGCATGGCCTCTATCACGGCACCCACAGTCTGAATGCTCCGGAGCAGTAATGACCTCAGAGAGAGCCAGACTTTCCTATGGGACCTCTGAACCAACACTTCTGAACTTCCTCGGTGCTAATGGGCCAGAGGAAGACTCAGGACAGAATGGAGGGGGGAACGGGACCTGGTACCCACCCCACGCTTGCAGCCTGCACAACGGACAAATCTGTGGGAGAGCTTGGAGCTAGCTTGGCACTCACCTCACCCTTGTCCAACCTCAGGCATGAGATCCGCAATGAGCTCACCCGAGTGGAGACTCTTCAGATCCACGGACCAACAATGGTGAACAAAGCACTGGAAAAGGTACGGAGGTTAGAGCCGCACACGGGCGCTGGCGCAGTGCCAGCTACCACGGGGTCACCTCGCCCCATTGTCTCCAATTTTCCATTGTCTTCCGGCAGGCGAATGAACAGATTGAAAAGGCCAACTCGGGAGGTGAGCTGCCTGCTCCTTCAGCGGGGCAGGACCCACAGAGCTGGGCTCCCTACAGAGTCTGTGTGCAGATCCTGGATCTCTTCAAGTCTGACTCTTGGAGCCAGTGGTCCCCGATCCGTGCAGCTGGCCCCTCTGAGCACAGCACCCACTAAGGATGCTTCTGAGAGGACCGGTAGCTGCTGTGGTCATGTGTTGGCTTTGTTCTCGCTGATCCTTGGCCTCCAGATGTGCTGGGGATATGAAGAAGAAAGCACGGGGCCTGAGCAGACTGAGGACCCATGCATGGAAGCCGGGGCTTAAATAACACATTGACTATTAGGATACTTTCACCTCTCCCCTTATTAGGCCACCTCCTGGGCCCACGCATCAGCCAGCATAACTTCCATGCAGACCAAGGGTCCACGTCCCTCCAGAGTGGAGGTCTACGGCATTTGTGTGGAATAGATTGGCCCATGCAGGGGAAAAAGTTAAGGAAATTGGGATTCTTTCGTCTGGGTACACTCTGATTTGTGATTCTTACTCACTGTGCTCACCATTACCAGATGTGCAACCCTGGGAATGTGCCTAGAGTTAGCCCAAACCTCATTGGCACAGGGCTGCCCTTTCCTCCTGCTATCCAGAGATAGGCTTGACCTAACGGTATGTGGCTGGGCTATCCCCAGGGCATAGATTCTGTAGTTCAAGAACATTGAGAGTCCTGGCCACCTAACAGGCGGGGTTTTATTTAGTGGGTGATGCGCTGTGTCTGGACCCCTGACTCAGGAGGCCGAGGAGTGGGGGCCACCTGGTCTGCCTGTGGTGGACAGCGCCGGGCCCACAGGCCCACACAGTGTGTTTGCTCTGTGCTTCTTTGTCAGCCACTAAGAGAACAAGTCTGATCATCACTGTGATCTGGGGTATGACGTCATTAAGAGTGTGGCAGGCGTTCAAGAGGGAGGTGAGTCTTACCCATCCTCCCAAGCATTCTGTGCATTTCGACTGCTTAATCAATACCGCCTTTCTCTTAGGCTGATAAAGCTCGGAGCATGGGGGCATATGTTTACTGTGTTGGCATGGACTTCTATGACAGAAATAAGGTAACTTGGCCCAGGTAAGCAAGTGCGCTCTGAAACCTACTGGAGAAAGTTCTCAAAGGCAGCTACCCAGACCTCCCAGAGGATGGTCTGTGCCTGTCCCAGGAGACACAGACAGCAGGTTCCATGCATAAAAATATCCAGTGGTTGGATGAGTTGCCCTCAGACCTTGACACCTCATAGACATCGTCACCTGAGAACAAGTGGGTGTGTCTCACATCTAGAGGTCCCTTTGTCCTCTGTCTCCTGGCTTGGGGCTCATGATACCTCCTCTCTTTTGTAGCTGGAGGAAATTGCAGACAGCAAAGAAACGGTGTTCGTTGTAGAAGGCCCATCTAAGCTGTTCCATGAGTTAGTAGACCATGTGAGTAGGGTAGATATGAGCAGTGTGGGTAACAGCATCTCACGGGCCCCCCAAGGTTCTCACTACCTATCCGCTCTTCCCTTTCTCTGTCAGATTGGAACACTGACCTGCCTTGAACTCAGATACGTTGAGCCCCCCGTTCTTTGCATAGAAGGTGAGATCTGGGTAGCAGATGCTTGGGCACAGGCTGTTTATGTGTATGTGTGTGGGTACCTAGGATGCATGGTATGAGTGTGTGATATATGTGCTTGTAAGGGTGTGGGCGGATATGGTGTAGGTGGTCTACATGGCATACAGTATGGATGGCAGAGTGTGCTTGTATTGTGCATATAGCATATATGTACATGTGTATGCAGTATATGTGATGTGTATTTTTGTGTAATTTGTCTATATGGCATGTGTATGTACGTAGCACATTGTGGCATATATTTGGTGTTTAGGTTATATGCATGTGTACATGTAAATAATGTGTGTGCTGTGTCTGTGAGAGGTGATCTGGGTACTCTAGATGCATAAGCTCTATGTGGCACCTAAATGTCACATGTGGCTTGTGTGGGTTTTGTGGGAGTTGTGCATGGTATCAATGGTGGACGTCCATGGCGAGTGTGTATGTATTATAGGTGAGTGTGTGGTGTGCTTGATGTGTATCTTTAAGGAGTGTGGTATGTGATGTGTTTCTATACAGTGTTGAAGCAACTACATGTGTGGCATTCAGGGTCTGTGTCTTATGTACTTACTTGAACTGGAGAATACGATGAGTTTTGAGGTTCAGGGGGAGAAAGTAGACGTGTTATCTCCATGACTAGTTATAATGTAATGTGCATGTGTCAAGGGATGTCTGACAGTGAGGGCAATGTGGGTGTGTATGCAATTGTCATCTTTTTGTCTCAAAACAAAATTTTTTGTTGTATAGTAGGAAAAGCACATAGACAGAAAGCCACACTGTGCTAAGCAGCCTCGGTTATAGCCTTGCTGTTAGAATCGGTTTGGGATAATGTACTGTTTCCAATTGTATAATATTTACAAAGACATAACAGGATATCTTGGGATGGGACTTAAGTTTCATCATACACTGCAGGCATACAGCCTGAAGGTGATATCAGACATTATTTCTGGTGCAACTTCATTTCATCTACGACTCGCTACGAGGTTAAATGTGAATTTCAAAAGTGTTTCCACTTGTGGAGACCCCTTGAGCCTCGAAAAAGTTCTAGATTCTAGAGTATTTCAGACTCACCTGTTCGGGTGAATCATGTTCAGGCTGTGTGACGAGAACAATTCAACTCCTCCAAGAAAGTTCAGGTGAAGCCAGGATTGGACAGTGCAGGGTTTCCACACCCACAAAACAGGCACAACAGCAATATGATCGTGTCAGTGGATAAAAAAGGAGAACCAGAGCCAGTGAACGCCCACTGTGCGACAGAGAATGGGGGGAACCTACATGCTTGACAGGAATAGCCCCAAAGGCAGCCACACTCACAGAACCTGACAAGGGTACCCTCTCTACAGCCTAGAAGTCCCCCGTCAGCGCGCCCAGACCACGTTGTGTGGTCTTAGAGAAAGCTGCTCTCTTTGTTCGGGAGCTTTGTGTACAGCAGGCTTGTCTTCACTGGGATGGCATTTGCTCCCTGATAAATGGAAGAGAGGAAACCGCAAGTCCCCTGTGGAGACAGTCAGCTGTTTCCCTGCTTCCCGCCCAGACAGACGGCTGGGTCCTGGCTTTTGCGTTCTTCTGTGGGAGCCCTGGTTCCAGGTTTGAGAAGACAGGATTACACTCACGTTTAAGCTCTGTTGCCCACGGTACCCAGCCTGGGGTCAAGTGGCTCATGTGGGGAAGGCTGCCGCGTTTCCTCCGATGGATAGGAATATTGTGTCAGGACTGTTGGGAGATAAGAACAGCAGATAGTGTGGTGACCGGTGTAGCATTTAGAGGCTGATCAATGCCAAGGACATTTTAGTTCTTGGCTCTGGCTTCCGTTTATCTTTCCCATACTGTGCAAGCGTAGGGAGTTTGGTGACTGAGGAGTGAAGGGGTAGAGGACCCTTCTGCAGGCTCTCCCCTGCTTCTGGCTAAAGGAGCCCGGCCTTGCATCCTGCCTGAGTGCTGCATGTCTCCATGACTGTCCCTAGACACAGGGACACAGGGACTGTCCTTACCCAGGCCTTGGTGTCTGGGTAGCTGTGACAAACTCCAGGTGAAAATATAAGTTGTCGTTCTCCTTACTGCAGCTGAATCATAGTGACAAGTGCCTCCAGACACCAGCTTAGCCACCGACCTGTTAAACGATTGTTGATCTTGTGCAAAGCTGGTATATACAGGCTACTTGTCACTTTGGGGAATTCCCAAGGCCAGCTCCCCAAGTGAAGTAAATGGGCTGTTTCCTGGAGCTGTTTCTGAGTCCATCTGTGTGCCGTGGAGATTTAAAGGAGGGTCCACTACATGGGGCATCTGAAACACATAGGACCAGGAATGAGGCAGGATCATCACCACGGCATCTGTCCAGATAAACGATAGTGAGAATCCTGCCTTCCCCACTGTGGGAATGGCTACCAAGATTCCCTCTT
The DNA here is from genome assembly GCF_017639785.1 of Mesocricetus auratus. Classification (NCBI taxonomy): domain Eukaryota; kingdom Metazoa; phylum Chordata; class Mammalia; order Rodentia; family Cricetidae; genus Mesocricetus; species Mesocricetus auratus. Next base: position 97,611,522 of record NW_024429190.1, on the reverse strand, counting down.
GGTGTCCCCTGAATGTTAGACTCAAAGACAGAGAGCAACCCCACTGCTGTTAGAAAGAGACCGCTAACAAGCTGAGGTCCTCATTTGGTAGGGCGGAAGGAGGTGGTGAGGAAGGAATATGTTGGCCTCTGGCTTTGCAGCTGAAACAAAATGTCTCCTGTGAGAGACACTCTTGGGTGGGTCAGGGGCCTCCCTGGTCCCCCATGTTTTAGCCTTATTTCTAGGGTCTGCAACCTGGATTGCCCCCTGTACACTTGGTAGGTTTTACAGGCTATTAAATCAGGAATGGTGGAGAGAGGTAACCAGCGCGTGAGAGGCTCCTCTAAGCTACATTGGCACAGCCTTTGGTGACACAGAAGGATCTGGCCTGCAGAGGCCACAGATGTTGGTACAGGCACAGCTGCTGCCTCTCACTGGGGCCCTGGAAATCCTGTCTGGAGCCACCATAAACAATGCAACCAGAGTCACACCACCTCTTCCTCATGTCTCCTTGCAGAAAATAGCCCAGTCATCTTAAGAGGATATGGCTTTCATAATGCAAAGAGCCTCAACCAAATCATCTGCAGATTCAAGTTCAGTGACTCCAAGGTCATCAGTAAGTAAACGCCCCCCGTGCCTCAGACTCATGCATCCTCCACAAAGATCCTTCCTCTCAACCAGGCAAGCATCCCGCCCTTGCTGGCCCACTCCCCATGGACACTGCGAGGCGGAATAAAGAATGTCCACGTGGCATAGGCAGCTGCCTCTCTTTTTGTGAACTTAGAAAGAGCAAGTCCCTGCCTCTGTGGCCATCTGGAATAGCGTCAGTGAGGCTGGGCTAACACTGATGTGTCCTCACCACAGGGTCTGCCCAGCATCTTCTCAGTTTACCCTGTCCCCTGAGTCTGTGAATGGGACAAGACAATTACTGCTAGACTCAGTGCCCCTTTTGTGGGGACTTTTTCCCACCCCGAAGCCCAGCCATTCCATCTATGTGAGCAAACCCTTTCCAATGACAAGAGTTCCATTATAATGTGTATGACCACACCCAGTTAAGGCAGAAATGATTCAGGAACTCACAGGTTACTTACCTGGACTTAGGACCAGAAAACTGGTCCAGGTAACAATAAACCTTTTCATGCCTAGCTTCCCTTGCCCAGGATAGAAAATAAAGGGGCAGTACTGTATGTATAAGATGGAGATTTAATTTTGTATTTTATGTTACAAGAGCTTATGATTCTTCTGACATTGCTCATTATGATTTTACTAATAGAAGTGTCACAATGTAAAATAGCAAAATGGAAGTGGATAGCATTAGAACACACCAGTGGTAAGAAGTTCAATTCTACTACAATGTGGTTAAATCAAATGACTCAAGTGGGACAAAGAAACTGTTGTTTGTGAAAGATGGGTACCCAGAAGTGCCCCAAATTGTAAAGGACACCACTGAGACCCTGAGAGATCAGGGATATGACTAGTGGTCGTTCTGTTAGATTACGGATCTGTATGTAGGCTTTACGAGTGAAGTGTCCAGGTGGACACAACTATAACTCTGCCATAGACCATCCAAATAGGTAAGGATTCTGTGCAAACATTTAAGAGTGGCCTAGAAACTTAGATCTGACAACAGGCGCATGTCTCCTGAGTGCCCCTGGGGGGTGGGCAGAGCAAGTCCCCCTACCCTCTGACCTAGTCCCAGGGCCAAGAGCAGCAATGAACCTTCCTGTCCCTCTCACTGGTGGCCAGAAGTCAGCAGGAACAGGGCAGTGGCTCTGACTTTTGGGGGTTTCTAGAAATGGAGGTCATGACAGGGAAGTGGTTGTCCTCCATCAAGCACCAGGGCTCCCTGAGGCCAGGCAGTCCAGTCCACACAGAAGAAAACTAGCGCCTAGGAAGGTGGGAGTGGACAGGCAGGAAAAGTGGAACCCTTGCCAGCAGAAATTCAGCTCAGCTCTGTCCCTGTCCCAAGCTTAGGAGGTGAGATGACAATGTCACAACTGTGGTGCCCTTCTCAGGTTCCCACAGAAGTAACCATCTAGAGTCTCTCTACTGGCTTCCGCAGCTTGGAAAATGGTATCCGTGCAATCTTGATGGTAGTAAATGTCATCCTTGACTCTTCCCAAGCCAATCCCCACACCCGCCAGCAAGTTCTGTGTCCTCTATGTACAATGTCTGTGCAGCCCCAAAAGAATCCCAAACGTGAAAGGAAACTCAGACCTTCCCCCCCACAGCTCAGCCCTTCCACCCTCGACGTCCCTTTAAAATCTCAACAACTCAGCAGGAATGCTGGGATTCTTTCAGTTTGCTCCCTGGCTCCCCCTCATTGGTCGGTCTCAGTTTTAAGCATCAGAGAGGATAGTTATGGTCCACAGTACACAAAAGTCCCAAGAACTGTGTGTGAACTTGAAGCACCAGCCATACGCTTTCGGTCATTACTGAAGTGCTAAGATGCCAGCTCTGCTTGTCGTACATAGCTTAGGATGACATGATAGCATGACTATTAACATTATTCTCATGTCTCCTTCTTTAGATAAAAATCCAATTGATAAGAACTTCACTGTCATTATTTGCCCTAGACCAGAGATAGAGGAGCCTGGAGAGTAAGTGCCCATAATTGTTGGCCCTATAAATCCAGAGACAATGTCGTCTTCGTAGTGTACAGAATTTGGTTTCCCCTCTGCTATAGAATATGTCTGTCTGCAGGTGGGCTCTGGACACTCTTGCCACCTGACCTTGTTGGTGATCCCTATGATAGACAGGGAATACCCAGAGCCCAGGCTCTGCTCAGAGCTGAGAACAAGGGATGGTAAGCATCCATACCTGGAGTTTCAGGCCACCTTCCAAAGCTAACACAATGGACGTTGTAACCCAGAGAATTGTGCACTCCCTTGTTCAGAGCCCACTGCTATGATGACAGGGCCCCTCATGTCCTGGGTCATACATGTGGCCATCATTGCACGAGTTGACCCTTTGTGCTTTGGGAAATAATCTCTCAGGGCTCACCTGTCCACTCTGAGAGGCCCAAGTGCTGTAAGTTCAGAGTTGTTGTCATGAAGAAAGCCCTGGCCTCTAAGCTGCTTCTTGAGGTCTGCCTTTCTGTGCCTTAGGACCATCCAAGTCGAAGTTAGCCTGAACAATGGGAGAGACTTCCTTGCCCACAGCATCAGTGTGAATACATCCTACTGTGTGAGTACCACAAGTGGCTTCAATGGCCCTGTAGGCAGAGGTCCTGTGAGAAGAGAGATTCTCCTGGGATGGCAAAGATGGGGAGGGTCCTAGGTGAGGCCCAGTGGCAGCTCATGATACACAAGCACTTCAGGTGGCCCAACCTAGTTTCTCAAAGTAGGGGCAAGGTGCCAGACCTAGGAGCAGCCATCACCATCACTGTCCCCTCTCCCGTGGCCTGTGTTTTCAGCCAAGCTGTTTCCAATCCCAGGGGCCTCACTTCAGTGCTGTCTGCATTCCTTGCTCTAAGTGAGACTGTGACCCCTTGGAAATGGTCAGATAGGCTGAGATCGTTGTGCATAACAAATCAGAGAGCAGCCAGGATGATATCTGAGCCTTAAGCTTGCAAATGCCTGTGAGAGAAGGTGCCCCTTCCCCTGGACAGGTGTCAAGCTAGGGCCCAGGAGGAGGAGGGGCAAGTTTCCCACCACAGAGGTGGAAGGCAAGGCAGGGTCCCTTATCTTTGTGGGGGCCAGGCAGCAGCCTGGCCCCTTTACACCCGTAGTTCAGTGTATTGTCCGCTGAGACCACAGCGAGAGCGGAGGCCCAGAGAGTGCAGGGGAGATGGGGCCGTCCTCACCTGGGATCAGTGCTGAGGCTTGGAGCAAGGCCAGAGCCAGGCAAGAGTCTTAGGCTCCCGCCCTACTGTGGTACCTTGAGGCCAGGCAACCCAGGAGGATGGAGAGGAGGCAGGGGAGCGGCAAGCACTGGGCATCCAGGAAGGGTGCTCCATGGTGCTCCACGGTAAAGCTAGACTGTTCTGCTAAGGATGGAGACCTTTCTGTCCTACAGAGACCCCCACCAACGAGCACTACTGTCATTCCTAAGACTTCTACCCTACCCCCAACGACGACTCCAGAAACTTCACCAACAACCTCCACCCCAGAAACTACTATCCCAACAACTACTCCTGCCCCCACTACCACACCCCCTCCTCCCCCTCCTCCCCCTCCTCCCCCTCCTCCCCCGCCTCGTCCTCCCCCTCCTCCTCCCCCTCCTCCTCCCCCTCCACCAGCACCTTCTCTGCCTCCATCCCCTCCTCCTCCTCCTCCACCACCTCCTCCCCCACCACCACCACCTCCCCCTCCAACTCTTCGTCCAACATCCCCTGTGCCTCCACCGCTGGCCCCTGTCCCGCCACCAGCTGAGCCAAGCAAGGAAGTTTTGCTCAGCACTGTGGTGCTGCTGCTGCTGCTGCTTCCCGTGTTGCTGTGGTGGATCTGGTGGCTGTGCTGCAGACGGGTGAGTACCCTCTGCCCGCCTGGGGACACGGACATGGGACAACACCATGACACTTTCAGCCTGCCGGGAAAGCTGCTGAGATTCCCTGAGGGGCTCCCTCGGGGTCAGGTGGAGCATTCCAGCTCGACGCTAGCGTGCCCTGCTTACACGTAAGTCCATGGGACACTTTCCATCCTTTACCCCAGATGAGGGTCACCTGGCGGATTGAGTTACAGCACAGCAGAACTGTTATTCGGCCTCCTATACTGCAGCAAAGTGCATGGCATCGTCGAGCTTAGAAGAAGAAAGTTTTATTTGGGCTCAGAGATTTGGAGATTTTACTTCATAGTGTCCCATTCCTTTGAGGCAGGAGCAAAGCAGCACATTTTGATGAGATCGTGGGGCGAGGAAGTCCACACCTCATCTCCAGTTCTGAAAGAGAACTATTCTAGGACATACTGCCAATGATTAACTTCCTCCCATGGATCCCACGATGTCCACCTTAGACTGCAAAGCCTCCATATAGCAGCATAGGCTGGGACCAAGGTCCTAGCACATGGGGTGTCTGGGGGACAGAGATCCAACCCTAGCACCACCAAGCCTCCATCCCATGCTGTCTGTTTCACCCTCTAGCCTCCCAAGGCACTGCCGGCACCTGCACCACAGCCGAAGGTGAGTGGTTCTTTGTATCTTGGTGTAGCCGCGTGTCTGAGGGGTGAGTGAGCAGCAGATGAGGCATTGTGCAGCCTCTACACAGGGCCTCCCACTGCCTCAGCAAAGACAAGAGGTGAAGAATCTGCAAAACTTAGGGGACAAACAGACCCAGAATGTTCTGATCTAGACCTTGGTCAAACAATCAGTATGAACAGTCGTTCCTCCTGCCTGGGGGGGGGGCTTTCAGGAGACTCCAGTGGACTCTGGTGGATGCTGAGGTTGCAGCTGGGATTCGGAGAGCTGAGCCTTCAGCATCAGGCCCCGATTCTTATCTCCGAGCTGGGGAATCTTCTGGCTACTTTAGATCTGTCTTCATCCCCATCTCCTGGCAGAGTAGAGGGGTTGGCTGGGATCAGCCTAGGCTCCTGAGGGATAGGGAGGGTGAAAGAGTCCCAGCTGGCCCTGAGCTGTGAGGGATGTCCCCAGGGAAGCGCAGGAACAAGGTGGGTGAGCATCTGTGGCTCACACTGGGTGAGGACCAGAAGTCGTAGTGAGAGGCGGGGCAGGTGGGGCCTGGGTTTGGGGTGGGATGGGAAGAGCCTCCCTGTCTTGGTGGGTCTGTGCTGGCTGCAGAGTGGGGTGGGTGGGGCTGCCTATGCACAGGCCAGAACAGAGAAGAAGGGGCGTTGCCTGCCACCGCTGGCCCAGTGCTGTGTCTAGTCCAGGCTTCTCCCAGCAAGGACGACCCTAAGAGAACCAAGGGCAGAGAAGTGGGCTGTTAGGATTTTGTGAACACCCTTATATGAAAACTGCAGGAAGCGTGGGTTCACCTTTAGTTACTTTGGAGGACCCCTCCCCAAGATAGAGGGTGCATCCTCCCATTTGCCCCAAAACAATAGCTGAGAGGCCTCACAGCACAAGGTGCTGCACAGGGCACACAGTGCCCCCTACTGGAAGCTGCAGACAGAGGTCAGACAGGTTTCCTCCCTGTGAGCAGCCCAGAGAGAAGAAGCAGCGCCCCTCTCCAGTGTCCCAGCCAGCACCTGCACCACCACCGCCACCAGTGAGCCTGCCCCCTACTGTGATCATCTGCTGCTGTGCCTGCTGCCACGTGTGTGTGAGCAGAGGCACAGAGGTGAGAGACCTGCACGGGGCTGCGAGTCCGGGCTGGGCTCAGGGGCTCAGGCCCAGCTGGGTCTGACAGCAGAACCCTGGGTGGGGGAGAGAAGGTGGCTCGGTGAGACAGGCCTGATTGACCTGAGATCATACCCAATGTCTGTTCTCCACAGCAGGAGGGCAGCACACGGGTCTCCCCCACCCCACCTGAACTCGCCTTGAGTCTCCCTTTGGCACTATCTAGGTGTTAGGACAGCAGCCACTGAGTGTTTGAACTGGCCAATCTGGTCCTCAGAGTCATTTTTCCCAACCCCAACAGAGTCTCTGATGTTAGTTTCCCTTAGGAATGTGGGTAAGTCAGTGACAAAGAGGCTCGTACAGTCAGAGCCAACAAAAACAGAAAGGACTATCCCTGCAAAACCTCTGCCCATATGAAAACTGGTGCGAAGCCAGTGATCCTGGGCTCTGGGCCTCTTCGTGCACAGGAGGACAGGAGCTGGCCCAGGTGCCTCTGCTCCCTGCTGACAAAGAGACCCCGCAAAGTCATTGCAAACTCCTCGGATGGAGTCAAGCCCTGGGAAGGGAAGCAGCCACTCAGCCCGAGGTCCCCTTCCTTCCCAGAAGGTCTAGGTCCATCGTAGGGAGGAGGAAACAAGTAGAAAGGTAGCTCTGGGCCCCAGGAGAGAGCACCCATGAAGTCGGCGTTCAGGAAGAGTCCAGCTCCCGTCAGGCTCTGTTCTCTTCTCCACTGGTTGTTTTTTCTCTGCGAGGGCTCCATCCCTTCACTTTGAGACTTCTCCACGGTCATCTAGGCCAGCCAAGAGCCAGCCCTGCCCCTCCCGTGCCCGTGGGTAGACAGAGAGAAGTCAATCCGCACCTCCCAGAGAGGGAGGATGCCTCAGACAGTGGCACTGCCTAAGCCTGAAGGGCCGGGCCCCACCCACTCAGGGCCTTCAGCATCTGAGCTGTAGGACCTAGGTCATAGGGTCCCCCACAATCAGAGCCAGGGATCTGGCCTCTCTACCTTCCTCTTCTCCCTGCTCCTGAACAGGGCACGGGCCTTCCACTTGTGTCTCATGGGTGGTCCCAGGTGCAAGTCCTCCCATTCCCAGGGACTCGCTCCAGGTCTGTGCCCACATCATGGCTCCCCTAAAGGCCTGGGCTTGCGAGCACACACCCTCAAGCCTCTAAACACCTCCGAAGCCAGCTACTGGCTTCTCGCCCTACATAAACACGGCTTTGTTCCAGGTTCTGAAACTGTGACCCACAGTGAGTATCCCACACATTCAAGGATATACACTCCTCGAGGAGCATGCTGGGGATTTCTTCACGGTTCCCTAGGGACAACCATATGTGACATCAATCCTTGTGCCTTGTCAACAGAGTCGGAGGACACCTTCCTTCTCATGATTGCATCTGCTTTTCAGGGCACTGTGACCGTGTGCAACTTCAACCCCCTAAGCTGCCACCAGTTGCCACAGATGTGGTCTCAGCCTAATCACCTGGTGAGTGGGACCCAAAGCCACTCCTGAAGTGCAGAATGGCCTTTGAGTTTTGGGGGGTTTTGGTTGGGAGGGTTGTTTGTTTTGCCCATGCTGGTTTGATTTGTGCCTGAGAACACGCAAGCAGAGCCGTGTTCACAACATGGGCTGGGAAAAGCCCAACACATGGGGCCTAATGCTGGTGAGCCTCCTGGGGGCTTCTGGGGGCTCCTGGGGGATCCTGGGGGATCCTGAGCATGGTCCTTGAGCCAGTCCACTGGGACAGGAAGGCGGCTGGCAGGCATGACTGACGATGCTGGGTTGCCGTCGATGGCTTGTTCACCAGATGCTGAGAGTCCCCAGCTATGGCTTAAACCTTGCACTCACCTCAGCTCTTGCCCAGCATGCATGCAGCCCTCAACCCCTCGCCTGTCCTGAGATCCTACACCAGGAAGTCTGGAGTAGAGATCTCTCTAGAAATGAAGCCTCAGCCTTCTTTGGCATGTAGCTCCTCGTCTACCTGGAAAGTAGGCAGGGCAGATCCTTCCAGGGCCCCACTGCCTGTGTCCTCACAGGGAGGCCCCTGGCATCAACTCCCAGTGCTCCACTCATGGAGAGTCCTGGGCTGCACAGGGTCCTCAACCCATGTTCCCAGCATGTCTTCCCACCCCCAAATTCCTAACTGAGCCACGGAGTCCCTTCTGCCAGGTAAGAAGCAAGAGCCACTGGTTCCGAGAACTGGGGTGACAAATCATCCGAACCCCTAACCAGGCCGGCTTCAGCCTCTAGCAGTCAGTCTAGAAGGACAGTGGAGCCTGAAGGCCAGCTCCCTGGGGAGAGGAGAAGTTCCATTCGGGCCCACTCTGTGGTGACACTGGTGCTGACCCTACCCCCCCCCGCCCCGAGCTGGCACTGCATTGGCTGGTTTCAATGACACTTTCGTGCCCTCATCCTTCTTCTCCCCCTGCAGGGGCAGCACATCAACCTTGACCTCCTGAAGGCCCTCTGTTCTCATGCTTCCTGCACCTCGAAGGCCAGCTCACCCCCGAGCCGGGAGTGTCTGCCCCTGACCTGTCCTCAGTGCCATCATCTCCTGGACCACTGTTCCCAGCCACTTCCTTTGCTCCCCGCCCCTACCCAGGTGTCTTCCAGAGCCTCAGTGTCACTCCCTCCCATGTAGCAGACCTCTCAGACAGCCCAGAGCCAAAACTGAGAGGGCTTTGCTTCTAATCTGGACCTATGCATTTGATCTTGAATTTTAATTTTAAATAAAAATGGAATTTGCTGCTTATTTAGGAAGTTTCTCATCCAGTGATAAACCTGTTGTACCCAGAAGGACAATGATTCCTGGTGTCGCGTGGCTACTAGGTACGGGTGAGTCCCACTACTTTGTTACCAGATCGGTGACATGTAGGTTCTTATGTCAAGAGCTCTATGGAGAGCAGTTCCAAATTCATCCTGATTCATCCTGAGTAAGTTTAGCATCTGTGGGGGCACACCTGGGGGCTCTATGTATGTACCTCTGCACCTATCTTTTTAGGGAGCTGCTGGAGACCCCAAGCTGAAGTCCTCATGTTTGCATGTCACATACTTTACTAACTGTATCACTTTCCAGGCCCCTGGTTAGCCTTTCGTTCTGTTCTTTATATAGGTTGTTTTTGCAAAGAAGTTTCAAATCATGTGCATACAGATTTTAACAAAGTTCACACCACACTGTCGAACACGAAGAGGTGGATACCATAACAGCATATGGAGCCTGACTGACAGGTGGCAGGGTCTCATGTGCAGTCCCATGGGGCGGAGTCCAGAGAGAAGGGACACAGACATCCCTGCAGCCTACATTTACCCTGAGCGCCTAAGATGACATGTAGATATGTCCGGAGCATCCCCCTGCAAACTTCCAAGAGGGATCGGGACAATGGATCTCTGCAAACGCAGAGAATAAATATTTATGGTACTTCTGATAGCAGGGAAACCGTAGGTGTACAAGAGACTTAGTCTATTCCCTGGAAGCAGTGTGTTTGTAGCTGTCTCTACCTGGTAACTTCTCTGTGGCTGTGTGACTCAGGCTCAGTCTACACTTCTCTCAAGTCAGCCAGCCCTGGGCTCTCTGTGTGAATACCATATGTAGCCTGTCTTTCTAGAGAACCTGGGACTCCACCTACCATGTGCTATGGTTCAACTTGCTAGTTCACTGAGAGTGAAAGGTCGGTTTATGAACGCCTGGGAGCCTGAGTGCTCTAGCCACCATGAACTAGAGTTGCAGCCCTGACTGGGGAAGCCACAGGACTTTGAACAGAAAGTTCTCTGCACTCTGGCCATCCGCAGGGACCCTCAGCAGGCTGTCTGTGGTGTTTTGTGTCAGAGAAAGAAAGGGAAAGGGACCAAATCATCGCATCCCCCTTGTCACTCTCCATCTTTTCTAGTTCAGCCTACCCTGGTGAAAACGCAGATCCCATCCTAGAAAAAAGGAAGACAGGGCACAGCACTTTGTTACACTATCCAGACCATCTCAATCCCCTATCTTTGGGATAAGCAGGATTTTTTCAGGCAAATCTCACTTTGGAGCATCACCAACCAAAGTGGACAGAGGCAATTCTTATCTAAGGCCAGGAGGTAGAGATCCCGTCACTGAACATGGCCCGAGTCACATGATGTAGCCTCACAAGAATCAAAATAAGCCATGATGGGCAACGTACTGTGTGATCCCAACACACAGACTGCACAGGACCACACAGAGAGTAGATTCTGCTGCCTTATGCTGATCTCCCTGAGGGCAGCCTCCATGCCAGGCCGAATCGAAAACAGCTGCTGGCCTGAGCCTTCCAGGGCTCCTCTCCGTGTGTGAGGGCCCTCAAGGATTCAGGGGGCATGGAAGGGTTTCACTGACACCTACTGAGAGCAGCCTGACTCCTGCAGACACCCAAGAGAGTCTAGTCTTTACTGATATCGAGAGACAAGAGCAGAGATATTTCTCCAGCAACCAGATCCTCAGCATACTGACTATCTGGCCCCAGCTCCCCTGGTCCCTGGCTGTCTCTCTGTGGGATGGAACGTGAGGCCTCAGAAGATCCCAGGGACCTTGCCATCTGTGCTGCAGGGAAGAAAGTTCCCTCCCTGTCTGACTTCAGTTTCTGGATTCTTCTTCCCAGAGGCCAAAAGTGCAACACTGCCCTTGGTCAAGGGCAACTCCGGGCACTGGTGGGAGACAGGAGTCTCACACTGACCCCAGCAGAGCCAGAAGACAAGGAAGATGCTCAGCCCTCTCCAGCAGAGAGCGTTGTCTGCTCCACCAGACTCTCGGGAGACGGCTCCTTGACGGCAGGTCTGGGTACCAGGTTGCCCTTCGAAGCTTAGGAAAGCAGTTTCACCACTTGTTTCAAATATTCTGTGATTTTCCACAAGGCAAGCATCATGGGTATAGCTAACTGGACACTTGAATTGCAGGGCCCACAAATCAGTAATTAGAAAAGTCATCATCACATCCCACTCTGTCAGTGTCTATGGAGTCCTCTGCATGCCTTGGCTCCAGAGGGAATGAATAGGCACTAACAAAAGAGCATTTGTGGGATGGTGGCAGCGTCTTCGTCCCTCTTGGGCACATTTCCCCATCCTGCTGATGCTAATCTGAATGTGTCCCGGCTAAAGTACTTGCCTTGGTCTACTATGGGAGGTAATGTTTTTACCTCTTCATTTCCTTCCTTTCTACAGGGTGCCATTTTAAAATATTTTGCTTAAAATTTTAAATCATTGCAAAAACTGATAACATTAACTTGGGGTGGGTTATTTTTTGTTTTGAGAGACATATTTTCCTTTCTCATCCATAGTGTTAGAATCAGGAGAAAATATTATAAAGTTATAATTTTTCTATTAAATGTTTATTTTATACATAAAAGTAATTTATACAAATGAACCATCTTTAAGGCTTAGGAAATCCTTGCAATAGCTTCTGAAACTGAAGCCCCATGCACACACAGAAATGGCCCAGTGTTCTTTGATATGATGTGGCAAACTACTTCACTAAACTCACTGTAGCTCCCTCCAGAACGTTTAGTTTCTGCTCATGTCTGTGCAACCTAATGGCCAAGTTTCCCATGGAGCGTCAGATGAAAACCCTCAACTGACGAATGTGCATTAGAGAACATAATAAACTATCAAACTGGATTTAAATGATAATTAACAAACAACTTTGGTATCTTGTGGTTTAGCCTAAGGGCATATATAATAAAGTACATACAAGAAAGATTAAAAAGATGAAGCCATGTCTCACTGACAAGACTGAATTCTACAAGAAATGAAAGGTCTCAGTATCGTCTTTCTGCTTTCCCTCCCAATTTAACCAGACTTGCTTTTCTAGACATCTTCACTGGAAACGCGGCCAAGAAAATCTGATATTAACATAAAATACTTTCACACTGGCCCTCTACCTACAAACACATGAACATTAATTTCAAATACCACAGTTAAATTTTTAAAATGTTGTGTGCCTCACTAAGCTGTAAAACCACGTTGCTTATTGTGTGAATTGTCAGGGGCATTCACAAGCATTTAGTTTACTGTCATTTTTTACTACCACTCACACCCAGTCAGAAACAGCTCTTGATCATTTGTTCATTCTTCCCACTATGGCTACCGAACATGTTACATTGGCAGATGTTTGGAAATACCTGTTAGAGAAAGCTCTGTGGCTGGTGTGTGATTCTTACCCTAGTGCCCAGCCCACATCCTGACTGAGAACAGAGCACTCACCATCATTTATGGATGGAAACAAGGCCCAGAAAGTTAACTTGAGAGTAAAGAAAGTAAAATCAGAATTCTCGTGTGCAAGAAAGTGAAGGAAGAAGGAAGGACAGAGAAGCAGACAACCGAGAGGGGAGAAAATTGAGATGGGTCATGCTTCCCCGTGACTTCTGGGTTCTGCACGGACATACCTCAGTGTCAGCATAGTCCACAGCCCACAAATCTGTGCAACTCAGCAGCCACGCCCCACCTACAAGGAGGGCTGCTGGACTAGATAGAGCCTCTGCAACTCACATTTCCAAGGGTCTAGAATCTGTCACCCTGTATCCCAACTACCCCTTAAGAGGATCCAGACCACCAAAACAGAGTCAACCCAGGTCCCAGGTTTCTGGTCTGCAGTCTGCAATTCCCGAGGACTCGACTCCTGGGACCTGGGCCAGCTGCCTGGAACTGAAGTCTGTGTGTGGGTAGAGTATTTGTCTGGTTCAGTCACTGCTACAGGAAGTTACCGCCCACCCCAGCCACTCCACCCCTTCGCTCCACCCCACCTCAGCCTGCCCCAGCTCCCACCCAGCATCCCATCCATACCTCGGCTCCTCCCCTGGTGCCACCCTGACCTCTGCTTGTGCAGCTCCTGCCTTTTCTATGCAAGGCTCCCCAAAACTCCTCCAGCCTACACCTTGAGATCCTCATTGATGGAGTTGGTCTAGCACAGCTGTGTCTTCTCAGAGCCTAGAAACTCTCCCGGGTGTTTGCGGAAGCTTCCCACTGCCCCTTTGCCTTTCTGAGAGCCCCCGCTCCCCACTTGTAGAATGACAGCCCTGTTCCAGGGTGGGACAAGTTCTGTGACACTGGAGAATCTGAAGGTGTTCAGAGAAAAAAACTGCCTCGGGAGTAGCAAAATGACAGTTGATCTGTGAGTTAGTTAGCTTTGAGGTTCCCTAAGAAAACTCCTGAAGCATTTAAGTTTTAAAAGGTGGACTTATTTTTTAGAACTATTTGTTCTGCTACAAAAATTATATATGTGTGTATGTATATATATATTGCACACTTATATAATAGTGGCCATTTAAACCACATTTTAAAATATTAGATTTCTAAAACTAATTATAAAATTTCAAACTAAGATTTTCTTTCTCTATAAACCACAGAGTCTAATTAGACTGCTGGTGTGCATGGACATAGGGCCAGCACCCGAGGATGGGCAGCACAGGTCAGGAAAGCATCCTTTCCACCAGCAACCGCAGCTACCAAGAGCTCTCAGATTGGGGAGGGTTTCATCAGCATCCCCTTTGTCAAGCTTTGGCTCACAGCTCTGAAAGCTCCAGGATCTTACGTCTTTGGGACTTTAGGAAGGTAGTACCTGTCTCTAGAACTTTACCAAAGTATACCTCCATTCAACATTTGTTCGGGCTGGCACATCTCACAAGCCAGGAAAAGAAATGGAAGGGATGGAGAGCTCACCGTCCCTTGAAGGATTGTCCCCAATGATTAAAGATGTCCACTAGAATACAGAGTTGTTACCTTGGAGATTAGGGCCTTTCATTTAACCCACAACATCCTGTGTTAAAACTAAGAAACTGTGCGTTTTTTTTTTCAAAATTAAGTGAAAAACACAACCCGTGCACTGGAAGAAGATATTGCCACAACTGATGAAGGCCTGGTGTTTGGAACATAGGATGTAAATGAGTCAATAGAGAAGGATAAACACGCTAGAAGGAGAAAGAACACATACACACAGGTTCTTCAGAGGAACAAACTCCCAAGTCTGTGAACAGATGGCCAGTCCACTTTGGAATGAATAAAAGATTAAAGTCTAAGAGGTATCTATTCAATGGGAGAAACTATAAGACTATGACAATGAGAACGGTCACAGAAGATGTGATGAGAACTCCAACATGATAAAGCAAGTATCCCAAGTTCGATCAATTGAGATCATCATTAAAGACAATAGCAAAAGAAAACCCAAGATTCCCACAGGCCCTGGGTTATGCCTTGTAAACTTTATGCTGTACATACCGAGATCTATTTTAGACTGAATTAAAAGTTTCAGCTCTTGATGCCTTTTCAGACCATGTACAGTCCTAAAAAGTGATCATGGTATTTCTAAACATGATTTCCCTCACACTCTGGGTGGTTCTGAATTCCTTTTGAATGCAGTTGTCTGGCACTGGCACCATCTCTCCACGCCACGCCCCCCTCTGCCACTCCAGGTACTTTTATGCAGAAGGGTGATACACAGGACAGCCCACCCACACTCCTCTCTGAACCTCGACAGGCTGGTGAAGCTCTGACACCATCCCTGGTGAAGTGATGTCATAAAGGCCTCCCATCTCAAACTACTCCCTGCAGATACTGTCCCCTCAAGCTCAGAGCCTCCATGAAGAATGTTCATGCCCATTGATGCTGTGAAGAGACCCAAGTCACAGGCTGGGGTTTCACAACAACCCTCATTGAGTCCCACTCTGTAATTCCTCAGCCCTGTTGCTCTCAGGGGCCAGTGAGGAAGCTTCCAGACAATTCCAGTCTCTCCTAGTGCTTGGGACTTCCTTTTCCTGGGGGCCTCCCAATCCGCCTTTCCTGAGGGTCTGACCCACTTAACCTGAGATCACAATAAAATGGTTCTGTTAAGTCATCATCGAGGCAATGGATGGGTGAGCTCTTCTCACTCACAGGGGACCCTGGCGGCAGCACAGTCTCCGTCTCCTTTTGAAACCAGACGTTGCATGCTGACCAGGTCACTGCTAGCCTCCCGCTTTCCACACACTTGTCCCTTGCTATCTTGATCTCGTCACTCATAGTAACTGGTTAGTTCAATCACCTTTTCCACTAACAAAACACCTGGGTGCCTTGAATTGTCCCCTAAAGATGTCCTATGAGGGACTGGGATTGGAGACAAGGAGGCCTCATCTGAGACACCCGCAAAGGGCCTGTGACTGCCACTGTCAGTCAGCATGAAGGCATTGGGCAGAGGGGCAGGTCACAAAGTCACCATGTCAACCTCCCTGTGCATCACAAACCCAGGGTGTTTTGCCCCAAGGAAGGGGAGGGGCTCTGCAGGTATTTGGGGAAGGACACCAAGCTGCCTCCAAGTTCCCATGCTCTGAGTATTCCAGGTGGAGTGCTGCCATTGGTGGTAGGGTACAAGTGGCAATCCTCAATTCCTGGGTCCAGGCAGAGATGGTGAAGAAAGGGGCCAAGGAGACCTATCATTCAGCCTACATGTGACCTTCAACAGCTTCCCAAGAGGTAGCAAGGTCACTGGGTCAGACAACATGGGGATTCACATTCCCCGCATGCCTTGCTTGGCACTTTTTCTGTTCTTGCTCCTGTTGCCTCTTCCCATTTCAAAAGCTAGAGGCCTCCATTACCATGGCCCTGGCTGGAAACTGCTCCATCGCCTGAGCAACAGCTTCCCAATTTTCCACCAACGCCAGATCCAACGCATGAGACAAAGCTTGTACCAAGGCCAGTCAGGGGAGGACTGTCAGGGTGTTTTCGACCTCTACATCATCCTGGACAAGTGAGTTGTCATCCTTTCTGTCCCTAGAAACACCTTGGGCATCAGTGGTAGGTCTGACTCTGCAGGACAGTCAAGATCATTGTGGTCCCTCCCCAGGATGTAGGCTTCTGTCACTGACTTCCTGAATGTAGGGAGGCCAACACAGGCCTTCTGGATGACTCTATTCCTAGCATCTTGGCCCTGATGTTGTCACCAAGCCCCTCAGGCCAAAGGCTACTGAAAGGTACCGTTTTAGCCATGTCAACTACCCACAGAGGGACGTTGGAGATTGCTGCTGCCACTGTAGGCACTGTCTCAGCATTGCTGCTTGTAGTAGCCGTAGTTTTACTGTCCTGAGAAGCTCAGGGCTTCTCTGGTGGTGTGGCATCTAAGTATCAATTTCTTGGCTTACAGAAATTTGCAGTGTGCTCTTAATTTCTATAAAAGGGGAAATCATGTTTATGCTCAATCTCCTGAGTTTAGCCATTTGACTTGTCTGTATTTTTCTCTATTATTTTTATACATGCATGAAATGTATTTTTACCTTCTCTCCTCCTTCCCTCTATTAGTCATCTATCTCCCTTTCTACTTTCGTGTTTGTTTTCTAATGACTCAGCGAGTTTCATTAGGTTGTTTCCAGGAGCAGGGCACCCAACCAGTGACTACATCACTGAAGAAACTGCCTCCCCCTCTTCCGGCAACCATTAGCCACAAATAAACCATCAGGGAGGGATGGGGCCCCATGACAGTGTTGATGAGCTGGGTCTCACGGAGCTCTTGGGCAGGCTCTCCTAGCTGCTGTGCATTCAAGAGTTCAGCAGTCATGTCCTGTCCAGAGCTCACCTTCCCCAGCTTTCGCTTTTTCTAAGCAATCTTGGGTGATATTCCCCCGACGTTAGAGGGTGTGATAAAAAATTATCATTTGCGTCTGAGTTTTCCACTCCTTCAACTTGGAAACAACCCACTTGCTCTAACCAGCTGCGAGCCTCTGCAATTGTTACTGCTCATTGCAAAAACCAAACAAAACCTTTGATCAACCGTACTTGGCCAAAGTCAAAGGTGGCAGTAACCTACCGTCACTCTAAATAACATAGTTACTTAGTAGTAAGTTTAATGGACACATTGTGTCCATTTAGCAAAGCAACCCTAGTAGCTTCCCCACTAAAATCTATGATCTCCCCAGTCACAGGCTTTTGACTAGGTTTTATAAGGCCAGATCGGAAGTCCCTCTTGTGGAGTAGGACTCAAATCCAATCAGAAGGCAATGTGTTATCACTAACAGACCTGCTTCAATTCCATCAGTGGGCACAGGCCTTGCTTGGCCAGTCATGGACAGCCACTGTGTGGCATACAGGTCCCACAGTTGAATACGCTGCCAATTTTTCTTCTGTAGCCTGCATAGACCTTCCAACAAAGCCGAAGTTAGCCAGCAAGTGAGGTAGCTTCCAGAGCAGTCCCTGCTTGATTTCTCGATGTCTCTCCACTGGAGTGAATGGTGTCTTTGGCAATATGGTCTTAGCATCCAGTTCTTATGGGCACCTAAGAGCAGTGGCAGTTGCTTGTCTTGCTTTGGCAGCCTCCATGACCAGTAACTCTAAGGGAAATAGCCCACATCTGACCCTCCCTTCAAGCTTTTACATTTTTATTTTACTTTTTAATCATATTACCGAGTATCACGTTTCTTGAAGGCTTTTTCTTTTTTTCCATATAGAATAAAGGGACCGGTGTTGACATAAGACACCCCAAGACCAAGTTCTCAGGACAAAGGAGATTTATTTGCCCCGGAGGGACAGAGGACAGGGGATTAGAGACAAAGACAGGAGATAGAGGACTAAACAGTGAGGGAGAAGGGGGTTTTTGTCCTGGGGGAGGGGAGGCGAGAGGCACAAGGGACTGCCTGTGGGTAGAGTTTCTGTCTTCCATATCCTCATAGGAGCTCTGGGATTGCAGGTCGTGCATTACTGCAGTCTTATGAAGGGTCTGGGAATTCTAACTTAGGTCCTCACGCTTACACAGCGCCCAATTCACCAACTGCACCGTATGCACAGCCGCTTGGAAATATTTTCTATCCCTTTTGTATGAGATTATTCTGCTGTCTCTGCCCCTAGTTCATAATTTTGCCTTTTTATGGTGTCCAATGGTTGCACAAGTCCTATTCGCTTATTTAAATGTTACCATTATCCTTGACTGAATGTTCCAGTCTCTCTACCCTCTTCTCAACACCTCATGCTCTGTGCTTTCATAACCCATTCTGTTTGTGAGGCTTCCCATCCCCAGCACTTAATTTAGCTTCTTAGTTTCCCTCATTTCCAGCTTGGTTTCCCTTCAGTATTTCTGTCTCTTCATTGAATTCCCTTTATTGCCTCCTTTATCTCGAGCAGCTGTGTGTGTTCAGAAGCTGATCACACCCTGCTTCATTTCTTCGTGCACTTACAATCGCTCTTAATCTGTTTCCTCTCTACGCGGGGGCAAAGCAGGAGAAAATAGGCCCAGGGATCTCAGAGTCTTCATGGGAACATCCCATGGCTCTTGTAGAAATTGGAATCGACAACTCCAGGGAAGAAACGAGCAAGTCTACAGCTCTTTGTCAGCGGCTGCTAGAGACGCTGAGCCAGGCTCAGGACAGCCTGGCATTGGAGGGTGTTAAGGAAGCTGGGACACAACAGCCGACTCCATAGCCAAAGCCCAGTTCCTGGAGAAATTTTCCTTCATTAGGCTGTGAATGAATGCTGGGAAATATGGAGGAACCTGTGGACTCTGCTATTCGTTACTTCCCTGATCAGTGTGACAGGACAACACTTGACAGATTTTATTTGTATTTCTCTAATGTGGGGAGAATACATCAATTCTCCATGGGAGAGTTTGTTTCATGGATGGGTTTTCAGAGTTCAAAGCATGCCCAGCAATTGCTGAGCACCGCAGTGTCACCTAAACACATATACAGGGCATGAGACTTCAGTGTGAATATTGTAAACACACAAATAAAAACAATGGAGGGCTTTGTTTTGGTTCATGGCTGAGTGTTCCAGTCTACCCTGGTGGGGAAGACAAGACAGCTGCAGCTGGTGTGGCATGGTGGCCAGCAAAGCCCTGGGAAGACCTACAGTCCTCAAGACCCAACCTGTGCCCCAAATGTTTCCCGCCCGGCAATGATCTCACCTGAGGAGTAGCTTTGACCCCTAATAACCAGACAGTTCATTAAGCCAAGCCTGGGTCACCCTGTAGGCCTCTCCTAGTGGTCACAAGCCTTCTGACAACAATAGTGCCAGTAGCCCTGACCCACTCATCCATGGTCGGGACTGAGAATTGTTAAGTTAAAGTCAGTGTGGAAAGCCTCACACATCAGAACAGTAGGTGGCTCTTCCAATCAAGACAGCTTCCTTCATTGTGAGACTACATAACCCTCACCTAGCACAACCAGGCACTGTGGTGAGACCCTAAAGGCCCTTTGGGGGATCTCACAGTCTCAGTAGATGAGGCTGTTTGGATACTTTCTGTTCACTACAGGCCCTAAAGAAAGTCACTCTCGTGATGATCCACCATGGTCAGCAGCACTGACCCAGGGGCATGTTGCTTAAAAACAGACAATGGGAGACTGGAAAGGCCAAAACTACCCTTCCACACCCTTTAATATGTCACGCATTGACATATGCCTCCTTTAATATGTCATACCTTTAATATGTCATACCTTTAATATGTCATATCTTGACATATGTCTCCTTTGTCTTCAGGTCAGGCAGTGTGGGCAAAAACTGGATACATATTTGTACATTTACGGAGAATTTGGTGAAGAAATTCCAGAAGTATGGCTTCTCCTGGCTGTCATCGCCTCTGTGCTTCAAGGGAGTAGCCCTCTAACAAAGAGCCGGTTTCTTAGATTTGATGGGCGTGAGATTCCCTCATAGAGGAGCATAGCCCCAGGCTGGTGTGCTAACGGGAGACAGAGTCCGGTGGGGTACTCCAGCTCTTGCTGATCCTACTCGGGGGTTAGGTGTGGTACAGTGACAGGGTCCACCCTCTGGGACCCCTCAGCGTGGAAAGCACATCATGATAGGCAGTAACTTATACTTAGTATAGGATGCTCAGGGCCAGAGGCGTGGATTGGTGAGCTTGTCATGGAAAGACAGAGGAAAAGGCAGGAATCCTCAGGGGGAAATTTAGGGCCCTAGAGAAACTGCACATGTGAACTGAGTCCTGGAGGTGAGAGAATGAACAGGGTCAAAGGGTGATGTTACTGTGACCCCAACACTTATCAGACACAACTAAAGAGAGGTGTCTGTGGCTCACAGGTTCAGAGGGTTCTAGTCCATCCTCCACGGGCATGGCAAGAGGAACACATATCCAAGGCTATTCACACCATGGTAGACCAAGAAGAAGAAAGATAATCGTACGGACAGGGACCAGGCTATAGCTTGATGATCTGACTCAACTAGCTAGATAACATCTAAAGATTTCAGAGCCACCCGAAAATAGTGTCACCAGATGGAGAACACATGCTCAAAACATGGGACAATGAGGGACATTTCCAACTCAAGCTATAGCATTTACACCCAACGAGTATGTGGTCCCTTAGACCAGGGAGTCAAGGTAATTCAGGAAAGGCTGGGAGAAGAGAACCACAGATAGCCTGGGGAGAAAGCCATAGTGGACATCATGCTAAGCCAAGAGAATCTGATTTCCTCCTGTGAGCCATAGGGAGAGAGAGGCGGGAGGGCACGCCTGTGAAGGGCTTCCCAGACAGAGAGTGATCTCTTTGAGTTGGAGGCAGGGAGGGTTAAGAAAGGTAGCTAGAGATGCAAAGAATTTGCTATTGGGGCCAGGGATAATGAAGCCCCTCTGGGGGAGTGTGGGAGCCTCTTTGCCTGTTCAGAATGGGTGATGTGAGAGTGTGTCCATATGCAAGAGGAAAGGGTGGGAGGCAAGGGGAGAGAAAAGGGGGGGAGAGCCTGAGGGGAAGAGAGCTGAAGCGTGGGATGGAGCAGGCGGTTGTCCTCACATGGTCTTTCTTTTGCCTGGAGCTACAAGTCTCCATGGGCTTTAGAATCCTTTGCCAATTTTACCTTAACGCCTCACCTCTGAGTGACCCCAGTGCAAAAGAGATGGGGTGGGGACAGGGATTCTGTGCATGTCTGCTCCCTGACAGGTTGGTGACCTAGTGTATTGGCTTCTCAGTACATATGCTTTGTCCCCAGCCCTAAACTGCGGATCTCCATCATTATCTACTCAACATTGGCTGATGTCATCGTTCCACTCACCTCAGACAGGTACGTGTTGCTCTGAATCCCAGGACTAGCCCAGTGGCCAGGACACTGGGATCTTGAGGAAACTGAGGGCTTGTAGAGACCTCTGGGGTCTCCCCAAATTGCTCATCCACAGGGGACCAATGTACCCAAATTGATCCCCAGCCTTAGGTTACTAACACCCTTGGAACTGTACTTAAGTAGAACACATAGGCCTGATACTTCTAGAAGTTCTCCACTCCTGAATCTTACCTAGACTTTGCCCATAACAACATATGGGAGCTGGTGAGATATATATGGTGGATATACCCTTCATACCCACAATTACAGGGAACAGGTGAGATATTATGTGCATTCTGGCCTGTGTGTGGCCTGCCCTGAACAAGGCCCCTCTCTTCTTGGGTTAGTGAAGCAGAGCGACAGCTGGAGAACCCTGAGGAAAGCACTGGAGTATGGGGAGGGCAGCTAGGTGCCCTGAGGTCACAAATAATCGAGCCTCAAGATGGGGGCAGGAGTCACCTGTGCTACATGCCACAGGAAGGCATGGGAAACAGGAAGCGGGAAAGTGGGGTGGCCCAACAGTGCCCCGAATCCCAGAGGTAAGAAGTTGGGGCTTCTGACTGATGAGGGGAGAAGCTCAACTTTACATGCTCTTCCAGAGACTCCATACGGAGTTAGAAAACCAGAAAAGAGGTCTGAGGGCACTGAGGATTGGGGTGTCTGGAGGTGTTGACACTCTCTGTCCTGGGACCTAGAGAAAAGGCAGGAGCAGGAGGTGAGGGAGACCACCTCATGGATGGGACAAGAACCTCTGAGTCTGTGGGCATGGCACCTGAGGTCCATCTGGGTGGGGGGGCAGGAAGTGGCTGGCTCCCAGGAGTTCAGGTAAGGCCTGGTATAGCGTACCCTAGCAGCTTGGTTTTGGGGAAGCCTAATTTAAATCTGAATGCCAGAGAAAATTCCTGAGGGCAATTCTGGCAAGTATAGAGAAGCCTCAGGTCATAGGGGAAGCAAAAGGGAGAATCTGGGTGGGGCAGGGGTTGTCCTGGGCTGAGTGGAAGAGTTGAGTCTGAACTAGGTGGAGGATAGAAATCGGAAGACGATAGTGAACCGAGTCGGGCAGAAGGATAGATTCGGAGGTCAGATAGAGCAGTAGGTGATGGAATGGAAGAAGGTTGGGCGTTGGCAAAGAGTTGGGTTCGGCTGGCCAAAGGCAGAGAACTGGATTGGGCTGTGCTGGCAAGAGATGAGGGCAGGACTAGGGTTGGAAATCCCTGGCTTGGTCACTACTGGACATGTTGATCATGATTCTCTCATCTTCTAGTAGGATATATCTGTGCCGGGCAAGGGACTTTCAAAGCTCAGCCCCTGTAAAACCTCTCTGTTCCCCAACAGGAAGCTACCTTAGAGTTCACTGTAGATCACCTTGCTATGCCTGCTTAGCCTTGTCACATTAGATTATCCTGGACCGCATACCCCTCTCTTGTCCTAGAAGGACCTTCAGACCCAGGCCTGCCTGCCTCGGTGTGTTTTATGTGTCTTAACAGCACCTGACAGGCCATGTTGCCTCAAGGCCCAACTCCCGGGCTGAGGTTTCTCTGTCAGAAGCTTGAGGAATTCACAGTTGGGCTTGGATCTTAAGCAGACCAGCTGCCTTCAGCAGACTGGAGGAGGGAGTCACAACAGGGTTCCGTGACAGTGGAGACAGGAGTTGTGCAGTGACTCAGCTGCTGACATGGCTCCCTTAGTCCTACCCAATGAGTAATAGACTTCCCAGAAGGAGGGTGACGGTGACATCAGGTTGCCCATTCAGAACGCAGATACCAGTACCCCGTGAAACCCTAGCTTAAATCCCAGGATGTTCTCCAGGGACTTAATGGGCAAGGTCTCTGTCCCAATCTCCAAGACGTGGGTGCCCAAAAACATAGATGAACTCAAAGAAAACCAGATCTTCCCATATGGGACCCACTGAATTCCCTGTCCCTTCCTGTCTTGGTGTTCATGGAATCAAATAAAGGCCCAGCTCAGAAGGGAGAGACAGTGTCTCTTGTCCAGTGTCCTTTCTCAGCCAGGTGGTCTGCAGAGTGCACAAAGCCACATGCTTTGCCCTGGCAATAACCTTCAAGCCACTTCTGTTATTCTTTGTAGAGAAGCAATCCTTAAGGGCCTTGCAAAACTCCACGATGAGGTGCCTGAAGGATTTACACACATGCAGGAAGGATTTAAGAAGGTACAGACTGTTATAGACACCTCTGGGTACTGGCTTTGTCTAGAGTACCACTGGGGTCATCTCATCATGCACCATTTTCTTTTCTTCCTTTCCCGGCAGGCGAATGAACAGATCAAAAAGGCTACCTCAGAAGGTGAGCTGCCTGCACCTTCAGTGGGCAGGACCCACAGAGCTGGGCTCCCTACAGAGTCTGTGTGCAGATCCTGGATCTCTTCAAGTCTGACTCTTGGAGCCAGTGGCCCCCGATCCATGCAGCTGGCCCCTCTGAGCACAGCACCCACTAAGGATGCTTCTGAGAGGACCGGTAGCTGCTGTGGTCATGTGTTGGCTTTGTTCTCGCTGTTCCTTGGCCTCCAGATGTGCTGGGGATATGAAGAAGAAAGCACAGAGCCTGAGCAGACTGGGGACCCTGTGCTACAAGTCAGGGCTTGGTTTTCCTCTGGCTGCTAAAAGTCTTCTCCTACCTCTTGCTTTGTCAATCATGCCCATCTAAGACCTGTGTCCCTCTGGGTAATGGGCCTTGTGGAGTCCAGTGGGGACATTAGGTGAGGGGCCATTGAGTCCCCTGACTAAGACGTTGTGACTTGGAGACTGGTGGCTAACAATAAGGTAGCTAGTACAACAAAAGTTACACTTTATTATGTTGAGGGTCATCACATAAAGCTCACACATAAATTCCTAACTACAGTCGTAAGCCCGTCTCCCCAAGACTGCTCACCTGTGCAATGTATCTTAGATGAAGGTCAGGGCCAGTCGCTAACAGAAGTCTCTGATTCAAGGGTGAGAATCCTGAGGGAGACTCTCCAGCCACAGGGCACATCAAGGTAGGGTCTCTCCTGATAATGCAGAGCAGAGCATTGCTCTTGGTCCCTTATACATAAGTATATGCTTATATAGTGTCCAGTGGGCATCATGGGGTCTAGGACTGTGTCTGGTTATCCTGAGCGAATGATCACTGGGTTTGGGTTATCAGGTACAGCCTTGGGTGTGGGAATCCTGACTAAGCTAGTCTAACACGTCTAAAAGGCATTTTTTACTATATTCATTGCGGGTCTTGACTCTTAGGGCCTACTGTTACCAGTAAAATGTCCCTAACAGTGTGCCTGAAGCTGGCTGGCCCCAGACTCCACCTGCCTCATTGGACATCCTCATCAAGGAAGGCCCTCCTTCTTCCCCACCAGCCCAAAGAGAGGTTGGGCTTATAGCATAGTAACTAGATGGCACTTAGGGCAGAGGTTCCAGAGCCAGGGAATAAAAGACCAGGTCTAATGGAAGGGTCTCAAACCCCTCTGTAGAATACAGTGCACAAGTCTTCTTTTCACTCTATGAGACCAAGTAGTTAGGAGCAACCAACTTTGTTGCAGTAGACAGTGCTCATCTGCAGCTCCACTCACTAGGCCATTCCTAGAGTGTCCCCTACCAAACCTACCCACTCCTTGTTTCTTCTTCAGGCAGCAATGTCAGCAGCGTGATTATTGCTATGACTGACGGGCTGTTGTTGGACAAGCATTTTAAGCTGACCCTGGAAGAGGTAAGTCCAGGCCACAAATGTCAGCACTTTGCCTCTGATATTTGGGGCCCTGTTTTCAGCATCTTCTTTCTTTTAGGCCAACAAATCTCGGCAAATGGGAGCAACCGTTTTCACTGTGGGTGTGTATCAGTATGACAAATGGCAGGTGAGTGAGACCAGTGCCCCTGGATAGCCTACTAGAGCAAGACTGCAGAGCATCCTTACAATGCCAAGATGGTGTAGTCTCATCTGCCCAAGGTGCTGTGGGCTTGAAGTAGCCAGTGTAAAAGGGTAGCTCACTTGGTTGAGTAAACCAACCCCCTATCAAGGATGGGCAGGAGAGCTCCCCACTCCTTAAGTTTTGGCTTTGAATGAAAGCCAGTGAGTGCTTGACATCCCGGGTTCACCATGACCTGAGGGCAACAGTTCCTGCCCCAAGTCTATTACATCGACTCCCTCTGAGGTTCAAACCAGTCAGTCACTCTTCTCCTATCATAGATGGTCCAAATTGCAGACAGCCCAAATCACAATTTTGAGGCCAAACAAGGGTTCACTGCTCTGAATGGCATCGTTGACAGGGTAAGTGGGTGTACACGACTGGAGGACCTTGTCTGCATTCCCGGGGGCTTACTCTCCTTCCCGTTTCTAGCTCTGTCTCTGTCTTTCTCTCAGCTTGCTTCCAATTCCTGTATCGAAGTGTTATCCGCGGAGCCCTCTTATGTGTGTACGAAAGGTAAGAGCGGAGGGGTCACGGACATGGGCAAATGGTGTGTAAGTCAAGAGAGTGTGTGCATTTGCACGCGTATGTATGGTTGTGACATTGTTTCTGAGTGTGGTTTGTATGGGATGCCTATCCTGTGTGTGGTGCTTCCATGATGTGTGTGGTGCATGTGATGTATGTAGTGATAATATTGATCATCAACTGGACGAGATCTAGAATTAACTAGAAGACAAGCCTCTAAGAGTGAGGGAGTTTCTCGACTGGGTTAATTGAAGTGGGAAAAAAGCACTCTAGATATGGACAGCAATATTCATCGACCTGAGGTCCCAAGCTGAATAAATAAAAAGATTAAAGGAAGGGAGCTCTAGCATTCACCTCTCTTATCATTTATGACTGTGGATGCAATATGACCCAGAGCCTCATGCCCTTACATGATGGACTGTACACTTGGACTGCGAACTAAGATCAGGTTATTTTGTTTAATCTAAGTGTGTTTTGTCTGGCATTTTGTCACAACGTCAACAAGAAAAGTAACTAATATGGAACACTGGCATCAGGAGTGGTGTGGCTGCTAAACTCTGACTGTGTGGTTCTTAAGTCTTTGAAAATAGCTTGCAGTAAATATGTCCAAAAGTTTGGAACAGTGACACAGAAAAGCCCAAGAATGCTTGTGTGTGGTAAGTATGCTTTCCATGGATGTGTGTAAGCAGTGTGTACCCATGGTATATGGAGTATGATATGGGTCATAGAAAGGCTGGGGAGCGAGTGGCTCCAATAGGCATGGGAGGAGAAAGTCTGATATATGATGGTGCTATGTGTGCTAGGGATAGATTGTGGTGTGGAAGGGCACATGAGCTGTCTGTGCCACATGATGTGCTTTTATGACACATACTACATGCCTGAGCTTTTATGTGACATGTGATGTCTAGTATATATCTATGGGATTTGTGCCATGTATTTATATTGTCTGCTATATAGGAATAGCATGTACAATATTTGTGGTATGTGTTTATAACTGAGTGTGGAATAGATCATGTGTGCTGTTTTATGTAAGTCACAGAGTGTGTCCATTTGTGAATATATATGTGCTATTAAAGAACTGGAAGGAAGAGAGAAAGAGTGTGTGTGTGTGTGTGTGTGTGTGTGTGTATGTGTGTGATATGGGTGATCAAGTATATAGTATTTTTAAAGGGCAATGATGTTTGTGTGCTTGTGTTTTATGGCTATATATGCCATGGCAGTATGCATATACACGTAGTATGTAATATGAAATATGCACATTACTCCTGGAGACAAGTGGAAACACCCAATGCCTGACAAAGATATCTACGAAGACAGCCATGCTTACCTCGCCCCAGTATTGTCATGGCTAACGCCTGACCTCCAGGATGAGAACTGACAAGGATGGCCTCTGTCCATTCCAAGGACACACGTGTGTTTTTTTTCTGGAGGAAGAATGCCTTTCTCTGTCAGTACTTACATGAGGGACTTGGTCCCATAGAGCGGAATTTTGTTCCCTGCAGGAGAGAGAAGCAGGGAGCCCTAAGTCTCCTTTTACCACTGTGGACAGCTCAGCGCTTCCTTGCCTTCTGTCTCTGGCAGCTGGGTCTGGACCTCGATATTCTGTGGGAGCCCAAGGCTCCAGGCTTGAGAAGGTAGAACTCTGCCTGCTAGTGAGCTGTGCCAACCTCGGCACTGATCTGCGGCAGTGCCATGCATATGGGAGCTCCAGCAGCAGAAATCCGTTGGGAGATGTAGAGACAGTCAGACAAAGGATGGTGTGGGGACAGGCACAGAGTCTAGAGGCTCGTATGCATTAAGGGTGCCAGAAGCTGGCCATTGGCTCTGGGCTGCCCCTGTCCCTCCCCTTCTTTTGGAAGAGTGGGGAGTCTGCTATGCTGAGAGATGGAGAAAAGATTCTTCGGAATCTCTTCTGCTTCTGGGACAAATAAAAATAAAACTCTCAGCAGTGCAACCTGCCTCTGACTGCCTGGAAACACACAGGCCTTGGTGTCTGGACACCTGTGACAATCCCCAGGTGAAAACATAAATTGTCACTCTTTCCTCCCCTGCAGCTGAACCAAGGTGACAGGTGCCTCCAGACATCTGCTTAGCCACTGGACTGTTAAACTATTGGCCTTCTTGTGCGTAGCTGCCGTATAACAATACCTGTCACTTTCAGGGAAACCAAAGGCAGGAACCTGCACCCCAAATGAAACGGAATTAGCTGTTGGCTTGTGGTGGCACTGAGTCTACCTGTGTGCTATGGAGCCTGAAGTGGGTCCTTGTAAAGGAGAGTCCTTAGTCAACTACTCCGAGGTGTCTGGAATACGTGGGAGACAGGAATGAGCTGGCCCTTGGGTGCCATCTGCAACTATGCAGGCAAATGAGGAAAAGATAGAGGAGTCCTGCCTGTGGATTCACCCACCCAGTCATCCTCTCTGTATCCTGTTTATTTTGTGTCAGCATCAGGGAGGTGTTCACTGAGGTTAGAAAGACCTTGCTAAAGCCCAGAGTGATGGGCAAGGTGAATGAGGATGAAGGATGCATTGGCTTCGTGACCTGTATCTGAGAGGGACTCTCTTGAGTGGGCCGGGGACTGGACCCGTGTCTAAGAGGAGCCATGTACTACTAGGTATTCTCTTGGGTGGGTCAGGGACCAGACCTCTTCCTTATGTCCCCGCCCTTGTTATTGGAGTCTCTATTAGCACACTATGGAAATGCAGGAAAGAACGGATAGCCTTCATGCTCCATGGTACCGCAGGCATCAAGTAAGGAGCTGGTCCCTAACCCTGTGCAGAGAGAGCTCTGCCTCTGCTACAGTGCCCATGTGGATTCAGTAGTGTGTGAGGTCTCCAAACAGGAAGCTTTCAGCTTTCAGCTGAGTTGGCCTAGCTTGAAACAGGCCTGGACTCTCATGACTTTGGACTTGTTGGGTCAGGGATCACAGTAGGACTCCTACCTTCTCAAGGCCCCTCCCAGATGCATTAGCATGGATACTCAGTGACAAAAGATGGAGATTTGCCCCACAAGCCCCATAGATGATGGATCAGACACTGCTGCTGTTTCCTAAGGGCCCCTGAGAATTCCATCTTCAGGGTAGCCCTCCATGACAGGTGAGACCAGAGAGAGCATGGCGCCCAACTCCTCTGCCCCAACATTTAAATGTTCTTCTTGCAGACACCTACCAAGTAAACGTTAGTGGGAATGGCTTTAAGAGTGCAGATGACCTGAGACAAGTTATGTGCAGATTCACGTTCAGTGACTCCAGAGTTGTTGGTAAGTGGTCATTGGCACCCCAGTACCCATGAGGTACACATTACCATACAGAATCATTTCTGTAGTCCAGGCATGCCTTCTGCTCTTGCTGACCATGTCCAATGGGCAGCTAAAGGCAGCATGGACCAATGGAAAAAGGGAAAAAGGACCAAGCAGCATGCCCATCCCCATCTCCCTTCACACAAACATACGAAAGAATAAACCCCGACTCCCAAAGGCATCTGGAGGCTGGCATGATGCTGGCCCATCCTCACTGCAGCATCCATTTAGCCTGTTGCCTGCTCCCCTTCCTGAGGGTCTAATACCCGAAACTGGCATCTACAGATGGGACAGAGCAGCAGCCTCCAGACTGAAGCTGGAAGATGTCCAGGAAGTCTTTCCGGAAAGCCATTCATTACAGCACACAGAGGGGAAACCAAGGACTGAGAAATCGGAAGCATAGCCAGTGGGAATACAGCTCAGCTCTTGGCTTTTTGCCCCAGCTCAGTGGACTGGCAATAGAATGCGTGTTAAGGATTAGCGGCTTCTGCCACAGTTACAGAATTCTCAGGATCCCAAAGGAGAAAAAGAAAAATGTCTATTCTTTGATGAGCCTTCTCCAGCTCAGTAAACAACTATAGACCCACTTCCTTGTTCTAAACCTGGTTGCCATTCTTGGTCCTCTTCTCCTATCTCTGTACCCAGTGCACAGCACCTCATGTTGCCTTAATCTGGAACATCCACAGGCCCTGAAAGACCCATCGCACTGCGACTAAAGCCCAAACTTCTTCCTAGAGCCCACTCTTCCAGACTCGCTCCCTTCAGCAACCTAGGAGGAGCCTTACCATTCGCCTCTGACTC